>NC_057832.1:28638651-29246151 GCF_910594005.1 Cervus elaphus | reverse complement strand
GACAAAAATAATATTGTCACCCTAAAACTGTGATTGTCAATAAATGTACTCAGGGGTCTCCCAGATAATCAAGTTGATTTATTTGAGTAAAATGAGCTCCCATTTGTCCAAAATGGTTGAGAAAGAATCTACTACCATTACTTGAAGAATCTTGCTAAGTCTTATGAAATGCATGCCACACCTAATACCCTTGAAATTGTTGAGTTGAATAAATTGTTACTACTAATGCTATACTTATAATACTGTAAAATGGCATTCATTCAGAAAGCAGATAAGTTAAAATTAAATGAATTCATAGGTCAAAATTATGTTATGAAAATGCAAGGTGATCTTATTCATAAATTGACTACCTTTTACAACGTTACATGTGTGAAGTAATCTAGATTCAGTGTGACCTAATATTAGGGAGCATATTGGAAGTTCATCATTAGGGTAAATAAATACCAGATGGCCTCTTGTTAGGAAAGGTACAGGGAGGCTATTTTGGACAAATGAAGGTTACTATATTCATGTTTATAACATGAAAATGGCCTTATTTTTGTTCTTGGCATACGTCAATAATGAGTTAAATACTTTACTGGGATTTCATCAAAACAGTATTCCTCCTGTTCATTCTAAGAATTCAGGAGTGGAATATAGTAGTAACTTGTCTATTGACACTTTTGCCTTACCAAAATGGTCTGTGAGCCCACAAAGGTTAAGAATCACTGTTCTGTAAGTACGAAGGTCTGCTTGGTTGGAAAAAAAAAAAAAAAGAAATGAAAAATATTGGCACAGTGTTATTTTGTTGGACTGTTTCCATTTAAACGGCATAGAAGTGGCATAACTGATCTATCTTGAAAGGGGATGATTTGTTCATTCATCAATATCTAGTCTAGGAAACTGACCATAATCCTTATTTCAAAGCCTTTTCGAGGACACTACAGTGTAGCTTAAAGCTAATTTGAAAAGGGGTTCATAAAAGCATGTTCTTAATTATAGCAAAGCACAAAGTACCTGTAATAAGACTAATATTTATTGAATTATCACACGTGTAAGACACTCTGCTAGATATTGTAAAATATTAGTAGCGGCTTTTGTTTACATGCATATCTAAGATGTTCAAAAGAAGGGGAAAAGCTTAATGAGTGAAAATGAAACACACATCAGCCCTCACTCCAGATCTGGTGTTCAGACTTGGTTGACATTTTTCCTCATGTGATGTCTGTGTGTCCAGCCATGCTGTCAGGCTTGGGCTGTATGTCTGCTCCACCCTCAGGCAGGTAGCCGTGGCTCCAGCAGCTTAATCTGAGCCCTCTTAAGTTCCTAGACATTTCAAGACAAAGTCAGTTATTTAAAACTTCTCATAGGAAGCAGGTAACGCCTCTCAATTTTTCTGAGCTCCAACTTGCTGTATGCCCTTGCTCCCTTACAGGGATGCCCAACGCCTGGCCTCTGTCCAGTCTGCACTCTTAGCAACAACTAGTCTTGTCTGCTTCCCCCAGAACCACCTTCTGCTAAACACGCCTGCATTTTTAATAAGAAAAGAGGTGACTACCTATGTCTCTTTTCTGCTGGAGTCAAAGTGTCGCTTAGAGAGTGAACAGTTTGGTTTAAACAGATTGTACCAGTCAAAGACACGGATCAAGAAAGGAGAGCTGTGGAGGACATCCCCCCACCCCACCCCACCCCACAAAAAGACCTTGTCTGTAAAAATGTCAACCCTTACCTTAGACTTAGTCCCACCCAGTACTCCCCCCGCCACCAGCCTTCCCCTGTGTCTGGCCACGGCCTACCCGACGAGACAGCAAGGGAGGCCTGCAGCTCTCCAAACAGACGGAAGAAGAGCTTGTCCTCAGGCTCAGTCAAGGTTTGAATAGACTTGCAAGAATCAGGCTTCCCACATGGCCCAGGGCCTCACTATCTGTAAATATATTATCAAATTAAAATGCGTTTCTTGTTCTGTTTCCCCTCTAAGCTTGAGGGTGGTGAAAGAAGAGCAGTCCGTGAACACCTCTCTGAGGAGTCAGGTCAGACAATGATGGTCCCTGGGTCTGGTTGAGCTGTGAGAACTGAAATTGCTGCGTGTCCCCTCTGTGCTGCCCCCTGGTGGCCGGAGCTAACAGCGGATCTCAGGGTCTGAAACAGGAGCGCAGCGCGGGCCCCGCGGACGGGACTGTATAAAGGATGTTATGCAGTGTGATTCGATAATTCTGTATCTAGCAGGGACACTGAAAAATGGTTATGTCTACGTTGTTAAATGAGCAAAACAAATGCTAAATGGGTAGAGTTAATTTTGTAGCTTTATGTTTTTGTGCTTCTACCAAGCCTGATCTTAAAATGGCAATTTTATGAAGACAGTTGTGAGAGTCGTTTCCAGCGATCAAAAATCTCTAGTCTATTTAGACTGTCCTTGGGTGTCAGTCTTCCTGTGTTTTGTAGGGTTTTTTTTTAGCAATAGTTTCTAGATCACCTGCTTTGAACCCTCACTGAGCTTCTCCCAACTATTTTTCAGGACTCTATTTATGTTTATTTTTTTAAAATAAACATTAAGATTTCCTTTCTGGTACTTTCTTCTTGTCTATTTTTAGCACAGAGATTTTGAAGCGATCAGTATCTGTCATTGTAAAATATAACTTTATTAAATTTGCAATGTCTTTCTATAAATTATAACCCCCTAAATGTGTTTTCTTTTTGGTTAATTTAATTACCTGAGTATTTATTTTGTTTAAATAAGAAGGCAGCTGTCTAAGAAGTTTTTGTTAATATTACTTTGTAAATGGTGTAATGTAATTTATTTTAAATTATGTACATTTCTTTTTTAATGCACAAGAGGTCTATGTACAATTTACTACAGATTTGCAAATACTGTCACTAAGCTTTACTCAGTTAATACAGATGGCATGTGAAGATGTAATATGCTTTTTTACATTTTCATATGGGTTATTTGTAAATAACTGTTGCCGATAAACATAAACACGGAGATCATTTTCATTCTACTTGTGTGTATCTGTGTTTTAATTTGCATCATTTGTTGCTGAAGTGTGGGTTAACATTTATTTTCAGTGAAAAAAACATCTTTTTACTACCATATCGCCCTCTCCTGGGTCTTTTTGTTTGCAATCCCAATTTAGAATGTTTGAGATGCAAATCTTTAAGTGTCTGCAGAAGCCACAGTTTAATCATCCTGGACGAAGGACCTCTTGGTTTCCAACACATCACAAGGTAGGAAGCAGCAGGGGATACTAAGACTCGCTGGAACATACGGCACAGCGCCTCTTCCCCCTCAGTCAGAAGGCAAGTCGCTCCCCGTCCCTCTTCCCTGTGTCTGCCAGGAGGAGACTAGCCCTTACAAACAAGGTAGAAGCTCATGCTTTAATAAATTAAGATTCCTTCACTCTCCAAATCAAGATGCACACGTAACAAATTCAGAAAGGGATGCACAAATTAAATGAATCATTGCAATTATTGTTAGGGTAGCTTGCAACTAAAACATTTTTTGAAATCACTGTTTGCTAAAATATGACTAATAAGGAAGGAACCCATTAAATATAGTATATAAAGCTCAAAATATACAGCTAGACTCAAATGCTTGATGAAAAAACAGTGATTTGCAAGCTCCTGAGTTTCTATCTTATTCATTAAGATTTAAGAGGAGAATTTTTAAAATAACTAACGTATCTCTAGGTATTTGGACATTCATAGTCAGATCACTAACTTCATTTTTTATTTTGCAACTCTAATTAATGTCCTGCAAACACAAATATGAACATGACTGTCTACGTTTTGCTGGTTGGTCTGAGTCCCTAGTGATTCATTACACACCAAACAGACTCCAAAGAAAAGCCACCACACACTGCAATTTACAGGCCTTGTCAGTGTCCGTTACTCTGAAAACAGTATGTCCATACAGAAGTGCTTACATGCAGTCAGGCTTTCTGATGTTGCATCTTTTTTTTGTTGTTTTTTTTTTCCTTTTCTTTCAAGGATCACTCCCTCTCCCGCTTTCCACCTTCTACCGTAGCATCTCCCTGCCAAGGGAACTCAAGTTAACAATCTGATATGTATTCAGCCTTGTTTTTCTACTTGATCATATAATCTTATGAATATGATGGTGACGGGGTGGAAAAAGAGAAGACAGAAAAAGGAGTTAAATTTAGTAGATACAATTGGAAAACAGCTTCATTTCTTTTCCCATTACTATTTCAAACAGAGTGAAATGTCCTTTGTCCTCCCCTTGGCAAAACCTAAGGCAAATCCCATAGCTTTTTGGTCACAATTTGAGCTATGGAAAAGACTCAATCCAGGCTGGAACAAACATCAGTCTGTCTCATGGTTTTTCATTTCTTCAGTGACTAGCAAATTTGAACAATGTCTGTCTTTCCTATTGAGTTTGGTCCTCTCTTACATATCATCTTTAAATGGCAGTTTTGGCTATCCCAAAGTAGTTGTTAATTTTAGGCCATCAATGAAATTTAAACTTTTGGGTAAAGAAAAATTTCTGAATTTTATTTCTCCACAATCTAGTTTTCTAGCCCAGGCAGAGATGATCTTAATGAGGGCCCATGCCTCTTCATCGTCCCCAGCTCTCTGCTCTTTCCTGACCATGCTCACCGTCCTCTCTTGATGGCCTTTGAGGCCAGCATCACATGGAGGTGATGAAGTTGGAACCAAATCTTCTCTTAAAACCAAACAGTTTCCTTAGAGCTCTGCCCTTACTGTTCTCTCTACCTGGAACACTCTTCCCCTTGATGTAAGCCTGGCAGCTCCCTCACTGCATGCAGGTCTCTGCTCAAATGCCACCTCCTATGAGAAGTCCTCCTTGACTACCTTTATCCCTTTTATTTCCTCTTGCCCTTTTTTATTTTCTTTGTGGTCCTGATTTTATATATCTTTTTGGCCTGTGGTTGTGTTTTTACTCTCTCTCAGATACATGTGAGAGAGGCCAAGTCTATCTGTTTTGTTCCTCACCTGGAATCAAGTCCAACATGTAATAAGAACAAAGTCTTGTTGGATGAATAAGCGAACCAAAGAATTAGTGAACTGTGAGGTTAATGTACAAAGAGTCAGTAAGGTTAATTAGCAGATCAGTTATAAAGAGGGCCTCCCTGTGTGTGGCTCAGCTGTTAAAGAATCTTCCAGCAATGCTGCCTGGGTTCGATCCCTGGGTTGGGAAGATCCCCTGGAGAAGGGAAAGGCTACCCACTCCAGTATTCTGGCCTGGAGAATTCCTTGGAGAAGTCCATGGGGTCGCAAAGAGTCGGACACGACTGAGCGACTTTCACTTCACACTTCAAGGTTACTTGACCAACTAATTCATTCAAAGCTTCAAGTTGTCAGTTCTCCGTCATGAATCATTTTATGTTATTTCACTTGCCAGAAATATGTTCACCTACTCAGAAAACACAATATTGTGACATGGGAAGAGCAGTAACAGACAGGCAAAGAAACTATATCAGTAATGATGAGCCTGGCATCAGATGAGTGACAGCTGAGGACATGCCAGCAAGATGTGGGTTACAGGGTTTGGAAACCTATCTTGAGAATGGAGTCTATAAAAGAATTCTTTCATAGCTTTCTCTTATTTTCACTTCCATTGCATGGAAAATTCCAGTGGGAGATGTGAGTGAGCAGGGAATACTAGAAAATAAAGGAGGCAGGCAATCAAAATTTCTTAAAAAAACCCTTGTTCCAAAAGCAGCCTGACTCTCCTACTAAGTCTTACACTATTAATTTACTTTATGGTATAAAGTAAGTTAGTATATATATATGGTATAATATAATACCAATAATACCTTGAGTGTCCCTTGGACTGCAAGGAGATCAAACCAGTCAATCCTAAAGGAGATCAACCCTGAATATTCATTCACTGGAAGGACTGATGCTGAAGCTGAAGCTCCAATACCTTGGCCACCTGATGCAGAGAGCCGACTCATTAGGAAAGACCCTGATGCTGGGAATGATCGAGGGCAGGAGGAGAAGGGGACGACAGAGGATGAGATGGTTGGATATCATCATTAGCTCAATGGACATGAATTTAAATAAACTCCAGGAGATAGTGAAGGACAGGGAAACCTGGCATGCTGCAGTCCATGGGGTCACAAAGAATCAGACACGACTTAGCAACTGGACAATAATACCGCCAAGTGATATACTATCTGCCTGCTTTAAAGCAGAAATACAACAATAAGAACAGAATAAAATTGCAATTCAGTGTTTCCCAAATTCCCATTACTCATTTTGGAAGAATAGAGGTGGACATTCAGCAAACATGTAAATACATGAATTAACCATTTAAAATCCATTCCTTCCAGAATACAACGTCTTGATTTCCTGGAAAAGTGAAAAGAATTTCAAAATCAGAGTCAGTTGGTGAGTCGAGGACTATGTTCCCCACAAACCACTGTCTTTCATAAACATGGTGATGAAAACCCAGTCAAATCACATCTAGTTTGACAGCTGATTTGTAACTGTACCCTTTCACAACTCATCTTTATAAAAGGCTCCCTCATTTATAATATTCATCTGGGGATTTTGGTGTTTATCACTTTTTACTATCTTTGCCAAAAGGCTACATGTCTTCTGATTACCTTGTTACCTACTGGAAAAATAATTTAAAAAATAAGTCAAGAAGTATCCTAACTGTAGAAGGTGTCATAATGGACAGGATTTTTATCTGATATCTGCTTAAAAGATCCTTAAAAGTTACAAGAAAATTCTTTTTTGTATGTTTATTCTAATGTCTATATGTAAGAATCCACAGCAAAATCAAATTAAAATGTCTCATAATGAAGTAGATAATGATGTACTGAAGCTATGTCTGGTAGTAATTATGATATAATGGCATGTCGCAAGAAGATTACAGCAACATTTGTTCAGCAATAGAAACTAAAGAGGACTTTGATACAATTCTCTTCAGAATAGGCATCATATTTGCCTTCAAAAATTAATAATCCCTAGTCAAAAATATTTCAGTGTAATTATGGATCCATTGCCAAGGCATATGTAGCAGTAAATTAGTACATTTCTTAGATAACAGCGCCATGCCTAGACACAGTCCGTAAGTTTTAAGAGCAGTACCTTCCACTGACAGTTACCGGATCCTGCCTATTATACAAAGCTTGTTTTAAAAAAACAAAATAAAGCCAAACTAAGGAGGGATCAAAAATAATCCTTGACTGAAAGATCCTTTTTACTTTTTGGTAGGATATAAGAACAGTGTCAGAAGAACCAAAGAAAATGCAGGTGACTTATAAACTTACAAAAAAGATTCTCATGAACATTCATAGTTAAAGAAGTGCCATTTAAGACAAAAACCCTGTGGGTGAAGGAAAATGTTGTGACCATGCATGATCTTATCAAGTATGAGGCAAAACAGATTTTTGTTTATACTCATGAGGAAAATATTAAGTCAGTGAATGGCAATGTACCACCTTCTTAAATCAAAAATAAACATGTCTTTTGACAGTAATTCCACAGAGTAGGAAGGAAGGATAGATCATAGATAACAAGTGTGGTATGTGTGTACACTGTGGGTGTGTGTGCGTGTGTGACAAAGATGACAGGTAGGTAGATAATTGATGCAAAGCCTGTGCACAGTGATGTAGTATAAGGATATGTATCACATTTGTGGTTATAAACATATGGAAGCAACATAATGTAAAAGTTTAAAAAAATTATGGTGCATGCATAACACGCAATACTATGCAAGATTCTAGAAGATCCTCTTATTTCTGTCTTTAATTTTTCAGAACTGAAGACTGGCAAAAAATTAGTGAAAAAAATCATAGCACGCACATATTCACAAAATATTTCTAAGTTATGCTCTAGAAGTAGCCTCCAAACCATGTATTTTCAGTGTTACAAACAACTGGAAATTGAGAGTCCAGATTTTTGCTACAGAATGAAACTCAAAAATATTTCATGGGGATCATGTACGTATAAAGCCAACTTAGAAAATGGTTACAGTTGAGGGCACTTCAATATAAATAAAAGGAAAGATAATGCTAAATATTTGTCATTTGGAATGTATTTTTTTTTCTAAGTCCCTATCTTCCAAAATAACTACCAAAACAACCACCACAACCCCGTAGCTCCTTGCTGCTAACCTGAAACTAAATAGATGTGGGAGTGCAAAAGAAACAACAAGAAAAGGAGGAGCCTGCCGTTTAGTAATTGCCTGGAGTTAAATGTAATGAGCTAAAAAGGAAGCTTTCTGCAACATTAGAGGGAGCAGCTGGAGAAAGAAGCCCGTTCCTATCTGTGATGGTTGGTGCTTACCAGCTAATGAGCAGGACATTCGCAGCTCATCAGATTTAAAAAAAACACAGAACACTAACCAGTGGAAGCTCAGAGAACTGATAATTGTCTTTCTGATTAGATACCCAGCCTCAATTTTTGAAGCTAATTAAGTGGGGTGTGATGGGGGGAATCTCCAAAAATCTGCATTAGATGGCTCTGGGGGAAAAAAAGCAGAACAAATGTTTTTCTAATTGTATCCTCACTATGTATCTTCTGAAACACTCTGTTGGGACTTGGTCGTGAAGCCCGAACACAAGAAGCACATGAGAAACTTTTATCTTCCATTCAGAAGGAAAATACTGGGAATTGAGCATCAGTGGCCAATACAAAAGTAGCTGAAATGGAAAGTTAAATGCCACCTGAAAACATTCAGTTCTAATATACTGAGATTGCTGCAATAATGTAACTGTTGGAAAACTGGGTTTTCTAATTACTTTATAGACGAAATTACAGTTAATATCACTGTGAGTCTGAGAAGACCACTTGGTTAGTGAGATGTCTGAAACCTTCTCAATCAGACGGAGAAGTGGTGTTCACTGAATACAGGCAATGGCGGGTGGTCTCTCTCTCATTCATTTATTTACATTTTTGAGATGAGAATTTACATTTACATGATGAGAATCTACTGGGTGCCAGGTACCAGTCTAGGCTCGGAATGGTGGGAGGTGAGAAAGAGAAAACCCCAAACTGCCCTTACTGATAATAGATCTAATGAGGGGAAAGACAGTAAAGAAATAAGGAACACATTGTTGTAAATCAACTATATTCCAATAAAAATTAAAAAAAATAAAGAAGGAAATGTACTTGTTGATGGAAATTGCCATGGAGAAAATAAAGTAGGATGCGGTGAGAGAGAATGTTAAAGCACAGTATGGAGACCCCCGTATGAGGGTAATCCTCTGTATTCCTGCACCCAACTCCGTTGGGCAGGGTGGACGAGACGAGTGAGGACCCACCATGCCACCAGCAAGCAAGTCCCTGAGAGAATTCTACTCCGGGCAGACGCTGTCTCCCTAGAGAAAGCATCCATCCTCCAGGCTACCAGGTCAGCACCACAAGATGGACCTGCGCCCAAACTGGCTGCCAGTTCCAAGTCCAGGCTAACACCAGACTGGCTGCAAGCCAGACGGTCCCGTGACCCAAACTCAGGATAAATCCGTTGGCCAGCGTGGCTCAACCATCCACAACAACAAAATGCTAGAACCTAGCAAAAAGACGTCCTTCATCCAAAGCAAAGCAGCAGCCACAAGGCAGCAGCAGGAGGCGCTCAAACAGGAGAAAGTCAAAGCCCACACACCCCCGCAGTGGCAGGCCACACGCTGGAAAACAACCTTCCAGTCCACACAAGGTCCCCGCAGGAGTGAAGGTGCTCAGCCCCGGGTCAGGATTCCCAGCCTGGGGGTGTGGCCGGCAGGAGCCCCCAGAGAATCTGACGGGAAGGCAGGCTCACGGGGCGCGGTGGTGAAGAAGCTGCCTGCCAACACGGGGAACAGGGGTTCAGTCCCTGGGCTGGGAGGACCCCCTGGAGGAGGGCAGGGCACCCCTCCAGTATTCTTGCCTGGAGAAGCCTGGCGGGCTCCAGCCCACGGGGTCGCAAGGAGTCAGCGAGCACACACACACACAAGGTTTGACTGCAAGACTCCACGGGACTTAGAAAAAGAGACACTCCACTCAGGACACGGAAAGGCTCCTGTGAACCAGGACATGGGGAAAAGCAGTTAGACCCTAAGACACTCAACCGAACCCACCTGCCCGGAGCTGAGGGATCACCCGCAGAGACGGCCGGTGTCAGCAGTGACCCGCCGGAGGGAGAACTCGCCGGCAGGGAATGGCTCATCGGAGTGAGCCCCATGGAAGCTGCCACTACTGCACCAAACAGCTTGTAGGCTCCCGACCTCAAGAGATACCCTGGGGTAGGTGAAGGAATAAAAACTACGGCGCAGGCTTTCAAAGAGTCAGTTACAAAAGTTAATTTAATTCACACTGATTACAAGAGAAAAAAAGCATATACAAAGATCCTCTCCACTTCACGTTATCACAGAAGTGCAAATCAGGACTTGAAAGAGGTACCACATCCCACTGATCAGAAGAGACATCCTCAAAAAGTCTATAAGCACCAAAAACGGGAAGGGGCTTGAGGAAAAGGGAACCCTCCTAAGCTGACATCGGGCATGTAAATTGCTAAAAAGTCACTGGGAGAACAGCACTGGGGCTCCTTAAAATCCTCAAGAAACACACACCATGAGATTCAGGAAAACTGTCCTTGGATGTATATCCCAAGAAAACTAACTGGAAAACAACGGGCAGCCCAACATTCCCAGCAGCACGGTTTATAGCAGCCAATGGACAGAAACAGCCGTCATGTCCATCCATGGCTGAATCCATAAACACAAGGCTCTATAGACACACAAGGGAAGGCTACTCAGCCATCAAAAAACAAAACAAAACAAAACAATGAAATCATGCCACCGCAGCAACCTACTAGCAATGATCACAGCAGTGACTAATCTGACAGAGGAAGACACGTATCGTGGTAGCCCTCGTGGGTAGAATCTGAAACTCGATAAAAAGTGCCTCAATTAAAAAAAACCAAAACAGACCTGCAGACTCTGAAAACCCAGCCAGTGTCACCAAGGGCCAATCAGAGCTGAGAGTTTTCAATCAGGATGTTTGGAGTTACATATAAACACTCACATGTGTAAGAACCGGTCATCAACAAGGACCTACGGCAGAGCACATAGTGCCCCAATAAACCCCTATGATACCCTAAAGGGCCAAAACTCAAAAAAAAAAAAGCCAACATATGTATCAATCTATACCTGAATCAACTTGTTCTACACCTGAAACAAACACAACATTGGAAATCCACTATACTCCAGTAGAGAACAGTCCTCGACAATGGCTATGATATTCTCTCAGGAGACCACCTGCAGTGCAAAAGACCCGAGATTGATCTCTGGGTCAGGAAGATCCCCTGGAGAAGGAAATGGCAATCCACTCCAGTATTCTTGCCTGGAGAAGTCCATGGACAGAGGAGCCTGGCAGGCTACCATCCATGGGTCCCAAGAGTCTGAAACGGCTTAGCAATTAAGCCCCCAAAAAAACCACCATGATATTCGGCAGGCCTCCATGACCCAGGTTACAGTCACATCCCTGGATCCTTGGCAGCCTTGGGTCCCAAGGATGAACTGTTCCTGGGCTGAGAGAACTGAGAAAGATGTACCCAGTTAGACGTGTAGTGATTGTCCTGTTGGGGAAAAATCAAAATCTCTGGGGGTTCAGGATGGGGAACACTGTAAATCCATGGCTGATTCATGTCAACGTATGGCAAAAACCACTACAATATTATAAAGTAATTAGCCTCCAACTAATAAAAATAATTGGGAAAAAAAAAACAAAACAAAATCTCCAGGTCAGGGCTGGCCGCTCACAATGAAACCGGGCCTAGGAATCCAAAGGAAGCTGTACCTTTATTTCAAGATATGAAAAATGATCCAGTCTCCACCTCTCCAGTAAAGAGTTTCTATCTGAAAAGTTGTTCTCTAGAGTCACTCACAGGAAAAGCAACAGCAGTAGAGAAGAGCAGCTTTGACAGGCTTGACATTTGAATCGAGCAGACATTGAGTGGGATTGTGGAAAAAGTGATGAGACTTAGGCCTTGGGCATTTTTTCTACCATATTTCACTCTCTTTGTCATCTCCAGAACAGGACTTGACTAAGGCACTGGCACCCCAATAATCAGGCTGTAACTTGTAACAACAACTTTGACAGTGCTCGGGGAAACAAAACTCACAAGACCAACGGGGCTCTAAATGAGTCTCCTCAACACAGCGCCTGGGAAGGTAACAGAATAAGGATTATAAAAAGACAGACTGTTGAGAAACAGATTCTTAAAGTTAATTTTAATTACATGGCCACCCTATGTTATTCAGATTTGAAGTCAATATCTAAGAGGTATCCCCTACCATTTATCAGAATGGACACCTTAAAAAAGTATACAAAAAAAATAAACAGTGGGAGAGACCAGGAGAAGAAAAAACCCTCCTGGTCCATCGTGGGTATAAAAGTAGATAAGACCTTCATAGAGAACACCATTGTGCTACTGAAAAATTTCGAAATACTTTTAGAATAAGACCTGGAAATCACAAGATGGATCTGTATCTCCACAAACTCTAATTGGAAAAGAGACTTGGAGCTGACCAACCAGAGCAGTGCTGTCAGGAAGATTTAACAGGAAGACTCCTGTGGGCTGTTTCCTCTCTCTCTTGAGCCCCCAGTTCCTTATCAGGCCCTGTCAGGGGGAGAGGAGCAGAGCCTCTCCCAGGACGGAGAGCAAAGAGATGGGATGCTTGCATAGGATTTCCTTCATTAGCTTTTCCACACAGTGAAAAGTGACTATTTACGACCCTCTTTTCATATGGATCGCCTCCGGCCTTATGGCCTCTATCACTCCTTGCTTCCTTGGTAAACTAGTCAAGTCTGGTCTCTTGATCTTTATCTAAAGAAGCTACTGGTATATATACTCTTAAAAATTCAATAAAGCACCTTTGCTCCATCAGAGCTTGGGTCCCCGTGTCTTTCTTTCTTTCTCTTTCTCTCTCTCTCTCTCTTTCTGGCTGATTCCCTGGAGCGCAAAAGCCGGCTGCGTAACCCAGGGAATATTAGCCTCTTTCCTTCTTTCACTCTCTCATCGTCGACTCTGGACCACCAGCTTCAGGTCCAATAAAGGACCAACCCAGCACTATTTACAGTAGTCAAGATTTGGAAGCCACCATAATATCCATCAGCAGACGAATGCATAAACACGATGTGGTATGTACAAAGAACGGACAGATACTCAGCCATCAAATACAATGAAATCAGGTCGGTGGCAGCAAGCTACATGGACCTCAGGGTCCTCATGCTCAGGTAACTGTGACAGGCGGAAAGCGATCATCCAGCACACCTGGAGGGTGAAATTCCAAAACTGGTGCAAAGTGAGTCAATTGGAAGACAGGAACACACCTGTGGCCTTGGAAAAATCCATCAGTATTCCTGAAGACCAAACAGCTGGGTAGGTTTAAATCAAGATGTTTCCATTGCCATACACACACTTATAGGTGTAAAAAAGATCATCAGAAAGACCTGGTCTAGAGAAAAAGGGACCCCAGACAATCGTCTACACTGCCCTAAAGGGACAAAAAGTGGGAGAAAAAGAAACAAGATACTAGTGGACATGGAGCAGAATAAAAATGCTGTACACCCTAAAAAAGTACAACGTTCAAAATCGGCTAAAAACGATTAGAAAAACAAGCTCCTTTTCAAATGAAAGGAAATGCCTTTGTGTCTAGGCAGGCCTCAGAGAACAGAGCAGCAGTCACATCCCTGAGGCATGAACAACCCTGGAACCACAGAATGGATCGTCTTAGGGCTGAGCGGGTTCTCGAAAATATGTGAACAAATTTTCCTCAGTTCTAGCTATAGGGTGTGTCCTCTCTGGATGAAGCCAACATCACCACACCAGGCTTTCACAGCTAATCCAAGCCTCTGTTCAGTTGCTCAGTCATGTCAGACTCTTTCAACCCCATGGACTGCAGCACACCAGGCTTCACTGTCCTTCACCATCTCCTGGAGCCTGCTCAAACTATGTCCATTGAGTCAGTGATGCCATCCAATCATCTCATCCTCTGTCATCCCCTTCTCCTCCCGCCTTCAATCTTTCCCAGCATCAGGGTCTTTTCCAATGAGTCAGTTCTTCACAAAGTATTGAAGCTTCAGCATCAGTCCTTCCAATGAATATTCAGGACAGATTTCCTTTAGGATTGACTGATTTCTTCTCCTTGCAGTCCAAAGGACTCTAAGGGGTCCTTCTCCAACACCACAGTTCAAAAGCATCAATTCTTTGGTGCCAGGGCTTCTTTATGGTCCTTTTCTCACATTCATACATGACTACTGGAAAAACCACAGGTTCTGACATATAGTTTTGACTATATGCACTGTGGTTGCCAAAGTAATGTCTCTGCTTTTCAGACATTGTACAGGTTTGTCAGACCTTTTCTTCTAGCACCTTTTAATTTCGTGATTACAGTCACCATTTGCAGTGATTTTGGAGCCCAAGAAAATAAAGTCTGTCACTGTTTTGTTTTCCCATCTATTTGCCATGAAGCGATGGGACCAAATGCCATGACCTTCATTTTTTGAATGCTGAGTTTTAAGCCAGCTTTTTCACTCTCTTTCACCTTTGTCAAGAGGCTGTTTAGTTCCACTTTGCTTTCAGCCATAAGGGTGGGGTTGTCTGCATATCTGAGGTTATTGATATTTCTCCCGGCCATCCTGATTCCACCTTGTTCTTCATCCAGCCCAGCGTTTCTCATGATGTCCTCTGCAAGTTAAATAAGCAGATAACAATACACAGCCTTGTCACACTCTATTCTGAATTTTAAACCAGTCCACTGTTCCATGTCCAGTTTCAACTGTTGCTTCTTAACCTGCACACAGGTTTCTCAGGTGGCAGGTAAGGTGGTCTGGTATTCCCATCTGTTTAAGAATTTCCCACAATTTGTTGTGATCCACACAGTCAAAGGCTTTAGTGTAGTCTATGAAGCAGATGTTTTTCTGCAATTCTCTTGCTTTTTCTATGACCCAAGGGATGTTGGTGATTTGATCTATGGTTCCTTTGTCTTTTCTAAAATCAGCTTGAACATCTGGAAATTCTCGGGTCACGTACTGTTGAGACTAGCTTGGAGAATTTTGAGCATTACTTTGCTATCCTGTGAGATGAGAGCAACTGTGCAAAAGCTTGAACATTCTTTGGAATTGTCTTTCTTTGGGACTGGAATGGAAACCGACCTTTTCCAGTCCTGTGGCCGCTGCTGAGTTTTCCAAATTTGCTGGCATGTTGGGTGCAGCACTTTGACAGCATCATCTTTTAGGATTTGAAATAGTTCAGCTGGAATCTCATCACCTCCACTAACTTTATTCAGAGTGATGCTTTCTAATGCTCACTTGACTTCTCATTCCAGGATGTCTGGCCCTAGGTGAGTACCTCCCAAAAGTACGCCCTTTAGGCTTGAAGTTTGAAAAGTCATCTGGTCTCTATAAGACCTGGTGGGAGGTTTTTTACCCTTTCCTTAGAATGCCTCGCAGGCAGAAGACAGCACCGGGCCAAGGTAGATTTGAAGGGGTTGATAATGCAAAGGCAGGGTAGAGCTGCATGGGATGGGGAACCTTTAAGGGGACACAATTCAGCCCTTAGGGACTGTTCTGCCACATTTCGCTCTCATTTGGATCTCAGCGTGAACACGAGGACTTCGGCTCTGGGGCCCGATGAATCAAGGGAGGCACGCAGTGCTGCCTCCTAGCGGCCATGCCTTGTAACAGCCGCCGTAACACAGGTGCCGAGGGAAATTGAAAACTCCCAAGCCTGACGGGCTCTAAGGACTTTTGCCCTCAAGACCTCACCTGGTTAGGTGCTCGAATAGGTTACTAATCCGGACAGACATTGAAGAGGATGAGTTAAACATGAATTTTTGCTGGCATTATTTAAAATTTTTTTAAACAAAGGACATACCGATTCCTTCCCAGCCTACATTATTTGAGAAAAGCTTCATCACATCTTCTAAGCGGTAAGCCCTCCCACCAGCCAGAAGAGCCATTTTCAAAAAAGTGGACAAACAGTGTCACCTGGGCAGGGCCTGGAGGGAAAAGGACCCCTTGGACCACGGTGGCCATAAAAACAGAAAATGAAATGGAGAAAAAAAAATCGGTTTATTGAGAATCTTCCAAACACTCTTACCACAAGACCTGGAAATCACAAGTTGGATCTCCATCTAGACAAACACTAACTGAAAAGGAGCCTTGAAGCTCAACATTCATAGCAGCACTATTTACAGTCCCAAGGTTTGGAGGCCACCATAATATCCATCAACAGATGAATGCATAAACATGACGTGGTATGTGCAGAGAAGGGAAGGATGCTCAGCCGTGAAATACGATGAAATCATGTCGGTAGCCGCCAACGACCAGGACCCAGGGATCCTCACACACAGTGAGCTAATTCAGACAGAGAAAGAGGGAGACCATGCGTATCCCCGGTGCGTGGGATCTCAGAACTGACACAAAGCAACGCCACGGCAAGAGAGAACCAGACCCCTAGTCTTGGAAAACCCAGCCAGTTTTCCTGAAGACCAAACAGCTGGACAGGCTTCAATCAAGACGTTTCCACTGACACATACACCCTCCTAGGTGTAAGCATCGATCTTCAACTGGACCTAGTCTAGAGTAAAAGGGACCCAGTCAATCCTCTACACTACCCTGAAGGAACAGAAAAGTCCAGAAAGAAAGGAACAAGATATCTGTGGATATGGAGCGGAATCAAAATGCTGTACACCCTACATGAATGCAAGATTCAAAACTGACTAACATCAATTTGGGGGGAAAAAAAGTTCCTCTTCAAATGCAAGGAAATGCCTTCTGTGTTCCAGGCAGGCCTCGCAGAACAGAGATGCGGTCAAATCTCTGCAGCATGAACAGCCCTGGAACCAGAGAATGGAGTGTTTTAGGGCTGAGGGAGATCAGAAAAATACGGGAACAAATTCTCTTGGATGGCAGCTCTATTGTTTGTCCTCTCTGGATGAAATAAACATCTCCACACTTGGGCCTGCCTATCACAGCAAATCCAAGCCTAGCGAACCCCGAAAAAGTCCGCCCTTTAGGCTTGAAGTTTGAAAAGCCCTCTGGTCTCTGTAAGTCCCATTGGGAAGCTTTTCACCTGCTAGTCTTTCTTTAGAATGCCTCACAGGGAGAGGACAGCATCCGGCTAGGGTAGATCTGAAGGCGTTGATAATGCAAATGTGGTGGAGTGCTGCATGGGATGGGGAGCCTTTAAGGAGACACAATTTGGCCCGTAGGGATTGTTCTGCTACATTTCGCTCTCCTTTGGAACCCAGCATCAAGGGGAGGAATGAAAAAGTGCTGCCGCCTTGTGGCCACTGCTTGTAAGAACAGCTTTAACAACAGGGCTTGGGGAAATTTAGAGCCTTGAGAGGCTCTAAAGGACCTTTGCCCTGAAGACCTCGTCTGGTTAGGTGTTTGAATAAGGTTACTAATGGGGCAGGCAGTGTAGAAGCTGATTTCAAAATGAATTTCAGTTACAAAATTTAGAATGTTTTAAACCAAGGACATACCAATTCCTCCCTACATTTTTCCAGAAATGCAAATCAGATCTTCAAAGTGGTAAGCCCTCCCACCAGCCAGAAGTGTGCCAGCCTCAAAAAGTGGACACACAGGATCACCTGGGCCGGGCCTGGCGGGAAGAGGACCCTCCTTGGTGCATGTTGTCCAAAACTAGAAACCGAGCAGAACACAATCGGGCTCCAGAGAAATTTCAAACCACTTGAACCATAAGACCTGGAAATCGAGGTGGATGTGTATCTAGACAAACTCCAATTGGAAAAGACACTAGCAGCACAACGTTCATAGCAGCAGTATTCACAGTAGCCAAGATTTGGAAACCACTATAATATCCATAGACAGATGGATGCATACACACGATGTGGTATGTGCAAAGATACAGGTACTCATCCATCAAATACAATGAGATCATGTTGGTGGCGGCAAGCTACAAGGACCTGGGGATTCTCATATTCAATGAGCTAATTCTGACAGAGGTAGAAAGAGACCATACGATATCCCCGGTGTGTGGAATCTCAAAAGTGACACAAAGCAACTCAATCTGAAGATAGCCACAGACCCATAGGCTTGGACGACTCAACCAGAATTCCTGAAGACCAAGCAGCTAGGTAGGGATAAACCAAGATGTTTCCATTGCCATATACATCCTCATAGGTGTAAACAGTGATCAACACCTGGACCTAGTCTAGAGGAAAGAGACCCCAGTCAACCGTCTATTCTGTCTATACTCCTCTAAAGAGACAAAAACATCAAAAAGAAAAGCAACAAGGTATTAGTGGACATGGAGCAGAATCAAAATGCTCTACACCCTACACAAGTACAACGGTGAAAATTGACCAAGATTGATTCGAAAGAGAAAGTTCCTTTTCAAATACAAGGAAATAACTTCTGTGTTCCGGGCAGGCCTCAGAGACCAGAGCTTCAGCCATATCCCTGAAACATGAACAGCCCTGGAACCAGCAAATGGTTTGCCTTAGGGTTGAGGGAGGTCAGAAAAATATGTGGGCAAATTTCCCTGAGTTCCAGCTGTATGGTTTGTCTTCTCTGGATGAATTCAACATCTCCACTCCCTGGCCAGCCTTTCACAGCTAATCCAAGCCTAGTGACCCCCAAGGAAGTTTTCCCTTTAGCTTGAAGACTGTTATCAGGTCTCTATAAATCTCGATAGGAAGCTTCTCACCTGCTACTCTTTGTTTAGAATGCCTCACAGGTGGAGGACAGCATCCAGCCAAGGTGATTTGAAGGGGTTGATAATGCAAAGGTGGTGGAGTGCTGGAGGGGATGGGGAACCTTTAAGGACACATAGTTTAGCCCGTAGGGATTGTTCTGCCCTGTTTCACTCTCATCTGGAACCCAGCAGGAACACGTGGACTTTGTCCCCAGGATCCAGCGGAGAATGAAGACATGCTGCCTCCTTGTGGCCTCTTGTAGCAACAGCTTTAACGCCCACACTCAGGGAAATGGAAAACTCAGGAGCCTGAGCGGCTCTAAAGGACCTTTGCCTTAAAAATCTCACCTGGTTAGCTGTTTGAATAAGGTTACTAATCGGGGCAGGCAGTGTAGAGGCTGATTTCAAAATGAATTTCAGTTACAAAATTGAAAAATTTTAAACAAAGGACATACCGATTCCTCCCCACCCTACATTATTCCAGAAATACAAATCAGATCTTCAAAATGGTAAACTCTCCCACCAGCCAGAAGTGTGCCATCCTCAAAAAGTGGACACACAGGATCACCTGGGCGGGGCCTGGCGGAAAAGGACCCTCCTTGGACCATGTTGTCCATTAAAATAGAAAGTGAGAAGGAGGACACACTTGAGCTTTTCAGTAACTTCAAGCCACTTTAACCAAAAGGCCTGAAAATCACAAGTTGGATCTATATCTCCACAAACTCTAATTGGAAAAGAGACTTGCAGCACAACATTGGTAGCAGCAGTAAGCTCATAGGCTTGGACGACCCAACCAGCATTGCTGAAGACGAAACAGCCAGGTAGGGTGAAATCAAGATGCTTCCATTGCCATATACACCCTCATAGATGTGAAAATCGATCATCCATTGGATCGTGACTAGAGAAGAGCAACCCAAGTCAATCATCTATATTGCCCTAAAGGGACAGAAATATTGAAAAAAACAAGATATTAGTGGACATGGAGCAGAATCAAAATGCTGTTCTCCTACACAAGTACAGCGTTGAAAACTGACTAAAATCGATTCGAAAACGAAAGCTTCTTTTCAAATGCAAGGAAATGACTTCTGTGATCGGGGCAGGCCTCAGAGACCAGAGCTGCTGCCGTATTCCTGAAGCCTGAACAGCTCCGGAACCAGAGAATGGATTGCCTTAGGGTTGAGGGAGCTCAGAAAAATATGTGAGCAAATTTTCCTGGGTTCCAGCTACATGGTTTGTTCTCTCCGGGTAAATTCAACATCTCCCCACCCTGGCCGCCCTTTCACAGCTAATCCATGCCTAGTGACCTCCAACAAAGCCCTCCCTTTAGACCTGAAGTTTGAACAGTTATCTGGTCTCTATAAACCTTGGTGGGAATCTTTCCTCCTCCTACCCTTTCTTTACGAGGCCTCACAGGCAGAGGACAGCATCTGCCGAGGGTAAATCTGAAGGCGGTGATAACGCAAAGGTGCTGCAGTGCACCTTTGCATGGGTTGGAGAACCTTTAAGGAGACACAATTGGGTCATTAGGGGTTGTTCTGTCATATCTGATGTCATTTGGAACATAGCATCAGTAGGCAGACGTAGGCTCTGGTGCTTCCAGAAACAAGTTGGTGAATGAAGAAGTGCTGCCGTCTTGTGGCCACTGCTTTAATAGCAGTTTTAAAACCAGTGCTCCTGAAAATTGAAAACTCTCGGCTCTAAAGGCCTTTTGCCCTCAAAATCTCACTTGGTTAACTGTTTGAATAAGGTTACTAATCCACGCTGGCATTTTAGAGGCTTATTTCAAAATGAATTTTACTAAAAATATTTTTTAAAAATTTAAAAAAGAGGACATGCCTATTCCTTCCCAGCTTACATTATTGGAGTAATGCAAATCACATCCTTGAAGTTGTATGCACTCCCACCAGCCGGAAGAGTCATTCTCAAAAAAGTGGACAAACAGTAGCACCTGGGCAGGGCCTGGAGGGAAATGTACCATCTGTCAGTGGAGCACGGTGGCCATAAAAACAGAAAATGAAATGGAGAACAAATCGGTTTATTGAAAATCTTCCAAACACTCTTACCACAAGACCTGGAAATTACAAGATGGATCTACACCTCAACAAACTCCAACTGGAAAAGAGACTTACAGTGCAACATTCATAGCAGCACTGTTTACAAGAGCCAGGATTTGGAGGCCACCATAATATCCAGCGACAGATGAATGCATAAACACGCTGTGGCATGTGCAAAGAAGGGAAGGATACGCAGCATCAAATACGATGAAATCATGTCAGTGGTGGCAAACTCCAAGGACCCAGAGATCCTCCGACTCAGTCAGCTAATTCTGACAGAGGAAGAAAGAGACCATATGGTATCCCTGGTGCGTGGAATCTTAAAAGGGACACAAAGCAACTCAGTCTGAAAACAGACACAGACCCATAGGCTTGGACGGCCCAACCAGCATTCCTGAAGGCCAAACAGCCAGGGAGGGCCAAATCAACTCACTTCCATTGCCATATACACCTTCATAGGTGTAAACATCAATCATTTTTTGAACCTAGTCTAAAGAGACTCCATTCAAATCATCTATACTGCCCTAAAGGGACAAAAAAATTGGAAAAAAAAAAAAAAGCAACAAGGTATTAGTGGACATGGAGCAGAACCCAAATGCTGTACACCCTACCCAAGTACCGCATTGAAAATCGACAAAAACTGATTCAAAACAGAAAGTTCCTTTTAAATTGCAAGGAAATGACTTCTGTGATCCAGGCAGACCTTGGAGACTGGTTGTGCGGCCACATGCCTGAAGCATAAACAGTTCTGGAATCAGAGAATGGGTTGCCTTAGGGTTGAGAGAGGTCAGAAAAATATGTGAGCAAATTTTCCTGGGTTCCGGCTATACGCTTTGTCCTCTGTGGATGAATTCAACATCTCCCCACCCTGGCCGCCCCTTGACAGCTAATCCAAGCCTAGTGACCCCCCAACAAAGTCTTCCCTTTAGACTTGAAGTTTGAACAGTTATCTGATCTCCATAAATCCCAGTGGGAATCTTTCCTCCTGCCACTCTTTCTTTGGAATGCCTCACAGGCTGAGGACAGCGTCCAGCGAGGGTAGATATGAAGGAGTTGATAATGCAAAGGTGCCGCACGTGGTGGGGAACCTTTAAGGGAACACAATTCAGCCTGTAGGGATTGTTCCTCACATTTCACTCTCATTTGGAACACAGCATCTAAACCTGGACTTCAGCTTGGATTCCCCCAGAACCAAGGGGAGGAATGAAGAATTGCTGCTGCCTTGTGGCCGCTGCAAGGAACCCCAGCTTCAACAACAGTGCTCAGGAAAATGGAAAACTCCCAAGCCTGAGGGGCTGTTAGGACTTTTGCCCTCAAACCCTCACCTGGTTTAATGTTGGAATAAGGTTACTAATCCAGGCAGGGGTCATAGAGGCCGATTTCAAAAGAAATTTTACAAACTATATTTAAAAAATTTTAAGCAAAGAACATACCAATTCCGTCCCAGACTACATTATTTGAGAAAAACTTTATCACATCTTCTAAGCGGTAAGCCCTCCCACCAGCCAGAAGAGCCATTTTCAAAAAAAGTGGACAAACAGTGTCACCTGGGCAGGGCCTGGAGGGAAAAGGACCTTGGACCACGGTGGCCATAAAAACAGAAAATGGAGAAAAAATTGGTTTATTGAGAATCTTCCAAACACTCTTACCACAAGACCTGGAAACCACAAGTTGGATCTATAGCTCGACAAACTCTAACTGAAAAGGAGCCTTGAAGCTCAACATTCATAGCAGCACTATTTACAGTCCCAAGGTTTGGAGGCCACCATAATATCCATCAACAGATGAATGCATAAACATGACGTGGTATGTGCAGAGAAGGGAAGGATGCTCAGCCGTGAAATATGATGAAATCATGTCGGTAGCCGCCAACGACCAGGACCCAGGGATCCTCACACACAGTGAGCTAATTCAGACAGAGAAAGAGGGAGACCATGCGTATCCCCGGTGCGTGGGATCTCAGAACTGACACAAAGCAACGCCACGGCAAGAGAGAACCAGACCCCTAGTCTTGGAAAACCCAGCCAGTTTTCCTGAAGACCAAACAGCTGGACAGGCTTCAATCAAGACGTTTCCACTGACACATACACCCTCCTAGGTGTAAGCATCGATCTTCAACTGGACCTAGTCTAGAGTAAAAGGGACCCAGTCAATCCTCTACACTACCCTGAAGGAACAGAAAAGTCCAGAAAGAAAGGAACAAATACCTGTGGATATGGAGCGGAATCAAAATGCTGTACACCCTACATGAATGCAAGATTCAAAACTGACTAACATCAATTTGGGGGCGGGGGGGGGAAAGCTCCTTTTCAAATGCAAGGAAATGCCTTCTGTGTTCCACGCAGGCCTCGCAGAACAGAGATGTGGTCACATCTCTGAAACATACACTGTCCTGGAACCAAGGGATGCAGAGTTTTAGGGCTGAGGGAGATCAGAAAAACATGGGAACAAATTCTCTTGGATGGCATCTCTATTGTTTGTCCTCTCTGGATGAAACCAACATCTCCACACCCTGGCCTGCCTATCACAGCTAAACCAAGCCTAGTGACCCCCCAAAATATCCACCCTTTAGGCTTGAAGATTGAAAAGCAATCTGGTCTCTGTAAGTCCCATTGGGAAGCTTTTCACCTGCTAGTCTTTCTTTAGAATGCCTCGCAGGGAGAGGACAGCATCCAGCTAAAATAGATTTGAGAGGTTGATAATGCAAATGTGATGGAGTGCTGCATGGGATGGGGAGCCTCTAAGGAGACACAATTCGGCCCGTAGGGATTGCTGCTCACATTTCACTCTCATTTGTTTATCTAGACAAACTCTAATTGGAAAAGAGTCTTGCAGCACAATGTCCACAGCAGCAGTATTTACAGTAGCCACGATTTGGAAACCACTATAATATCCATTGGAGAAGGAAATGGCAATCCACTCCAGTAGTCTTGCCTGGAAAATTCCATGGATGGAGGAGCCTGGTAGGCTACAGTCCATGGGGTCACAAAGAGTCAGACACAACTGAGCGACTTCACTTTCTTTCTTTCTATAGTTTCTTTTGGAGGAGGAAATGGCAACCCACTCCAGTGTTCTTGCCTAGAGAATCCCATGGACGGAGGGGCCTGGTGGGCTGCAGTCTATGGGTCTGCGAAGAGTCGGACATGACTAAGCAACTAACACACACACACACACACACACATAATATCCATAGACAGATGGATGCACACACACGATGTGGTATGTACAAAGTTATAGGTACTCACCCATCAATACAACGGAATCATGTCTGTGGCAGCAAGCTACAAGGACCTGGGGATCCTCATACTCAGTGAACTAATTCTGACAGAGGAAGAAAGAGACCATAAGGTATCCACGGCGCATGGAGTCTCAAAAGTGACACAAAGCAACTCAGTCTGAAGACAGGCACAGACCCACAGGCTCGGACAAGCCAACCAGCATTCCTGAAGACCAAACAGCCAAGTAGGGTTCAATCAAGACGTTTCCATTGCCATATACACCCCCTTGGTGTAAACATAGATCATCAATTGGAGTTAGCCTAGAATGAAAGAGTACCCAGCCAATCGTCCATGCTGTGGTCAAGGAGAAATTGGCACTTACCAAGAGCATTGCCAATGACTGAACAACAAAGGTGTTTGCCATCTCCCTCTACGGAGACTGAACCCCAGGCTGCTATAGCTGTTGACCTTCTACAACCCCTGAGGGAGGTCAGGGTGGACTGAGGCACTCTGTGATCCAGGCAGTCTGGTGGGACAGGTCTTCAGGTAATTGGATGTTTTTAGGAACAGATTTTATGATCTCCATCCTTGCATCTCCTCATATCTAGAGAAGCACTAACTCCCTTCATGGTGATGTCAGATCCTCATGACTAACAAAAAAACCTTTTGTAAAATGAGTGCTTAATGGTGTTGAACTCCCCCTTCACCAAAACCTTATATATTGACCTTCCCCCATTGCCCCTTTGGAGCAGTCTCTCAGAGCTATCTGAAACGCTGCCTCCCGGGCTATAGTCCGCATTTTGCCCCAAATATAAAACATAACTCATTACTCTGAAGTTGTGCATCTTCTTAGTTGACACTCCCCTAATGGGACAAAACATCGAAAGAAAGAAGCAAGATATTAGTGGACATGGAGCAGATCAAAATGCTGTACACCCTACACAAGTGCAACATTGAAAATTGACTAAAATTGATTCAAAAAAGAATCTTTTCAAATGCAAGGAATTGACTTCTGTGACCTGGGTAGGCCTCTGAGACTGGAGCTGGGGCCATAACCCTGAACCCTGAACAGCCCTGGAATCAGAGAATGGGTTGCCTGAGGGTTGAGGGAGCTGAGAAGAATATGTGAGCAAATTTTCCTGGGTTCTGGCTATATGCTTTGTCCTCTGTGGATGAATTCAACATCTCCCCACCCTGGCTGTCCTTTCACAGCTAATCCAAGCCTAGTGACCCCCTCAACAAAGTCCTCCCTTTAGACTTGAAGTTTGAACAGTTATCTGGCCTCTATACTATTCAGTGGGAAGCTTTTCACCAGCTACTCTTTGATTAGAATGCCTTTTTTTAGAATCCTGCTAGCATAAATTTGAAGGGGTTGATAAGGCAAAGGTGGTGGAGTGCTGCATGGGATGGGAAATTTGGCCCTTAGGGGTTGTTCTGCCACATTTCGCTCTCCTTTGGAACCCATCATCAATAAATGGACAGAGGCTCTAGTGGCCCCAGAAAAATGGGAGGAATGAGGAAGTGCTGCCTCCTTGTGGCCACTGTTTGTAACAGCAGTTTTGGGGCTCAGGGAAATTGAGACCTCTCAAGCCTGATGGGCCCTAAAGGACTCAAAACAGAAAGAGAAATTAAGGAAACAATACCATTCACCATTGCAACAAAAAGAATAAAATACTTAGGAGTATATCTACCTAAAGAAACAAAAGACCTATACATAGAAAACTATAAAACACTGATGAAAGAAATCAAAGAGGACACAAACAGATGGAGAAACATACCGTGTTCATGTATTGGAAGAATCAATATTGTCAAAATGGCTATTCTACCCAAAGCAATCTATAGATTCAATGCAATCCCTATCAAGCTACCAACGGTATTTTTCACAGAACTAGAACAAATAATTTCACAATTTGTATGGAAATACAAAAAACCTCAAATAGCCAAAGTAATCTTGAGAAAGAAGAATGGAACTGGAGGAATCAACCTGCCTGACTTCAGACTCTACTACAAAGCCACAGTCATCAAGACAGTATGGTACTGGCACAAAGACAGAAATATAGATCAATGGAACAGAATAGAAAGCCCAGAGATAAATCCACGAACCTATGGACACCTTATCTTTGACAAAGGAGGTAAGGATATACAATGGAAAAAAGACAACCTCTTTAACAAGTGGTGCTGGGAAAACTGGTCAACCACTTCTAAAAGAATGAAACTAGAACACTTTCTAACACCATACACAAAAATAAACTCAAAATGGATTAAAGATCTAAATGTAAGAACAGAAACTATAAAACTCCTAGAGGAGAACATAGGCAAAACACTCTCTGACATAAATCATAGCAAGATCCTCTATGACCCACCTCCCAGAATATTGGAAATAAAAGCAAAAACAAACAAATGGGACCTAATGAAACTTAAAAGCTTTTGCACTACAAAGGAAACTACAAGTAAGGTGAAAAGACAGCCCTCAGATTGGGAGAAAATAATAGCAAATGAAGAAACAGACAAAGGATTAATCTCAAAAATATACAAGCAACTCCTGCAGCTCAATTCCAGAAAAATAAATGACCCAATCAAAAAATGGGCCAAAGAACTAAACAGACATTTCTCCAAAGAAGACATACAGATGGCTAACAAACACATGAAAAGATGCTCAACATCACTCATTATTAGAGAAATGCAAATCAGAACCACAATGAGGTACCATTACACACCAGTCAGGATGGCTGCTATCCAAAAGTCTACAAGCAATAAATGCTGGAGAAGGTGTGGAGAAAAGGGAACCCTCTTACACTGTTGGTGGGAATGCAAACTAGTACAGCCACTATGGAGAACAGTGTGGAGATTTCTTAAAAAACTGAAAATAGAACTGCCATATGACCCAGCAATCCCACTTCTGGGCATACACACTGAGGAAACCAGATCTGAAAGAGACACGTGCACCCCAATGTTCATCGCAGCACTGTTTGTAATAGCCAGGACATGGAAGCAACCTAGATGCCCATCAGCAGATGAATGGATAAGGAAGCTGTGGTACATATACACCATGGAATATTACTCAGGCATTAAAAAGAATTCATTTGAATCAGTCCTAATGAGATGGATGAAACTGGAGCCCATTATACAGAGTGAAGTAAGCCAGAAAGATAAAGAACATTACAGCATACTAACACATATATATGGAATTTTGAAAGATGGTAACGATAACCCTATATGCAAAACAGAAAAAGAGACACAGAAGTACAGAACAGACTTTTGAACTCTGCGGGAGAAGGTGAGGGTGGGATGTTTCGAAAGAACAGCATATATTATCTATGGTGAAACAGATCACCAGCCCAGGTTGGATGCATGAGACAAGTGCTCGGGCCTGGTGCACTGGGAAGACCCAGAGGAATCGGGTGGAGAGGGAGGTGGGAGGGGGGATCGGGATGGGGAATACATGTAACTCTATGGCTGATTCATATCAATGTATGACAAAATCCACTGAAATGTTGTAAAGTAATTAGCCTCCAACTAAAAAAAAAAAAAAAAAAAAAAAAAACCTCACCTGGTTAAGTGTCAGAATAAGGTTTCTAATCTGGGCAGGTGTTGTAGCAGCTGATTTCAAAATAAATTTTACTAACATATATATATATATATATTTTTTTTTTAAAGGACATACTGATTCCTCACCAGCCTACAATATTGGAGAAATGCTAATCAAACCTTCAAAGTGGTAAGCCCTCCCACCAGCCAGATGAACCATTTTCCAAAAAGTGGACAAACAGTATCACCTGGGCAGGCCCAGAGGGAAAAGGACCCTCCTTGGACTATGTTGGCCATAGAAACAGAGAATGAAATGGAAAATAAAATCAATTTATTGAAAATCTTCCAAATATTCTTACCACAAGACTGGGAAATCACAAGTTGGAGCTATATCTTGACAAACTCTAATTGAAAAGGAGCCTTGAAGCGCAACATTCATAGCTGCACTATTTACAGTAGCCAAGATTTGGAGGCCACCATAATATCCATCGACAGAAAAATGCATAAACACGATGTGGTATGTACAAAGATGTGAAAGATACTCAGCCATCAAACACGATGAAATCATGTGGCCGACAGCAAGCTACAAGAACTGGGGATCATCATATTCAGCGAGCTAATTCTGACAGAGGAAGAGAGAGACCATGTTGTATCCCTGGAACGTGGGATCTCAGAACTGACACGAAGCAACTCCATGGGAAGACAGAACCAGCCCCACAGTCTTGGACAACCAAATCAGTTTTTCTTAAGTCCAAATAGTGGTGAAGGGTTAAATGAAGACATTTCAATTGACATACACACCCTTACAGGTGTAAGCATCGTTCATCAGCTGGACCGAGTCTAGGGTAAAGGACCCTAGTTACACCTTATACTACCCTAGTTGGACAGAAAAGTCGAAAAATAAAAGACATTTGTGTATATGTAGTATACAGCAAATGCTGTACACTCCACACAAATGCAACATTCAAAGTCGTGTAAAATCAATTTGAAAAAAAAAAAAGAGTTCCTTTTGAAATAAAAGGGATTGCCTTCCTTGATCAGGGCAGGCCACAGAGACCCGAACTGGCGTCACATCCCTTCAGGGGTCACATCTCTGCGGCATGAACAGCCCTGGAACCAGAGAATGGAGTGCCTTAGTGCTGACGTTGGTCAGACAAATATTCGAGCAGGTTTTCATTGGTTGCAGCTCTACTGTTTGGCCTTTCAGGATGAAACCGACATCTCCACAACTTCGCCTGCCTGTCATAGCTTATCCAAGCCTCGTTACTGAAAATAAGTACGCCCTTTGGGCTTGAAGTTTGAAAAGTCCTCTGAGCTCTATAAGTCCCCATGGGAGGTTTTTTACCTCCTGCTCTGTCTTTAGAATGCCTCACAGGCAGAGGACAGCATGCAGGTAGCGTAGATTTGAAGGGGTTAATAATGCAAAGGTGGGGGAGTGCTGCATGGGATGGGGAACCTTTTAGGAGACACAAAATGGCCCTTAGGGATTGTTCTGCCACATTTCGCTCCGTTTGGTACCCAGCATGAACACGTGGACTTTGCCCCCAGAATCAAGCGGAAGTATGAGGAAGTGCTGCCGCCTTGTGGCCACTTCGTGGAACAACAGCTTTAACACCTGTGCTCAGGGAAGTTGAAAACTCCCAAGCCTGAGCGGTTCTAAAGGACTTTTGTTTGCCCTGAAGACCTCACCTGGTAAGGTGTTTGAAGAAGGTTACTAATCCGGGCAGGCGGTGTAGAGGCTGATTTCAAAATGAATTTTAGTTACAATTTTAAATATTTTAAAAGACGACGTACCATTTCCACCACACCCTATATTATTGGAGAAATGCAAATCAGATCTTCAAAGTGGTAAGCACCCCCACCAGCCAGAAGAGCCATCCTCACATCGTGGAGAAACAGTATCACCTGCGCGGGGACTGGAGGGAAAAATACCATCCTTGAACCATGTTGGGCACAAAATAACTGTCTGGGGTACAAAAATAACCCTCTTGTACAAAAATAGAAAACATCATGGAGATCACTATATGCTATTGAAGAACTTTAAAACACTTTTACCATAAGACCTGGAAATCTCTCTCTCTACAAACTCTAATTGGAAAAGAGACTTGCAGCTTCATGTTTATTGAAGCACTATTTACAGTAGCCAAGATTTGGAAGCCACCATAATATCCATCAACAGAAAAATGCACAAACAGGATGCGGTATGTACAATGAAGGGATAGTTAGTCAGCCATCAAAAAGAAACATAAATGAAATAATCTCCTGGCAGCAAGCTACAAGGACTAAGGTATTGTGCTACTCAGGAAGGTAAGTCTGACATAGACAGAAACACCTAATTTGGTGTGTTTGTGCTTGGAATCTAAACATTGATGCAAAGCTACTCAATTCCAAGACATAAACACATCCACAGACTCAGAAAACTTAACTAGTGTAACTGAAGGTCACATAGCAGTTTAGTTGTACCAGGTAATTTGGATTTACATGTACACAATCATATGTGTAAAAATCGATCACAAAATGACTGACTATGGCACAACGGAGGATGCTCATCCTCTGCCACAAGGTAATTGTGTAAAAAAGAACATAGAGAACTTAAGAGAACTTTTTATGTACCTGAGTCAAGTTGCTGCGCATCTACAACAAACACATCATTGGCAATCAACCATCAGTTCAGATCAGTCGCTCAGTCGTGTCCGACTCTTTGTGACCCCATGGACTGCAGCACGCCAGGCCTCCCTGTCCATCACCAACACCCGGAATTTACTCAAACTCATGTCCATTGTGTCAGTGATGCCATCCAACCATCTCATTCTCTGTCATCCCCATCTCCTCCCACCTTCAATCTTTCCCAGCATCAGGGTCTTTTCCAATGAGTCAACTCTTTGTATGAGGTGGCCAAAGTATTGGAGTTTCAGCTTCAACATCAGTCCTTCCAATGAACACCCAGGACTGATCTCCTTTAGGATGGACTGGTTGGATCTCCCTGCAGTCCAAGGAACTCTCAAAAGTCTTCTCCAACACCACAGTTCAAAAGCATCAATTCTTCGGCACTCAGCTTTCTTTGTAGTCCACCTCTCACATCCATACATGACTACTGGAAAAACCATAGCCTTGACCAGATGGACATTTGTTGGCAAAGTAATGTCTCTGCTTTTCAATATGCTGTCTAGGTTGGTCATAACTTTCCTTCCAAGGAGCAAGTGTCTTTTAATTTCATGGCTGCAGTCACTATCTGCAGTGATTTTGGAGCCCCCCCAAAATAAAGTCTGTCACTGTTTCCATTGTTTCCCCCTCTACTTGCCATGAAGTGATAAGAGCAGACCCAACTTTTTCACTCTCCTCTTTCACTTTCATCAAGAGGCTCTTTAGTTCATTTTCTGCCATAAGGGTGGTGTCATCTGCATATCTGAGGTATCATAATCCTCCAAAGGATTGCTTTCAAAAGCTTTAAGGGCCTGTGGACCTAGAACAAATGCACTGCCAGTTATTTCTCTAGCAAAGGTGGATTTATTCTGGGTCAGCAGAGGATTGCAAGGTCTCCAACCATGACACGCAAGTCTCCACAGGGCAAGGGAAGGAAGCGTTTTAATCAAGGGGGAGAAGAAAGTTGGAGGCCTGTAGTAAGCAAAGAGTGCAAGGATTTTCATTGGCTGAATCCTTGTCAGAGAGAAAGGGGGTCTATCTTCTTGTTGGCCTTTGCTATTGTCACAGGGCTCAAGACCTTCCCTTTCTGGCCTCCGAACTCTATTTGAAGTCTCCGTTTGTTAATTGTTTACAGGTCTTTCCTGTCTTACAGCAATCATGGAGTTTGGAAGACATGTTAGACTAATTATTCACTCCCAAGTTTTTGAAGCATGAAAGTTTTAAAGTATAATTTAAGAAAGAAAAAAAAAAAGAGATCAATTAGACTAGGATGTAATTAGCTGCTTTGGTTTCAATTTAAAGGGTTATAAAATAAGATCTATCAAGAAAGCCTTAAAGTTCCAGAGATTAATTAATACTGGAATAGAAGTAGCTGGGAAGATTTGCAAAAATAACACTCAGTATATCACCTAGAGTTTTTCTCCACTGACAGGACAATAAAACAAGTGCTTAAACAACAGCAGGAAGGAGACGGGCTAAATTTAAAGCATGCTTGGCGAGAGTTGAGCTGGTAAATTCTGAAAAGGTCTGTGTTAGCTGCTCAGTCGTGTGACTTTCTGCGACCCCATGGACTGTAGCCCACCAGGCTCCTCTGTCCGTGAGATTCTCCAGGCAAGAATACTGGAGTGGGTTGCCATTGCCTTCTCCAGGGGATCTTCCTGATCCAGGGGTTAAATCCAGATCTCCTGCATTGCAGGCGGATTCTTTACCACCCGCGACACCAGATCTCTCTGAAAAGGTCTCAATCCATTGTATTTGCTCTGGATGAGAACTTGATGCGAAGCCCAGAGATGGACTGGTTGGCCTCCTCAGTATTCATTTGCATGCTTTCAGTTGCAAGTAACCCTGACTCAAAGTGCTGAAGCATTGAGACCATGTGTGGAGACCGTGACCAACCACCGCAGGACTGACTGGATCACCGGTTCTGTTACATCACCAAGGATCCAGGTTCTCGTACCTCTTGCAGTATCACTCATATCTAACCCACGAGAAACCAGGTCATTCCTAACACCCACAAGACATCTTCACACCCTTGCTTATGAATTAGCTAGCTTGCTTTCTTAGAGCCGTGACACTGGAAGTTGCTACCTAGCCTTCCAACATCAAATAAAGCCCATTTTGGATTATTTTATATATGGGATTATTTGTAGTATTATTCCTTTCTAAATCCATGGTTGAGGGCAAAATGTCTAATGCAAGATGCTACCTACAGTCAGAAATTTTAACAGCCATGAATCCAATGTCTGTTTTCCAAATGAAAAATTTTAATGTAGAGCTTTAGATTTTCTATAGAAAATTAGGGCCATATACCCATTCACATCACCACAACCATGGTTGAGGGCAAAATGTCTAATGCAAGATGTTACCTACAGTCAGAAATTTTAACAGCCATGAATCCAATGTCTGTTTTCCAAATGAAAAATTTTAATGTAGAGCTTTAGATTTTCTATAGAAAATTAGGGCCATATATCCATTCACATCATCACAACCACCCCTCAAAGAACCAAACCTAGAACATCCTAACTGTTGACTTCTTGTCCTGGCACTTCTAAGGCAATAGGATTGAGAGAGTCTTGCAAATTATATACACATTTACGATTGTATCTTTGCTTGAATCCCAGGAAACAAAGCTTCCTTAAAACAAAGCTGATTTTGCTGTAACACACACACTCACACACCACATACATAAATTTTCACAGCTGTCTCATCTTTAGATAGGTTGACATCAAATGTCTTTTAAGACTATGGCAAGCCCCTGAGGGTTTTCATGCTAAAGTATGTGATAGCTAATGTCAGACAATCCTAAGCAAATTATTTCATGACATCAAACCCCAAATACCTGAATACACAGAGGTTAGACGGCAGGGCAGCTATACTGTCCAATTCCATCACATACCTCATGGACCAGAACTGTTCAGAGCAAACCCTAGACAGCTGTACAAGGCAGCCCAGCAGGCGTTTTCCTTGCTGCCTCTAAACACAGAGCTCCACGTGACACAAGGATCTCCCATCACTCCTCTTGTGAACTTGCTAGTTGTCAAAGACAGGCTCTCCAGCTTCCAGAAGCCATCACTTTACCTTCCACACCCAGATGAATGCACTTGAGCTGCCATCCACGTGTCAGAAATCCAGCCCCCTTCACCACAAACTTCAGCTACTTCTGAGACCCCCCAGGCTGCTGTCTCACGTGCTTTAGAAACAGATCCCTCACAGTCTTTAGCTCCAGCTTCTTCCCCATGCCACTCTGCTGACGCCTCTTCAGTTTATGACCACTGCAAGTTAGGGTTAGACAATGTGAACCTGGGGCCAAGAAGTACCTCTGAACTGCCAGTCACCCCTGCATTGCTCCACCCGTGAGATGGAAGACAAGGTCAGTATCAGGGTAGTCATGTCCAGACTCCCCTCTGCCTCTGTTGGTTGAAAGGTCTGAAGAAGGGGATGGTGGTGGTGGCTTAGTTGTGTCCGACTCTTCGCAACCCCATGGACTGTAGCCCACCAGGCTCCTCTGTCCACGGGATTTCCCAGGCAAGAATACTGGAGCAGGTTCCCATTTCCTTCTCCAGGGGATCTTCCTGACCCAGGGGTCAAATCTGCGTCTCCTGCAGTGGCAGGCAGATTCTTTACCACTGAGACACTTGGGAATCCCAAGGAGGAGATAGATTTGTGTAGTCTCACAATAGGAAATTCAAGAAGGGAGCATAATACAGTTCTCTAACTTGGGTATTGAAATCAAGGTAGCACCAGTCATTCTTCTACTTCATTTGCCTTTGTGATATTATATCACACAAGCATCCAGGGCTAGACGGTCCCTGTGGCTCATATCTGGGGTTCTCTGGACACTTGCCCTGGCAGGTAAGTGACTCCAAGGAGAGATCTGACACTGGCACAGCAGTGCCTGGTTGGTAGAGGGCGTTGGTGCTTCCGCCGCAGCCAGACAGAACTTCATGGTGTTAGGAGACGCCACCAGACACTGAGTGACTGCTTCTTTGACTGCTAGTTTTCACATCTAAGCTCCTGGGGAGAGGAGAGTACGCTAACCTCCGTGAGTCCATCCCCAGAGGCAGAATTTCAATTAATTCTCTGCAGCAGAAGAGACGAATCCCCAAGTCTCACCAAGACCCTATGGAAGGATCTGGGACAAAGGGAGAAAACGGAAGTGAGTAGGGAAAGCATCACTTACGGGTAAACATATACTATAGGGCCTCAGGGGCTTCCCAGGTGATGCCTCAAAATATAGGCAACCTTGTGGAGTTCTCCACATGCCAGCAAAACCCCACATGCCAATGCAGGAGACACAGAGGATGCAGGTTTTATCCCTGGATTGGGACGATCCCCCAGAGGAGGAAATGGAAACCCTCTCCAGTGTTGTTGCCTGGAGAATCCCATGGACAGAGCACCCTGGCGGGCTACAGTCCACGGGGTTGCAAAGAGTCCAACTTGACTGAGCACGCACTCAAAGGGCCTAGCCTCTCTACCTGTATCCTCAGGGCTCCTTGTCAGAGTCTCCTGTCCTAGCGCATGGCTCTCCAGGACAACGTGAGATATTTCTACCAGTCTAAACACCACACAGACCTTTGACATCTGTGACAGCTACTCCTCTCACTTCCCAAGCTCATCCTCTGGTCCAAAGCCCAACTCCAGAGCCCTCATTCTCTGACTGTCAACTGGGGACGCGCACGCTGCTTCCAGAACTCCCCAAGGTTGCCTGTATTTGACATCAGAGCATTTGCCAACTATGGTAGGATTACTGACAACTTTGACTTTCTGATTTATACCCTTTTATTTCCCAAAACAGAATAAATACTGTTTTCATAACAAGAAAATATAATAAATCATTTTCATTAAAAAAAAAAAAACAAGCAGCCCACTTCTGAGTAATGTTTGTTTGGGGGAGACTACTTTTCTCCAACAAAAATCAAATGTTCCTTGGATAGATTCATTTCAATTAAACAAAACTCAAAACTTCACCAGTAATTAAGATATCAGACATCTATGTAAAACAATGTAATGGAAAAGAATGTTGCGTGTAATCTAGCAAAACAGATACTCTTCTGCTTGACTAAGATGCTCTGAATCAAAGGGGAAAAAACTAAGATAAATTCCCACTATGTTATTTCCGTATTGCTGCAGTAATGATCATCACAGATTTTTTTAGTATTTTGTAAACAGCAACAACTTTTTCTCTTACGGTACTGGAGGTCAGAAATCTAAAATCAAGATGTCAATAAGGCTGCATTTCTTTTGGAGATTTCAGGAAAGAATCTTTTTTTTTTCTTTTTTGCTTCTTTTTTCAACTTCCAGAGGCCACTTGCCTTCCTTTCTTGGCTCATTCCAACTTCCCTATATCACTCCACGCTTTTGCTTTCATCATCACTTCTACTGTTAACTCTGACTCTCTTACTTCTCTCTTATAAGGGCCCTTGTGTTTATACTGGTTGGGTCAACCTAGTTAATCCAAAATAAACTTCCCATCTCAAGATCCTTAACTTAATCCCGTCTGCAAAATCCCCCTTTCCACATAAAGGTACATCTTCACAGATTCTAGGTGTTAGGACCTGGGTATTTTTATGGAAGACATTATCCAGCCTACCCCACCCACCTTATATTTAAAACATGTTCTTGTTAAGGCACTTCCCAGATGTTACCAATAAACACAAAATTCCAAAATGGAAAAATCCTACTGTAATCAAAAAAAAAAACAAACAAAAAACCTCTCAAAGTCTCTTGACTTTTACATTTGAAATTTTTTTTTAGAAAATTAGCTGGATAATCTCACATTTGAAACCAGTTAAACTCTAAAGTCTTTTGACATGTAGACATGGTAAGAATACTTGTAAATAGGTTTATGATAAAGTTTTGGAAATAAAACATTTTGCAATCATTTCCTCATATGAACCTTTATTTCAGACATTTTATAATGTTTCCAGTGAATATTTGGACCTGTTTGTTTTCTAAAAGGAAGAAAGAAAAGGAGAAAACAAAAGAAATCATTGCCGTTTGACAGAGGTAAAGCATCAGAGTCTAGGTGAGCGTGCTGGCTTTGTCACTTATCAGCCACGTGACTTTAGTCACCTCACCATATCCCCCTATATAAAACTGAAGCAATACTTCCTGCCTTGCCTGTCTGACAAGTTGGGGCAAGGATAAAATGAGATAATTGCAAACATAGGCTATTATTATCATCCTACAGGGAAAAGCATTTGAACTGTCATCCCTTATTTTTAATTTTGATCACAAGGAGAAACACTTCAGTTTGGAGTTCATTGAGCTATTTCCTAGAATTCAGACCAAGGAGAATTGAATCTGAAATTTCTTCTATCTTCACATACAGCCTCACAGGAAGAAAAAAAAGGATCAGCTTAAAAGTAAGAAGTATGTGTCATATCTATGAACTTGATCTATTTAGTAAAGAGAACTCAGCACTCTTGTCAGTAAAGCTGGTTTAGTCTAACATTATTCCTTCCACAGCCAAAAAACATTTTTGTCAAGTTTTCACAGAACAGTGGAAAGTCACAAACAACCAAAAGAAATAAAAAATAAAGGACAAACAAAAACTTGTCTTCCATATCTAGATGGCCTGAAACAAGTACTTTGATTTCCCTTCTGTTCTCTAGGATAAAAACCACTGCACTGTAAAATGTTTTCATTCATGCAATAAAAATCAATTGGCTTCAACAATCTTATACCTAGCTGCCTATCCTTCCACAAATTATGGCTTGAACATAAAACTCCAAGAGCTTCTTTAATGAATCACAGTCATAACTGGCATTTCCTTTCCCCCAATTTTGGTGTATACATGCTCCAAATTTCATCCCCTTAAGACCTAGGTGATTTAGCATTTCCAGAAGAGCTCCTGAGAGGGAAGCTGGCAGTCAAATGTAGGAATCAAAGACAGCTTTGTGTAACATAAAGAAAGCCTCCTTCAACATCTATTTAATGTTAGAGCCATCACGTTTCTCTTTGACAAGATTGTCTGCATTAAGGTTTCTAAAGAAAGCCAGGGGACTAATTTATTTCTGCCATCATGATTGACTGCATAGCAGCTGTCAGGCAACTGAAGTGTCTCCAATCTCCAACACAAATTACTCTAAATGGTTTTTAAGATAAACTTGCCAAGCCTGTTATGCCTAGCAGCTCTGACTGGAAAATGTGCAATTGATTTACATGAAAAACAAGAGGATCTCTTTGGGGTCTTCATAATAAAACTGCCATGGTGCTTTTGCTGATGGCCAAGAAGCCATAGATGTATCATGTACACCTAGAAAATTAAGGAGCCTGTCCTATGCACACCTCTACGTAGTTCATAATTTGGCAGCATAAAATTGAGCTTGTCTAAAGCAACAGACTGCAAAAGAAGGCTATCATGAGACTCTTAGAAAATGCTGACTAAAAATTAATCAGGTAATACTGTGAATCTTTGTTTCCATCAATTGTTCTTAATGCAGATAAATTCCAAAGGAGGATAATGTATTTCTCCCCTCACTTTTTCAGAGAGGTAAGTTGTGTTCTTGCAGTAAGGAAACAAGTGTGTTAACAATGGTGGACAATGTGTTACCTGGATCATGAGGAGGTTGTGTAAAAAGCAATCTGAATGAGGGACAAAGGGCCCAGGTTTTGAAGGGAAAAAACATCTATGAGATAAATCTATTTATATTGGTTTTAGCCTTTTTATTTTTAGGGGCTTCCCTGGTGGCTCAGATGGTAAAGAATCTACATACAATGCAGGAGACCCAGGTTCAATTCCTTGGCTGGGAAGATCCCCTGGGGAAAGGAATGGCTACCCACTCAGTATTCTTGCCTGGAGAATCCCATGGACAGAGGAGCCTGGTGGGCTACAGTCCTTGGGGTTGCAAAGAGGGGACATGACTGAGCAACTAACACTTTCACTTTGGTTTTTATTTTTATGTAGCTGTGGATGTTTCCTTAAGGTGATTTTCCATTGTTGATTCTAAAAAAATCTTGGGTATCTTAACCATTACAACTGACAGTGCAAATGAAGACGAAGAATGTCCTGAATAGCTGAGAGGGGACATGAGCTAGAAATAATCAAGCCCCTTGGTACAGAGAGGACTTTATATGCCACCAGAGAACAAAAGGACCTCTTGATAAAGCAGCTATCAGAACAGTACCGAGGGCAGAGACCCATGGAAAGGTATTCCAACCCTGGAAAGGTATTGGCAAGGAAAGGCATTACTTATTTTGAGAATTAATGAGTATTACTCTTTACCAAGCAGTGCAGTAGGTGCTGGAGATATAGTAAATAAGACAAGCCCTCTCTTTCCTCAGAGCTCAGAGTACACCAGGGGAAGAAATAAAGTTAACTCGGCATATCAAAACTCTTGGAACTCAGCTCAAGTGGAGCCTTAGAGGAAAAGCTATGGTGTAAATGCTAATATTAGGAAATAAGAAATGTTATAAATAATGTTCTAAAATACAACCATAGAAGCTGAAAAGAATAAAAGAGTAAATTAAACACCGAGAAGAAGTCAATAATATAACACAGAAAAACAAAGAGAGAAAATTGATATACTCAAAAGCAAATTATTTTAAAAGATGACAAAATTAATTAAGACTAGCCCAGGTGATCAAAACAAATTTTTTAAAAGGAAAATACAAATTATTCATGTCAGAGGTGAAAGAGGAAATGTACTCCAGAGCCTCTAGGCATTAAAAGAATAACCAAGAGCTATTATGAACATTCTACCAACAAATTCATCAATACTGAATGACAAAAAATAAGCAAGTCAAATTTTTCAGAGTAAAAGAAACTTGAACCTAGCATTTTATACCTAGCCAAATTTTCACTCATCATGAGTCACAAAAAACAGAAATCATCTCAGGCACTAAGGTCTTCAGAAGTTTCCTCACACAATGACTTCTATCAGAAACAATTCTGATTTCCTAACTATGACTCAAAATCCAGAACCAGTAAGCACAAAGACATATGTATTTGATTAAATTAAAACATAAATTACAAGGCAAAACCCACCATAAAGTGAAAAGGTAAGTGAGAAAAGGCAGATTACAGAAAAAGAACTTAAATGCCATTCAAATCTATGAAAAAAACTTCATCTAGCTTATAATAAGAGGAGTGCAAGTTATTATTGAGATTATTGAGATAATTTCTCACCAAAAAAAAAAAAAAAAGAATAAGAGATATAAACATTATACTAAAAAAACAATTTGGACAAAATAAATAAATTCCTTGAAGAACAAATATTATCAAAACTGACAGGAGAAGAAATAGAAAACCTGAATATTCCCTTTAATGTCCTTAACTTATGTGTTAAGTAAATTGACTTTATAGTTTAAGACATTCTCACAAAGAAAATTTCAGACCTAAATAGCTTCACCTGTGAATGCTATTAAATATTCAAGGAAGATATAGTACCCATCTTATAGTAACTCCTTCAGAAAATAAGTGATAATAGGATATATCCAAATAATTTTATCAGACCAGCTTAAATTAATATGAAATTCTGAGAATAAGAGTGAAAGTAAAGTTGAAGATTAATATCAATATCCCTCATGATACATATAAATATTCTTTTAAAATCTGCAAACTAAACACAGAAATAGATAAAAGGATAAATGACAAAATCAGGTTTATCACACATGAATGTGAGGTGTTAAGCAGTGTCCATTAATCAATATTTGTTAATAAATGTAATTCACCAAATTAACAAATTAAAAAGGAAAACATACAAGATCATCTCAATAAATGCAGAAAAATGTTAAAATTCAAAACCTGTTGTTGATTAAAAACTCTCATTAAACCAAGAATACGAGAAAACTTCCTCCAACTGATAAAAAGCATCTATGAATAGTCTACATTTAACATCATGCTTAATGGTGAATAGTTTTCTCCTAAGATGAGGTACTATGCAAGGGTGTCTGGGTTCATCACTTCTGTTCAACAATATACTGAATCCAACGTTCCAATAAGGCCAGGAAAAAAGAAAGCATACAAAGTTCAAAAAGAAAAAAGTAAAAATTTTCTGTTTTCAGATAATACAATCATTTACATAGGAATTCCCCAGGAATTTAGGAAAACTACAAGACTGGATAGATGAATTTAAAAGATCACAAAATGCAATTATAAAATTTAATTGTATTTCTGTATACAAGCAACCAACAAATGGAAGATTAAATTTAGAAAACTATCACTGATAACAGCATTCAAAAATAAAATATTTAGGGATACATGTAATGAAAGATGTGCAATATCTTTATACTGAGAACATCAAAACATTGCTGAGGGAAATTTTAAAAATCAAAATATGTGAAGAGATATACCATGTTTGTGAATTGGGAAAAAATCAGTATTAGTCATTAAGATCTCAGTTGTCTCCAAATTGATTTGTGAAAGGAGCGAAACGGGCAGGATAGAAATCTAGATGATGAAGAAGGGACTCAGCTGCTGGGATGTGACAGTGACCAGCTGAAACCAAGGTGGCCTGGAGAATAATCCGGTCGTTCGCCTTTGTCTCATTGTACCTTCGTTTGAATAATACTAAATATAATTTGCCCTTATGCCATGGCAGTTCTGAGACAGACCATAAAAGGCCAAAACACGAGCAGTCACCCAGCTCCTGGAAAATCCCCACTCTTCCCTAAATAGCAAGAATATTCCTCCCACTTGTTGGCCTATGAAATTACTTAGCCCATAAAAACCAAAGACCTCATGCCCTGGCCCACTCTCACTTTCTGAGGGGTTTCACATTGTGTCTATGGAGAGTGCATCCCTCTAAATAAACCTGCTTGTGCTTTTCTTTGGCTTGCTCTTGAATTTTCCCTGCCCAACACCAAGAGCCCTCACTTGGCAGTCCAGCTTAAGGACTCTTGTGGGTTCCAGGACACTCTGCAGCAATGAATGGATTTATAAAATCAAAGCAATTTCAATTAAAGTCCCAACAGATTTTCTGTAAGAAATGGACAAGCTGATTCTAAAACTTATATGTAAAGACACTAGAATCATCAAGACAATTCTGAGAAATGAAAATTTCAAGACCCACACTACTTCAAGACTTGCTATAAGAATTTCTAAGTAAATCTTCTCATCTGAAAAGAGACAGTTTTACTTCTTTTCTGATCTTTATGTCACAAACTTCTGGCTTCTAAAATATATAAATAACTGCTACAATTCAATATGAAAAAGAAAGCAACCCAAATAAACATAAACAGGTGATAGACAGGAAAAACCTTCCCAAAGGAAAACAGAAAAACACCACTGAGCTCATGAAAAGGCCTCAACATAACTTATTATGGAAATGCAAATTAAAAAAGCAATGACATTCCATTACACAAACACTAAAGGCTAGAATTAAAATCTGTTTCATACTAACCACCCCAAATATGGGTGAAGATGGAGAGCACCTGGAACTCACATATATTGTTGATTAGATTGTAAAATGGTTGTTGGGCTGCACCCCACAGGCCTGCAAGCCCTGTACCTGCCCAGCTTCAAGATCTGAGAAAGCCTGGAGTCGGCGGTGACAGAAACATCATTGGTTTAATCCAGGGGGCCCCAATCTTTTTGACAACAGAGACTGGTTTTGTGGAATATTTTTCCACGGACTCAGGGGTAGAGGGATAGTTTTGGGATGATCCAAGTGCATGACATTTATTATGCACTTTATTTCTATTATTATTATTATTATATCAGCTCCACTTCAGATCATCAAGCATAGTAACCTGGAGGTTGGGGACCCCTGGTTTAATGGAGAGAGGATCTTACTTACATTTCTGAAGCAAGGTCCTGGAGCAACGCCCGATGGTGTGTGACTGGTGGGCAGAACACGGCAGCACTTCACACTCCCCGGGGAGGGGAGGTTACCACTTACGGGGGCATTAGTGTCGGTGGCTCATTGGTTGCCAGGGAAACCAGCAAAGGGGCACGCCCCTTACGGCTCCTTTGAGTAGCTAACAGGTGGAGATGCCCTGATTTAAAGGTTAGAAGAATTACCGACTGGGGCGGGGCAGGTTTGTAGTTAGGTGAATGGTGTGGTAGGTGCAGGTGAGGCAGATACACGCGGAGCAGGGAATGTACAGAGAGCAGCGAGAACAGCCCCCTTGGGTGGCCTGATCATGCGGTGGTTCATCAACTTTGAACACTGTTTGCACCTTCTTATGTCATACATCTACCCTGGGTGCGTGCGTGCACAGTCATATCTGCCTCTTTGCAACCCCATGACTGTAGCCTGCCAGGTTCCTCTGTCCATGGGACTTTCCAGGCAAGGTACTGGAGTGGGTTGCCATTTCCTCCTCCAAGGGATCTTCCTGACCGAGTGATTGAACTCTTCTCCTGCTTCTCTTGCATTGGCAGATGGATTCTTCACCTGCCGCCACTGAGCCACCTGAGAAGCCCATGCATCTATCCTGTGATCCGGCAACTCTTTCCCTAGGCATTTACTCACAGAAACAAAAATACATGCCCTCAAAAAGAACTGTACAAGAAAGTTCACAGTAGCGCTCTTTATACTTGCCAAAGACTACAGACAACCCAAATGTCTATCAACAGGAGAAAGTTTAAACAAACACTGGTATATTTGCACAAGAGAATGCTACTCAGAAATTTAAAAAAAAAGAATAATCTATTAATGCATGCACCAACATGGATGAGTCACAAAACATTATTCTAAGCCAAAGAATCCAAACAGTATGATTTCATTTACATAAAATTCTAAGACAAATAATAATTCTGATAAAATATTTATGGTGGAATTCAGAGCTGCCTCTTGGGGTTTGGGACTGTAGTTAACCGGGAAGGGACATAAGAGAGCATGCTAGAGTAATGGAAAAACACTTTTTTTTTTTTTGGCTGGGTGTCATGTGGGATCTTACTTCCCCAGCCAGAAATTGAACCAGTACCCCCTTGCACTAGAAGAGCAGAGTCTTATTCAGTGGACCAGCAGAGAAGTTCCAAAAAGCACTATTTCTTGATAGCAATGTGGTTACATGAAAACATGTGTTTGACAAACCTAATTTAAGATATGTACATTACTCTGTATGTAAATTCAGACAGGTCTCAGGCAAAATGGTAAAATGTCAATATTGCTTATATCTAACTGGTGAATACCTAAGTGTCTGTTTATTCATCTCTGTTTTTCTGCAAATTGAAATAATACAGAACATTCAAAAAGGAAAGAAACCAACATCTTCAACAATTATCTTGCAAAACTAGCTTTCTGTGTCCTGACAGCCTTAAGGGGACACCAGAGAACACTTGATACCCGAAGGTCAGTGGATTGGAATGGGTGCTTCAGAAAAAAATACAGTGTGCTACTTTATCTGTTTACAAGGGACAGGGAACTTCATACTCAGTTTTAGATCAGAAACTTTAGTCTCTGGCTGCAGTGAACACACAATTTACTTAGGGTTTTCTAAATCTCAGTCAATAGTTGCAGGATAAACTAAATCTATAGAAAGTCATTTGCTGAGTATCAGCTGCAATGAGCAGTGTCTTAGAAGAATTCAGTTCTAAATGTTATATTTCCCCTCAAATAAATACTGATTTTAGGAACAGCTGAGTGTGAATACAGTTTAAAATAAACCACAGCTGCACTATTTTTGCTTTACTGATAGATGTGCCACTCCCTCAAATTATTTGGTAAAATAAAATTGTGTAAATCAATCACTTTCTGGTCTCAAAGTTTTGTGGACTCAGTTCAGTTCAGTTGCTCAGTTGTGTCTGACTCTTTGCAACCCCATGGACTGCAGCACACCAGGCCTCCCTGTCCATCACCAACTCCTGGAGTTTACTCAAACTCATGTCCATTGAGTTGGTGATGCCATCCAACCATCTCATCCTCTGTCATCCCCTTCTCCTCCTGCCCCCAATCCCTCCCAGCATCAGGGTCTTTTCCAATGAGTCAGCTCTTTGCATCAGGTGGCCAAAGTATTGGAGTTTTAGCTTCAAAATCAGTCCTATCAATGAATATTCAGGATAGATTTCCTTTAGGATGGACTGGTTGGATCTCCTTGCTGTCCAAGGGACTCTCAAAAGTCTTCTCTGACACCACAGTTCAGAAGCATCAATTCTTTGGCACTCAGCTCTCTTTATAGTCCAACTCTCACATCCATACATGACCACTGGAAAAACCATACCCTTGACTAGACAGACCTTTGCTGGCAAAGTAATGTCTCTGCTTTTTAATATGCTGTCTGGTTTGGTCATAACTTTTCTTCCAAGGAGTAAGCATCTTTTTACTTCATGGCTGCAGTCACCATCTGCAGGGATTTTGGAGCCCAAAAAAATAGTCAGCCACTGCTTCCACTGTTTCTCCTTCTATTCACCATGCAGTGATGGGACCGGATGCCATGATCTTAGTTTTCTGAATGTTGAGCTTTAAGCCAACTTTTTCACTCTCCTCTTTCACTTTCATCAAGAGGCTCTTTAGTTCTTCACTTTCTGCCATAAGGGTGGTGTCATCTGCATGTCTGAGGTTATTGATATTTCTCCTAGGAATCTTGATTCCAGCTTGTGCTTCTTCCAGTCCAATGTTTCTCATGATGTACTCTGCATATAAGTTAAATAAGCAGGGTGACAATATACAGCCTTGACGTACTCCTTTTCCTATTTCAAACGAGTCTGTTGTTCCATGTCCAGTTCTAACTGTTGCTTCCTGTCCTGCATACAGACTTCTCAAGACGCAGGTCAGGTGGTCTGGTATTCCCATCTCTTCCATAATTTTCCACAGCTCATTGTGATCCACACAGTCAAAGGCTTTGGCATAGTCAATAAAGCAGAAATAGATGTTTTTCTCAAACACTCTTGCTTTTTCAATGATCCAACGGATGCTGGCAATTTGCTCTCTGTTTCCTCTTGGGGACTCAAGTAAAGTATAAAGCTTTAAGTCATAAATAAATTGTTTGTTATTTCAGAGCTCTCATCATTTTCTCTAAATTGTCTTCATTATCTGTAATTTATAGCATTTGTAGCTTCTCTGCCCCAACAGAGATTTAGAAATCATCATTTAGTGAACACTTTCTGTGTTAACGCCCAGCCCTCAGGAGCCACAGCTGAGGGAGCAGGAGTGGGAAGCACACCCACCTACAACATCCTAGAAGGGGCCTCACTCTTGGTCTGAGAGATGAACTGGAGCTAGAGTGGAATGCAGCATTGTTCATTCTGTGGCTCTGGTGGCTGGAGCATTAATATACAAACTTGGAATTGTTGAAAGCAATATTTTTGACCCTGGGACTTGGGAAGCAGAGAGAGCCAGGTGACAGTAAGAGGGAAGAGAAAGGCAAGACAAGCAAGAAGGAAATCCTAAGGGAATAGTTCCAGCTCCTTTGGTTCCTACAGTTCAGCTGGAACTCTCCTAATTCCCCATTTTCCATTATGCTCGTTCAAAGAGGTTGGTGTAATGGCAAACCCCAAACACATAGACTTGTGTTATTATTCAGGAGAAAATGTGTGTATTTTTGAACTCAAGTTATCTATGATATCTAACAGTCAAATTTCTGCTCCCTGAAAATTAACATTTGAATATAGTTATAGAGGGATTTCCCTGGTGACTCAGTGGTAAAGAATCTACCTGAAATGCAGGAGACCCAGGTTTGATTCCTGGGTTGGGAAGGTCACCTGGAGAAGGAAATGACAACCCACTCCAGTATTCTCGCCTGGGAAATCCCATGGACAGAGGAGCCTGGCGGACTAGCCCATGGGGTCACAAACAGTTGGACACAACTGAGCAACTAAACAACAATAATAACAATAATGTGGAGACTCCTGGTGCGAGCGTGTAAATTACTTCCCTCAGATCACCCTTGCTGTGATGAAGCTCCCACTTGGACATACTGAGTGTTCTGTTTAAGGTCGGTCAACTCTATACCCATCCAATAATATTCTAGAGCTTTTACTATGTGTCAGACCCTCTTCTGAATGTGCTAGTTGGGTTATCTCAGTTTATCCTCATAACCACTCCATGAAGATGGTAGAATTGTAACCACACCAAGAGGGAGAAAGGGGAGTCAGAGTCAGTGACCTGCCCACAGGTAGGAACAGCACTCCAGCCAGGGGGGCTGACCTAGGTCTGGCTCTTAACCACTTACCACTGCGTGGGGGTACCATAAATTACTGTTTAACTTCACATGCATTTAAGCTTAGATTATGGTGTTGTTATAGTTGAAGCTGGAGGAGGGGAAGAAGGAAAGAACCGAACAAAAGATAATTGATGGGCATGGCCTTCATTTGCCTTCATCTAGGGTTGCGAGGTGAAACCACTGACAAGTGTGCCGGGCTGCATTGTCATTCAAGGTGCCTTCCCCCCACCAAAGGGCTGGAAGTTCAGGTTATCAGATGGACTGCAGGGGAAGGGCACACTGTGGCTTGGAATGTCACACTCCTCCATTTCACACCAACGAGTAGCGATGGGGGAAAAATGAGATGCTGACGTTCAGCAATGGCTGAGCCAACGCAGGAGACGCAGGAGTTGCAGGTTCGATCCCTGGGGTCAGGAAGATCCCCCGGAGGAGGAAATGGCACCCCACTCCAGCATTCTTGCCTGAGAAATCCAATGGACAGAGGAGCCCGGCGGGTTACAGTCCATGGGGTCTCACAGAGTTGGACACGACTGAGTGGCTGAGTACACGTGAGCAAGGTGTAGGAGAGAAAAATGTTCAAAGGATCTAAACTCCAGCCATCCTGACTGCCTCAGTTTCCTCGGAACTCCCTATCTGAGTTATCAAAGGAATTAACCTGATCCACGACTGCAGTCAAAAGGCAAGCTTAGCTGTGTTGTCAGTGTGACATGAATTAGTATTACACAATTAATGAACAGAAAGCTAAATTAAACAGAGCTGGATGATCAGAAGAGGGCGCTCTCATGCCGTGTCATGATAGCAGAGCCGAGGAAGAAGAAAGACTCCTCTTCTTTCCTGGCCAGGACTGGGTCACCGAAAAGGCTCGGATTCTTGGTTTACTGTAGCCCTCCCCACTTTCTTTCTCTTTGGGGGATTTGCATACAGCTCTCCATCATTGTAGACTCTGAATTGCAATTCTCTGTTGATCTGGAATGAACCCATCTTTGCTGGAGAAATAGTTGGCAGCCTATTTGTTTCAGGCAAAAGTATCACTTAGAATTATCTTCATTACTTCCAACCTTCACTCATTTCTCTCTCTGCCCTAATGTTTACTGAATAAAAGATATTAAATAGATGTATGGTTTAGGATGGCAAGGAATTCATGACCCAGTGTCTCTCAGTATCCCATTAAAATTCTAATTTTAAAAAAGGAAAACCTAACAATAATGAAACTTAACTCTTTACTAATGAAAAACTTTGCTATACATGCAGAGAAATTTATGCTAATTATGACCTACAGAAGATGCTTCTTGGTTTATCCCAAAGACTAACTGGAAAATTACATTGGAAAGTGATTTAATAAAGAACCAAATGAAAATGATTTTTATTTCTAAAGGATATCTTCAAAAAGATACAAAAAGACATGGCCTCTAAGACATGGAAATGGAAAAGTATAAGCAAAAGAGATGAAGATGGAAAATGAAAAGGATATCTCTGAACATAAAAGCTAAAAATGGAGCAAAAAGGAAAAATTTGGTGAATTTTATTCCACACAAAAGTTAAACTTCACAAACCAAGTAAAATACACATGACAAGTTGGGGAAATGATTGGCAGCATATATGATGAAAAACGATTAATAGCTTCTTTGTAAATAGCGCTAACAAACCAACAAGAAAAATGCCATGTGAGAAAAAAAAGTACAAATAATTATGTAAGAAATGCAATTTCTGCTAAACATAAAAGAATCAGTCTAATAATCAAAGAAATGCAAATTGTCGTTCAGTGAGAAATTCTTTTTACATTTATTTAATCAAATGAAAAAGATATTACAAGGCTGAGATGAAAGGGATCCTGTCATACAATGCTAGCCTGAAAAAATTATTACAACTTTTTGAAAGGTAACTTTGCTCTTTAAAGCTAAAGTCTTAAAATATTTTATAATTCTGAACCGTTAAACTTAAAGGGAATTTGTACTCAAGGAAAGAATCAAATTCTCACCTATGTGTACATGTTAGGAGTTCAAGGTGGCAGTATTTCAAAGAGGAAAATATTTGAAAACCACCTATGCTTTTAATAATTAGAATTGTTTAAATAACTTTTGTACATAATAATGAAAATTATTTTATGGCTGTTGAGAGTGGTATTTTTAGGGGGACTTCCCTGGCAGTCCAGTGGTAAAGAATCTGCCTTGCAGTTCAGGAGATTCGAATTTGATCCTTGGTCAGGGAACTAAGGTTGCTTATGCCATGTGGTGTGGCAAAAGAAAAGAAGAAAGAAATTGTATTCTTGAATCACCTGATAAAAATGTTCATCTTGTAATGTTAATTAAGAAAAGCGGAACCAAACTGATTAAAATTTTGTCAAAGGAATGTTATAAATATATTAAGTCTATGAAGAGACAAAAAGCTGAAAGGAAATACATCAAAATGATATAAAGGTGATTATGGTGTTTTGAAGAGGAAAATTACAGATTTTTTTTTATTTTTTATAATATTTCTGAATTTTCTAAATTATCTGTAAGGAAACTGTGTCACTTTTATAATCAGAGAATATATTTTAAAAGTCATGGATCGATGATAAAAATAATATACTCTTCACTCATATATGCGGAAAATGAGTAAACAATACAAGTAAAACCATCTACTAGTATATTGCCCCACAGAAACATCTTTGTGTTCCCTTTGTTTTTCAAGGAGAACCCATAACAGCGTTCATACTTCACGGCACACAGTTAACAAGGTTAATGACCTAATTTTCTTTTTCTAGGACAACATGGCTGTGATCTTTGGTGATCCTCAGAAAAGACATCTCCCTGTATTTTGCTCTTCTCCCCCAAATTGCTTCTGTGATTAGTTTTACCATCACACTTTTCACAGCAAATATAACAGGGCCACCTTTGTTTACACAACTCTTCAAAAGCTCTGCAAAATTTAATAAGACAGCCAACACATATATCCAGAAACTATTTCAGAAAATTAAATGCAATTTTCAGTTTCACTACACAAATTTGGCAAATTGAAGTCCAGGCACTGCTTTGAACTCTGATGAAAGGAGTAATGGCTATTCTGAGCACTGTGCCTAATTTAAACTTTTGCAACTATCACCTTAAAAGTTGTCTTAAACACTTTATTCCACTAGATGGCAGACATGGAACGCTACCTGCAAGAAACTGAGTAACTTCTTAACAAGAACCCTTAAGAAAAGTAAGACTATGAGAAGGTAAAATGAGGTTTAAAATGCAAACATGAGTATAAACAAGCAAAAGGGACATCTTTAATAAACACAGGTAATGCTAATAATGGAAAATAAAAAAATGATGACTGTTTTCTATCTGGACAGTACGTAATTTCAGTGTATAACTCAATCCTTTTCATAGTTTGCTTTCTTTAAGAAACATTAAAAAAAAATCTTCCACAAAGAAAGAGAGGTAACTAACCAACCTTAAAAAAGTAATGCTGAAATGTCTTAGAATATAACAAGTCAATTAAAAGTAAATAATTCTTATATGTCAATAGCTATATTAATACCATTATCTTTGTTCCTAACAGTAATGGTCTATTCACACTTTCATTCAGCACACATTGGTGATGTCTCTGGGTGGGCACAAAGTGATCCAGATTTGCTTCCGTGGTGGCTCAGTGGTAAAGACCCACGTGCAATGCAGGAGATGGGGGTTTGATTCCCGGGTCAGGAAGATTCCCCTGGAGAAGGGAATGGCAGCACAATATGCTTGCCCAGAAAATCCCTTGGACAGAGGAGCTTGGCGGGCTACTGTCCATGGGATTGCAAAAGAGACACAACTTAGCACTAAACAATAGCAACAACGACGACAAAACTGGTGTGTTCCACAATCCTATTCCATAATGATTAATTGAGCGGTCACACCCACTACTAAAGGCTGGCATTATGTGTCAGATGGCATGACACATTAGGTTACCCAGCAAGTCAGTAAGTCAGAGCCCACCCCTAAGCTCTATGAGATTTCTCTCCCAACATCACCCCACTGCAGTCTCCCCTGGGTGATGCAGCGGAGAACAAGCTGGCCCCCACCTGCCATTTCCTAATTCCCACCATCGTTGTACCTTCCCTCACCCAGCAGTGTTTAGAGGACGAACATACTCACTTGTTAAAAGTTCAGTTCTCACCATTACTATTTCATTCCTTTTTACAAATATTTCTTGAATTTCTGCTCTGCCCCAGGTACTCAATTTGGTTAAGATAAAAATTTAGTCACTGTTATCCAGAGCCATAACCTGGCAAAGAAGAAGCAGGCGGAGGGGGATAAGGGGGTGACCTGTGGCACATGGAGAGCACCCCGTGTCATGATCTTAAAATCACAATCCGGGACCCATAACCAAGGGGCGGGTGTGAGGGACCACAAAGCCCTCCGGCACAGGTGAGGAGGAGCAGTCAGACAGCAAATCGAGGTTAACCTGCCTGCAAAACCTATGGCTGTAAGCTCTGGGGTACTTTACACACACTCTGAGAATGCAGGGTGTTAACAGCATGTTATGCTTCTAGGGTCACTCAGTCTAATAAAAAATATGTCTTTTCATGTGATGTAATAATTATAAAACTTTTCATATAATAATTGTGCTGCTAAGCTGCTTCAGACGTGTCTGACTCTGTGCAATCCCATAGACGGCAGCCCACCAGACTCCACCGTCCCTGGGATTCTCCAGGCAAGAACACTGGAGTGGGTTGCCATTTCCTTCTCCAAATAATAATTATAAGTAATAAGTAAAATATTATAAGTATATATATATATACAATTTAGAAAGTGCTTTCTAAACTAAAAAAAAAAAAGATAAACTTATATACAAAACAGAAATAAATATAGAAAAGAAACATGATTTCCAGGTGGGGCAGTGGTAAGTGGTAAAGAATCAACCTGCCAATGCAGGAGATGCGGGTTTGATCCCTGGGTGGGGAAGACCCCCTGGAGGAGGAAATAGCAACCCACTCCAGTATTCTTGCCTGGAGAATCCCACGGACAGAGGAGCCTGGCAGGCTACAGTCCATGGGGTCACAAAAAGGTGGACATGACTGAGCACACACACAACAACGTGATCACCAAAGGGAAAAGTTGGAGGGAGGAATAGATGGGATTAACACATACACACCATTACATGTACAATAGATAACCAACATATATGGGACCTACTCTATAGCACAGGGAGGAACTATACTCAGTATTTTGTAATAACCTATAAGGGAAAAGAATTTGGAAAAAATAGACATGTATGTATAACTGTATCATTTTACTGTATGCCCAAAACTAACACAACATTGTAAATCAACTATATACCCCCATTAAAAAAAAAAAAAGAAAGTGGCCTTTATAAATGTTTTAGGGAGGCCAGAGAGGTAATGTTGGTTATAACTGGGGAGAATCAATAGTCTCTGCATGAGTTGACACTGAGCAGGCCTTAAAGGGTATTTAGGATTTGGACTTGTGATAATGGGCAGAAGCAGCCGCCTAGGAATCATGGGCTAGACAGAGGGAACAGTGGACTGTTCAGAGTGGTCAGAGTGAATTTTTTACTCATTAATTTAAAATAAACATTTATTGAGCATCTACTATATTCCTGGTACTCTTCCTGACTCTAAGAATTCAGCAGCAAAAAAAAAACTAGTCAGTCTGTTTTTTTAATCCCGGCTTCTCTGGCATAGCATAAGTGAGTAAAATAGACAGTATGCCAAAGGATGAGTAAATGAGTAAAAAATGTCTAACTAGAGAAGGATATGGGCTGGAGGAGACCAGAGACCTGGAGGAAGAGAAGGATGCGCATTCCAGTAGAGAGGACAGTAAGTGCATAAGTCCTGAGGCAAGAACACAGAGAAATGGGGGAAAGAGAAACTGGCACAAAATAAAGAGAGGCCGTCACACTGGCATCCCTCGTGATATTCTGCTGACAGCTAAGACGGCTCCCAGATTCGACTGTGGCTTGAATCCAGGGAGCGCTTCTCCTGAAGGTACTCAAACTCAGAAACCTGCCTGAAAAGCTGACTGTCTTGTGTACATTTCATTCTGACAATAAAAGGGTAATGCTCCTCCTAAGGGGGATCTATGCCAGCATCCTACATCTGGTAGAGAAGCAGTTTAATTCTTGGGTGCGTGCACTGGAAGGAGGAAATGGGTCACATGAAATGTGAGGGTAGGTGGTTTACACCGTAGAAGAGATGACCCTATGGGCTTCCGAGATGGAGCTAGTGGTAAAGAACTTGCCTGCCAATGCGGGAGACACAGGAGACCCAGATTGGGACATCCCTGGATGAGGGCATGGCAACCCACTCCAGTATTCTCGCCTTGAGAATCCCATGGACAGAAGAGCCTGGTGGGCTACAGTCCATGGGGTCTCAAAGTGTCAGACACGACTGAAGCGGTTCAGCTCACACATATGCATGAGCTGACCCTGGTTCTCTATCCAGACTGTGAGGAGAAGTTCTGGAAAGCTCCTATCACTGTGCTTGGTGACAATCAGGGCAACAGATCAGAGTCAACAATGACTGTGCTTCATCGGCTCCCATATCTCAGCAGTCAGTACTTGCTGCTGCGAAAGTGCCTGCGTTTGCCAGCGCTCCTGTCCGCGTCTGACTCGGGCCGGTGACATGCCTGCACAGCGTTCCTCATGTCACAGGAGGGCCTCACGGAGCCAGTCCTCATCCGTGAGCAGACCGGACGCAGTGCGGCCTTGCCGTCTTCTCTGGCTTCTAAGTCATCTTCACCACGATGGCACACATTCATGGTACGAAGAAATGCAAAGTAGGGAGGATAAACAATGACACAGATTTGCAATTCCAGATGGTAGACTGGTCACGTACCTTTTGTCTCTCCTCCCCTTCCAAGACTCCACTTTAAATTCATGCTAATTAAATAATTCACCTTGTTATTCCAAAGAAAATTACTCTGAATTTAAATTAGGCCACTTCTAAAACTGTGGAAAATTCTTTAACAGAAGGGAATACAAGACCACCTGGCCTGCCTCCTGAGAAATCTGTATGCAGGGCAAGAAGCAACAGTTAGAACTGGACACGGAACAACAGACGGTTCCAAATCAGGAAAGAAGTATGTCAAGGCTGTATACTGTCACCCTGCTTATTTAACTTATATGCAGAGTACATCATGAGAAACGCTGGACTGGATGAAGCACAAGCTGGAATCAAGATGGCCAGGAGAAATATCAATAACCTCAGATATGCAGATGATACCACTCTTATGGCAGGAAGTGAAGAACTAAAGAGCCTCTTGATGAAAGTGAAAGAGGAGAGTGAAGAAGTTGGGTCTGCTCCCACAACTTCATAGCAAATAGAGGGGGAAACAGTGATAGACTTTACTTTTTGGGGCTCCAAAATAACTGCAGATGGTGATTGCAGCCATGAAATTAAAAGACACTTGCTCCTTGGAAGAAAAGTTATGACCAACCTGAAGTGAAGTAAAGTCGCTCAGTCATGTCTGACTCTTTGCGACCCCATGGACTGTAGCCTACCAGGATCCTCAGCATTCTTGCTGGAGTGGATTGCCATTTCCTTCTCCAGGGGATCTTCCCGACCCAGGGATCGAACCCAGGTCTCCCACATTGTAGGCAGATGCTTTACCGAGCTACCAGGGAAAACAGAGACATTACTTTGCCAACAAAGGTCCGTCTAGTCAAAGCTATGGTTTTTCCAGTAGTCATGTATGGATATGAGAATTGGACTATAAAGAAAGCTGAGGACTGAAGAACTAATGCTTTTGAACTGTGGTGTTGGAGAAGACTCTTGAGAGTCCCTTAGACTGCAAGGAGATCCAACCAGGCAATCCTAAAGGAAATCTGTTCTGAACATTCATTGGAAGGACTGATGCTGAAGGTGAAACTCCAATACTTTGGCCAACCTGATGTGAAGAACTAACTCACTGAAAAAGACTCTGATGCTGAGAAAGATTGAAGGCAGGAGGAGAAGCAAATGACAGAGGATGAGATGGTTGGCTAGCACCACTGACTTGATGGACATGAGTTTGAGCAAGCTCGAGTTGGTGATGGACAGGGAAGCCTGGCGTGCTGCAGTCCATGGGGTCTAAAGAGTTGGACACGCCTGAGCAAATGAACTGAACTGAATTGATTTCTGAACCCCAACAGGTGAGACAATGTCAGTGATTCCTTTTGGCTGCAGTAAAAGCTGGAGGTAAAATGGAGCCCTGCAAGGCCTTAAAATTAGTTTTTTTTTAAAAAATTTATTTATTTTAGTTGAAGGCAAGTTGCTTTACAATGTTGTGTTGGTTTCATCAACATGAATCAGCCATAGGTATACATATGTCTCCTCCCACTTGAAGCTCTCTCCTACCTTCCATCCCATCCCACAAGGCTGTAACATTAGGAAACACTTTTTTTTTTCAGAAGGGAGAGAATATGCAGCAGAATGCCCATGCCTGTGGTCAGGCCTTGGGCTGGCAGGTCACAGTCTAATGTGGGTTTCTATGCTTTTCATCTTAGGACCCTTGCTCTTTTCAGTGCTGGTTTGGGAATGAAATTAAGGTCCAGTTATTTCATGAATGCCATTGACAAACTCAGCAGCAGCATTAAACCACCGGAGCACCCAAGGACAAAGACCTCTCCATGAGTCTCCGTCATTGGTTCTTATCTTTGCATGCAAATCACTAACTGCAACTGAATTGTTGATGCAAAAGCTCAGCAGAAATCAACTAATGGCATTCATTTGCTGGTTCAAGAAAGTAGTGACTATTTTATGCTTCTATGAAATACCATAATCCTTTTAGTCTGCCTGTTCCAGAATTCACCTAATATTTGTCTGTAATTCTTGTTAGTAAAACAGGGGGATTTCATGAACACAGAAAGAGAAGGACATCAGGCAAAGTAACATTTTCTTGAGTGTTGGACTGAATTTCAGGACATAAATTTTAAATTCTAACAATAGATAGTTAGAACAATCAAAATTTAGATAAATCTTAACTGCCTAAATAAAAAAAATGCTACTGAATAACATATTACCAATAATGCAGAATAGGATAATACAAGCATTATCATCTAGTCTATTATAAAATTTTGTTTACTAGGTATCTTTTTACCTAACTAACTCGTCTTCATTTCAAAGGAAAGCATGTATTTTCTTTGTCATTCAAACTGTCCTTCTACACTGTACCCAGCTATGTATGTGAAAGTATCCTCTTCAAGAATCTCTATGTATGTTTTAAAATTCACTGCAAATAAGTCTATAAAATGAATACTTATGTACTTGAACAGAGGTGCCAATATAAGTAGATGCTGAGGTAATATTAAAGGATTGAAGTGAAATGTTGAATTAAGAAGTCTGTAACAAACTAGAAGGGTGGGATGGAGTGGGGTTAGCAGGGAGGATCAAGAGATAGGGGACATACATATACCCATAGCTGATTCATGTGGATGTTTGGCAGAAACCAACACAATATTGTAAAGCAATTATCCTTAAAATAAAAATAACTTTAATTATAAAAAATTTGATACAGAAAATATATGACAAAGGCATTTTTTTTCCTTGAGTAAAAAGAAACTCCTGTTAAAAGGTATGGAGGAAAATTTTTATAATACTAGAATTTTAAACATTGTGAACAGGAATTTTTTTAGTGTTGCAAAAAAGCATTACAAAAATTAAAATGTAAGTAACAAATTGAGTGAAAATATTTCCATTTTACATAAGAGAGATCAGAATCCAGAACATATATAAAGAATAAAAATTACCCTCCTAAAAAGAGCAAATAATATATACAGCAACTCTCACATAAGGGGAAAGTATAAATATACATTTGCCCCTAGCTTGCTAAAGTTCAGAGAATTAAAATTAGACATTAAACCTCAATAATACGTCATTTCTTACACAGCAATTTAAAAAAAAAATGATAGTATCAAGATTTGACAATTGTGTGAGGAAACAGCTGCATATGCCATTGGCTTTACAAAATAATACAGCCACATAGAAGGACAGTTTGTCTGAATTAGCCTTGTCATTCAATCGCGAAGTTGTGCCTAACTCTCTTTGACCCCATGGACTGCAGCATGCCAGGTCCCTCTGTCCTCCACTGTCTTCCAGAGTTTGCTCAAATTCATGTCCACTGAGTTGGTAATACCATCCGACCATCTCATCCTCTGTGGCCCTCTTCTCCTCCTGCCCTCAATCTTTCCCTAAATCAGGGTCTTTTCCAAAGAGTTGTCTCTTCGCATCAGGTGGCCAAAGTATTGAAGCTTCAGCATCAGTCCTTCCAATGAATATTCAGAATAACCTGAATCTGCCTAAGACTCAGTAAATCCCTCCTTTGAATCTATCCCCTGAAAAGATCTGCCTGTGCCCACAAGCAGAGGGGTTCAAGGATAAGTGAGGAATTGCTTGTATAGCAAAACATTCAGTGAAACACTCTTTCTTCAGGTGCTTACTAGGTATTAACCAAAAAAGGATTTCTCAATCACGTATGTGGAGGAAGCTCTTAAGTTAAACAGATCAGACCTCGTTATTGTGGGACTTCTTAGTGTGGCAGATACCTCACTCTACACCGAGACTCTGGGGGCCTGTAGCAGACAGCACCTCCCACAATTACTGAACCACTAAAACCTTCTTTCAGGGACCCAACGAACTAGTGGTTTAGGAAATGAGCTGAGGAGATGCTGAGCTACTTGATGATGCAAAGCAGTTTGGGGCCTCTTTCCACAGAAGGGCCAGTGGAATGGGAGGCTCTGAACTCAGTAGTCAGGCAGACTGAGCAACGAGTAGTCGAGGGAAAAATAAGACGCTGAAGACTTTTCTTCAGGAATGTCCAAAGAAGCAGCACTGGAGACAGAGGGCAGTGCAGGGTTTAGGGCGGGTATGTTGTTCTGTTCTGTTTTGTTTGTGGGTTGTTTTGTCTCTCTTTTTGTTTGTAGTGCAGAAGACACGCGTGTTGGTAGATAATGCGGAATAATCCAGCAGAGTTGCAGGAAGCCCCGATGGCACAGTGGGTAAAGAATCCTCCTGCAAGCCAGGATCAGCAGGAGACACGGGTTTGATCTCTGGGTTGGGAAGACCCCCTAGAGAAAGAAATGGCACCCCACACCTGTATTCATGCCTGAAAAATCCCATGGACAGAGGGGCCTGGCAGGCTACAGTCCTTAGGGTCGCAAAGAGTTTGACATGACTGAGCTCCTAAGCATGCCAGCATGAGTGGAGGGGCAGAATTTCAAACCACAGATCCACCAGAGAAGATGCACATTTCTGAGACAGGAAGACACTGGCCTTGCCGGGACGCAGCGTCATTCTGGCAGTGAGTGGAAGGGTTTGGAATGTGGACCCAGGTAGACCAGTAAATGAAAGAGGGAAATGATAACTTGAATACGGATTAATGTACTATTTCCTACTTTTCTCAGTAAAGTAGGAGCTAAGGCGATCTTGCATGAGGGAAGGAAACCCCAGTGTGCCAGGGTTAAGGTGACAGAGGACAGTTAAACGCAGCACTTGCAGGCACGTGCCGTGTTCAACTTCGGTTTTCTTCCATCTCTTCGGTTTGGTGCTGATATTTTCCTCACTTTTCACTCATTTACCATTTGTGCATGAATTGCCTTTTATTAAAAATAGTCAAAGAACAAAACTGAAATGTCCAGATTCTTTAGTTTATTTTACAGAGAAAGCAATACAATCAATCAAGACAGTGGAGAGGGGCAAGAGGAGGCAGTTGAAAGAAAGGGAAGGACATTTTCTTTCGGGAGAAGGTACAGCAAAGATTTTCTGTTTTAAGAGGAATAGTAAAAGTAGGAAAATAGTGAATAATAGTGAAATAGTGAAATAATAGTGAATAATTAATAATAGTGAAAATAGTGAACAACAGAGGGTCTTGATGACCTCTGCATCCAGAAGGCAGGTTAAACAACAAATAAGGATGCTGCTAGAATTTTCAAACATTGTTCTGAGATCCTAATCATGCAGACCACTCAAGATCAGTTCTTTAGGAAAATAAAAGCACTCAGCTCAGGATGCACATTGTAAGCACCACAGCTCTCCACAAGAGGGGAGCATGTCCTCAGTTTTGAATGTCTTTGGAGCCCTTTCTCTTCTCGAGATTCTTTTTTGCCTTTCACGGAGACAGAGGCTATACAAGACTTGTTTGTTTCGTCTGAGAACACTGATGTGAACATAACACATTCCTCCCCCATGCAGGCACAGGTGAGATTTTATTGGACACATGCTCACCATTTGCAGGAACACAGACCTGACACACATATAGAGCCCGTTAAATGACAATGGGGACAGTGGTGAAGCTGTCTGAGCTTATGTAATTTTATTCTACATAAGCTGGCAGAATTTTTCTCTTTAGTAAGCATTGTATTCCTTCAGAAAATCTACCTTCCTCTCTTCAGTGAGTATATATTCACCAAAACCATAGAGCAACATATACTGCTTATGTGAAAACATGACGGATGCGAATACTCTTTTTCCAGCTTAAAAAATATGTGTATGATTTCTTTGAGAGCTTGCTTCCAATACAAATATTGTATTACAATGCTTTAGTCTTCATTAAGTACTGAAGACGTGCTAGGTTCTATAATTCACACCAAAAATAAAGTGGAGGGTACTAGTAATATAAGAACTCAGGTTTCATTATTTTTAAATTTTAATTCATAAGAAGAACAATACAGTGGGCATGTTTCCCAAGTTGGTAGAAATTGTTCAGACCCCACAAAATTAATGTGATAAAAACAGCAAAGTCTTATTGACTCTATAGCCTACTTGGGCACTTTGCAATTTAAGTAATTATGAGTTAATGATTTACTTCTAAGAGCCTAGAAGTAAAATCCTCTGGTTTATTTTACCCTCTTTAACTTTGAAGCAGATTTGTTTTGTTGGGTTTTGTCTTTGCTTTAAATTCCCTGGAGCTTGGGTTGCTTTCCCAGAGTGAATTATTTACTAATACATATCATCCTCAAAGTAGAATATCTCCCATCAAATGATTGGCATCCACTAAATGCTAATAACCTAAGAATTCAGCTGTGCAGAAAAGCAATCTGAAGTGTCTGGGAATGGACTGCTTGTTTCACAGATAATCCCACCGCTGCCCCAAGGAAACTGGGGTGAGGGAGCCACGTTGTCCTTTTGATAATATATGGTAGAACCCCTCCCTGTGGAGCCCCTCCCTGGCCGTCTCCTTTCTCTGCTCTGCTCCGGAATGAAGGTGGGACTGTAACTCAAAGTGTCTTGCTTTCTGCTCATTACGATTCTGTAAAGTCGTGGCATTTAGGAAACGTGTCTCCATTTCCGTGGAGATGAAGCAGGAAGGTCAGGCTGAGCTTTAATCAAAGGCATCTCTCATGCCAGGGTCGGAGGCTTTTCTCCCTTACCTGTGTGCCTTTGATTTGGTTGCTTTTTTTTTTTTAAGATGCCGGAAACCATGTCAGGGACCTGGCCGGGGCTGTTGTCACTTAATTCAGACGCCTAGGGAAGACACTGATGTTGTCACTGACAATTTACTCTTGCAGTATTTCTCTGCTGAACTCAGAGGGATTTTGTCACTGGTGCATTATCAAAAATACATGAAGTTCTCGCCCCTTATTAAGAGATGTCATGCCAGTTGAGCTAACGTTTAAAATATAACCCTAGCGGTGAGCAGGCCCCATCTCTTGCAGGAAACAAGCGGGTGCGCTGTGTTGCCAGGGGGACCATCTCCCCCTGGGGAGGCTGTATTGTGCTGCTGCCCCATTTACTTCAGAGATTTTCCTCTTCACTCTGAACACTGTCAATCTCTCTCCCTCCCACCCCACCCCCCACCACCTCACCAGCGTCCTCATTGCTACTGGTATATTTCTCTCTCTCCCCCATCCCTTGTCCCTATCTTCTTTGGCTGGGAGTGCCCTTGCTAACCTCCAACCCCTTTCTTCATAGAAGAGAGAATCCCTTTTACTTTTCCAGTGTTGCCCATGCCATAATTCATTCTGCATTAGGTAGGCATTTCTTTTTATTTCCCAAGGAACCTGAGTCATTAGATGCATTATTAACTCAAGTAGTTCTTGGGCTGAGAAGGGTGTCATCACACTACGTAGGGCAAGAGGGGGGCTACCTCTCCTCCCAGACTTGACCCTTGAATCCCCCATCTGTTTTCCTTCTCAATTTTGAAGGCTCTCAAATTTCACTCAAGCTCAGGACTGTATGTGCTATACACAAAATTTGGTTTCTGTTCCAGTTTGGAAAAAAATATGGATTTCCACTCTTGTGCTTTAGATATGTGAGGTGGTCATGAGGGGAGAGCCAACCCTGGGCAAAAACTGTCCCTCCCACCCCCACTTCCCTTACCAGCCTCCCTTCCCCAGGCTCCTTTTCTTCCCCATTTTTCCTTCTGGCTGGCTATCTGCTACTGAACAGATCTTTAATACCAGCTTAAGTTGGGGCCATTTCCAGGGAGGTTTACAATGGAAAAAATGAGAGGTATGAGAGACTTGCTATATGACCTTGGAAGGCTGCTTTCTCGTGTTCTCAATAAAATCTCTAAAGTGACTCCAAGGATGTTGTCTAGGATTTGGGACTTTCAAGAGGGCTAGGATTATCTCCATGTCCTCTTCCTTCATTGTAATAGCCTTTTCCTAATGAAGTGCTTGTCCTTTTGCTAATACACCTTGAACTATAGAATCTTCAAGAGATTAAGTAACAGTGCTTCAGGGAATAGAAAGAGCTATTCTTTTAATGCCACAAATATTTCCCTCCTTACTTTTGGTTGCAATTATCACCAGCTTTCCCTGCACAACACCCCGACATTCAAAACCCATGTACCAGACCCAGAATATCACACTGACAAGCATCCTAGTTATCAAGAGCTCTCTTTTTTGCAGCCCACCTAACATCAACTGAATCAAAGTCAAATGCTTATCCACAGGTCTTCCCCTCTCTACCCCATTACCAGCCACATTCTCTCTCTGTCTCTATATTCTTGTAATTGTTAGGACACAGCTGAGGAAGGCAAAATCAGACTAAGGGGAAAGAAAAGGAGTTTGTTGTTTAGATATGAAGGTATCCCACAGAAAGCAAGATAGGGTCGACCAGCAGACCAGGATAAGGGTAGGGACTCAGTGAGCCTCAAGAGTGGAAGCAAGGCCATAGGATCATGGCAGGGCCCCCCAACTCTGCTGTTTGATCTTCAGTCATATTCCCTCCCCCATCTCTGTCTCTCTGGAGCATGCCATTTCTCTCTCAACTGCTGCCATGATCTCTGCTCCTATGGCAGGAAAACCACCAAACGGTCTGAGTTTTACACAGCATAGCTCCTGCTATCTGCACAAACACAGAATCACCTTTCTCAGAACAAATTTTAGAATGCAGGGTCATATTTCAATGGGCCTGGTTAGCACCCTCACCTTGGGCTGCACAAGGCACAGAAGGTGTTCAGAAAGTGCACTTACATGTCAGCACCCATTGTCACCAGATGGCCAAGCAGAGGTCAAAAGGGGGAGGGGTCGCTGTATTGACCTGAATAATGGCCCTCAAAGATACCCCAGTTCTAACCTCTGGAACCTGTGAATGTTACCTATGTGGCCAAAGTGACTTTGCAGATGGACTAACTTAAGAATCTTTAGATGGGAAGGGTATCTAGGATTATCCAGTGAACCATAAGTGGAATCATGAGTGTCCTTTCTGGAACCAGGGAGAGGGAGATACAACTTTAAAGGAGATGGAAGCAGAGATTGGAGTGATGTGCTTTGAAGATGGAGGAAGGGGCCACAAGCCAAGGAGTCCAGGCAGCCACTGGGGCCTGGAAAAGGCAAGGAGATGGATGTCTTTCTAGATTCTCTGGAAGGTGCACATTCGTGCTGATGCCTTAATTTCAGCCCAGTGAAAACCATTCTGGATTTCTGGCTTCCAGAACCATAAGAGAATAAACTTATTTTATTTTAAGCCAGCAACTTTGGGTGTTTTATTACAGCAACCATAGGAAACTAACATAGAGGTTCTTAAAATACAAGAAAGGGAGACAATGCCTAGGAAGGCAGTTTTTGGTGAGGCTCTGAACTGACAGTGCAAAAGATGCCTGCAAAAGACTGTTGTCAGGGCCTCAGGAGTGGGTATTGCAGTGATAGTCGGATTCTGACTTCTGATTAGAGACTTCAGACATATGCAAAGAAAATGCATCATGGTTGAAGAAGTAGATGCAAACCCTTTCTGGTTTAAGTGGGAAAGTTCAAAAGAAGTAGGATTGGATATAAATGGCCACATGGGGGAAGTTTTAAGAGAAAGCAACTAAAGGGGAAAAGGATCTGAAAAGAGAAAGGAAAGGTCCAAGAAAGACAGAAAAAGAGAGAAAAAGAAAGAAAGAAAGAAAGGGAGAGAGAAAGTGTTAGTAGCTCAGTTGTGTCCAACTCTTTGTGACTCTGTGGACTGCAGCCTGCCAGGCTCCTCTGCCCTTGGGACTCTCCAGGCAAGAATTCTGGAGGGGTTGCCATCTCCTCCTCCAGAGGATCTTCCCAAATGAGGGGTCAAACCCAGGTTTGATCCTGCATTGCCGGCAGATTCCTTACCATCTGAGCCACCAGGCAAGCCCATGGGAAGGTCCCAGAAAGAGCACTAAAGAGGCAGTGAGGGCCCTGTTCCCAGCTCCCTGGTGCTAGTTCCAAAGTAGAGAGGGTTCTCTACCTTCATAGCCTTGGTGCAGGCAATTCTGAGGGGAGGGCTTGAGGGACCTGATCCTGCACACTCACTCTAGCTCAAGGACACTGCGAACCTCAAACTGGTGTCTGATGTTGGCCTGGATGTTGCCTTGTTAGCTCCTGGGGCTCCTGAAGTTTATGTCACACACTTTGGGACATGGTAGCTATATCAACACAAAATCCTGTACAGCTAAAATGGAAAACCCCCAGCTGGCCATGCACAAAATCTCCAAGACTCCTTGGTAAGAAACAGAACAAGAGAAACTAAAAGACATGACCCTTATGTCAGCCCTGGAAAATACCTTCACAGTGGACTAAGTGCTTATTGAGGCAAAATGTGAATATTCCTCAAGGAAATCTGGAGACAGTTCTGCAGAGCTGAAAGTAAAACACAAATCCATCAACACCACTAGAAGCAAGAACACATTCTCTGGTAGTGGCAGAATTTATGGGTCACAGAAAAGACGGCACTTTTAACAAAAAAGGAAATTCCTATATTTGGGAAAAATAAACTGAAGATAAACAAATGTGCCTGAAATCACATCAAAACTTACTTTCTCCTAAAGTCCCCATCTGTGTTCTTTTTGTTGACTAAAATCATAACAATCCTAACAGAAGTTATTAGTTATTTGAATCAGTATAATTTAAAAAATATAGCTATAAATTGTACTTTCAGTAGCTTCAAATCATCTGAATAGCTCTGTCACCTGTATGGAAATAGAAAGATTTTTTTGTTCAATCCTGGAACTGTAGTAAAAAGAGAAAGTGTGTGTGCCAGTTCAATATTGCGTTCAGTTAAATGTACAGATCCCAAAATATAGTGGTTTAATCTAAGAGGGTCCAATCTTCTCTCATTAGAGTAATTCCTGAGGTAGGTGGTGCAGGGTTAGTCCACACTCTCCACAAAGACACCCTTCTCTCCTTCTGCTCTGTCACCCTCAGCAGATAGCTTTGCTTTACTTTGGTTATCTATGCATACAAGAGAGCTTCATTGTCAGCTCACTCTGCATTCCAGGCAAGAAAAAGCAGGGATACGAAGGGTCAAGGCGAAACGGTGGAAGGTTTTCTTGAAAGCAGCATCTACTTGTCTTACATTATCAGAGCTATGGCCCTCTTTATTCATCCCATGCTGCAGATTCTTTTTAAAGCTGAGTACTTTGCTTTCTTAAAGAACATCAGGGGACTTCCCTGGTGGTCCAGTGGTGAGGAGTCTGCCTGCCAATGCAGAGGACACAGATTTGATCCCTGGTCGGGGGACTAAGATCCCACATGCTGCAAGCAACTAAGCCCATGTGCTGCAACTAGAGACACCCACATGCCACAACAAAGATCTTGCATGTGCAACTAAGACCCTGCACGGCCAAATAGATACTTAAAGAAAAAGAGCATCAGAAGTCTTTCGGAAATAAGTTAAGGAGAGTGGATATGGAGTATACAACTAACATGTCTGTCATACTCTTGAAAAATGGTCAACCGTTATATTTGCCAAGATAAAAATCATCATTAGAGCTTCTCTTACTGCTATTTTAAAAATCAAGAAAAATGCTTTAGTAATAGGCTGTATTCACTGAGACTATTTTAGTTGTAAGGAACTGAACCAACTGACAAACTGAAGCTAGAAGGAGGGGCTGTTAGAGGTATACTAGGTTATGTCATACAAGTGAAGAAAAGTCTGATTAACCTACTCTCAGAAAGAAAAGCAGAGAGGAATTCTCCAGGGATGTCTTGGATTTTTTTTTTTTTTCTGTATAAATCTGCCAATAACAGATACAGACCACATAGTGCATCTTACAAAACAGCACCCTAAAACTGCATGGTGATAACTACCAGCTCATGTCACATCTGGGTTTCTATAGGTCATTGAATCATTCTATAAGGCCAGTATTTTCTGAATGACAGGGCATATGATAGTATCCATTAATCCCTTGGATATCATCTCATTGGTGGCCCATTTTTGAAGTGGATTTGGTGATAATATGTTTACTGACAGTGCATATGACCTTCAATAAACTCATAGACAATATGCATGGGTGTGAAGGGAAGACAAGTCCAAATCCAGAGCATGTGTATTTCTTCTGATAGTTAAAAAAAAAAAATCCCCAATTTATTCACTGATGGCAGGGGCCCAGTTTAGTTGATCTAAATACCAAGTGCCCAGAAAGCATCTTTGAAGTTTGGTGCCCGATAGTGGTTCCAAATTGGATGCCCCTGCTTGAAAAATTGGGTACTCAGCAATGATCCTAGGCAAGAAAGTCAGATCTAGTGAAGGGGAGTTCATGCAGTTGAGCCTATAGCAAGTCTAGTATCTATCTGTGCCACCATGCCTGCCTTATTCATAAGCCCACTTATTAAACACCTCACTGACTAATAAAGGAAAATGTCATCTATGGACCATCCTGCCCACCTGATTACCACAAGTTTCTTCTATGAAGAAAGTTTTCTGAAAGTGATGTGTGAGATACAATTGTTTTTACACTTTAAGCCCACCCTGAAAGACCCAACCACACTGCCCATTCCTTAACCTTCTTGTCATGAACATTGTAATATTCCTCCTTTCCAGTGAGGGACAGACTATAACAATGTCCTAGAAATCAATACTGATCCTGATTTTAGGCCAAATTTCCTTTTAGGCAAAGTAGATAGCCAATTGGTATGCTTACTGCTCTGGCCACAAAGAGTTTTAATTTCCGCCACAGTCTTTCAGGCCACTCCTGTCTGGAGGATTGTACATGTAGTCTGTACAGACATTCCAGTTCATGGCAGCGTTTCTCCAAGAATCAAGCATGACAGTTTCATCTTTAGTCAAGTGGTCACAGGAAACCACCCATGAGACCATTCATAGGTATGGACTAAGACATTCATGGGAATGTGAACGACGGGAGTGTGTATGACCTGACTGTGTAAATGCACTTGTGCTTTCAGGATCCAGTTTGATAATGGAATGTTACTAGCCATACCCAGCTTTAAAGCTACATATACAAAATGGTATTAGTCGCTCACGAGTAGTTCAAACACTATAGCTTTCTATGGAACAGGTATTCTGTATGCACCAGAGTCCATTTAAAAACTGGAAGCTCATTCTAAAGAGAAGAGTCACCTGGAAAGCAGAGGTATGCTCTGCTTTCAGACTCTAGAGACCACCACTAGATTGTCCCATTAGGGCTTATCACAGACTCCATTGTGCAACCCCATCTCCAAATAACACCACTGCACTCGCTGGGTTACAAAGGCTGAGGGAAAAGTCGCATGAACTTTGCTGCTGTTGTTGAATCGCTAAGTTGTGCCTGACTCTTTTGTGACCCCAAGGACTGTAGCTCACCAGGTTCCTCTGTCCATGAGATTTCCCAGGCAAGAGTACTGGAGTGGGTTGCCATTTCCTCCTCCAGGGGATCTTCCTGAGCCGGGGATTGAACTCACATCTCCTGCTTTGCAGGCAGATTCTTTACCTCTGAGCCACCAGAGAAACATGAACTTTGCTCTGACAGAGTTAAAGGTGTTCCTCTCATGCTGGCAGATTCTCAGGTACCTGGCGATGATATATATTCACAGTGATTTCTCTCCTTTTTCTTGCCATGGTTCACTGTGGATAAAGTATATTTATCCTTGTCTCACAGACTTTGGGTTTCCCCACCACATGACTTAGTTTCAACAACGGAATGTACATGGACATGATGGTATTCCAGCTCCTAGAAGAGACTGTAAGGTGTGATGTCTGTTACCAATTGCTCTCTTGCACCCCTGCCCTGCCCAAGTAGATGGCCCTCTTCAACTCTGGCCCCAGAGTGAGCAGGGCTCGTGGTGCCTTATCTGCAGCCGGGATTAGCATTCCGGTGGCAATGCATGACGCAAGTGAAGGAGAGATAAATGCTTAGTTTTGTAAACCACTGAGATTCTCAAGGTTATGTGTGACATGTGCTGTGATCAGATGCTCAGTCGTGTCCAACTCTTTGTAAACCCATGGATTGTAGCCCACCAGGCTCCTCCGTCCATAGGATTGCCCAAGCAAGAACACCGGAGTGGGTTGGCATTTCCTCCAGGGGATTGAACCCTCGTCTCTTATACCTTCTGCATTGGCAGATAGATTTTTTTTACCACTAGTACCACAGGGGCTTCCCATTTGTGATGCGGTAAAACTAAACTAAAGCAGACTAAGATGCCAAGTAAACAGGTCAAAAACTATGTACAACCTACTTCTTCTGAATATGAAACAAACTGTCATCAACATCTGAAAAGGACAATCATCCCATGTGTTGTGTTTCCTTCTCCATGTCAGAATAAAGGGATAAACTTGTATTTTAGAATGTTAGGTGGCAGCCTGGATGGGAGGGGAGTCCGGGGAGAAATAGATACCCATATTTGTATGGCTGAGTCCCTTTGCTATTTACCTGAAACTGTCACAACATCGCTAATCAGCTATGGTTTAGTCGCTAAGTCGTGTCCGACTCTTGCGATCCCATGGACTGTAGCCCACCAGGCTCCTCTGTCCATGGGATTCTCCAGGCAAGAATACTAGAGTGGCTGCAATACAAAATAAAAAGTTTAAAAAACTTATATTTTAGGTTGGAAATAATATCCCAACATATTCTAGAGTATCAATGCCATAGATATGTCATAGTATTAACTCTCAGAACTTTTGCATATACTCTCTCCTACTCCTTGAACCAAAACATCTGAGGTGTTTTCCTTTTCCTGTTTTCTCAGACGCATCACCTTGACATCACTGGTGTAATGAACACAGAAAGTACCCACTCTTGATGGCCTGCTGGGATCCCCTTGTCCAGGCAGGCCTATCAGTGTCCCAGTGCTTTGAGTGTTACCTGCTAATGACTTTCAGCTGCCAACTTTTGCCCAATGGTTACAGGCAGGAAGATACTTTCTGAGTAGGTTTATGAATGGCTGAATGTAGGTTGCAGGCTGCTAGTTTTTCAAACTGAAATATGCAAGGCACCTGAACTTACACACAATCCAGTGACCAATTCCAAATACCTTCTCTTATTCATCTCCTGAGAGTCTGCTGCCTGCAGTCTCTCTTCTGGACAATGACTGTGTTGGTTGAGGTTATTTGCATTGTTATCACCAGAAATGGACTCTGGCTAGCTTAATTTAAAAATCTTTATTAGGGAGGAGTATAGCAGGGGGCTCACAAATTAAAATAAGGATTGAGCAAGGGTGATTGGAGAGGTGAAGAAACTACAGAATCTCCAGGGACATTCATAGCAGAGATTAAAGACCCTGTCTCTTTGGCAGTGGTTCTCAAGTTCGTCTGCATATTCCAGTCATATCGGAATTATATAATCCTAGTGCTGATACTCAGTCCACACCTGAAACGAACTGAAATCAAAATCTTTTGGAATGGTACCCAGGCATTATTATCTTATAACCCAAGAGTTGATTCCAGTCAGCAGCCATGGTTCAAACTTCAGCTGCATCAAAATTACCTGGAAGGCTTATTAAAACAGACTGCCAGGCTCCAGTCCCAGAATTTCTGATCTACATAAAATCCATTAGAAATGATTTGTATTTACAACAAATTCCCAGGTGATGCTGAACCTCGGTCTGGGGTGAGCCTGAGATTCTATATTCTTAACAAGTCCTCATGTGATCTGAGGCTGTAGATCCTCAAACCATATTTAGGGTAGCAAAGATCTAGAGCAGAGGTTCCAAAACATCTTTTCTCAATTCTTAATTTGTGAGCCACCTGTTTGGTCTTCCCTAATCAGGTTTTAAATTAAGCTAGCCAGAGTCCATTTCTATTGGTAACAAGACTAATAACCTCAACCAATACAGTCACTGTACAAGAGAGTGATTTAGCAAATATCAAAGGCATTGCAAATCTTGTGAAAACATGTATTCTTGGAACCCACCACCAGATTTTGATTCAGTAGTTCAGAGGTGAGGCCCAATAATTTCTAAGTTGTTCTCAGGTGACACTGTTCCCACCAGTCCATAGACCACACTTTTTATAGCGCTGGTCTGAAGGTGGTTCTGACCATGGGGACTGTCCCCCAACTGCCCCCCCCCCCACCGTCTCAGCAAAAGGGCATTTGGCAAGATCTGATTACAGTTTTGATGGCAGCACTGCAGCAGATGGAGAGAAGGTAGGAGAAGAAGGAACGCTACTGGTGTCTAGTGGGTAAAGGCCAGGGATGCAGCCAAGCATCACATGATGCATAGAAAAAAAAAAAATAGCCTCCCTCGCTACTTTTTCTGATTTCGTAATTCCAGTGAGAAAGAAGAATATTTTCCCAGTTTGGGTCAGGTGCCCACCTGTGTGGATCAGTCAACTATGCCAGGGTGGCAAGGCCTTGTACACATGAAAGGGGAGAGCCAGTCCTCAGAGCGATCAATAAAAGGCAGACTGTGAGCTCTTCCGAAAGTCAAGAGAAGTGGGGAAAGGTGTAACTTTAGCCAAGACAAGTGTGCTCACTAGAGCAGGGTGGTGGTGGGTAAGAGGCATCTCTGAGGAGTGACAAATGACTGAATCTTCGCATACCCAGCAGTTGCTGGAGCTGCTTCTGTAATCGGAACAGCTGGGAACCTCACTCCAGGCTCTTGAAGCCCAGGGCAGCCGCAGACAGACAGCTCCCTGTGTTTCCACACTTCCCACGTGTCCCCTCTCTCCGGAAGCTGAGCCTGTTTCTTTTCCTTTCAAACTGAAGTATACACACACAGGCAGGCACACACGTGTGAGTGTGCACGCAGTGCTCAATGTTGATTCAGTTTGAATTTTCAGTCTGTCCCCCACAAGAACTGGTGAAACACACAACCAGCTGGACATAAAGAAAATAACTCTGCCCTAGTATTTATTGGATCACCGCTCACTTTGATCAATTCTGTTTCAGGTACTTTTTTGTCCTACCTAAGTCTACCTTGGAATTGTTATTGACACTGGTTCATATAGGAGTAGTAATAGCTAACTTCCATGAATATTCATTTAGGCTCTATGTTCAGATATATACACATATACACATGTTACACATATATAATATATATGCGCATATATGTGTATATATACACATATCAGTCAGTTCAGTTCAGTTCAGTCGCTCAGTCGTGTCTGACTCTTTGCAACCCCATGAATCACAGCACACAAGCCCCCCCGTCCATCACCAGCTCCCGGAGTTTACTCAAACTCATGCCCATCGAGTCGGTGATGCCATCCAGCCATCTCATCCTCTGTCATCCCCTTCTCCTCCTGCCCCCAATCCCTCCCAGCATCAGGGTCTTTTCCAATGAGTCAACTCTTCACGTGAGGTGGCCAAAGTACTGGAGTTTCAGCTTCAGCATCAGTCCTTCCAATGAATATACACATGTCTAACTTTAATTCTCACATTCTTATGAGGTAAGATTGTTATCAATGGAGAAAATTAGTTTTAGAGATCTTAGATAACTAGCCCAACATTATACATTTCTCAAGTATGTAGTAGAACAGGAATACAAACCCAGGTCTGTCAGTCACCAAAATCTTTTGCTTAACCATGGTCTCCTGTCCTCCCCTACTCTGGACTCCCTGACTTCCCAGTCCCAAGCATGAGCCAGGAGCTAAAACAGCTTAATGAGATCTTATAGAACTGTCACGGAAAACCAATTTAAATAAAAAATGCTAATCAAAGTAGAACACACAGTCCTCAAGGCTTAATGAAGACAATCTGAAAACAGCTGAGGTACATATCACCACTTAGAATTTTCATGTCACTCAAAAAGTACAGAGCACGCAAATGATTTCAGTGTGAGCGTTAGTTGCTCACTTGTGTCTGACTCTTCGCGATCCCATGGACTGCAACCCCCTGGCTCCTCTGTCTATGGGATTCTCCAGGCAAGAACACTGGAGTGGGTAGCCATTTCCTTTTCCACAGAATCTTCACAACTCAGGGATCAAACCCAGGTCTCCTGCATTGCAGTTGGATTCTTTACCATCTGAGCCACTAGGGAAGCCCAAAATGACTTCAGACCAGATGGCAAAGTAAACCTAGAATGAGCGAGCCCTCACTGCACCCACTGTCTCTACAGGGACACCACGTCCGAGACTGTAACGGCAGCCATCTCCCCGCAGACCACCCAGCAGCATGTTGTCAGATCAGCTGAGCTGGAATGAACCCTGGGTGTTAAAGAAAGTACTAAGGATTCCCCAGTGCTTTTTGCATTTCAGACGCGGCGCTTCACTGGCTTTTAGCAGAGGGTAAATGGGTGGCGTGTGCTTGAGCCATGCCAGCTCCTCGGAAGGTTGTGTCTCATTTAGATCATCAAAGCCACTGGCCAGACATTCTGTCATCCCCTGTGCTTTGCGGAATGCCAAGCATTCTGCAGATGGTCCTCCAAGTGCTAAATAATAACAGTGTCTAGCTTTCATGGGCTATTTGAGGTAGTCATTCTTCATACTCATTCTATTAACTGCCTCTGTCTCTGCTCTTGGTGAGAAACACTGTTATGAGTGACAAGATGGACACCTGGTTAAAAGACATCTTCAGAAATAGAATTCCTTGTTCCCAATCATTTTAAATTCTTACAGCATTTGACTGAAGTAAAGCACACACACAGAAATTTAGTGGCTTGTCCTTTGTGCTAGTTGCAAAATTTATAGTCACCCCTCTACCTGTATCTTCTCTGAGATCCTATCTGCCTTTGAGGGCTAACACAACATAATTCTACTCCACTATATAATGTAATGGTGAAGAGGAATTTTCTGCTTGGAAGGGACCATCTCATTTCAATATGCTGTGACATCTTTTGGAAACCAATATCCTCTATAATGGGGAATGGCTGCAGATCAAGGGCAATCATTTCTGTGATTTATGAGCAGTGCAAGCAGATGGTTTTTTGAATATCTGGCCTTTTCCCAAAAACCTCATGCAAGCTAAGCTGTTGTATCTCATTGAGTGAAAAGCTTTTGCTTCCAGGTAAAGAGCTGGGATGACTCAGAATCTGACTTTGTACTTAAAACCAGAAACAGAAGATGCTGCCAAAGAAAGCCAATGAACTATTTTTTTTAATTTTCCCTACAGCTAGCAGCAATCATAACTACAGACCAAGCTGTGTCAGCACCCCCTCCACCCAAAAAAAGAGAGAGAGAGAGAGCCAAATACCTGGTCTGGAAGGTGAAGATGTCTCATTTTGCTATGGTTATTAGATTATCAATTTTCTCCCCTCAAGACCTGTGTGATTCACAGGGAACACTATTAGTCTGGCAAGAATTAATTACAGCCCTGACAAAGGTGACTTTCCAAACAAAAGCAAAAAGGCAAACTAGTCTTTATGTGAAATACCTGTGCAGTTAGGTTTGGCTAGGATTCTAAACAGGATCGTGGGAAATTCTCTGATTAAAAGGAGTATGTTGGGCTCTTGTAAGTGAAAGGCCAGGTAGGTGGGACTTGATCCTGAGCTATGACCAAAAAGTTGTAAATATCAGCATTATTTCAATATTTTGAAAAATTAAGGCTTTCATTTCAACTTGATTGATCCCCTCACAGCTCAAAAAAAGTGAGAATTTTTTGAGGACTAGGGATTGACAGTGATAAAGATTTATTTCATCTCAGCATCAGAAGACTTGGGGACATTGTACACATAAATGAAGGAAGCCAGTCTGAGTGACTTGAAACAAAGGGAACCATGAAAGTGGCTTTCTCTACAGTCAATATATTCAACGATGTGTCATTAATTTGAGATCCTACTTGTTTCTCTTTCTTTCTGGAGAATTAATGTTGGGAAAATGTTTGAAGCAATCAGATGAGTCTTTAATGATTCTGCATTCTTTCCTGTAGCAATGAAATCCTTCCCTTCTCCTCAGTTACTGAGCCCTCAGCAGAGCAGCGACCTTCTATTTCAAAACTGTGCATTCAGGAAACATTTTTGCTATCAGTAAGAAGCCTCAGAGTAAGCCTCAATCACTTCTGTTATTGCGTGCGTTTTATTTTCGGGCTGAAATGGAAGTCTTTGGCACCTGTTCAAAGGATTTTGAGGGTAAGCAGTAAGAGAGGGAAGGATGGCTTTTGCCTCTTGCAGTGCACTAAACTGCCACGATGCCCCTCTTCCCAGGGGCAAGTCTCCCATCTGTGACAGATTTTTATCCCCCAACAGGCACCAAACATTCCAGAAATGAGCACTGAGGCCTCTGGTGCTCTCCACCTGTGCGTCTAAGACCACACTTGGCTCAGCTTGTCTTTTTGCCCTGAGAACAGACCTTTGTACTCAGGAAAATCTTATATTTTTCAGTTTTGTCAATTGTTTTTATTCCACAAACTCTGGTTTTATTCATTCACTTATGTAATCACTCATTCACATATCAATTTAACAAAGATTTATCAGTTGCCTGAACTAGGTTCAGGATGTTGGCTGGCTCCCAGCTCCAAACAGAAAAGAAGAGACCCATGTCCTCATGAGGCTTATATAAACTTAGGTATCTGGTTAACTTCATGTTATTTGGTTTTAGCTTTAATATTTTAATCAATTTTTTCTTGTTTAATAATGAAAAAATTTAAACTATGAATTTGCCTTTGAATACAGCTTTGATAGTATGCAATTAATATTCTTATTTAATGTCATCCTTGCTATTATTTTTGCTAACAACTGATTTGAGCTTTTCTTTAACTTAGTTTATAGGAGGATAGTTTGCAATGATGCTTGTTTAATCTCAAACAGGGATATTTTGCTTCCTTATTATTAATTTCTGGTTTATTTTGCATTAAGGCCAGAGAATATATCCATTATAATTCCATTTCTAGAACTTACTATGGTTTCTTTGTGGACTAGTAGTTCTGACTTTTATAAATGTTTTATTGTGAGCTGACAAAAATATATATTCTGTTTATAAAAAACAGTTAGAAATATGACAATGAAAAGTGTTTTATTTTATTTAGATGCTATTATTTTATATACTTCATAGTATACCTATTATACTATAAATATAAATGTCATTATATGATACTATTAGGTACTATTAGAAATTGTTTCATAAAACAACATACTACTAATAATATACTAATATATTTTTTATAATAACAATATACTTTTTCATGTTTGACTTTTTGATCTGTTAAAAACTGAAAGAGGTGTGTCTAAAATCTCCTGATATTTTTAGCTTGCTTTACACATTTTGATGGTATTTTATTCACTACATAAAAATTAACTACTATTAAATTTATGCAAGAACCTCCTGGTCACTTTTAGTAGGTTTTGCTTTCAGCTCTATCTTCTTTGATATTAATATTGCTATTTGTGCTTTTTATGTTATGAAATGGTCCTTCCTTGTATATCTCTTAGATAGCATTTAAATTTTTAGATTTTATTTATTTTTTCTTTTTGTTTTATACAGGCTTCTTAATGATACCTGAACAACTTCATTTTATTTAAAAGATAAACCCGTTTAAATGTATCATAATTTATTTATTTGGTCTTGTTCTGTTCCCTTTTGCAATATGTTTTATGCTTACCACTTGGTAGCCATACTCTTGCATGCCAACTCTTTTTTTAACCCTGTTTTTTGCTATGTTGATCACACTTTTTGTTTTCCTTTTACAAAACCAAACTAGATTGATTTTGGCTTTCCAAAGGTATATCTCTCTGGTTGTCTATTGATGTCTACTTGTTCCAGAAAAAGCTGGTTTTCTTCCATTGGATTATATCTTTGTCAAAAATCAATTGGGTGTTTTTGTGTGGGTCCATTTCTCAGTTCTTTATTCTGTTCATTGATTCATGTGTCTATCCTTCTGCCAATAACACACAGTCTTAATACTGTAGAAATTGGGTAAATTGATTTCTCCCAATTTATCATTTTTCAAATTGTTGTAGCTATTCTAGTTCCTTTCATTTAACCATTTAAATATTAGAATAACCTTGTGTGTATCAACAACAACAAAAATTCTAGGTTTATCTTTGAGTATTTTTACCAGGACTAATGTGGAATATACTTTCTAAAGCTTATAACAAACATATCAATATATGCTAAACAAAAATTCTCTCTTTACACATGAATGATACTGTAACTAAATAAGAAATTCCTGGTTAGAGCTCAAATTCTTCCTACTCCAAAATTCTATCAACATTGCTCCACTGGTATCTAATGTTCACTGTTGTGCTGGAAAAGATCAAAACCAGTCATATCTCTCCATTTTTTTCTCTCTGGATGTGCAGAAAACACTTTACTTACTATCGAAATTCAAAAATTTCACCAGGATATGTTTAGGTGTTGTTTTCCTTTTGCCCAATTTGCCTTATGTGCTGTTTCAGGATACTCTTCATCTCAGAAAGTTTTTACACTGTTATTTCCTGATGTTTGCTGGGTTCAGTTTTTAATCTTTTCTTGGAACATGTGCCTTTCACACCTGTGCTCTTCATTCTTGTTAATTCCCTCTCTTTGCTCTTATTCTCTCAATCCTGGGAGAATTTTTTAAAGTTGTCTTCCAAGTCACTGGTTACTTCTCTGAGAGATAATTCTTATCTGTACTGCTTCTAACATACACTTTAAATTTGCTCATTATATTTTTAATTTCTTTACCATTTAAACTTTTTCTTGTCAGTTCCCTTTATACTTACAACTGTGTAGAAATCCCTTTTGTACTTTTGAAATATCAACTTTCTTCTCTCATTTCAGAGAATCTCTATCTTTTTTTTTTTATTAATTTTCTTTTTTTATATTAGTTGGAGGCTAATCACTTCACAACATTTCAGTGGGTTCTGTCATACATTGATATGATCTCTATCTTTTTAAAGTTAATTGAGTACATAATAAAGATGGGATTGTGTTTCTTCTAGTAAATCTTCTTTACTATGAATAAATAATATGTGAACAGGAAAAACAATCAAACATTACAAAATGTATGTAATTAAGAGGTAGTCTCCATCTTATCCCAAATACCTATCCCTTTCCTATAATCAAATATTACTAATAACTTCTCATTTCCTTCTGGAAATGTTTTATGTATATACAAGCATGTAGATGTATACATTTTTAATATAGATCAGATGATTTTCTGTAAGCCTTGGTTTTTTCATTCAACATATTTTGAAGATCATTTCATATTAGCATATAATATTTTACTTCATTCTACTAACAATGCTGTTTTCAAAGTAGTGCACAAATTACATTCATACAAATATCTTTCTACATTTTATAAACACATCTTTAAATGTATCACAGAATGGTTATCACATTCATTCACTGAAGTAACACTGTTCATGAAGTAGTGAGCAAGGAGCACTGACTGAGTTCACCATAATTCATTCATCTGCTACCCCATGATGGACATTTACGTTGTCATGGAAAATGTGGGGTTTTTTAAAAGCTTGGTTTTCCTTTGTTTCTTGAATTGTGGGGTTGTTTTCTTCAAGGGATTGTAAATATTTGTTCTTTCTGCTTTCTTTTTTTCTTTTATTTCCTTTTTTCTTGTTTGTACATCATTGAATAATAACAGATATATCCAAACTTCATGCTTACCCAGAAACAAGGTGACTTAATTCTCCTGCTTTCCTCTCACCCCATTCCACTTTTCATAGTGTCCTCCTTCCAAACATAAAATTGATGTTCCCATTTATTTTATAGACCCATTTAAGAGAGTCTGAAGGAATACACACTAATATGTTAATATTCATCTATGGGTGGTTGAGTTATAGGAGATTTTCTCTTTCATTTTTATGCCTTTTATATTGCTTAAATCCTTTACATTGGAAAAATATCAATATTACAAAAAGAAAAAATAATGCCATGAAAATTTAAAATATACCATTCCCATTTCAACAGCCCACACTATGGGAATAGGGACCACTGAACGTGAAAGTTGCCCCATAAGAGGGATTTCATCTCTATGCCATTTTTCAAAGTGTATCGAAGCCAGTAATACACTGGCAAGCTTTCTGGTGGTTTTGGCCCTTGTAGCAGGAATTATGGAGTCTCTTCAATGCCAACTCAAAAGATGTTTCCCCTTCTTTACTGCTAACACAATCTCAATTTTGTTTAGACAGAAAATTAAGGTACAATCAAAGGATTAAACAGATGAGAGTTCAATGAAAGGATTACTTAGAGTGGTTTGAGCAGGTTCCAAGGATCGGTGACAGTAGAGAGCTAAAACCTACTTCAGGCCTGAAGGAAAGGAGGGACAAGAGGTTACTGAACCCACGGGAAAGCTATAGCTACAGGGGAAGGTCTTCTGGAAGGAGCTGTGGCCTTTGGAATAAAGAGAATGGTGTTACCAAAACCCGAAGAGAGCTGGAGCCACAGAAGCTGGACTACCTACCCAAGAGGAATTGCGCCAGTGGCAGCCCAAACAGGGAGGAAGCTGGGGAGAATAATACCTCACCATTTTTTCTCCCTCCTGCCTTCAGATTTCCTCTCATGTCTCCTGGTACCAAGACTCAACGAGAAGCCAGATAGCAAAGGAGATTAGGTGATCTAGGTTACAGATATCAGCCCTTGAGGTGGTAGCAAGTTAAGAAAGGCAGAGAAATATACACATTTTACGTCCTGTATGGCATTCCCTCGGCCCACCACTTTGTCCTGGCCATTGCTAGGTCACCCAGCTGCAGCAATATCCCCGGGACTCAGTTTCATTGTGTGTCTCCTGTTTCTCCAGAATCCTTTGCCTTCATTGTCTGAAACCCCTACACGAGACTAGCCTGCTTGCCCAGTCTGCAGCATATTCAAGCTGTACATGTAAGGAGGTTAGTGGCCTCTGGGGCAACTGTTGATGGATTGGGTTTGGAAACCAATAGAAAAACATAATTTTTTTCATATCTTGAGCAGACAATTCTGAGATGAAAAAATATTCACAGACCAGACACAGTTCTTCAAAGGTTCTCAGACTGAGCCCCAGGTGCCCATAACAGTAACCAGCATTTAACCTTAATAACTCAACTCTTGAATTAACTTTATCTCCTTCTCTGTTTTACTGCTCCCAGTCCCTTGACTCCTATTGCCTGATATCATTTCCCCAAATGACTACCTTCATGTATCCCTTTCTCAAATTCTGCTCTAGGGGAACCTAAGATAAAATAGACAGAAAAGGGTAGTTTTGGAGGGGTGGGTGTCCACTGTTTTCCCAAGTGATGCAGGGGTAAGTAAATCTATTCCAAAATGCTGGTGTAGATTATGATTAGTCCACAGTAATAGTTTAGAAAAGAGTGTGTGATCAGTTTTGGATAACAATAAAAGAAATAAGTTGCTCTAGTTTTACAATGTAAGTGCAAACTGTAGCATAGAGGCAGTTCTAAACAGGCAGTCTAAAATATGACACTACTGAAAAATGCCTAATGTCTCCATTGGGTTCAAAACATTTTCAAGGGTTTAGGTAAAAATATCTATCAATAATCCAACAATTTCTGGTGCCACAGTCATAGACAAGAGTTGGGGCTCCACAGGAGAGATGAGGGTTGCTTGTGGTTGCCACAAATGTCTATCCAGAGTACAAGGGATGGGAAAGAACAAGGTTTAACTCTTTGTCAAATATGTGGTTTGGTTTTCCCGTGGTTTTGAGGATGTACACCCTCTGCTCTGATTCCACAAGAAAAGTTAATAGTGTAAACCACAGATTGGCATGTTTTTTTTTTCTAGAAAAGGTCAGATAATAAAAAGGAAACATAGAAAGGGTTTACATAAATGGACATGTCCATGCTCCGGTGAAACTTTGTTTACAAAATTAGGTGGTGTCTCGATTGGCCTATAGGTTTTAGTTTGCTGACTGGTGTAAAGCAAGCAGCCCTTTGTTGTCACCTTACAAAGAATCCAATTACTACTGCACCTCAGTGAATACTTTCTTCAAAATGTGAACAATTTCATCAGTAAATTTAAAAAATTAGACTATCCAGCAGCTTTCTTCTAAAAAATTTCACTTTCTCTTAAGAATATTTGCCTTCTACTGTTGCTATTTTCAGAAAAAAAAAAAAAGATCAGATCAGCAAAATAATGTCTAATTGATCATACTTTTATTTTTCAACTCAAAACAGTTGAAAATATCTCCCAGAATATCTCATTCTGAAACTTTTACCCCTCCAAAAAATAAAACTGAAAGTACAAGATCTGAGAACCTATCATAAAAGTCCATTAATGTAAAAACCACTAAGTAGAACTAAAGAAAAATACATTTGTTCAAAAGCAATCACATAAGTAAACCAAAAAGTAGTCTCCTGGAGATAACCTTATGTTAAAAGAGTTTCATGTTTTCTTGAGAGCCTTTCATGCTGAAAATTCTAAAAGCCCACTGGCTGCACACAGTAGCAGAATGCAACAGCGATTTCACAACCCCAGGCAAAATTACATAACAAAGTAACGATATGACGGAGTCTTTTCTTATCCAGTAGTAAATAATCTGCAATTGCACAAATTAAAATTTGGTCCGGCCCCAGATGCTAATTGCAATACCAGGCAGAGTGTACTCAAGGTTTAATTTACATCAAATAGAGAAGAGCCTTCCAGTACCAGGCATTGAACCCCGCGTTGGAATGCTGTAGCTTTTTCTAAAGCAAAATAACACACTCCCAACATCATTGTTCAGCTGCACCATAGACATCTCTGTGGGAGTTTTCTAACATATTACTGACAAGAGTTGGCCCTATTTAATCTATAATCATGAATGCCATCAGTGCCTATGGTTAGAGGACCATAAAGCCAAAGAATAGCATACACTAGGGTCTTGTTCAGACTAAATTACTACAGAACAAGGGCCAAATAACATAGTAACTGTGACTGCATCATTAGATAGACCTCTCAAAATAGTTATTTCTTTGTCCTGGGTATTTAATGGAAAAATTAGCAATTCCTTTGCAGTTAAGAATTTATTTTTCTTTTCTGATAAGCAAATGTTTAACTTTCCCACCAAACAATGATTTTCTTTACTTGTCAACATACACATTTTCTATCAAAGAGCATAGATTTTCCTTTGGTATCTTCTTTAGATATTCTATAAACCGAATTGATTTATCATGTGTAGATTTTGATGTTGAGCAATTTACAGCTACATAGCATAATTTAGTCAAATTCAAACAGACTCATTAAAAACATCAAAATCACTAAGCAAGCACTGAGATCTTTTAGCAACATGTGTATTCAGATATGAGTGTGAGGGGCAAGATTTCCACTCACTTCTATTTTATCACAAAAGACCTCCTGAGAAAGAGTATTGTAGAAAACACAGACGTTCAAGTCCAGGACTTGGTGAGCTTGGAGATGGATCAAGCATGAACAATGAAAATATAGAAAAAATTCTACTTAGAACATGTATATGCTACTTAGATGAATGGGAACTAGAGTAAGTTTGCCTAAACAGAGCATAAGAGAACTAGTCTGATTATGAAAAGTTACAATGGTCCCTAAAGAGACACTATTGGGGTCACATGAAGGTTGTGTTTAAGTAATGGATGAGACACTTCCATTAAGTAATGGAAGTCAAAAGAAATACATCATACTTGCTGTTCATAACGCTTTGCAAAGGATGTCAGGTACATTGATTACATCCTGATAACAAGTCTGAAGTAGATGTACTATCCCCAATTTCCTCACAAGGAAGTAAAGGAAATAGGTGGTGCTAGTGGTAAAGAATACACTTGCCGATGGAGGAAACTCAAGAGTGCGGGTTGAATTCCTGGGTTGGGAAGATCCCTTGGAGAAGAAAATGACAACCCACTCCAGTATTCTTGCCTGGAAAATCCCATGCGCAGAGGATCCTGGTGGGCTACAGTCCATGGAGTTGGACACAACTGAGCACACGCACATAAGACTATTTAGCTGGTAAATGGTAGAATAAAACAATGAACAAACAAAAATCCTCTTTTCATTGTCTAGAAGTGTTATTTCCACTCTACCACAGCACCCTTTGTATGGAGGACAGAGAAGCAACATGTCACAGTACATGCACTCCTGGACTAAAGGATGCAATAAATTCCAAAGTGAAGGATGCAATAAGTGCCAAAATGAGCTAAAAATGTTTTACTTCAGTAATCTAGTATTTCCCAGGCCTTGCCATTGTTGGCTATCTGTGGGACCTCATGAATGGCAATAACCCAAATTTCACTGGTCTTTCCTCTACCTACATTACACATATTCTCAGTTCTTTGCAAACCCCTCCATATACTTCTAGGAGCTCCAGGGATGCCTCACGAACCTCCCAACCCTGTCTCTTCAGCGATGCCCACTCCCTTGACACCACTTGAGGGCAGTGCCTCGTAGTGCTACTGCTACAGCCGTATTCCATGAGAATACTGACGTCTGACCAAGACAGCCTTCATGTTTGCTCAGCTTGACTAACTAAACTTTACATGGGCTTCTTCCTCACTCTAGTGTCCTGATCTCTCCCTTTCCTTAGAGACTTTATTGAGGAAAACTTGCATCTGTACATTTTATTCTCTGCCCCTTTAAGTTGTAAATCTTCTCCCAGTCTCTTGTGAGTTTTATAACCCAGAAATATCTTTCTCAAGGAGTCATACCTGTGAAATACAATTATAGGGAAAGACGGACACCTATCTCTTTATCTCTGTAGGAGGCAGGAGCCTGACTTCAGTAAGTGCCAAGTAACAGACACAGATGGACTAAACACATGGCCCAACCTCCCCACTCATATCCTCTAGTTACTTTCCATTAGCTCACCCCACTACTTAAAAACTCTCCAACCTTTTGTCCTATTGAAGCTGAGTTCATTCTCTCTCCCTATTTTAATAATCTGGAATAATGTCTTGTTTAACTCCACCCAGTGCAATTTATCCAGACCAAAATGCTACCACTAGAAACCTCTCAAAGTAGTAAATCCCCAGCAACTCAAAGAGGTGCAAAGGCAGCACCTGTGACTCGGGTCACACTTTGTAAGTTGTGAGAAAGCCAAAGGACCCTCACTCTTTCCATATCTCATGGAGCCCTTCATGCAAACATGCCCTCCACCTTCTTGCTGTAGCTCTACAGACTGATGTAGAGACAGTATGACAGGCAAACACCATGTTTCTCTCTACATCTCAATTCTCAATTTTCTACTACAAATGTATCTACCCACTAGATACCAATCATGCCCACAGATATTTGAATTCCAGGGCATCTCTGGTGGCTCAGATGTTAAAAATCTGCCTGCAATGAGGGGACCTGGGTTCAATCCCTGGGTCAGGAAGATCCCTGGAGAAGGAAATGGCTACCCACTGCAGTGTTCTTACCTGGAGAGTTCCATGGACTGAGGAGCCTGGTGGGCTACAGTCCATGGGTTTGCAAAAAGTTGGATACCACTGGGTGACTAACACTTTCATTTCACTTTCGCTTTAGTCCAAAGATCCCTATTTCACTTAGATGAGTGAAATAGTGTGATGGGGTGCTTAAAAATAGAGCAAATGAGAAAAAAATGAAGCATTCTCAAATTTTCTTTATCCCTTTTACATTCTTTGAAGGATCCAGTTCAAACAACCATTCATAAAGCATATTTAAACACTCATACGCTTTGTACCACCCATTGATTTTTCAATTTAAGCTTAAAGGCCAGCCCAGCATGTTTAGAGCCATTGTACTCCCCAGAAGGGAAGAAAAAAAAATTTTTAAGAGATTAGCAGCATGGGTGCAATCGAGGAAATAGATTTAAGTTCAGTATTAGAAAGGGCTGTAACAATTACAAGAATCCAGCACTCTAATCAACTGTTTTAAGAAAATAGTTTTGTCCATGTTGGAACCTGGCCAGAGGCTGGAGATAGCATTCAGGATGTTGTAGAGGAAATTCATGCATGGGGTAGGATATCTGACTTCTCCAAGGACCCTTCCAACTCTTAGATGAATCTGTGTGATGTATTTACTACTTGCAAAATATTATTCTTGTGGGTTCATTAATGAGATCTTCTTAATTTCTTTTATATATATTAGTACCTCACTAATGAGATAGAAAATCTCTCTTAAATATAGAATATTTCTTTCTAAGATGAACACCTAATAACAAAAGTCCTTTTCTATCAACATATCAACTTCATGGCAGAGATGGTAACGGCACTGAATAGCCAGGTGCATTTAACTGGTTACTATATAGCTGCCTTCACCTTTGTACTTTGACATCAAGTATGAATTGATTTAGTTATTCCTCACAGCAATCTCCATGCAATTAGGCATTGCGTACTCACAACTAAGTGATCTGAGCACTACCAAGATAAGTAAAGTGCTCTTTATCTTTTTCTACAAGTGTTTCATTAGGTCGCTTTCCAGAGCCCTGTGCCAGACATCAAACTACCCCAGAAGACCGAATCCCTACTCTCAAACAGCCAAAGCTGTAGGAGAGAGGCAGCGAGCTCAGGACAGGAATCAGATGTTTCTCTTTTAGTTGATCTTCTCCTCCTCCAGGTTGGTGAGTGAACAGCTGGGCTCAACCAATGCTGGAAGTCAAGCCAACTGGCCCAGTTGCATTTCTGGAGGTCATCCAATCTTGCTGGCATGGAAAGCCACAAAATGTTGACAGCAAGAAGAGACTCCAGACTTTAGGACACTCCAGTCTTATCTTTAGGATGTTCTAGGCATGAGTAAGTCACCTTATCTTTTCAGGTCTTAAGACCCCACACACATCTGCAAAATGGAAATGATATCACATACTCTGATGCCTACAAGGCATTGTAGGAATTAAAAGATAAAAATGCTATGTATGTATTATTTTAAAGTGGTTATTATTTTTGAAAAAAAAAAAAAAGGAATGAGTGAAGAAAAGAGCCACTTCCCTGTTAATCAGGAAGGCTCTAGACTTATGTCCACATATGCCTGGTGCCCAAGTCACAGTAGAAAAAGGTAACAGGCTGGGGTAGCATTTCCTAACAGGTCATAGAAAATTAAAGTAGAATTTATGAGATTCTAATTTCTTCACCAATAATGTCAACTGCTAACCAAGGCCCTAGATATAAAATCCAAAGAATTTTTCTTGTGCTAGACACAAAATATTTCTTCCTTTATTCACCACTTAGCATATGTTTAAAGCTTTTGAATATATGCTTAATAGGAAATTTATCTTCTCAAAGATGCCATCTTTTGTTAGGAGAATTTTAAAATTTTTATTTAAAAACCGTTTATTTTAAAGCTTTTAGCTCTAGTGGGGAAGAATGCTGAGTGATAGTGGGCTCTCCCTTTAGCTACATGGCTTCATTTTGCTCTAACTGCTATTATTTACCTCTGTTATTACGTTACCAAGAGTAAAAGCCTATTATATAAGAAAAACCATTTAAAGAATTTATTGGTGTTGTGTGCACTACTCTGCTCATCAAAACAAATGGAGGGCAGAGTTGTCTGTGATTGTTGGAATCTAGCACTCTTGGAATTGTGTCAAGAATATAAACAGGGAGACGCCCCATCCACTAAAAGCCCATATATACTGTTGACTCTAATGAGGTTCTTAGATTTTAAAACTTACAGTAGCCAATCAGAATCATAGAATTCTGATTCCAGTCAAAAATAAAACATCTGACAACCCTTTCTGCAAGGATAATGCTATTTTTCTGAAACTGGGAGAAATATTTTAATAGCGAGAAAGAAAAGATTAATCATTTTTTCCCCCAAAACACAATTCTGGAAGACTGCAATTCTGTTTCTTTTTTTTTTTTTTTTGCATCTTCATTGCTGTCTTCTCTTTACTTTTACCAACAATATAAAAGATAAGCTTCTCTTTATCAAATTTTACTTTGAAAGACGAGGAGTTTAAATGCGGTTGGCATTCCCTGCTGCTCTAGTGAGAGCACAGAGAATTATGGCCAAGTATATCTTTAAAGTCAGCGTGTTGGCTTAGACACAGGCCAGCTTTCGTACAAAGGTGCTTTATGAATCATGAATCAAATGAATAGCATAATAAAAGTGCACACCTCTGGAAGTATCCATCTAATGCATTTTGGGTGGAGAAAGAATATCTAGTCTCTCACTTCAGAAACTATGGAAGCAAAATAAAAATGGCTTATATTTATCAAAATCTACACATTCTTTTTTCCCTTCCTTTTTTTAGGAGGCATTACTTATTTACAATGTGTTCTCTCTGGGATAGTCTGTGAGAGGAAACATCTTGTTTGCCCAACACTCTTTAAAAAAAATGGTGAGCCCATGAACATCCATTACGGCAAGTCCCTGCAATAGAAGTGTTAACAACTTTGATGACAATATAAATCAAACAAAGGTAATGGGAAGCATACACACAGACACAAAGGTTAAAAGCAATGATGAAGGTCATTCCCAAAAGTCGTCCAAGAATATTTCTAAGTGCTTTTGTAGTGTGAATAGTTGGTGAAAGTCTCTTGAATTTATTGCAGTATTAAACTCAGGCACAGCTTTATTTGAAAATTCTTCTTGAGTTTTTTCCCATTCCTTTTCCACATTTTTCCATCTCAGACATTTTCTGAGAACTGACATTTGAGCTATAGAGTTTAAGAAAACAAGTTAAATCACAAAAGAGATAGTCTATAATATTTATTCATAGGGGTGAATGGGAGGAAATTTTGTCCCCATAAAGTCCTGCTGAAAAGAAGAGCAATTTTCCTTTCTACCCTGGTCTGTGTCTTGTCTTTGTGTGTAAAGTTGTTATTGAAAACTTATGTTGAAAGTTTTAGTCACTCAGTCATGTCCAACTCTTTGTGACCCCATGGACTGCAGCCCTCCAGGCTCCTCTGTCCACGGAATTCTCCAGGCAAGAATATGGGAGTGGGTTACCATTCCTTCCTCCAGGGGATCTTCCTGATCCAGGGATTAAACCTGCGTCTCCTGCATTGGCAGGCAGATTCTTTACCACTGAGCCACCAGGTAAGCCCATATATCATGAAACCCACTCTCTATTTCTGAGGTTATGAATTTCTAACCATTGAAAAGCCAGTTTCAAAGGGAGCAGTTCAAATACATCTTATGAAAGCTTCAGGCAGATGTCAATGGAAAGTCCTCCCCGGCCCCCTCCCTTCTTAAAATTAATGAGGATTCTTTGCACAGATTACCTACAGCTCAAAGCACTGGCATACTGATATCCACTCAGCTTCTCTCCATGTGAAACCCTTGGGGAAGACTTAAGTCTCTCAACACCCTCATAAAGTATTTCCCATCCACTCTTCACTCTTTTATCCCCAGCCCAATATGAATTTTCTTTGGGGAAAAGCCACTTAAAAAAAAAAAAAAAAGACATTTCCCAGACTCCTTTGGAACCAACTGTAGAAGAACCAACCTTGGCCTTTAATACCTAATCGTACTTCTCAGAGTGTTTTGCTTCCTATGTCCTCTTCATTTTCTGTCTACCTAGGACACCAACATGGGGCTAGAGCAGGCATATTGTGACCATGAAATCACCATGTAAATGAGAGCCATATAGACATAACTGGGTAACAGAGCAGAAGGATAGAGCTCTGATATTGATATTAAGGAACTGTTGTGCCAGCCTGGAATGTCTTTTCTGGACTTCTTTTTAAATAAACCAATGCTGGGTTAAGGCAACTTTGGCTGATTTCTCTTACATGCAACCAAACACAGTTCCTAACTGATATGCTAGGCATGGTTCATCTAGTGTTCTAGAAGGTGGGGTAGTTGAACTCTTCTCTGCTCTCTTTTCTACTTGCTGTCATTGTCCTTATATCTGTATCTACCTCTTTCAGAGTCTTCCCTTTTGATTCTCAAGAGACTGTTTTTCCTTCAATCAAACTCAGTTTTTGTTATGCAGTCTTTGGCTTTTGAAAATACTGATTTTGATGTGAGTTTCAAAAGCCTATTTTAGAAGTCAAAGACTGACCACCCATTGATTTTTCTTCTCTTTGCATTCCAGTTACAACAAACTTAACTCTCCTCAAGGAAATGTGAAAATCTCTGATCACTGAGGAAATGATCATACATTTTCTGGACAAGAAAATACAAATTTGTTTAAGATATTACATCAAGTAACAGAAAAAAAACAGACTTATAAATGTATTAAAGCCCTTTTAAATGTCCAAGTTACTCTTATTACAGTCAGTAAGTTTTCTTACTATATGTTAAAGAGACATGGGATGCCCAAGCTTATTCCTGCCTAGCTTTAACATGCTCAAAATACTTATATTAGCTTACAGTGGGGCAAAATTATCTAACACAAGTCTATTATATAATAAAATGGTGAATATCTCATGTAACCTATTTCACACCACTGCAAAGTTTAAAATTCTTAAGTTGAATTATCATAATTCAGAGACCATCTATACACACCACAAAGATTTCTCAAGCAGTTTTCCAAACTCTTGTCTAAATTATCATTAGCAACAACCATGAAAAAATATGGCGCGTATTATCTACCAGCAAATGCAAGTGTTTCATATGGAAAATATAGGTCATTAATAGCTTAAAAAATTAAGAGAACTTAATGAAACTAAAGTATATTAAAGAATATAATTTATTTGGCTGATGGGATGCCAGAAAACAAATATGAATTTCAGAACTTGTTTACCTAAAAGTTCCTCAAAGTGTAGCCACAGTTTATTGGTCTCCCTAGATCTGGCAATATTTATGGTAATATCTTTTTCCCATAATTTTTATAAAGAAGATAATTTATTGAGGAATATCTTAAAATACTATTTAACCCATACTTCTCACTATGTTTTTAGAATAATGGAAACTTTATATGTACTATGTGTCACAAAGTCCTTATGACTATGATGAGTTTTGTAACCTCTTCACCAAACGTCATTTAAACATGCTAGCAAGGTGTAATGTAGGACTATTCACTATTTTCAGGTATTTGGTAAAACATAAAAGAAATATACTGTATTAAACATTTTTACCTGGATAAATGGCCCATAATATATTTTTATAAACTTTTAAATTGAAGTATACCATACACACAGAACACAAATGTGAAATGAAATTACTACCCAGATTAAGATCTAGAATATAACTGTCAGGATTAAAATGAGAAATAGACAAATCCACAATCATAATGACTTCTGTCAATTTTTATATATTTTGAAGCTGTTTTATTAAGCGCATACATGTTTAAGATTGTTTTTGGCTTCTGGCTTAACTGATACTCTTTCATTATAAAATATCATTTTCATGCCTTTCAATATTTCTTGCAATCTTCTTTGCCTGATATTATTATACCCATGTTGAATTTCTGCTATTGTTTATTCGGTGTATCTTCTTTCATCCTTTTATTTTCAATCCATATATTTAAATGGATCTCTGTAGAAAGCATATAATTGAATTTCATTGTTATAATCCATTTGCATTTTAAATAGTGCTTACTCCATTATATGTAATAACCAATGCACTTGCATTTAACAGTTTCTCAATAACTATTTCTCTTTGTTCCATCTGGTCTTTGTTTCTTTTTTAATCTTTTCCTCCGGTCTTTAGAATTCAGTTCATTTTCAATAAATTCAATAAAAGTTCCTTTTATTTCTGTTTAGCTTGTTTATTTTACATTATTATTATTTTTAGAATTATTTTTATTATTTTATTTTATTCTTTTTAGAAATAGAATAAATTATTTATTTTTATTATTTTTATAATATTCTCTTTGCATATTAGTACTTTTATCATTTTCAAATAATGCAATAACCTTGTAACAATTTAACTCCATTTACATGCCACTTGACATTTATGACATTATAGCCATATATTTTACACTCATATATTATCAATATAAAAATATTAATATAAACCACAAAGATAGTATTGTTATTTTAAACACCTATATCCTTTGATATTTACTCATATATTTACACTTTCCATTGCCCTTTATTTCTTTCTCTAGTTTTATGCATCCATCTGGAATTGTTAATACTTTCCTTTGGTGTCAAGAATTTCTATTAGCATATCTTAGAGTCTACTCTACTTGTGACAAATACTCTCAGATTTTATCTAATTTCTTTATTTCATCTGTATTTTTGAATCATTTTAGACTTATATAAAAGCTGAAAAGATGGTGCTGAGAGTTTCTCTATAGCTTTCACCCAGAGTTCCCTAATGTCAGCATTTGAAATACTTCAAAACTAAAACATTAACACTCATTACCTAAACTACAGACTTTATTCATATTTCACCATATTTTCTACTAATGTCCTTTTTCTCTCCCAAAGTACATAATGAGATAATAGACAGCAACTTTATTTTTTGTAGACTATTTTACTGTGTATAAAACTCTCTATTGGTCACTGTTTTCCTTCCATCTCTTTTTAAAATGGTGCTCTACCACTGATCAGCTCACCTGTAATAGTCATGTGCCACCAGGTCGCACCTTCAGCTGTGCTGCTGGCTCACCCTACCCGCCAGCGTGGCCATGGCAGTCAAACACCAATGGCCTTACAGCCAGCTGCAGTGGCGTCTTCTACCCACCAATGCACCTGCAGCAGTGGGCCCCAACACAGCAGAAAGGTTCATATAGTCTGCACAGGGAAAACCCGGAAGTGTGTGACTGTAACGGCCAGAGGTCAGAGTGCTGCTGGCTCCCTGGGAACATCTCCTATATAAGGTCATGTCTCCAAGAGCAGGAGATAGAACAAACCTAACTAATACAAAGAAATAAGCAGGGCTAGGTGAAATGAGGAGACGGATGGCTGTGTTCCAAGACAGAGAGCAAAACAAACCTTCAGAAAAAGAACTAAACAAAAGAGAGGTAAGCAATCTACCTAATAAAGAGTTTGAGGTAGTGGTCATAAAGATGCTCCCGTATGTCTGCCAGCATGCTTTTCAGCAGAAACTTCACAGGTCAGAAAGGACTGACACAGTACGCTCAAAATGCTGAAAGGAAAAAACCTACAACCAAGAATGATCTACAAGCAAAATTACCATTTCAAACTGAAGGAGAAATAAAGAGCTTCACAGACAAGCAAAATATAAAGGTGTTCATTACCCCTAAATAGGCCTTACAAGAAATGTTAGAGGTCTACACTTACTGATTATTTTTGCTCTTTCTTATTGGCTGTATTATCCTATCTTTTCATAGTCTCATAATTTTTATTGTATATTTTACATTGTATAAAAAATAATTGTAGCACCTGCTGAGAATGTTATTTTCCCCAAAGAAATGTTATTCTTTTTTTCTCTCACATAGATAAATAAAAAAGTTGATTATTTGAATCCAATCAGAGATTTAACTGAGTCAGGTCTAGGTTGCAATTTCAGTAAAATGAAGTTTCCACTCATTTAAAAATGTTCCTTAGTCATGGGCATTCTAGACTTTTGCTTTAGGCTCTGGAAGGTCTTTGTCTCTTTAATCCTGAAAAACTATAGGAGATTCTATTCTGTCTTTTATGGATATTGAGCTGAACTCCATAGTTTCCTACTCCACACTATTTCAAATATATATCAAACACATGCCAAGTATTTTGATGTGGAGACTGGCCATGACAAGCCTTCTCTCTCAAGCAGTACCTATCTGTTGTTTACTTGCTAAGTTGTGTCAGACTTTTGTGACTCCATGGACTGTAGCCCATCAGGCTCCTCTGTCCATGGGATTTCCCAGGCGAGAACACTGGAGTGACATGCCATTCCCTTCTCCAGGGGACCCTTTACCTCTGAGCCACCAGGGAAGCAATAAAATTGCTAGAAATTTCACCTTTTACAGGTGTTGACCCCATCTCCAAGCAATGTCTCATGGGAAAAAGGAACTATGCTTTGAGTCCCCTGTGAATTCAATCAATCATACTATCTCATACAGTTTTCAAAAGAAATAACCAAACAAAAAAGAACCAAACTTGAAATAAAAACGGTAGTTACCAGAAGCTGGAGCAGTTGGGGGAAGGGATAAGAATAAGAGTATGTACTTGCAAACAAGGTCCTATTGGCTAGCACAGGGAACTATATTCAACATCCTGTGATAAACTTTAATGGAAAAGAATATGAAAAGAATACATATACACACAGACACATATATATAACTGGGTCACTTTGCTATATAGCAGAAATTAAACACTTTGTAAATCAACTATATTTCACTAAATCACAAGAATATATAGTTGAAACTAGTAGATAAAGTCATGGATATCTAATACATAGTACATGATTATAGACAACAAAAGTTGTATTATAAACATCAAGCTTGCTAAAAGACTAGATCTTAATCATTCCCACCACTAGAAGATATAATTACGTGGCATGATAGTGCTACAATGGCAATCTCACTGTGATATAAATGCATCAGTTCAATACATTGTACACCTTAAACTTACACAGTAAATTTATACTGTGTCAACTATACCTCAACTTTTTAAGAAGCTCCAGTTTATATGTCATAAAAGCTTTTTTAAAAGCTCTAGTTTCTCCCTCAGCAGAATTCCTCTGTTCAGGTTAAGACCAATCTCATTCCTGGACCAAGTAAGAAATGCCCCTAGAGGAGAAAATGGCTGGCAATTATGAACCTATCTAGGAAAGGCTCTTCCCTGTCTGGAATTTTATTTCATCTATTCTCCTTACTAATAAATCAGTGCAATTTAAAAAAAATAATAATCCTATATTTTATTTTTTTTAATTTTCTATTTTAGTGGGACTATTGCCTTTCCATGGTACATCATACTTGTAAGCAAAATTTCAATCCCATTACACCTAAACAAATGTATGTTTAATTATTTGAGATACATGCTAAGAAACAGAATTACAAATGGTCTTAAAAGCAAGCCTTTTCCTCTACTGTTGACAAAAGTCTGAAAACAGTAATGATACTCCAGACAATACAGAATCACTGGCATTACCCTCTACCAGTGTCTAAAGTGGCCAGGGTGTAACCAGTCTCCAAAATATGCCAGTCAAAAGGCAGTTCTCATTCATTACAACACTAGTTGTATACACCCGGGATGATTATATATCCCAATTTTCCCTGGATAGTTTTATTTTGTAACTACAATCACTGCCTCTTTTACTCACAAACACATCCCAGGTAAGATGATAAATTATATGTCCCATCTCGGTTTATGTATGGACATGAGGCATGAAAAAGGTAACCTTTTAATTTTCACCATACCTCCTGCACCTCAAGCTTACGTATGTCACTAGACTTACTGTCAACATCCTGGCATGTTGGTTCTGAACCATGACCCTGTTACAGTATCATTTGCCAAAAACCAAAATAAATGGATTCATAATTTTTTTCTATTATGTTCATATACTGCTGCTTTAAGAAAAGCCATAATAAAATTTCAGTATTAATACAACTTTATGCTCCCATAGGTAAAATGAAGTTTACTCCTATTAAAATATTTTTATATTTTAATATAGACTATTTAAAGTTTTCAGACACTTAGATATGTACTCCCCCCCCGCCCACCACCTACTCTTTTAACCATAATATAGTAGATACTTGAAAAACAAAGCCAGAAAACAACTTTGGAATTTTCGTCATTTTTATAGGTATCATATAAAGCAGGTTGCATTTAATTCTCCACGGAGTAAAGTTTGGAAATGAGGCTGAATTATTTGCAGATGACAAATTTTAGACCCTAAAACATGCTTGGTACATTGGAGAAAATTAAATCACTTGAGCCATCAAGTTTTTCTAAAGCGACTCGATATGCTTTTGACTGATACCATCTGTTATCTCCTGAAAAAATTATTTTCCTTTGGAAGGTATTCATCAAATTATAGGTGACATATTTGTTTGAGAATATAGTAGACCATCTGGTTCTACAAAAACGTGTCTTTAAAAAATATTGCCGTCCTATCTCAGCTACACCATCCATATTTTTCAGAAGCTTTTTTTTTTTTTTTTGTTACACTCCCAAAACAGAAACACATGATATTTTTGGCTCTTGGTTAAAGAAGCAAAGAAAAACGTTTACAAAAAGATTTTTCTAAGCACCGTGATATTCCACAGCTATTCACTAAAAGAATAAGCAGGTGACCAGAAGAATAGAGTGTGGAGAAGAAAGGAAGAAGGCATGGTGAGCTCAATGAATATTTCATATCCTGAATAGAAAGCCACTAAAACAAAGAGCTTCACAACCTTCTCCCTGCATATATGAGCTCTGTAGAGTACCAAGGTATATTACCTTATTTGTAATCAAGAAAATGAATATTGAGTTTACAGCCATATTCTCATTCCTATGACTATACTGCTATTGCAACTCAGGGATGTAAAAAATTATTTTCTTTTCCTAAGGATGCCTTTCTACTTATTAAAATAAGAGATGAGAAACCTAAGGAAATAACCTCACCTCTGATTCCCTATTTGGGCTCAGTAAACTTGGTGCTCATGCTTAGTCACTCAGCTGAGTCTGACTCTTTGCAACCCCATGGACTGTAGCTGCCAGACCCCTCTATCCATGGGATTCTCCAGGCAAGAATACTCGAGTGGATTGCCACGCCCTCCTCCAGGGGATCTTCCCAACCGAGGAACTGAACCCAGGTCTCCCACACTGCAGGCAGATTCTTTACCATCTGAGCCACCAGGGAAGCCCCTCAGTAAACTTGGAAAGACCAAATTTTCTCCAACCCATTTCTCCAAATAGGTCACTTTCTTACCAGAACAAAGCTTATCCATAACAAGCTATTTTTTTTTTTAACACTGTGAACTACAGCAATTGTTCTCAGACATTCAACCATACATTTCACCAGCTCTTGCAAGTGGTAGTAAAACACTGTGAAAGAAAGTAGCAAGATATTCATGTATTTCATAGGATTTCATAGGATTTCAAATACATATTTCATGTATTTCAAAGGATATTCATGTATTTCACCACATTTAAATGGTATCATACTCATTTCATTTAAAAACATCTACTGAGCCCTTATTATGTGGCAGCACTACCAAACACTGAGGATCTAATATTGAACAAAAACAGTTATAGCCCCTGGAGTTTAAAATCTAGTAAATTAATGAAGCATTATTTAAAGGATCAACAGGGGACTTACTTGGTGGTCCAGTGGTCAACATTCTACACTCCTTATACATGGATTCAATCCCTGGTCAGGGAACTAAGATACCACATGATACACAGTACAGTCAGAAAAAAAATTAATAAATGTAAAATTAGGAGTGTAAAAAGAGTTATGGAGACACAGACATGAAGTACATTGTGTTGTGTATGTGTGAGTGTTAGTCACTCAGTCGTGTCTGACTCTGAGACCCCATGGACTGTAGACCACCAGGCTCCTCTGTCCATGGAATTCTCCTGGCAAGAATATTGGAGTAGGTAGCCATTGCCTTCTCCAGGAGATCATCTCAACACAGGGATCAAGCTAGGAGTTTGAAAGGTCACAGTGTCTGTGAGGAAGTAATACATGATATGAGATACTGAGCATGAGGAGGAGTTAATTCAGTAAGGAGGGGAGGAAAGAGCCTTGCCAGAAAGAAGACGTAAAAAGCAAGAACAACAAAATCGTCTCACCTTTGACTTGAACTCAAGACCCTCTTAATGAAAGTGAAAGAGAAGAATGGGAAAAGCTGACTTAAAACTCATCATTCAAAAAATAAAGATCATGGTATCTGGTCCCATCACTTCATGGCAAATAGTTGGGGAAACAATGGAAACAGTGACAAATTTTATTTTCTTGTGCTCCAAAATCACTGCAGAAGGTAACTGCAGCCATGAAATTAAAAGATGCTTGCTCCTTGGAAGAAAAGCTATGACAAACCTAGACAGCCTATTAAAAAAGTAGAGACATTACTTTGCTGACAAAGGTCTTTCTAGTTAAAGCTGTGGCTTTTCCAGTAGTCATGTATGGTTTTGAGAGTTGGACCATAAAAAAAAAGCTGAATGCCAAAGAACTGATGCTTCTAAATTGTAATGTTTAAGAAGACTTTGAGAGTCCCTTGGACTGCATGGAGGTCAAACCAGTCAATCCTAAAGGAAATCAGTCCTGAATATTCATTGAAAGGACCGATGCTGAGGCTGAAGCTCCAATACTTTGACCACCTGATGCAAAGTGCTGACTCATTAGAAGGACCCTGATGCTGGGAAAGATCGAAGGCAGGAAGAGAAGGGGATGACAGAGGATGAGATGGTTGGATGGCATCACTGACTGGATGGACATGAGTTTGAGCAAGATCCAGGAGTCGATGATGGACAGGGAAGCCTGGTGTGCTGCAGTCCATTGAGTTGCAAAGAGTCGGACATGACTGAATGACAACTGAACTGGTCTTGATCATTGTAATATAATTCACATCTTATATCTGGGAAGGAATTAACATTTCTGATAAAATGCTTAAGCAATATTCTGATGGATATTAATTGGTTTTAGGAGTCTGGGAACTAGTAACCCTGCTGTCAGTTGACCTGTAACTAGATATTCATTTTCCTTTTTGTCTGGTCCATCCATGATTATGATTATTGAATATGACTTATATTTTTCTATACATATCACTACCAAGAGAAATCTCTAAATTATCTACTAGAGATCTTTTCAACTGTAATAAAATGCTGACACAAGCTCATAATTATTGTCAGAAAAGTATTTGTTACAGTTTTGGAGGACCCATCAAGATGAGCTTCTCTCACAAAGACCCACCAGAGTGAAGGGGATCAAACAGCAGCAAAAGCATGCTGGTCAGACTCTGTTGTGTTGACCTAACCTTCCTGTGCCTGGATTTGGACTGAAGTTGTTGCTAATATGTCAAAACTTGAGCTCACTCTCGTGTTCACATGTCAAAGTTCAATGGCCATTGTATCTGTCTTCTATTATTATTAAAACAAGTTACCATACAAGGCTACTGCCTCTTAAAACAACAGAAGCCTCTTAGCTCATGAGTATTTAGATCAGAAGTCCAGGAACAGGGCAGCTCAGTCGGTTTCTCTGCCTTAGAGTCTCAGACTGAAACCAGGGTGTTGGCTGGACTATGTTCCTTTCTACGTGCTCTGGGGATAAACCTTCTGAACTCATTCAAATTGAAGAACAAATTCAGTTCATCTGGTTATAGGAGTGAGGTATCCGTTTCTTTGCTGGCTATCAACTGGACACCTTTCTTGGCTCTTTTAAATCTGCTTTGTTCCCTTGTCTTGTTATTCCTTCCATCTTTAAACCAGCAACAGTGCATCAGGTCCTTCTCACACTTCAAATCTTTCTGACTTCCCTTTCAACCTCATCTCTTCTATTTCCAGCTGGAGGAAGTCTCTACTTTTACAGGTCCAAATGTAGTGGCTCAGACAGTAAAGAATCTGCCTGCAATGTGGGGGACCCAGGTTCTATCCCTGGGTCAGAAATATCCTTGGGAGAAGGGAACGGCTACCCACTCCAGGATTCTTGCCTAGAGAATTCCATGGACAGAGGAGCCTGGCGGGCTACAGTCAATGGGGTCATAAAGAGTCAGACACAACTGAGCGACTAACACTTTCACATGATTCTTAACACCCAGATAATTCAGGATAATCTCTCTTTTAATGTTTATAATCTTAATTGCATCTGCACAGTCCCTTTTGCCATGTAACATAGGTTCCATGGGATTCATAGTTTCCAGGGATAAAGGCATTGGCATATTTGGGCTGGGGGGTGGGGGGCTATTATTTAGCCATTTTAGAGGATGACTGTCTATCAGCCATCTTAAAAGATGACTATTTTTGACACATTTTGCCATCCGAGGTGAGAGCTTGTTAAGTTAGTTTAGGTTTGCAGTTTGGGTCCTATCATTGACCTCCTTCAGAGTGGGACTGTGTGATTTGACATGTAAGGGATATCAATTTCCCTCAGAAAGGGTAACTAGATATGGTACCCCATGGTTCTGGTAAATGTTGAGAACTTCTAGAGATGTTTGAGGAATTCATGAGTATATATTGTCTTCTTCCTGCAGGGCTTATTTTTGACACATTTGTGTCTGCTTTCTGGCTAGAATATTGTATTTGACTCAGGATTCTCTATATGTTTGCCTATGTATTTCAGAAGCTGCTTGTAGGCCCTTGTGTTTACGGTCAGTAGAAATTCTCTGGGAATCTTTTAGATACACAGCTTCCCATTTGCTGTGAGCAGCTGTTCTCTAACTTTTGGTTTTAGGATTCCTTTATACTCTTAAAAAGAATTGAGGACGCCAAATAGCTTTTTAATGGGAGTTCTATCCATGGATTTTTAATATTTTGCAAATTAAAAGCCAAAGAAAAATGAACATATTTCTTAGTTCTTTTTATAAATGTAACAATTTCATATAGCATAAATACCATATTTCTATGAAGAGCTAAAAATTACCCAGGACAAAAGCATATTTAGTTATAAGACAAGGGTTGGTCTACTGTTTTGCAAAACTCTTTAATATCTGGCTTAATAGAAGATAAGCTGTATTCTCACGCCCACTTCTTTATTCGGCCTGTTGTAACATGCTGTTTTGGTTTGAGTAATGAAGCAACCTGGATTTTCACAGGTAAATATTTGGAAAAGGGAAAAATAGTTAACAGCCTTTCAAATAATTGTGAACTCTTTGATACTACAAGTCTATAAATGGTAGCTTTTGAAAAGGTTAGTTGGTATGTGAAATTTGATACCACATGAACAAACTTTTTGTATCTCATTACATTAAAATCCATGGTTTTCATTTGCTTAAATGGATCTTTTTGGCACATATATAATTTTGCAACATCATGCATTTGTCACATGGAAAATACAGATTCCCTGAGTTATGAGGATCTTCCAAATACTGACAAATTTCATTATAAAATAGCCAAAACATCACTTTAGTTGGTATCATCACCAATATCAAAAGACTGTTATGAAGCTGTGAAGCTTCTTGTGGCAGAAAAAAGTTTTCCAAAATGCAAATTTTGTACTTGAAAGTTCAAATTTTATCACTGGCAACAAATACTATGAAATCTTTTTCTTGATATGACACTAACCTCATTCATTTTCAGAAATGTGTCTGCCAACTACCAAGACTGAATAACCCAGTTTTTCCTTCACATGAAAGCAGTATTAAATGGAAAAAAAAATTCTGCTAGTCACAGTGGGGCTATCAAATTCAAATCAAATAGACCTTCCAGTCAAGGGGATCCCAAAGAACTTTTGGCCTGTTTGTGAGTTATTGAGAAAAGTTCTAATACTTTAAAACATGGAATTATTAAATTACAGATAATTTGAATTTATGATGGTATATTTATTGCTGAGTAACAAACAATTCCAATATTTGAAGCATAAAAATAAAAGATTTATCATTCTTCATAATACTATGATTTAAACAAATGATTCTTCTGCTGGTTTTGCCTGAGCTCATTCATGCAGCCAGTTCAGTTGGAGAGTCAACCACATGAGAAGATCCAAGATGGTCTCACTCACATGTCAGACAGGTAATGACTATGATCACTGGGAACCCTGGTTTTTCTCTAGGTGTATTTTACTAGACTGGCTTCCAAACATGGTGATCTCAGGGAAAAAGTTCAGAAAGGTGAAAGTAGAACTTGGCACACTCCATTAACCTAAGAATGTCACAGTTTGACGGAAGGGCCTGCAAAGACTCTATGGCCATATTTAATATATCACAAATGGCCACTGAAGGTCTCTTTTAATGTAATTAAAACAAGTCACCTTAGAGAAATGTTCAAATCAAATAGCCACAAAATTTCTTAGTGTTAGTGTCTGCCTTCGATTATGGGGATATGGTATTCCCAAACAGACAACACAAGTCTCAAGTGTGAGTTCTTTAAAATATTTCTCAATTGCTTTTTAAGGACGTGTTCAGAGAAGGATTGGGACCTGGCAAAAGGTCATAAAAGTTCCCAGTGGCCAAATAAGAGACAATTTCAGTATCAAAATAAGAAACAATAATAATGGATTATTTCATTTTAAATGAGACAAGACCCCATGAATCCATACTGATACAAATTATCAGAAAAGACTGCTTTCCTTATAGTGGAATGCCAAGTAATAAATGTAGAAGGAATACTGGAATTAGAAAAATCACCATTTGACAACCACCGATTAATAATTGCTTCAGGCAAAAATCATTCAAGACACTAAAGCTGGAAGGCATAAGGTTGAGGAGAATGTGATAGGGAAACACAAATCTGACTCGACATTGGATCTGGGTTTTTTTTTTTAACTTTGGCCTCTGTATGATGTTGCTTTTTGCTATAAGTTAAGAATTTTGGCTATAACCTGAAATATACAGGACAGTTCATTCTCAAGGCCCTGATCTTTACAGGTATAACACTTTTCCATTCATATAGAGATAAAAAGTTGCAGAACAGAGAATAACATTTGGTTTGCTGGAGGTTTATAGGAACATCATATCTGGACCCACTTGAACAACTTCAAGAACAAAGGAGTCTGGCACCAAAAAGTGTTCAGCAACCAACCACACAGCCCCACCTTTTCATAAAAAAGAAGCCTGAATTCTTACCCGGGTAAGATGACTCTTTGAGCTACTAGTCTACCATCTTCTTGGTCTGCTGGCTTTCTCAATAAAGTTGTCATTCCTTGACTGTAAAAACTCATCTCTCCCTTTATTGGCCTACCCTGTACTACTGAATACCACCACTGTATTACTGAGCAGTACAAGCCTGGACTCAGCAACAAGAAGAGGAATAATTTACAAGATCTCAAAGTAATTTCCTACAGAAGACATTTTAATTAAAGAAAGAAGATGTCTGGCAAATATGACCTTAAACAAATGATCAAAGTTAGCTTCACCAGTAATAAAAACATAAATGTGATGGGCTCCTGATAATGTACACTGAGAAGAACATAACTTTTGTAACATTCTTGCCAAAATTGCATAGCCCAAGTTTAATCAAAATGAAATCTCAGACAGTCATGAATTGAGGAAGATTTCACCTCAATAAGTGAACTACACTCTTCAAAAATGTTGGGTATGAAAGAAAAAGAATGATTTAGGAGTTAGTCCAGATTGAAGGAAAGTAAAATGATAGGAAAGCTATTGCAATGTGTCTTTCTAGACTGGATTTTATACTCTAAAGTGTTCTTTAAAGGACATTAGCAGGGCAATTAGTGAAATCTGAATCAGGTCTTGGGATTAGATAATAGTATTGTACTAGTGTTAATTTCCTGATTTTGTAATTGTGCCATGGTTATAAAAGCAATATACTCATTAACAGGAAATATACACTGAAGTGTTTATGGTGTTATGAAGTGTTACAGGGGTTTCCCAGGTGACTCAGTGGTAAACAATCTGCCTGTCAATACAGAGGAAGTGTTTTCCATCCCTGGGTCGGGAAGATACCCGGCAGTAGGAAATGGCAACCCACTCCAGTATTCTTGCCTGGAAAGTTGCATGGACAGAGGAGCCTGGAGGGCTACAGTTCATGGTGTCACAAAGAGCTGGACATGACTGAACAACTGAGCCTGCATGCAAAGTGTTACAAACCTGCAGCCTATTCACAAATGATTCAAAAATGATACTTTTTACATATTTACCTAATACAAGAGAAAACATAAGGTAAGTGTGTTTAAAGTGTTGACCTTTGAAGCATCAGTATGAAAGGTAATTTACACAGTTTTTCACAGGTTTTTTTTACAAGTTTTCCTGAAATAATTTATTAAATTTAATAAACTTTTAAATTTAAAATAAAAAATTAAATAAAATGATAACTGAGCAGAACCTCATGGGGCCTTCCCAAGGCAGATCCTACCATTTTCCTCTGCCTGCCTCTTATCTGTAGGAAAATTTTGGACTCCTAGGTCTTCCCTAAGCTATAAAGAATTTATTTAATTCTTCCAAAGAGAAGTGAGAAAATGCAGTAACAAAAGAAAATAGTTAAGCAAGACAAAATAATAATAGTTTATCCACTAAAAAGGCAAGAACCTTTAGCTCCTTCTCAAGGGCTGTAGAGAATATTCTGAGCCATATCCTTTCAGCTGTTTTTGCAGACACTGAAACCTCCACCAGACGGAAGAAGCTAACTGAATGCCATCCACAAGCATGTAGACCCCAGACCAATTGGAACCAGAAGGTTGACGATGTTGACTCCTGATTACCTCACCACCAATCTATCAGAAGAATTTCCACCAGCTGATCATGTACCCCACAACCCTCTTCCTCACCCTGTCTTTAAACCCTTTCCATCAGGGAGTTCAGGCCTTTTCCTTTGTACATTAGCTTTTGGCACTCCTTGCTTGGTGCCCTGCAGTATATACCACATTTTCCTTCACCACAACCTGTGTCAGTAGATTGGTTTTACTGCACTGGTGAGCAGACTCATTTGGTTTGATAACAAAATCAATTTAGAAATTACTCTTCAAAGTTGATAGGGAATTTAAATGATCTTCTCTTGAGCCAAAATATAAAACTGTATGCAAAACTTAAAAGAGCTAGTAGCAAACTACTAAGTTTGCATATATTATTTTTATAACACTCTGGTACTACATATCCTAACATAAAGATAGGAACATTTTGGATGCTACTTTTTAAGACTAAATTCTGAAATTCAAAGCTGAGTGAAAAGTGAAAGTTCAATCATCAAAGAGTCACTTTGGATGAGATTCAAGGTGCATCATAACATTGCCAACAAAAAGTCTTAGAAAACGGTTTTTAAAATCTGCAAAAGTAAGTGTTGGTTTGAGAAATGCAGCAGTTAGGAAAACTCATGTAAACACAGAGATTTCAGAGCTGTTCAAATTAGTCCAAATCCATTTCAGATTTCTTGTTTCTAGAATCTATAAATAACTGCTATAATTTAATATGAAAAAGGAAGCAATCCAAATAAATCTAACAGGCAATTGGCAGGGATATACCTTCATAAAGGAAAACAATGAACATGTGAAAAGGCCTCAACATATTAGGAAAATGCAAATTAAAACCACAATGAAATTCCACTAGAGTTACACTAAAAGGTTAGAAATCTAAATTTGTTTTAAATTGACAGCTCCAAATATTGGTGAGGATACAGAGCAACTGGAACTCGCATATATTGTTGATTAGATTGTAAAATGGTTGTTAGGCTGTACCTGCCAGGCTTGCAAGCCCTGTACCTTCCCAGCTTTAAGACCAAAGGAAGAGCCTGGAGTTGGCGGCGACAGAAGCATCAACAGTCTAATCCAGGGGTCCCCAATCTTTTCGGCAGCAGAGACCAGTTTTATGGAAAACAGTTTTTCCACCGGTTCAGGGGTTGGGGGATGGTTTGGGGATGATTCAAGCACTTTATTGTGTACTTTATTTCAATTATTATTCTATATCTCCACCTCAGATCATCAGACATTAGGTCCCAGAGGTCGGGGACCCCTTGTTTAATGGATAAGGGATCTTACTTACATTTCTGAAGCAAGGTCCTGGAGCAGCACTGCATGGCGTATAACTGGTGGGCAGAACAGGGGGCAGTCCATGCTCCCAGGGGAGGGGAGGTTACTATTTATCGAGTAATTAGTGTCAGGTGGCTCATTGGTTACCAGGAACTAGCAAAAGGGCACGTCTCTCATGGCCCCTTTGATTAGCTAACAGTTGGAGATGAGCTGATTTAAAGGTTAGAACAATCACTAATGGGCTTCCACAACTGCTCAGAGGTAAAGAATCTGCCTGCAATGCAGCAGACACAGGAAAAGCAGGTTCGATCCCTGGGTCAGGAAGATCCCCTATGGGAGGAAATGGCAACCCACTCCAGTATTCTTTCCTGGAGAATCCCATGGACAGAGGAGCCTGGTTGGCCCCAGCTTGCCAGAGGACTACAGGTTGCAAAGGGTCGCACATGACTGAACACAAGCACAGATGGACAATCACTAGCTGGGACGGGGACAAGTTTGTAGTTAGGTGAGCTGTGAGTGTAGGTGTGGGTGAAGCAGGCACTGGTTGAGCGATGTACAGAGAAGGTAAGAGAGCAATTAGGTGGCCCAATCATACAATTCTAAAAATGATTGTGTTCCAATTAAAGAAAGACACAAAATTCTCCAAAAAAGGGAATGAATATATTTCATTTAATTGTTAGGGTCCCTGGTGACTAAGATTTAAAAAAACAAAACAAAGCAAAAGGTAAACAGATAGCCATCAGGCCAATCTTAAGAAAAGTTTTTGTTTTAAGATTTTACCATTATTCAAAAAATTTTAAACATTAGTATAAAATTATTGATAAATGCTTATAAATAAATATTTTATATAAAGGTTACAATATTCAGTACTGTTAATTATGGTAATACTTGGATGGATTACACATTTTCACAGTGTGGGATAAAATGCAAACAACATTTTTATTCATGCCTGATCCTCATTTCTTTTCTGACAGGGAGTCAATTTATTGGAAATAACTTATATCTGTCTTATAGATGAATAAGTAATCATTAACTGCACTGACCTTTCAAGATCGCAGAGATGTAAATACGTATCTAAAGCTATACTGAATCAAAATAACGAGCATCTGAGCACTGTTCTTGTAAACTTCAAGCAATGCAATATATTACCTAAATCCACACAGTTACCTTATTTATATTATCTGAGTAAAATTTGGGGGATAAACGTTCAATACCAAGTAAATTTATCATTCTTTAATGTCAACTTAAATTGTAAGTCTAAGACCCTTAATTAAATTTATGACTTCAGACTTAATTAACTTTAAGACCTAAGGCTTAGAAAAACTTAAGTAATTAAAATAAATAGAACTCTCTCCTTGTGACAGAGGATATGGCACTTGGCAAGTAGAGACACAAACAACCGTATAAAACAAAAACACTGGGTGACTACACAGTAATTTTACTTATGTGCTCTTATTCATTCACACATTTGTTCTTCTTAATACTCATTTTAAGAGGATAAAATTAGCAGAATGAAACATTGTCTTAAAGTGTGCTTGAGTGCTTCCTTAGTGGCTCAGTGGTGAAGAATCTGCCTGCCAATGCAGGGGACACGGGTTCTATCTCTGGTCCCAGAAGATCCCACATGCTGAGAGACTGTGCCAACTACTAAGCCAGCTCTCCAGAGCCCACATGCCTAGACCCCATACTCCGCAACAGGAGAAGCCACTGCAGTGAGAAGCCTGTGTACTGAGACTGCAGAGTAGCCCTTGCTCACTGCAGCTGGAGAAGGCCCTCACACAGCAAGGAAGACCAAGAACGGCCACAAATAAATAAATCTTAAAAAAACGTGCATTTTAAAACTAATGGTTTATTTAAGCAGTATCATCTCATTATGTGGTACATATATATTTTAAATAAAAACATTTGGAGGTAATAAGATTAAATTTTAAAAGAAGTTATGTATAATAGAGAAAGCAAGCTCTGGTAGCTCACAAATAAAATTGGTCTTTGTAGGCTGTACAAAAATATTTTTGTTTTCTTCATGTTCTACCCAGATGTCAGGATTTTTGCCAAACTGCTGCATATATGTACTTTGAGAAGGGTTTATTGAGAATTGAGCTGTTCTGGCATATTTCACAAATATAAATAATCATAAGCAAATCCACCAGAAAAATAAGGGATTTCTCACTTGTGTAAAGTTAACATTCCTTTGGTAGTTGTAATGTATTACTACTCTGGTTAGTAATTTAGGCAAATATGTGGCTATTTCTTTTTCTTAGAAACTTATGATTTTACTCAGCCATAATTCCATTGATGATCTATCCAGGATAAGTCCACAAACACCATAATAAACTGAGCAGGTGTTTTTCATACTCCATCATCTCTGTTACTCCCCTGAAGCACAGACTCTCTCTCTTTGGAACCAATGGTTGGCCCCTGAAAGGAGGTACACTATCAATAGTGAGTTCGGATAGATAGGCTCCACATTTTCTGAGTTAAGTGAAAAAATGAAGCTCAGCCAAACCTAAATTATCAATATGAATATAATGTAGTAATTGCATTACTTCTGAGGATGGATAGAAGTATACTCATGTTCATGAATTTGGGCTGATACAGTCACTTCCAACAAATTGACTTCTAAGAAAATTTTATTTATGGGTTTAAAATACCTGGGTCAACAACTCTGGTTCTGGCCCAAATAAAGAATTTTGGATTTTCTCTCTTGCCTGAAAAAAACAAAATATGTACAAAATATGTAATAATTTTCAAGATACTGAACATCAAGCAATGAAAGACAGTGATCCTTGAGATATGAACAACGAATAAGGCGAGCCCTATGACTGTCCCAACCAAGTACTTTGGTAGTTTCAGACCAGAGTACGGAGGAAAGGACCAATAAACTGAACAAGTTCAATGACTTAGAATTCCTTGAAAGGCATAAACTACCAAAACTCACTCAAGAAGAACTAAATAAGCTGGACAGCCCTATATGTACTGAATATTGTATAGTATATTAAAAAAAGAAATTGAATTTTTAGGTAGAAACCTTCTGACAAAGAAAACTCCAAGCCCTGGAGGCTTCAATGGTGAATTCTACCAAATATCTTGAGAGAAATGGTATCACTTTTTCAGAAACACTTCCAAAAAATTGAAAAGGAGGGCATACTTCACAATCCATTCTAACAAGAAAGGGCATTTCTGTATTACTAAAACCAGACAAAGATACGACAAGAAGACCAATGATCAGTATCCCTCATTAATATACATGCAAAAATTTGAAATAAAATTTTGCAAACCAAATATAACAACATATAAAATGCGTAATACATCATGAATGGGGCTTCCTTGTTGGCTCAGACAGTAAAGAATCTGCCTACAATGTGGGAGACCAGAATTTGATCCCTGGATCAGGAAGACCCCTGGAGAAGGGAATGTCTACCCACTCCAGTATTCTTGTCTGGAGAATTCCATGGACAGAGGAACCTGGCAGGCTATAGTCCAGTGGTCACAAGTAGGTAGAACAACTGATCAACTTTTTAATATGTTAGTTTTATTCCGGGAATGTAGGATCAGCTTATAATTTGAAAATCAATAAATATAATTCACCACATTAAGTAACTAGAAAAAGGGGGGAAAGAAGCATACGTCAATAGATATAGGAAAGGATTTAACAAAATCCAACATCCTTTCCTAATAAAAAATTTCTCAATGAACTGAAAATAGGAAAGAACTTCCTCAACCTGATAAAGTGCATTTACGAAAAATGTATAAGTAACATTAGACTTTATGATGAATGTTTTCACCTTAATCTCAGGAACAAGACAAGGATGTCTGCTTCCACTATTTCAGTTCAATACTGTACCAGGAGTTTCAGCCAGATGAATAAAGCTAGAACAAAAAATAAAAGAAATTCATACAGGAAAGGAAAAAGTAAAACTGTCATTATTCACATATGATATCACTGTCTATGTAGAAGATCCAATGGAATCCACAAAAAAAGCTTTGAGTTTATGAATTCTTAATATGAGAACTGTAAATGTAATTAGTGGACTCTCAAAAGAATTTAAGTGTAATAACTCTAATATTTGGAATTTCAGGAGTGTTTTAAAATGAGTTGAGCTTGGGGAAAAAATTCACAATTATTTTAGATAAAAGATGTTGGTATAAATTTCACTAATTCTAACCCCATAATGTCTGTAAATAATCAAACTGCTGATAGTACTTACAATGATTTTGTAAAAATAGTATATATATGAATTGGCCTTGCTATAAAGCTACTTGTTAAATAAGTCAACTATTATATAAGCACAGTGTCTTTACTGATTCCCTGTACACCACTCATGGCAATGTAGTTTGCATGGTTTCAACATAATTAGAAAAACCAAATTTATAATCATAACTGTACCAGAAATGTCACACTTGAAGGCAAAGTACATACATTTCATTAAGTGGCAAGCCCACTCTAAAAGAATTAGAACTGCACTTCATGCATGGAATTTGGTTTAGTACCCATTCTATGACTAATAGGATTCCAGCCTTACAAGAATATATATCATCACTCCTGGAATGAATTTGAGTTCTTAGAGGTGAAAAATGATTTTTGTTGTTGTTCAGTGGCTAAGTTGTGTCTGACTCTTTGCGATCCCGTGAACTGCAGCATGCCAGGCTCTTCTGTCCTCCGCTATCAAGTAGTTTGTTCTGATTCATGTCCACTGAGTCAGTGATGCTATCCAACCATCTCATCTTCTGTTGCCCCTTTCTCCTTTTGCCTTCAATTTTTCCCAGAATCAGGGTCTTTCCAATAAGTTGGCTTTTCACATCAGGTGGCCAAAGTATTGGAGCTTTAGCATCAGTCCTACATTTTTAGGAATGGTGGTTAATCTTTGGTTCCTAGCCTCAGAGTAAACAAGGTGACAAGAGCAGATACAAGTAAGAAGGTTTGGAAGGAAGGGGGAAAGAAAGATGGAAAAATTAAAGAAAAAAGAGGAAGGGAAGGGAACTGGAAAGTAGAGAATTGAGGAGAGGAAGGAGAGAAAAAGTTGAGGAAAGAAGGAGATGAATAAGGAGGAGAGAGAAGAGAAGAAAGGACATGGATGGGAGGAGAGAAAAGGAAATTCTGGAACAATAATGAAGTCTGGATTTTTTTTTTTAATCTCTGAATAGAAATGAATTCTCTGTCTTTAAAAAGGAGTAGCTCAAGTTTTGTTAAGCTAACAGCAAAGGCATTAATCAACACCTTTAATTGAACTTAGGTAAATAAAATAGGCCATGTTGAAAAGAACATAGATAATATAAAAGCTTTAGTCCATAGACTATATAAAACAGCTAATATTGATCTTGAGTTGCCACAAGATTTTGTTTGGAAAGTTTCCTATTACACTGGGAAAGGAGTATCAGTATTTGATGAAACACCATCGCAAGCATGATTCCATATATATTGCATAGATTGTACCTATGTCTAATTTTTGCCATTTATTAAAAAATATAAAAGAGACTGACTGGGCTAAAAAAATCCAGTGAGTGATCTTAGCACAAATATGCAATGAGAATTTTTTTTTTTTTTTTTTTGGTCTGAGAGAGATTTTTGAAGATTTTCTGAGTCAAAAGGAGGACTTTAAAAAACTATCCAAATCTGCTGAGACAGAATCTTTTTCTCGTAATATAATGTACAGCCTCGCTATCCAAAAGTCTACAAGCAATAAATGCTGGAGAGGGTGTGGAGAAAAGGGAACCCTCTTACACTGTTGGTGGGAATGCAAACTAGTACAGCCACTATGGAAAACAGTGTGGAGATTTCTTAAAAAACTGGAAATAGAACTGCCATATGACCTAGCAATCCCACTTCTGGGCATACACACTGAGGAAACCAGATCTGAAAGAGACAGGTGCACCCCAATGTTCATCGCAGCACTGTTTATAATAGCCAGGACATGGAAGCAACCTAGATGCCCATCAGCAGATGAATGGATAAGGAAGCTGTGGTACATATACACCATGGAATATTACTCAGCCGTTAAAAAGAATTCATTTGAATCAGTTCTAATGAGATGTATGAAACTGGAGCCCATTATACAGAGTGAAGTAAGCCAGAAAGATAAAGAACATTACAGCATACTAACACATATATATGGAATTTAGAAAGATGGTAACGACAACCCTATATGCAAAACAGAAAAAGAGACACAGAAGTACAGAACAGACTTTTGAACTCTGTGGGAGGTGAGGGTGGGATATTTCAAAAGAACAGCATGTATACTATCTATGGTGAAACAGATCACCAGCCCAGGTGGGATGCATGAGACAAGTGCTCGGGGCTGGTGCACTGGGAAGACCCAGAGGAATCGGGTGGAGAGGGAGATGGGAGGGGGGATCGGGATGGGGAATACGTGTAAATCTATGGCTGATTCATATCAATGTATGACAAAACCCACTGGAAAAAAAATAAATAAATAAAGGAGAAATTGGAAAAAAAAATGTACAGCCTCATCTCAAGAAAAGATTAGTAGTCCTGATGAACTGTTTAAGCAATTTCTGATGGATGTAAAATGGATTAAAACCTCTTTGAAGAAACTAGTAACCCACCCAACCCAGATGACTGTCATTAGACCTGAAACTAAATTTACTTTTTAATCTCACTTCTCTTTTGCCTATAAATGTCTCTACCAAGAAAGAAATCCTTGAAATGGCCTGCTATTTTACAAGTCTGTAAAATCCTTGACATGTGTACATAGCTCAATGTTATTTAATGGCACTTTGTGTAAAAGGAATAGTAACTTGTAACTTACTAATGGATTTTTAAAAATGACAGTGTTAAAGTCAAATTATATTGCTCTCACTTAAGGGAAAACACACCAAAATCATCACTACATTAGACACTGTTTTGGGGGGGAAATAATTTCAGAATTATCAGTAAAAACATGTCGTGTGACGTGACAGCCACTTCTGGGGTGACATGGGACATATGCCTAAACAGAGGGAATAAGAACAGTTATAAGACTTATCAGGAAAGATCAGTTATAAGACTTGTCAGGAAAACCAGCTGGTATCTAAGGTTCTGAGCAGGATTAAACATCACAAATGGATTATGGGGGTCAGGTAAAGTAGTCATGAGGTAGCATGTCACATAAGCACAGTGATTGCTAAGGAATAAATGATTCTTTTTTTTAGGAATAAATAATTTTTAGTAAAACAGAATGAAAGTAGTATCACTGATCCACTCGCTCTTCTACAGCATACAGATTATGGGTTGCTTGAAAGGACTAAATCCCGTGAGCAGTTATTTATGAAATATTCGGCAATCCTGATCCTACTTAGGGGAGATAAAAATCTACTCAGACTGTCAGTTTCTAATATTATCCAAAATTTATTTTCAGTTACAACAAACCAAACAAATGCTTGCTATAAGCACCAGATATTCCCCACTCAGGATTTTTTTTTTTAATCCTAGGCTGTACAAAATCAGACAACTTATACCATGTGAAAAAATTAGAGAATGTAAGTTAAACAATAGAATGTTTAACTTCAAAGTATAAAAAATAAGCCAGGTGCTAGTTAAGAAATCTTACCTCCACACCCAAGAGGGTGAGGGGTCAGGTATGGTTTTCCCAACGTGTGCCTTGTCTTTATCCTTCCTGTTTCTTGCAAGCCCTGGAGGAGAGCAGCAGAGAGGTCTTTATACACATTTTGGGGGAGCCAGGTGATGAAGTGAGGGTCAAAACAGCAGGAAAAGATGATAAATCTGACTTTTCCTACTAATCTACATACCCAAAGCATGGCTGTTTGTACCCTCAGTAACAGGGTAAAAAAAAATTACCTCTTGGTTGCCAACCTTAGATCATATATTATGTAACCCTTTCATTATAATAGTTGTCCTTAGAGTAGTTCCACTAAATCAGATAAGACCTTGCCTAGAGAAAGAGGAGGGAGAAATATGCAATGAAGTTTAAGTAAGCAGCTGGTATGGACTTTTAGGTCATACTGAAGAGATATAATTTTATTCTAAGAGCATGGGGAAGCCACTGACTGTTTTGAGCATAAGTGGCAAGATCTATTGTATTCTTTAAACATTAGTTTGTAAAGGAGGAATTATGGAGAGGTTAGTCAGGATACTTTTGCTGCACTCTAGGTAAGAAATATTAGGGCTTAGAATATAGTGAAGAATAGAAGTATACAGATTTAAGATATATTACAGAGGAACTAAGAATACTTTCTTGTGGTTTGTGAATGGGGGATGAGAGAAAGGGGGAAATGAAAGCAATTCCCTGACTTTCTATTTGGGTCACTGAGGAAATAACTGATCTGAGGACAGACTAAGAGATTAATAGGTTTGGGAGTGAAGTCGGGAGTTCAGATTTTAATGTGTAGAGTTTAAAAACCTTAGCAGACCTCCAAATAAAGGTGTCAATTAAGCATTTGTCTATATGACATTCTCAGAGAAAACGTCAGGGTTAGATAAACACATTTGATAATCATCAGCATGTAAGCTGCATTATAAAAATGGGTTTAGATGAACTTCACTGTGGAGAGAGTGAAATAAGCAGAAGATACATCAAGAACAAGCTCTAAAGCAAGAATTAGTATTCCATTGAATTTGGGGACATGGAGGTCACTGGTGACTGACAAGAACAGTTTCATTGAAGTGATGAAGCAGGATTAAGAGTAAGTGGGAAGAACTGCCTGGTGGCAGAGTGGATAAGAGTTTCCCTGATAATGCAGGGGACATGGGTTCAATCCCTGGACCAGGAAGATTCCATGTGCTGTGAAGCAACAAAGCTCACGTACCACAACTACTGAGCACACACGCCTAGAGCACACGTCCCGCAACAAGCAAAGCATCACGATGAGAAACCTGAGCACCGTAAAGAAGAATAGCCCTTGCTCACTACAACTAGAGAAGGTCTGCGGACAGCAGTGAAGACCCAGCACAGTCAAAAATAAAATTAAATAAATAAAAATTATTAAAAAAAGAGTAAGTGGGAAGTGTGAAGTTTGAGCAAACTCTGGGAGATGGTGAAGGACAGGGAAGCCAGGAGTGCTGCGGTCCATGGGGTAGCAAAGAGTCGGACATGACTTAGTCAATGAACAACAACAGGAAGTATGAAAATGAAGACCAGCTGTGGAAACAGGATGGTAGGCAGAACGGGATGATGGATCGAGACAGTCTGCTTTTGTTATTGCCTTTTTAATAGGAAGAAGGCCCTAGGGTGTGTGTGCATACTCATAGAAATGGCCTAGTCAGTAATGAGAAATCAGTGACAGAGGACAACATTGGAGAGCCCAAGTATGGACTGCGGGTGGCTGTTCAGTCACTCCATCATGTCCACTATTTGCGACCCCATAGACTGCAGCACCGGAGAAGGCAATGCCACCCCACTCCAGTGTTCTTGCCTGGAGAATCCCAGGGACAGGGGAGCCTGGGGGGCTGCCGTCTATGGGGTCGCACAGAGTCGGACGCGACTGAAGTGGCTTAGCAGTAGCAGCAGCAGCAGCAGCAGACTGCAGCTCACCAGGCTTCCCTGTCCTCCACCAGCTCTGGGAATTTGCTCAAACCCATGTCCATTGAGTCGATGATGCCATCCAACCATCTCATCCTCTGTCATCCTCTACTCCTTTTGCCTTCAATCTTTCCCAGCGTCGGAGTCTTTTCCAATGAGTCGGCTCTTTGCATCAGGTGGCCAAAGTATTGGAGCTTCAACTTCAGTATCAGTCCTTCCAGTGAATATTCAGGACTGATTTCCTTTAGGGTTGACTGGTTTCTTCTCCTTGCAGTCCAAGGGACTCTCAAAAGTCTTCTTCAGCACCTCCATTCAAAGTCATCAATTCTTTGGTGCTCAACCTTTTTTATATTGTCCAGCGCTCACATCCTTACATGACTACTGGGAAAACATAGCTTTGATTACATGGACCTTTGTAGGCATAGTAATGTCTCTGCCTTTTAATACACTGTGTAGGTTTGTCATTGCTTTTCTTCCAAGCAGCAGACATCTTTTAATTTCATGGCTGCAGTCACCATCTGCAGTGATTTTGGAGCCTAAGTCTCTCACTGTTTCCACTGTTTCCCCATTTGTTTGCCATGAAGTGATAGGGCCAGATGCCATGATCTTAGTTTCCTGAATGTTGAGTTTAAGCCAGCTTTTTCCACTCTCTTCTTTCACCTTTCACTCTTCACTTTCTGCCATAAGGGTGGTATACTGGCATATCTGAGGTTATTGATATTTCTCCCAGAAATCTTGATTCCAGCTTGTGCTTCATCCAGCATTTTGCATGATGTATTCTGCACAGAAATTACATCAGGGTGACAATGTACAACCTTGATGTACTCCTTTCCCAATTTTGAACCAGCCCATTGTTCCATGTCCGGTTCTTACTGTCGCTTCTTGACCTGCATAGAGGTTTCTCAGGAGGCAAGTAATGTGATCTGGTATTCCCACCTCTTTAAGAATCTTGTACAGTCTGTTGTGGTCTACACAATCAAAGGCTTTAGTGTAGTTATTGAAGAAGAAGTAAATGTTTTTCTGAATTCCCTAGCATGAACATCTGGAATTTCTCGGTTCACATGCTGCTGAAGCCTAGCTTGAAAGATGTTGAGCATTACTTTGCACTCATTTCACATGCTAGCTGTATTGGCAGAATCTGTCTGATATGATTATTTCCGAATGCTGGAGTCTATTGAAACCTTGGACCTTCCAGGGGAAGGCGTGGACAGGAAACTGCAGTTAATTTTGGTCAGTTTCAGCTCTTAGTACAGAAGCAGCTGCCCATCTCCCAACACCAACTCCATGGCAGGCAGCTGTGCATGTGATCCTGGAGCAATCTGTACATAGCCTGGAGGAGACAGGGTGACAAAAATGACCCTGACCTCCAAATGTCAGAGGTCTGTGCTCTGATTGCTGATTGCTGCTTCTGATCACAAAGTGCAGACATAGATGTGGGTGGCCACTGTTGTGTCTCCTTCTATTATTGACAAGCCTCACCCTCCAGGACTGAAGTGGGACCTAAAGGCTTGGCTCTCTTTCTCCCCAAATAACTTCTTCCTCCCTCTTTTGGAAGCCAGAAATTAAAGATTAGGACATCCTAAAGCAACTGCTTATATAGGGAAAATTAGAAAGTGACCATACATGCCCAGGAAAAGATGCAGACTCAAAATATCTGAAAGGATCAAGGGCTTCCCCGGTGGCTCAGACAGTAAAGAATCTATGTGCAAAAAAAAAAAAAAAGAATCTATGTGCAATGCAGGAGACCTGGGTTTAATCCCTCAGTCAGGAAGATCCCCTGGAGAAGGAAATAGCTACCCTCTCCAGTATTCTTGCCTGGAAAATTCCATGGATGTAGGAGCCTGGCAGGCTACAGCCAATGAGGTCACAAAGAATCAGACACAACTGAGCAACTAAGTGTATATACTTCAGGCTGTTTCCTTTCTAATTGTTTTATTTCTCTGATGGAAATAAACCATTTCTTTGTGTCTTCTTGGAGTCATTCTCTTCAAAAAAGATGAAAAATCTTTTAAAAAGTAAGTCTATACTCAATATTCACTGTAATACAAAAGATGAAGTAGATCTTAAGTTACCAATAAAATTGACTGCTACTGTTAAGAGGTTCAACTGTACAGCATGGAGCAAAAGATGACTAAGAAATGGAGCAAAAATCATTTTTTTAAGTGTGTAAAATGCCACATTATATACCCTATTCTTAAATTATTCATGCTGAATAAATATAATGTAGAAACCAAATTCCCAAACAGCAAATAGTAACAAAAGAATTGAAACTATTTTTTTGTTATCATATGAATCTACAACAGATTCAAAAAGTATTGGGCAAGCTGAATAGAGTTCTGAGAATGCTATGCACATTTGCAGAACAATCAAAACACTTCCCACAGAGAGAGGGGAAAAAAAGCAGATTCTATTGAAAAACATTTTCATGACACAGAACCACTGAATTAAGTGACTTTCAAATAAAGGTGCAAACCCTACAGTAATTTCAAGTCACATTCAATATGAAGCAAAGATTTACATGAAAGAAGTACCTTTAGATATACGAGCATTCAGAGGTAAGAAATGTACTCAGTGAAGTAGAGAACCAGCAATGCTTTGCAATAGCCTGTCCATTGTTCAAGCATGATAACTTCAAAAGGGATTGCAGAAAGAAATGAAAAATTGGAATAAATACAGATCAAGTAATGTAAGAGCACAAAAGAAGTGAGCTCCTATACCTATTTACCTGAGTCCAGATGCTACTTCTGTACGGATGATCCAGACATGGTTAAGTCACAGCACATCAAAACCTTAACTAATCTTGACTGCTATCAGAGTTTCTTTCTCCTAATCCTGTTTTATGATAGCCCAGCTACCCAGTTACACAACATACCTCAGAGTCATCTTTGAATCCTCACTTGCTCCCATTTTCCCTCATCTTTTACTAATTCTATTGCTTTTATTGCTAGTGTCTAGACACTCTTTTCATTCTATTTGTTAATGGCTGAATCAGAGCCTCATCAATCTCTTGCCTAGGTCACTGTAACAGTATCTTAATTGATCTCCAATGTTCCCAGTGTTTCGCCTTTCAATTTTTCTCCACATTGCTGCCAAAATAATCATCCTAAAATGCAAATCTGATAATATCACTTCCTTGATAAATATCCTCCAAAATTTCCTTGGTACCAACTGGGATAAAATCCAGACTTCCAGCATGAGATTAAAAGCCCTGATAAGAATTTGTGTTAGCGCTCATTCCTGTCTGACTCTTTGTGATGCTACAGACTGTAGCCTGCCAGGCTCCTACATCCATGGAATTTTCCAGGCAAGAATATTGGAGTGGGTAGCCATTCCCTTCTCCAGGGGATCTTTCCAATCCAGGGATTGAACCCAGGTCTCCTGCATTGCAGGAGGATTTTTACCATCTGAGTCACTAGGGAAGACTTCTTCCCTACCCATTCTTTCCCTCATGTCCCCTGCTCATCCTTCCAAACCCAACTCAAGAATTATCCTCTGTGAATATTCATTCATGGCCTCCTTATCTGAATCAGGCTTCCTAGTCACAGCCCCTTGCAGTTCCCTTTGTCTTCGAATTTATCTCGGTTTCTCATAATTGACTGACCATGTTTCTTTATTCATACTATTCTGTGAGGACATTAAGGAAAAGTACCATTGTTCTTCGCTTTTGTATCTCCAGCATGGTTCATGAATACATAATAAGCAGTTCAAGTATTTGAGAAAGACAAAATAGGGAAGGAAAAAAGAAGGGGTTACTAGATAACTCTAGGAACCTTTTAGCTCTAAAATTCTGTCTTCATGATTCCTTTTATTTGTGACAGACTCTCATGTCATACAGTTATACTCTACAGGCAGTAAGAGAGTAGCTATCAAAACCAATAAGCTATTCTTCTGTTGTCCAGTTCCAAGAGAAAATGTTCCCTTAAACTCACCACATAAAGGCACAAAGCTTCAAGGCGAGAGAAATATGTATAAATTCTTAGAAGCATCAAGAGAAATAGATACCCAGGTGGCATACTAGAGAGCCAATTTTCACCTCCAAAGCAACAGTGCTCAGAATATACAAACAGATCATGCAGGTCAATATAAAAAATACAAACAACCCAATCAAAATATAGGCAGAAGATCTAATAGACATTTCACCAGAGAAGACATATAAATCATCAAAAAACACATGAAAAGATACTCAACATTATTAAGTTCTAGAGCAACAAACACAAATCAAAACTACAATAACATATCATCTCACACCAATCAGAATGTCCATCATCAAAAAAATCTACAAACAATAAATGTTGGAGAGGGTGTGGAGAAAAGGGAATGCTCCTACACTGTTGGTGGGAATATAACTAGTACAACCTCTATGAAGAAAGTATAGAGGTTCGTTAAAAGAAAATAGGACTACTGTAAGACCCAGCAATCCCTCTCCTGGGCATGTATTTGGTGAAACCCATAATTTGAAAAGATACATACATTCCTATTTACAATAGTCAGGACACGGAAGCAACCAAATGTCCATCTACAGAGGAGTGGATAAAGAAGATGTGGCATATGTTATTTATGAGAAGGAAATGGTAATCAACTCCAGTATTCTTGCCTGGAAAATTCCATGGACAGAGGAGACTAGAGGCTACAGTCCTGGCAGGCTACAGTCCGTGGGGTCACAAAGAATCAGCCATGACTTAGTGCTGAGCATATGTGTGTGTATATATATATATACACACACACACATATATATATATACACACACACAATAGAAAATTACTCAGCCATTAAAAAAGAATAAAATAATGCCATCAGCAGCAACATGGATGGACCTAGAGATTAGCAAGCTAAGTGAAATGTCAAAGATAAACGTCATATGACATCACTTATATGTGGAAACTAAAAATAATGATACAAATAAACTTATCTACAAAACAGATTCGCAGACTTTGAAAGCAAACTTCCTGTTGCCAAAGGGAACAAGTGTTGAGAGGGAGAGAGAAATTAGGAACTTGGGATTAACATATACACACTGCTATATATAAAATAGTTAATCAACAAGGATCTACTATATAGCACAGAGAACTCTACTCAATATTCTGTAACAACCTATACATGAAAAAAATCTGAAAAGGGGCCTTCCCTGGCAGTCCAGTGGTTAAGGCTCAGTACTTCCACTGCAGGAAGTGTGGGTTTGATCCCTGGTTGGGGAACTAAGACCTCGCATGCCTTGTGGTGCAGCCAAAAATTAAAAAGGATGGATAAATATATATGCATAATTGAGTTACTTTGCCTTTACTGTATACCTGAACTAATGCAACATAACACACACACTCCAATGCAAAATAAGAATTAAGTTAAAAAACAAACAAAAAACAGTGTTCAGAGATGCACATGTCATCTTCCCATCCTGCAGACATCAAAGTCAAATGTCAGGGAGGTGAAGCCTTTTCACACACTAGAGGGCAGTCTTGGAGCAGCAGTAAGTGTTTCAGGCTTATAAAATTTTTGTATGGGTTTTTCTTCCCTTCTTATCAGGTTACAATGCATCTCTCTTTATTCCTAGACTCTAGGAGTCAGACTTGGTTGTGCCCTTCTCTGTGGCATACCCATAACTCTTCTACAGCATTTATCACCCTGTTGTTAGTTTCTAGATAACTGTTGAGAAAAAATTTTCCATAAGGCTCTTGCCTTTTTGCCCATTTGAGCAAAGATATTGACAGCTTTTGCATCCAACTATCTTTTCAAGGATGTTTGTATGGCAAACTGTCTTTCAAGACACAGATAATGTCTTCCTTCGAGGGGGAAAAAGGCAGGTTTTTTCCCTAACATGTGTTGATACCAAAGAAGATGACTTGTACCAAGTTGAGGTTAGGCAAGTTCACTAGCAGCTGCCTTTACAACACTGGGAGCTTCCTAAGCTTAGGATCCTCAGCTTTGATATCAACCTCCTATATACACATCTACCTGGGCACTTTACACTGCCACCATGGAATTTGGTGGGGGTCGGGAAGGATTCCATGAGAGTATGAGGTTCGTGCCACCTGCTGTGGCATGAGTTGTTGTTGTTGTTGTTTAATCTCTAAGTCATGTCTGACTCTTTGCGACCTCAGGGACTGCAGCATGCCAGAAATCCCTGTCCTTCACTGTCTCCTGGATTTGCTCAAACTCATGTCCATTGACTTGGTGATGCCACCCAACCATCTCTTGCTGTTGGCCCCTTCTCCCCTTGCCCTCAATCCTTCCCAGCTTCAGGGTCTTTTCCAATGAGTTGACTCTTCACATCAGATGGCCAAAGTACAGGAGCTTCAGCATCAGTCCTTCCAATGAATATTCAGGGTTGAATTCCTTTAGGATGGACTGGTTAGATCTCCTTGCAGTCCAAGGGACTCTCAAGAGTCTTCTCCAATACCACAGTTGGAAAGCATCAATTCTTCAGCACTCAGCTTTCTTTATGGTCCAATTCTCACATCTGTACATGACTACTGGGAAAACCATAGCTTTGACTAGATTGACCTTGTCCTTTTCTCTGAGTCAGGAATCTCATGTATTATGCCGGTCAACTCTTTGCGACCCTACAGACTGTAGACCACCAGGTTCTTCTGTCCAAGGAATTTTTCAGGCAAGAATACTGTAGTGTGTTGCCATTTCCTCCTCCAGGGAATCTTCCCAACCTAGGAATTGAACCCACATCCCCTGTATCTCCTGCACTGGCAAGCTGATTTTTACCACTGAGCCATGTGAGAAGCCCTGGTAAGCATTTAAATAGAGTGAAATCTCAGACCTTTTTTGAGTTTCTAATAAAGTGCAAAGTGTGTGTGTGTTTAACCTATTCAGTTTCTTCTGATCATTAACTCCTTAAGAGTGAGGATTGCATGTAATTTATAAAGGTATTTCTAAGTCATAACTTAGTTAAAATTAAAATAGATGCTAGCTGAATAAAAATATAATGAGAACATGGGTAATTAAGAAGAGGAAAAGGGAAAAACCTACCACGTAATTTACAAATCTCTTCATCACTTAAATTCATGCTGTTTTCATTTAAGTTAAATGAATGCTATTATTTCAAGTTAGAAAAAAATGAGACTGTTGCTCATATATATTCTTCACATTACAATCATTACCTCAACTCTCATACTGACATTCTAACCTCATATCATAGGTCTTTGACATACCTCAAAATGAATACATTAATTCTAAGAATCCAAAACATTTTATCACAAATAATGCAAACATTTACAAGAAGTTTTACCTGAGGAAAAATCTGTGCTTATATGTAATCAGTGATAGAAATAAGATGTCATTCCTTCCCTAATGGCTTGGCTCAAGAGGAAATGAGGAAAAAGCCCTCCCTCAATACCTACATTTGATGACACAAATTTATGTAGAAGAATAGGAGTCTCATGGAAGATAAAAACTTGGACTATGATTCCTCTTTTTTCCACTCACCAATCCACCATCAACATTAAGGTTCAAAATTTAAAGTATATTTTATATATAAAAACATAAAATCATGTCTTTTCAATAAAGGAAAATGAGGGCTTCTGACTGAAAACGGAACGTAAGGAAGAAGGGGTTTGGACCTGCATTATAGACAGAAATGTTGCTTCTGGATTCTATTTTTGGTTAACTTTGGAAACCATGCTTATTCAGTCATTCTTGCACCATGGGTGTGTCTGGTAAAACGACTCTGTGTATGTGCAGCCAAAGAACTGAAGCAGCATAACTAATAAAAATTGGAACCCAAGTAGTTTAGTTGTGGGCAGCTTCCTTCAGAGGGTGATACCAAGGAAAGTAATGTCTTCCTCCTCAGTGCAAGAAGATTTCAAGGCTGAACAAAGCCTCCAAAGAGATGAGAGCTTCAATGGTAATAGCAATGGGATCAGCAAATGAGGCATCAGAACCAGGAGGAATGGAAAATTTAACTGAACCATAGTTCAATGAATCTCCTGGGGCCCTTAAGCCTGCTCTCATTGGCTTAAGGAGATGGGGCTCCAATGAACCTGGAGGCACCTGATGACAGATTGGATTACCTGACAGATAAAGTTATCCAGATGTCAGTCTCAGTGGGGTCCAGACAAAAGGTCTGAATTCCTATTTATTCTGAGATAACTGATTCATGGTCATGAGTAAGCATCCCTGGGGAGCCTTAGAAAAATTGGGGAAGGGGAACCTTGCTAGTAAACTGGGAGAGGTTTTAAAGCCATTGAAATGTGGGTCGTAAATACAAATGCAATTTCATTTTATCCACAAGCTTGTGAAGCACAGGGGACATTTGGTAACAAAAATATCAAAGTACAAAAGATAAATTTCACAGGAAAAGTTTACAGCTTGTCCTCTGCAGGACAGACTATCTGTGCTGCTCTTTCATCACAGTTAGTTAAATGAGGGCTCTGGCAGCGCAATGACTCAGAGATAGCAAAATAAAGTCGTAACATCAATATCCTCAAATGTTTGGGGATATATTTGAGAACATAAATATTAAATGTTGAAAAAGGGATTCAACCTGCCCTTCACGTCCAGCCAGCTGGCTTTTCTCCATCATGCCGTGTCCTCTAAGATTATCCAAGTGAGAAAAACAAAACTTTCAAGGAGCAATGGTCTATAGCGCTTTGTAAAGAGGTAGTGAATTAGTGGTTTTGTTGTTGCTGCTGTTGTGTTTCATTTTCATAAATAAAAATTTAACTGTTCTGACTCCACAGTCATAACAGATACCTCATTTGAGGGCAGCTATTTCAGTATAAGGGACTGTGAGCACGTCCAGCCAAATAAAATCCTCCAGTATCTATCCAATGTTACCACTGATAGGTAAATTTCAACAAATCATTTCTTTGAAAGAAGACTTTGCTGACATTCAAGGTCTGTTGGTTAATAAAGCATTAAGTTTGTTCATTACTCTTTCCAATATGGCTGCTAAGGAGAGCCACTGGGAATAATAAAAAATGAGAGGAGTAAATTAAGAACATGGCAAATAAACTTCATGGTTACCCAAGACTTTCATAACAGATGAAGGAAAAAGGAGAAAACAGTAAAGCAGGAGGTGAGACAGCTCCAGAGGCAAACTTCACAGATTTTACCCATGACTTGACAATAAGAACCATGGAAAAATCTAAATTCCTTTCTGAAACTTGGAACTTTATACCCTTTCTTTGAAGTGCAGCTCCCAAATTATGTTAAGTGACTACCACTTAGGGAAAGTTCTGAAGCCTGTTTGGCTGTGCACTGTTTAATATAAGGCGAATGTCATCTCACCTTAATACACTAGGATGAAAATCCCACCAAGAAGAAAAAGGTTGATAGAGAGAGGTAAATATTCCCCTAGCATGTATGATTAGCACCTCTGATGATTTTTCTTGAACTCAAGAGCTATTATTAGAAAATTGTAACTCTGTGTAGTTAAGTGTGGCAGATGGCATATAGGAGTGAGTGGTGTGCAATTTACAGTAAACAAATTCTTTATCTTTGACGGGTCATGGGGAGAACTAAAACGGTCTCCAATTCAATCAGGGAATACACTAAAAAACACTGACATGCAGATTCACTAATTATAGTGAAATATGTTAAAAAGCTACAATTATCCCAATGGATGGAAACTTTTCCCATGAAGATGAGAGAAAACCACCTGGTGTCAGGGGCTGATGGCAGGATGCCATTTGTAAATGTGCCCCCAGGTTGGTTGACACCTGTTCAGAGAAGATATTCAAGTCTTCAGGACTTTCCACTTGGTTGTCTCTCAAGATAGGTACACTTTCTGATAGTATATATGAGTGTGATTTCATCAGCTGTTCTTTTATCAAACATAAAAGCAAAAACTGTAGCTGATGTTTCTTTCTGTCTTAAAGGGAGAGGATCATAAGTTAGTGGGAGTGTTTCTTATAATACTCCTTAGTTATCGTTAAAATAATGTTTCAAATATCCCAGAGTTTGATTTCTACATCCACAGAAGGAAGAAGAAAACATAACACAAATATGAATGTGTTTCTTAATAAAAGTTGTTTGATCATATATTGAACTGTGGCCATGAAAATTTATCAGACTGAGAAATAAAGGCACAGAATGTGCAATCATATAATTTTTAGGAACCACCTATATGATATAGCCTGTTGCCTACATTGGAGTACTCCATGGGATTTACTGGTGGCTTGGAGCATATGAACCTTATAGAGGTACAATGGGGTGTTCTTAAATGATGCCACAGTGGGTTGTTGTTCAGTTGCTAAGTTGTATCTGTTCCTTTGTGACATACGACTTCAATCCAAAGGAGTGAGACCATTGCGTTGGAGGACTTGACTTGGATAATCCCTTAAATTCAGTGGCAAACAGGTGTTTGCGCTCACTCAGTCACGTCTGACTCTTTGTGACCCCATGGACTGTAGCCTGTCAGGCTCCTCTGTCAGGCAAGAATACTGGAGTGGGTTGTCATTTCCTTCTCCAGGGGATCTTTCTGACATAAGGATTGAACCCACATCTACCATGTTGTAGGCAGATTCTTTACCCACTGAGTCATCGGTAGGGGAAGCCCCTCAATGGTAGATACTGGAATGTAAAAAAGAACGGCTATGATTTGAGGAAAGTATTTTATCAAACACCCTCCAGATATCTGGAGACCTGGGAAATTTTGCTGGGTTTGTACCATTTTTGTGTGTGTGTATCTGTGTTATTATTTGAAACATAACCATTACCTAAGGAAGTTCAGGCTAGAATTTCAAGTTTGCCAGTTGTACCAGCATCCTTGGTGTGCCAGGCAATTCTGAAGGAAAAAAACTACAGACACTCTCCTGGAATTGTGGCACCCTCATTTTTTTAATGAGAGATTGATTCCTCATTCTAACTGGGAAAATGTAACAATGTGTCATCTAAAAAACTTTTCTAATCGGTGTGACTGGTGGCTGTTTGACCACTTACTGTTTATCATGTCACTGACCCAGATTTCTTTCTGAAGGGGATATGTGACTTTTTGTTGGGGACTGTATTATAGGCTAATGTTTCTGGACTCAGAACAGATATATAAAGAGACAGCCACTAAGTGGGCCTCGGGGTCTTTTTTTTTTTTTTTAATCCTATTATATAGGAAGTAGTAGAGGAAAAAAATTACACTTTAATTCATTGGATATGTAACTCACAGGGATAAGAGAATGTGATTTGGGACTTTGTTTTGGAATTTAACTTGAGAATTCTGGAATTTAATTTCTTTGTGTTTTCAGTTTTTGAGCTTTAATTTTCCCCTGGCAATCTGATGATAACATTGAGCAGATATTCAAGTATGAGGGCCTCCTGTATTGGAGGCATTTTGTTTTTGGAATATATGTTGTTGTATAATCTCACTGCATGGCCTCTACTAGGCTGTGTGTCTAGAAATAATGTGGGAAGAGAAATGGAGTAAGGTGACCTTTAAGCACTGGGTAGAGCAAGAATCTGGGATTAATTGAAATAATGTACCATTCTCATTCATTTTCAGAGCCTTCTATAAACCAAAGTCTACACTGCTCACCAGTGGCCCAGGCTGCACAGCAGAGCCCTGTTGGAATTCAGAGAATGGCTACATGAAGCTCGGAGTACAGCTCTGTAGGCAGTGAGCTCCTCTGGGACCCACAGACACATTCTGGGAAACCACAGGCTCATTGCCAAGCCAACTGGTTTAGAGGAACAAACAGTTGGAGATGTTATGGAAAATATTCATCCCTCACTCTTCATGATGCTTCTCTACAGAGGGAAATTTTAAGTAAAGGTTTCCAAGCCTTTGCACTACCACTTCCTCACTTCATATAGCCACTGCTCACCTACTATTTTTGTGGGAAGAAATTAGTAGATCAGGTTTCCAAATAAGGTGGAGTTTCCTATTACATCTCTGAAATACCAAGAATTTAGTCTCCTTTTCCCTAGCCACCCAAAGAATTGAATGTGAGGCAGTGATACTGGGTAGGTCTCCATCTGGGAAGTGTTAGCAACTTAATTTGTTTTTATTTAAGCCACATTCTTCACACTAGCAATAAAAGTAATGATATTTTCATTTTCATCTGCCTGTAACTCTATCTCCAACAGTTCTATATTCAGGCAGAGAATAAGGGTGTTATTAGCCAATTCAGATTTCTATACATTCTAGTTGTCTTAATTATTTAAATTACTTTCAATATAAAAATAATAACATTCATTTCCATGTATCTACTCCAGTTTCTAAATGCTATGTTAGAACTCATCTTCCAGAAAAAACTGAAGATCAAGTAAACATACTTTCATAGCTTTTAAAAATCCTCCCACGTAATTTTGACATGAAATAGTCATAAATTTCATGGGTATTACATTTTTACTGGAAAGAAAAGGTATCATATATATAATATTTTAATATTAATTTTAAAATCTAATCTTCTTCATGAGCCCTTATCTTATCCTACTCAGTAACTAGAAAACCCAAGCTTCTTAGGTGGACAATGTCTTTCTTTGGACTATAGCAACACCCTACTCCCACCCAACTCTATTCATGGGGAATCTCCTACTCCAAGACTCTTGATAAGAGGCAGTGACTACAGCCCACTCTGGGAATGGAATTTTTTCTCCCAGTTTTCACATGACCTAGCTTCTACCAATAATATACACACATTAGACCTTGGCTTAGAGTCTGGGATACACATAAGTAGGGAGTGTGCAAAATCCATTCTTTCAATATTGTCAGTAAGATCAACAGTTGCATCCATCTCCCAAAGCTGGCAGCAATAGAAAGAGTTCCAGCATTATCTCTACTGTGCAGCATTAATCATGGAGGCACTTTCAATGCAGATACTCACTCTCAGCAGTGTTGTCTTGATGGATGCATGCTGCAGAATGCTTTGGACTTTGACTAGGTAGCCTCCAAGTCTAGTTTTCCAGCTGTCACAATGACTGTTAACCAATAGCTTAGTAAGAGGTGGCAAGAAAACACAGAAGAACTGTACAAAAAAGATCTTCATGACTCAGATAATCATGATGGTGTGATCACTCACATAGAGCCAGACATCCTGGAATGCAAAGTCAAATGGGCCTTAGAAGCATCACTATGAACAAAGCTAGTGGAGGCGATGGAATTCCACTTGAGCTATTTCAAATCCTAAAAGATGATGCTGTGAAAGTGTACACTCAATATGCTAGCAAATTTGGAAAACTCAGCAGTGACCACAGGATTGGAAAAGGTCAGTTTTCATCCCAGTCCCAAAGAAAGGCAATGCCAAACAATGCTCAAACTACTGCACAATTGCACTCATCTCACACGCTAGCAAAGTAATGCTCAGAATTCTCCATGTCAAACTTCAACAGTACATGAGCTGTGAACTTCCAGATGTTCAAACTGCATTTAGAAAAGGCAGAGGAACCAGAGATCAAATTGCCAACATCCACTGGAACATTGGAAAAGCCAGAGTTCCAGAAAAACATCTACTTCTGCTTTATTGACTATGCCAAAGCCTTTGATTATGTGGATCACAACAAACTGTGGAAAATTCTTCAAGAAATTGGAATACCAGACCACCTGACCTGCCTCCTGAAAAATCTGTATGCAGGTCAAAAAGCAACAGTTAGAAAGGGACATGGAACAACAGACTGGTTCCAAATAGGAAACAGAGTATGTCAAGGCTGTATATTGTCATCCTACTTATTTAACTTATATGCAGAGTACATCATGAGAAACTCTGGGCTGGATGAAGCACAAGCTGGAATCAAGATTGTTGGGAGAAATATCAATAACCTCAGATATGCAGATGACACCACACTTATGACAGAAAGTGAACAAGAACTAGAGAGGCTTGATGAAAGTGAAAGAGGAGATGGAAAAATGTGGCTTAAAACTCAGCAAACAGAAAACTAAGATCATGGCATCGGGTCCCATCACTTCATGGCAAATAGATGGGGAAACAGTGAAACAGTGACAAACTTTATTTTGGGGGGCTACAAAATCACGGCAGATGGTGACTGCAGCCATGAAATTAAAAGATGCTTACTCCTTGGAAGAAAATTTATGACCAACCTAGACAGCATATTAAAAAGCAGAGACATTACTTTGCCAACAAAGGTCTGTCTAGTCAAAACTATGGTTTTTCCAGTAGTCATGTATGGTGTGAGAGTTGGACTGTAAAGAAAGCTGAGCGCTGAAGAATTGTTGCTTTTGAACTGTGGTGTTGGAGAAGACTCTTGAGAGTCCCTTGGACTGGAAAGACATCCAACCAGTCTATCCTAAAGGAAATCAGTCCTGAATATTCATTGGAAGGACTGATGTTGAAGCTGAAACTCCAATACTTTGGCCACCTGATGCAAAGAACTGACTCATTGTAAAGGACCCTGACACTTGGAGAGATTGAAGGTGGGAGAAGGGGACAACAGAGAACGAGGTGGTTGGATGACATCACTACTCAATGGACATGAGTTTGAGTAGACTCCAGGAGCTGGTGATGGACAGGGAGGCCTGGCGTGCTGCAGTCCATGGGGTCACAAAGAGTCGGCCACGACTGAGCGACTGAACTGAACTGAACTGAACTGAACTGAGCCTTAGTAAATCTGATTCTCTGCCTAAATTAACCAGCAATGGTTCTGTCACTTGAAAGTAAAAGTCCTGATGGATACCTGTTCAGGTAACACTATCAGCTTCTTAGTACAAACAGTTTCCTATCTGTTTAAAACAACCTCTTTCAGAGTAAGTCCTCAGTTGTACAGACTGATTTCCTCTTTCCTTTTTCTTCCACAAAAAGTACCTAGGTCTGCATAGTCCAGTAGAGCAGCCATTAGTCACAGGGGCTATTGAGCACCTGAGGTATGGTTATTCTGAGTTGAGATGTGTTGTAAGTGTGAAAAACAACTGAATTTCAAAGACTTATTACAAAAAAATAGGTAGAATATCTCCTTAATAATGCTTCATATTAATTACATATTTACATTATATTCTGAAAATATTAGGTTAAACAAAATATATTAAAATTAATTTCATTTGTTTCTTTTTACTTTTAAAAATACAGCTACTAGAAAAATTTTAGTTACATGTGTGGCTCACATTATATTTTTATTGGATAGGCATATGGGAGAGTAAATGCTTATACATTTACATATTATATTGTTATTCTGTTAACAGTAATTTAAATGCCTAGTCCTTAAAAACAATAAAAAATCCTTTCTTCCACAATATTATTTGAAATCTAAATTATTTTTATTAAGGAAGGGCAAGGGGCTAATGTATTAAAAGTGCCCAGGTACCTGACACAGTGCTATGTAACTTGTTTATATTATTTTAATGAATCTTCATTATCAGTATGTGAAGGAGATATTATTATAAATGGAGATATATACTAAGAAGTTAGACAGTTTTCCCAAGGATATGTATCTATTAATGACAGAGCTAGGTCTGAAACATAGATCAGTTTGTCTTCCAAGAACTATTTACATTATCCCAAGGGTCACACCCCCTTCTGTCCCACTTTCACCCCATTAACTATTCAGAAGAAAGTTTCCAAAATAAATCTACAGCCTATGGATCAACAGAAACTCTTTGCTTTAATCTATACATTAAACCCCCTCAATTTTTCTATTTTAGAAAACTATAGTATTACTATTTCCACTAAGCTATATTATGACTGTGTTTCAAATTGTCAAATTCAGTAACTAATGCAAAATTAAACTTACTGAAATGAGACATTCTTACCCAATAAAATTTATGAACCAAAAGCACTTCTCTATTTCTTCTGTCTTCTAGGTCTAGGTTCTTAAGTCTAGCTGAACTTCAGAATTATTTTAAACATAAACTATTTTTAAATTTTCTATTTTAATCAACTGTCTATCTGATCCACTTGGAGCCCTTGAACCAATATGAATGACTCTATTTTCTATACATTGGTACAGGTGGTCAAATTATTTTCTGTACACAAGAGGTTGTCTAGGAGATATATTTTTAAGTTCTGAAATATTAAAAACTGGGGAATATTTTGATAACTTTAGAGACATCAGAAAAGATTATTATTATTATTTTTTATTATGAGGTACCAGGATATTAGGACTTCCCCACTGACTCAGTGGTAAAGAATCTGCCTGCAATGCAGGAGCCATAGGAGACACGGGTTCAATCCCTGGGTTGGGAAGACCCTCTGGAGGGGGGCATGGCAACCCACTCCAGTATTCCTGCCTGGAGAATCCCATGGACAGAGGAGCTTGGCGGGCCACAGTCCATAGGGTCACACAGTCAGACATGACTGAAGTCACTTAGCACACATCAGGATATTAGGAGCATTTGAAACCATACATAAAAGTCCAGGAAAAATTTAATGCCACTACTTATAGGTTCAAAATAAATGCCAAAATAAGTTCATGTATTGCTCTTCACTCTGTTCGTGGGGCCAGTTGTCTTGCTGTTCACACTGTTTGCACTATTTGCTGAACCCAGGGTAGGCAAGGCATGATGTAAGGGGCTGGAAGAAGATGCAAGGAGCCATAGGAACTGCAGACACATTTATTCTCTCCTGACTGGCACATCAGCCATAGCACAGCCTTTCTCCTGGCTGACTTAGCAGCCATAGCAGCAGCCATTACATAACCATAAGGGAGCCATAACATAACCTCATGTAACAACCATGATGTCACTCCAATGTAGGCCCAATGCAGCAGCAGCCAGGGCTTTCATGGGTAAGCTCATACAGGTGTACCACACCACGCTGGGCCTTTTCAGGTGAAGCTTACATGTAAAAACAGCCCATGTCCAAGCGAGTATCTTGTGACACCCATGTGCAGCACTATAAGTGATCTCAGCTGTTACATAATCATTATTTACAAATCGTGCAGCAAGAGCGAGAGGCTATGGGGCAAGTTAGCCTGGCCACACCATCTTGAATAATTTGCTCTTTCCCTACAGTTCACTAATTCAGACTTTAGACCAATTTTCACCAAAACTTTGTATTTTTTTTAACCTTAGAACTTTTGTTAATTGTAGATTAAGTCTGTGCCACATACCTGTTCAACCAAAACAGTACTATCCTTGCTATTTATTCTGTGGTGGGCATAGAAGCAATATGTGCCTATAGAATCTAGGGCCCTGTTGAAATATTTCGTTAACAAAAATCCTCAGCCTCTGTGTGTCATAATTCAGTCTAAGTGATACACCTCTGTATTGGTAGGGGACTGGGGTCTGAGAAAGGTAGAAGGGGTGTCACAGCATGTCTTCTGGAATAATGAAATTCAGTGTACTGTATTCTCCTAAGTAGCTTCATTTGAACACTAAAGATTTTTGATGATATTTAAAGGGCCATAAAATATGCTCAAAGGAGAGACTAATGAAATATATGTATGGCCCTGTGCTAAAGAAGAGCACAGAGTAACAGTGAAGTTGAGAATAACATTCTTTGACTTTAAATGCAGGAATGATTGTTATAAATGGAAATGATCTGAGGAGGTTATGAGGTCTTTGGAAGGATAGACAAAAAGAATCTCAGAGCACCAAAATAGATAAAAGATAAATTTAGTTGGAATAGAATGTGAAAGAAATGAAAGGGAAGTCAGAAAGAACTTTTTTGCTTTAGTTTGCAAATATTTTGAATGGCAGGCTAGAGATTTTGGATATTATCCCATATGTTACAGGGTTATGATGAAAACATGGTTGGATAAAATTCTGAAGTAATGAGATCAAAATGAAGGAAATGGGGTGTGAGACACATGATAAACAAAGCATGACAAAACTGTGGCTGTATAATACAATAATAGTGGGAGACTTTAATACCCCACTCACACCTATGGAGAGATGAACTAAACAGAAAATCAGCAAGGAAACACAAACTTTAAATGATACAATGGACCAGTTAGACTTAATTGATATCTATAGGACATTTCACCCCAAAACAATGAATTTCACCTTTTTCTCAAGTGCACACAGAACCTTCTCCAGGATAGATCACATCCTGGGCCATAAATCTAGCCTTGGTAAATTAAAAAAAATTGAAATCATCTCGGCATCTTTTCTGATCACAATGAAGTAAGATTAGATGTCAAATACAGAAAGAAAAAAAAAAAACTATTAAAAGTACAAACATATGGAGCCTAAACAACACACTTCTGAATAACCAACAAATCACAGAATAAATCAAAAAAGAAATCAAAATATGCATAGAAACGAATGAAAATGAAAATACAACAACCCAAAACCTATGGGATTCAGTAAAAGCAGTGCTAAGGGGGAAGGTTCATAGCAATACAAGCTTACCTCAAGAAACAAGAGAAAAATCAAATAAAGAACCTAACTCTACACCTAAAGCAACTAGAAAAGGAAGAAAGGAAGAACCTCAGGGTTAGTGGAAGGAAAGAAATCATAAATTTTAGGGCAGAAATAAATGAAAAAGAAACAAAGGAGACCATAGCAAAAATCAACAAAGCTAAAAGCTGGTTCTTTGAGAAGATAAATAAAATTGACAAACCATTAGCCAGATTCATCAAGAAACAAAGGGAGAAGAATCAAATCAACAAAATTAGAAATGAAAATGGAGAAATCACAACAGACAGCACAGAAATACAAAGGATCATAAGAGACTACTATCAGCAACTATATGCCAATAAAATGGAAAACTTGGAAGAAATGGACAAATTCTTAGAAAAGTATAACTTTCCAAAACTGAACCAGGAAGAAATAGAAAAACTTAACAAACCTATCACAAGCAAAGAAATCAAAACTGTAATCAGAAATCTTCCAACAAACAAAATCCCAGGACCAAATGGCTTCACAGATGAATTATACCAAAAATGCAGAGAAAAGCTAACACCTATCCTACTGAAACTCTTCAGAAAATTGCAGAGGAAGGTAAACTCCCAAACTCATTCTATGAGGCCACCATCACCCTAATACCAAAACCTGACAAAGATGCCACAAAAAAAGAAAACTACAGGCCAATATCACTGATGAACATAGATGCAAAAATCCTTAACAAAATTCTAGCAAACAGAATCCAACAACATATTAAAAAGATCATACACCATGACCAAGTGGGCTTTATTCCAGGGATGCAAGGATTCTTCAATATTAGCAAATCAATCAATGTGATACACCACATTAACAAATTGAAAGATAAAAACCATATTATTATCTCAATAGATGCAGTGAAACCCTTTGACAAAATTCAACACCCATTTATGATAAAAACTCTCCAGAAAGCAAGCATATAAGGAACATACCTCAACATAATAAAAGCCATATATGATAAACTCATAGCAAACATTATCCTCAATGGTGAAAAACTGAAAGCATTTCCCCTAAAGTCAGGAACAAAACAAGGGTGCCCACTCTCACCACTACTATTCAACATAGTTTTAGAAGTTTCAGCCACAGCAATCAGAGAAGAAAAAGAAATAAAAGGAATCCAGATTGGAAAAGAAGTAAAACTCTCACTGTTTGCAGATGACATGATCCTCTACATAGAAAACCCTAAAGACTCCACCAGAAAATTACTAGAGCTAATCAATGAATATAGTAAAGTTGCAGGATATAAAATTAACACACAGAAATCCCTTGCATTCCTATGCACTAACAATGAGAAAACAGAAAGAGAAATTAAGGAAACAATTCCTTTCACCATTGTAACAAAAAGAATAAAATACTTAGGCATAAATCTATCTAAAGAAACAAAAGAGCTATATATAGAAAGCTATAAAACATTGATGAAAGAAATCAAAGATGACACTAATAGATGGAGAAATACCATGTTCATGGATTGGAAGAATCAATATAGTGGAAATGAGTATACTACCCAAAGCAATCTATAGATTCAACGCAATCCCTATCAAGTTACCAGTGGTATTTTTCAGAGAACTAGAACAAATAATTTCACAATTTGTATGGAAATACAAAAAAAAAAAAAATCTCAAACAGACAAAGCAATCTTGAGAAAGAAGAATGGAACTGGAGGAATCAACCTGCCTGACTTCAGACTATACTACAAAGTTACAGTCACCAAGACAGAACGGTACTGGCACAAACACAGGAATATAAATCAATGGAACAAAATAGAAAGCCCAGAGATAAATCCATGCACCTATGGACACCTTATCTTTGACAAAGTAGGCAAGAATATACAATGGAGAAAAGACAATCTCTTTAACAAGTGGTGCTGGGAAAACTGGTCAACCACTTGTAAAAGAATGAAACTGGAACACTTTCTAACACCATACACAAAAATAAACTCAAAATGGATTAAAGATCTAAATGTAAAACCAGAAACTATAAAACCCCTAGAGGGAAACATAGGCAAAACACTCTGACATAAATCACAGCAAGATCCTCTATGACCCACCTCCCAGAGTAATGGAAATAAAAGCAAAAATAAACAAATGGGACCTAATTAAACTTAAAAGTTTTTGCACAACGAAGCAAGGTGAAAAGACAGCCTTCAGAATGGGAGAAAATAATAGCAAATGAAGCAACTGACAAAGAATTAATCTAAAAAATATACAAGCAGCTCATGCAGCTCAGTTCCAGAAAAATAAATGACCCAATCAAACAATGGGCCAAAGAACTAAACAGACATTTCTTCAAAGAAGAAATACAGATGGCTAACAAACACATGAAAAGATCCTCAACATCACTCATTATCAGAGAAATGCAAATCAAAACTGCAGTGAGGTACAATCTCACGCCATTCAGAATGGCTGCTATCAAAAAGTCTACAAGCAATAAATTCTGGAGAGGGTGTGGAGAAAAAGGAACCCTCTTACACTGTTGGTGGGAATGCAAACTAGTACAGCCACTATGGAGAACAGTGTGGAGATTCCTTAAAAAACTGGAAATGGAACTGCCATATGAGCCAGCAATCCCACTGCTGGGCAAACACACCGAGGAAACCAGAATTGAAAGAAACACATGTACCCCAACGTTCATCACAGCACTGTTTACAATAGCCAGGACATGGAAGCAACCTAGATGTCCATCAGCAGATGAATGGGTAAGAAAGCTGTAGTACATATATACAATGGAATATTACTCAGCTATTAAAAAGAATGCATTTGAATCAGTTCTAATGAAGTGGATGAAACTGGAGCCTATTATACAGAGTGAAGTAAGTCAGAAAGACTTACACACAGTGTAAGAAAGACTTATGCACAGTGTACTAATGCATATATATATGGAATTTAGAAAAAGAGTAACAATGACCCTATATGCAAAACAGCAAAAGAGATACAGATGTGTAGAACAGACTTTTGGACTCTGTGGGAGAAGACGAGGGAGGGATGATTTGAGAGAATATCATTGAAACATGTATATTATTGAGAGAGTCAATTCCTAGGCAGATTGTTAAGAAGTCCAGGGAGTCCAAGGAGGAGATAGGGGTCTGAAATTCTCAAGGAGGAGAAAAGGACACAGTTTTTTTGTCTATATTCCTTAGTCTTAGTCAATTACACAACTCAGTTTAAACTCTGTACTAGGGATTATACAACAACAATGTATCCTCCTTGAGAACCGTTTCTCCTTCCTAAAAACCTTCGGACTAATCCTGATATCTTAGAATGTATATTATGAGAGTGGGTCTGGTAGGATCTTTCTATTGCTAAATTCTAATCTTGTTATCCTAAAATGTAGATTGTGGGAGTGGGCCTGGTAAAATTTTCACAAACTTGAGACATTCTTTTGATTCATTGTAATAACTAATTAAAATGTATATAACTCCATTGATAACACTAGCAAGGGGGTATTCTTTCTGCTCCCTTCTGATGTCTATGTCAGAAGCTTTCTCTATCTCTTTTATACTTTAATGAAACTTTATTACACAAAAGCTCTGAGCAATCAAGCCTCATCTCTGGCCCCGGATTGAATTCCTCTCCTCCAGAGGACAAGAACCCCGGCATCTTTCATGGTTCAGCAACAATCTTTCATTATCATATGTGAAATAGATCGCCAGTCCAGGTTCAATGCATAAGACAGGGTGCTCAGAGCTGGTGCACTAGGATGACTCTGAGGGATGGGACAGGGATGGAGGTGGGTTCAGGATACGGAACACATGTACACCCATGGCTGACTGATGTCAATGTATGGCAAAAGTCACTACAATATTGTAAAGTAATTAGCCTCCATTTAAAATTAATTAATTAATTAAAAAAATAGAGCCAGTGGCTATAGGTGGGGAACAAGGATGAAGGGTTAATTCAAACTGAAACTAAGGTATCAAGCCTGGGAGCTTAGGAGAGGGCCTTAAATATGAATAAAAAATACAAATAATATGGATATTGCAAGAGTTGACTAAGTTGGAAGGATACATTGGTTAATTCCATTGATTCTGAGTTGACAATACACACTATTAACAAGACACATAAGACTCTCAAGACTGTGTAAAGGCTGGAGGGGTGTGAGCCTTTTGATTTTCTAACTTTACCAAATTAATTGAGTGTACTACAGCAATAAGAAGAGTCAAAATCACTCAAAAGTAGTTTATTATTTATAGAATAATTTTCCTACTCCCTTGAATCACTGCCTGATTTTAGTTGAAGTAACATAACACAAAGTGATTATTCAAGTGTCACAAGTAACTGGGCAAATGAACATATCGATGTACAGTCAAAGAGACTGTTAAAGTCATTTATCATTGGAAGATATACACTACCTAAATTAGTAGTTGTTTTACTATTTTTTCATTCATTGGAATGCATCCTTTGATTTGACATTCCTATTTCACATTACTCCTATATTGTGCACCCAAACATAAAAATTGAGAGAATTAATGATGATGTGACTAGTGCTGAATTTGTTGATTTCTTTAATATATTTTATACATAGAACCATGATTAATTTTGAATTTTCTCTGAATTATTTCAACCACATGATTCTACAAGAGAGACTTGTTTGAGGGAGGATATATTTGGGAGGACTTTTTTATTTGACCACATATGCAAAATAGATTGGAGTCTATTTATCTTGCTGCTGTTTGTTATCTAAAGTTTGTTACCTCAAAGTCATCGTTCTAAATCAAACAAGTTCAGAAATAATAGAGATTTGGGAACTTTAAGAGCATTATAGTGACATTCTTGATGACTATTTATATTATATTTCAATAGGAAAGAAAATTACTTAGGAAGAAATTTTTTTCTTCCTAAACTACCTTTACACTACAACTATAATAGAGACACTATGAACTTTATTCTATCTTGGTTCACTTGAAAAAATAAAAGTATATAAAAAAAGGTTTTAAGACAAATGGACTACTATGACACCAGCCACAGCTATTAGTATTATTTATAATTGCTACTCCCTTTGAAAAGGAGCCCTTTGCCAAAGGAATCATAAAAGCTACCGATTTTCACTTTTGTAGAGATGGATTTGTGGATATTAATGTCTCCTTTTGTCACATCTTTTTTATTTTATCCAGCAAAGTAGAGAGAACAGCTAAACTAGGCAGAACAAATAGAAGTTCTTTGACTTGTATGACAGAAAATTCCCCCAGGTAGAAGCTTCAAACAGCTATAATAAATCTTGATTTAGAGAAGTATATTTCATAATAGAAGATATTTCATTTCCCTAAACTGCTGTATTGCACATGCCTATGAGAGACAAGCAAGAAACATGCAATTTTTATTGACTGATGAAAATAGGACTAACAGTTACTTAGAATTTGGAAAAAAAAAAAAAGTGTGCTAATTTTTGAAATTAAAATAAGCTATAAATTGTAGGATGGTATTGGTACCTACACTATAGGGTGTTTTGGAGATCAAAAGAGAATCTGTATGAGATCTTATCACCATCAGTGTCTCACTGTAGGTATTCCATCAAACTGCTACCAGTGTTACTTCCATTACTACTCACATAGCTCAAGCAACATAATATACTACCTAAAAGTATTTATATTGACATTTAAATGACTTTCATTATATTAGAAGTCATTATTTAATCAGAGGGCAGTAGGACACGACTGAGCACGCATGCACACATTCAATTAGAAATCATTTTTTCCTACTCATTTTTACACAGAAAAGTGCTTTAACATACATTAGAATTAGTGGTACAGTTATCATAAACCTGGGGCTTCCCTGGTAGCTCACTGGTAAAGAATCCGCCTGCCAATGCAGGAGACAGGTTCGATTCCTGGGTTAGGAAGATCACCTGGAGAAGGAAAATGGCTACCCACTCTAGTATTTTTGCCTGGGAAATCCCATGGACAGAGGAACCTGGCGGGATACTGTCCATGGGGGCCATGAAAGAGTCAGACATGGCTTAGCAACTAAAAAGCAACATCATAAACCTATTTGATAATTTCTAATAGAAAAACCCAACTCTAATTAGCTGAGTCTTCATTCTAAACTTTCCATTCTAGTTTATTTAAACAAACTATATTTAATCCCAGGAAGAGTTCTCAGTTTATTTCATGAAGATAAGGCATCATCAAGTTAGACTATAATGTAGGTGGGGGTTTGGAGAAGCTCTTCATGTAGCCATAGAGGGGCTGGACTGGAGAGAATGCAGTGTTAGCAGAAAGAATAGAAGCTTGCTGTAGTTATCCAGGAATAGAATGAGGAAGAATGGGTTCATATTTACAAATAATGTGAAATGAAATGAAAAAGAGAATAATACCCAACTTAGGTGGAAATGAATTTTTGGCTGTCCTAGTCATTCAAAACAAAGTTGTGAATCTGTACCTTTAGAAAGAAAAAAAAAAAATGTCCATAAGCATATGCAACGGAAAACAACCCTCAACTGTTACCCAGGGTCTGTCTATTTACCCTTGGTATACAAATTATACAATTTACCCCAGGTTGTAAAAAAAAAAGTGTTTTAAGATGAAGGAGAATAAAAAATATATCAAAGCAGAAAAGCTAGTAGAAAAGCAACAATTTAATATCCTGAATGTGGGGAAAATATGACCCAAAGCATGACAATACCTCTAGGGACTATCTGAATCTCACATCATCATTAAGATGAGTTTGGTTATATTTATAACTCAACAAGAGGGAAAACGTGTTTTCTCCAGAATTCTTAAGAGCTACAGATGGTCAATAACAAAGTGAGGCTGAATCCCAAGAGCAAAGCAGAATGGGGTGGGGAGAGAAAACAGCCATGTTTCCTAGTGGACTGCCAGGAATAGGGAGGCAGCATCAGGAGGACTTGGGAGGAGACAGAGAGGGAACCAGAGGGCCTAGGAGTTGAAATAATGCCACGGACACCACCTGAACAATCATCCCTTCCTAGCTATAATCAGGATCAAGGTTCAGAACAATTTCCATGTATATTTCTGAAACACAGAGAAGTTTTCAATGACTTCAATATTCTAACTCAAGAGAAAAACCTATTTTGAATATGCATTAATGTTTAAAACTTCTGTCACTGGAGAGAGAATAGCTTAACAGTTCTAAGAACCAATTTTGGAGCCAGGTGGATCTATATTTAAATCCCTATTTCATCTGGGTTTTACTTTTGACAACATAGTTAATTAACCTCTCAGAGTCTTTCTTCATAATGGCAATAGCAATACCCACTTCATTTGCTTGTTAGAAAGATGAAATAACATAACTAAAGTTGTATTAGTTATTGATTGCTGTATAATGAATTACCCCAAAACTTAGTGGCTAAAATCAACAAACATTTATCGTGTCACAGTGACTAAATCCAGCCTACACTTGAAAGAAGAGATTACACAAGGCAAGAATTCCAGGAGATAGGATCATTGGACCTTATCTTGGAAGCTGTCTGTCACACTTGTGTTTAGCAAAGTGCTAGCACATAATGGAGAAGGAAATGGCAACCCACTCCAGTGTTCTTGCCTGGAGAATCCCAGGGACAGAGGAGCCTAGTGGGCTGCCGTCTATGGGATCACACAGAGTTGGACATGACTGAAGTGACTTAGCAGCAGCAGCAGCACATAATAAAACTTACTGTTGCTAGTGCTTACGATTAGTATCTTTTGGAAAACTCACAACAAAGCTCTTTATTTATGGTTAGTGGATAAATGAGGTACTACTTGTGCTCAAGCTTAAAAAAATATGTTAAAGAACAAATAAAATGGGATATGCCCAAATATGAAACTCAAGTCACCAAGCCCTTAATCTAGTAAGTTATATCTGAACACACAGTATTAAAAATCATTTATATCAAGCAAACGGGGAGACAGTTAGAAGCAAAAGACCATGAGGAAGGTTAGCATCATCTATCCACTCTGAAGACTTGTGAAAATGGTGACTTGCTTTCACCATGACAACCAGAGTCTTCTATTCTGCAACTGAGGACCCCAGAATTAAGTAGTCTTGCTATCCCTCACTATAGTAAGCCAAAGAATAATGTGGGGAAAAGAAAAATAAGTACCCATCACCTCAGAAATTAGCAGGATAGCTAGACAATGATTTTTCTAAGTGGAATCAGTTTTCCTTCAAAGTAGGTGAATACGAGTAGCAGGAAAAGAAAGAGGAATTAAAAGAATTTGATGGGCTGAATTCTTCACTGAAAGAGCTGTCTCTCTAGCTTTTGCCAAGAAAATATGAAAGATGAAAATCTTTCATCTCTCTAGCTTTTGCCAAGGAAATATGAAAGATGTCAAAACAGGTCATGACCCCTGCTATAAACATGAGCAGCCCTCAGACGAGCACCAATCTTGGATACTGTGCTGACCCTAAAACTGACAAGCTCAAATCCACTACACTCTGAATCTATCTTCACCACCAACCTGCCCACCAGCAAACTGTCCTAAGACAGCTGCTAATTTAAAGGCAGAATTAATTATAAGTGACTTTGTGACAGATGCTCTGCATTTGGACTCCAACTGAAAAAGCCTCTCTCTGTTCTGGGCACGGTGCTGGTGTTTTACTCTGCGGATTTTGCTACAACCATGCAGTGCTACTTGCTGGGTGGCTTGCTTGCAACCTGTTTGGGCAAACCACTGTGACTTAGCCTAGTTTTCTGACTTCCCCAGCTTGCTGTCCCTCTTGTTGGCCTTTCCCTGTGTCTCCTGTGGCTAAAACACAGTTTTATGTGTCACAGTCTGTCAAGACACACAGGAGAAAGGGAGATCCATTCCAGAGAAATTTTCCTGCCCTTCCTTTCATTTATAAGCCAGACAGGGTACTTTGGACAGAAAGCACTGACCCTGCAGAGAGTCCTCGCACTTTGGGACTAGTCTCTGCCTCAGTAATTCACAGCTACCGCGTCAGTCACTACTCCCAGTTCCCTGCAAACCATCTGATTCCTTATGCTGGAGGAGAAACCGAGAATGCTTTAAGTATTTATTTTTAAGGTAATATCTTTTCACTTTAAAAAAGTTGAAAACACATGACATTTTTAAGAAAAAAAATAAACAACAGGAATACACTTTCTAGTCTTTTAGATGAATTATTTTAAAGGTTATCCATGTCCTATATTTGGAAAGTCCTTGATATATATCAGACATAGAGAAAAAATGTTTTCCTTATTTTTATACCTTGTCTTCTGGGGTAAATGTTGGCCAATTATATTTATTTATAATTTTCATTTTGATTACATATTCTTCAGTTCAAACCAGCTATTTTCAACCTTGAATTCCAATATGCCATCCAAGATAAGAGAATTTTATTTTTTTCTTTATAGAAATTAAGCTTCACCCATTGATAAATTTGGAAAGTATTAGGTGCTTGAGAAAACCTGCCTCCCTTTTTACCTACTTAAATCAGAATTTTTAGATATGCTTGATGCTACAAATGTTACCCTTATGCCAAATGTCTTGTCCACAAAAATTCCTGAACTTTATCAATTCTCTTTCATAGATTTTGTGTTTCAGATTGCCAGACTAACTGTGTAATCATTACATTCAATGATCATGATTTACAATATATAACACAAAGACAGTTATTTCTAACTATCTCTTAAAGTACATGCCATGGGCTAGATCTTTCCTGGCAGGCCCACTGACATTTTCTGGTGCTTCTTAGATAATAAAAACTCTATGGTCAAGTCTCCCAATACAGTTGCAGGAGAGTCATTATTTATGCTTACAGAATAGTCAATATGCATTCAGAAAACTAAGATCATGGCATCCAGTCCCATCACTTCATGGCAAATAGATGGGGAAACAGTGGAAACAGTGGCTGACTTTATTTTTCTGGGCTCCAAAATCATTGCAGATGGTGATTGCAGCCATGAAATTAAAAGACACTTACTCCTTGGAAGGAGAGTTATGACCAGTCTAGACAGCATATTAAAAAGCAGAGACATTACTTTGTCATCAAAGGTCCGTCTAGTCAAGGCTATTGTTTTTCCAGTGGTCATGTATGGATGTAAGAGTTGGATTATACAGAAAGCTGAGCACTGAAGAACTAATGCTTTTGAATTGTGGTATTGGAGAAGACTCTTGAGAGTCCCTTGGACTGGAAGGACATCCAACCAGTCCATCCTAAAGGAGATCAGTCCTGGGTGTTCATTGGAAGGACTGATGTTAAAGCTGAAACTCCAATACTTTGGCCACCTCATGCAAAGAGCTGACTCATTGGAAAAGACCCTGATGCTGGGAAAGATTGAGGGCAGGAGGAGAAGGGGACAATAGAGGGTAAGATGGTTGGATGGCATCACTGACTAGATGGACATGGTTTGGGTGGACTCCGGGAGTTGGTGATGGACAGGGAGGCCTGGCGTGCTGCGGTTCATGGGGTCACAAAGAGTCAGATACGACTGAGTGACTGAACTGAACTGAACTGAATAGTCAAAATTCAATCTTGCTTTAAAGTTAGAATAATACTTCTATTGAAATTTTTGCACCATAATTTTGTACTTCACTGTGAAATACGGCATTAATTTTCTCAGTGCTTTGACCAAAACTTCAATGACAATATCCTTCTCATACATATTCCTTTCTCTTCTTTTTCTTAGAACTTTCAGCAGTTATATTAGAATCCCCCCCAATATTATCCATTAGTATATTTTAAAGCACCTGTTCTGTATGTCCAATGCAAAATAAACCAAATCTCATGTATCTACAGATTTATTTTGTTTGATTTTCAGAAAAAAAAAAAAAAAACACCTTATTTTTGTTTTACCTTCTACTTACCATGAAGGGTCATAGGCTTTTCCCAATGGAGATAACCAAAGACCTAAATTCCATCTTCAGGGTCCCCGTGGAGACCCAGAGAAGACAATGTAGTCTTAATAAAGCCCGACAATGTTAATATTAAGACTATTAGAGCTACCCCAGTCCACTTGTTTTGCTTCTCTATACCTTCAGTATTCTTGTTGTCCTACTGTCTACACTACCTCACCCTGGTAAGACATCCTGATTTTCCATCACTCTGCCCCTCAGCTCCTATCCTCTGCTATGAATGTACTCTTCCTGCCAATTTCCTACCACTGTTTTATTCATCCTAGTTCTGCTCATCAGTACACCTGGCACCAACTTCCCCGAGCTTTATATAAATGAAAGTTCACCCAAATCTACATTCTAATGTGTGAAAACTCCTTTGCTCTGCATTCTTTTTTGCTCATATTCTAACAGATTTTAAATAATGCATAGAATAATGCATAGAAATTAAATAATGCATACACCTTACTAGCCACTCTGGTAAAAGTTTACCTGTCTCTGATTCTTTCAATTCAGGGCAGACAAGACAATAAAAGGTATCAGCCATTTCTGAATTTTTCATCTCAATTGGATCACCAGTGACACTTTCCACATTGGTACTCAGAGGACAATTATAGGTCATGCATGTCATAACCATGCTTTGGGGCATAGCTCTCCTACATGTTATTTATGTCACACCCATGGAATCTATTCCCTGACTTCATGAAACCCAGCCTTAAATCATTCATCTCCTTAACTTACAATACTTTTTTTTTTTTTAACCTGTGCTCCAAAGTAGAGATATAGGAATTTTCTAGACAATCAGGAAGATTTGATTTGTCCTCTATCCCAGCAGACCAATATCATTTTTATTCTGCTAAAATACAACTCTTTTTATGTAACACCTTGCCTAAGTACCTTTAATGGTTTGTCTTTACCTACAAGAGCAGAATGACAGTTTGGAGTTGAGCTCCTGAACCACAGAGAACAGATTATACTGGAAATAAGACTACTGGATTTGGCAAATAAAAATAGAGGACTTTATCTGGCAACTTTAATTGAAGGCTAACCAGCTGCAACAGTGAGAACACATTACACCCATATCATACAAATACTGTGGCTGTTACTCTTTAAAATTCTAAACAAGGAGTAAAGAATGGACACTGACCACTCAGAAAGGTTACAGATGATTACCAAGTGATAAGGCTGAATCAATGCATCTTTATAACACATCTGCCTCACATGCACACTATGTTCCTCAAAAGAAGTACTAGTCCTTTTCTTTATCCTTCCAAATATTACCCATGTTTTAAAGATTTCTAAATGTTAACTTTCTCTCTAAAATCTTTCTGAACTAACTGAAGCAGTTTGAGTTTGGTATCAAAGATCAAGTTCATAGCTTCCTTCTCTGAATTTCTCTAGCAAGTACTGTTTATGTAACTCATTTAGAGAGATGCTCCTGGTGGGAGGCAACCCTCCATAGACCTTTTGCATTTATGCCTATCTTATAAGAAGAGACACTGACTGGTCTTTGCTCTGGACGATCCTTTCAAAGACGACTATACAGCAAACAGCTCTGGAAAATAGATACGGTGTCTCTCTTTGAAGCAAACAGCAGGCATGCTTATAACCTCATAAAAAAGAAAACTCAGGCTGCCTAAACATATGGTTTCTTTCCTATATCAAAACACAAGGAGTGTGCGAACATTCACCTGGCCCATTTGTATCTCTTCTTTGGGACTTAGAGGCCAGGGGGAACTGATTCAAATATGCTAATGCCCATGTAACTTTCTGTTCTGTAAGTAATGAAATCTTGTTCTCTGACCTAAGGGTCTCCTGTCTTCCACCAGTATCCAGGAAACAAATTGTGACAGGGCAACTTGTAAGCATTTAAGTATGGAAAAGTCTCAAACCCTTCACAGTTGCTGACACTACTTTGTCATTTAAATGTTTCACACAAGTAAATCTAATATCTCCAACCAGATCATGCTTAGTAGATTCCACCTTTTATTCAGTACCTAGCTCTGCGTGTGTTGACAGCTCCACACAAGATCTCATTGAATGATACTTCCATGTATTTTGAGGGACAAACAAAAAATTAAAGGGGAGATATTATAGAAGATGTTTAGCAAAGATTATAAACAAGGAAGGATGTCTTATTGAGAAATTGGACATTGGCTTAAAGTTAAGGATAAAGTTAAACTCAGAATGCTAGGGGCTTCCCAGGCAACTCAGCAGTAAAGTATCTGCCTGCAATGCAGAAGGCACAGAAGAACGTGGGCTCAGTCCTTGGGTCAGGAAGAAGGAGGAAATGGCAACCCAGTCCAGTATTCTTGCCTGGAAAATTGCATGGACAGAGGAGCCCAAGGGGTTGCAAAGAGTTGGACTCCTGGGAACTGAGCAGAAAGCTAGGGAAAGATTCGGGCAAAGTGAAAAACCTGATTTCTAAATCTGTGTTGCATATTAACTACTGCCTGATTTGCAAAGAGCCTACATCATAGTCATCCTTGCCATCTCCTACGAATTTCTGACTTTTCTTCTATGCCTACTTGATGGCATTAAGGATGCCACAGACACCATGATCATTCAGGTGGACTGCAGGAGTTAGGAAGGCACCAACAGTGAGCTCCTTTAAGCCTTGAACTGAGGCACGGGGGTTGGGGGATTAGCAGTCATCTGGCTGTGGACCTCCAAATAGCTATAGGCCATTCTGGCTTTAGCAATAAGCCTGTGTAAGGACCCTGCATGGGAGCTACAGTGCAACATCGCTGTCAAGTCCAGGGTCATGCACCAGAGCACTGTGCTACATGAAAACAGAAACATTCATTTGAAAATATGCACATTTAACAATAGGCTGACATTAGACTGGCCTCAAGCTACCTGTATTTATCTAGAAAGAGAAATTTGTAGTGTTGCTCCTCCTAGAAGCTCAGGTAAAAGTGTTTATATTATAACTGAATTGACCTCTCCAGCATTCTACAGGTGATATGTGGTAAAATATATAATCTCTGTCATTAAAGAAGGCCAATGGAATAACATTTGATTTTGAAGCAATAATTTAGAAAATCAAAACTTTTCTTGACCTGAAGTATTAAATTCCAAATAGACAATGATTATGAACTAAATTTCAAAATTTTTCTAGCCTCTTTTCACTGACTTTTAAAAGTTTCACAGGACAATTTTGGGCGCCCTCATGCTGAGTCTCATCACCCATCAGAAGACTTGAATTAAAAACATCTGACAGACTGAGCTGGCTTATAAATTCATTTTAATCATGTTCAAATATCCACATCAAGGCTCTGAGCCTGATAAGTGGGCTTTTTTAATAAGCATATTATAAGCCAGCAGGAGTCATCTTCCTAGTTACATTTTCATGCAAGAATTAGATATTAGGAGCTCCCTAGGTCAGGGTAATCAATGGCAATTTAAACTTTTTCTTAAGAATTACCAGCTTCTGGAAATGGGCTTTAGGACTTCCAAATGGGGTAGAAAATGGCAGGAACAAAAAAGCATTGTATTATGATGTTTTTCTGATATTTTCAAGCCTCTTATCCTAAAGCCTAAAACTAAAGCATAAATATCCATAAATAAAAGGTAGTTAAGTAACAGGTTTATAAAACACATATTCTACAAGTTTTCTACAAGCTTTTTTTTCCCTACAAGTTTTTTTTTCTACAGTTTTTTTTTCCCTTTCCCTTCAATAAGACCTAAACTTGGACATCAACAAATTTTATCTTGACCACTTCCTCCCTAGCCTAAGTCAGATGTTCAACCCCAAGCTTCTTGTTGGCTGTCAAGGTTCCACGATTTACTCTTGGTGCCACTGTCCAGGTCTCTGCTCTCTAGTTCTCAGCCTCAGGCTTCTAGAGTGTGCGTGTGTGTTCTCTGTTGTGTCCGGCTCTTTGCAACCCCAAGGACTATAGCCCGCTAGGCTCCTCTGTCCATGGGATTTCCCAGGCAAGAATACTGGAGAAGCTTGTCATTTCCTTCTCCAGAGGATCTTTCTGACCCAGGAGTCAAACCTACTTCTCTCAAGTCTCCTGCATTGGCAAGCAGGTTCTTTACCACTAGCGCCATGTGTAGCCACACCCAATGACTTACAGTGCTATGGAAAAGGGAAATGTCAACCATTTCACACATTATTCTTGAGTCGAAAAAAGTGCACCTCATCCCAGGCTTCCTGAGAATGATTTTGTTAACACCAGAAGGTTATTCTAAAAGTCACCTAATACAGTCCCTGGTATATATGTTCAATCAATGGTTTTTTTAATTGAACTGAACTAACTGTGACAATATTTGGCAGAGTGGGGGAAGAGAAGGCATTCTGGTTCTCACACATTATTACACTATAACCAGACATAGGGCCTGATCACAACTGACAGATCAATCTTAAATAGAGAGAGAGACACCATATATGGCTGAGTGCAAATATCAGCTGAAAAAAATGACTCAATAATTCATTGTGCAAGCAAATTTGAGTCACTTGATATTCATTATCAACCCTTCAACTCAGATACAAAGCATAATGATAAGCATAAAATCAGATAACTTCAAGCACTTACTACACACTATATATTATGGCCACCATGTTATATAGGCTGCATCTGCATTGGGTTGTACAACATGTATCAGTTCACTTCAGTTCAGTCGCTCAGTCGTGTCCGACTCTTTGTGACCCCATGAATTGCAGCACACCAGGCCTCCCTGTCCATCACCAACTCCTGGAGTTTACTCAAACACATGTCCATCTAGTCAGTGATGCCATCCTGTCATCTCATCCTCTGTCATCCCCTTCTTCTCCTGCCCCCAATCCCTCCCAGCATCAGGGTCTTTTCCAATGAGTCAACTCTTCGCATGAGGTGGCCAAAGTATTGGAGTTTCAGCTTCAGCATCAGTCCTTCCAATGAACACCCAGGACTGATCTCCTTTAGGATGGACTGGTTGGATCTCCTTGTAGTCCAAGGGACTCTCAAGAGTCTTCTCCAACACCACAGTTCAAAAGCATCCATTTTTCGGTGCTCAGCTTTCTTCACAGTCCAACTCTCACATCCATACATGACCACTGGAAAAACCAGAGACTTGACTAGACGGACCTTTGTTGGCAAAGTAATGTCTCTGCTTTTTAGTATGCTAGTCTAGGTTGGTCATAACTTTCCTTCCAAGGAGTAAGCGTCTTTTAATTTCATGGCTGCACCCACCATCTTCAGTGATTTTGGAGCCCAAAAGATTAAAGTCTGACACTGTTTCCACTGTTTCCTCATCTATTTCCCATGAAGTGATGGGACCAGATGCCTTGATCTTAGTTTTCTGAATGTTGAGCTTTAAGCCAGCTTTTTCACTCTCCTCTTTCACTTTCATCAAGAGGCTTTTTAGTTCCTCTTCACTTTCTGCCATAAGGGTGGTGTCATCTGCATATCTGAGGTTATTGATATTTCTCCCGGCAATCTTGATTCCATCTTGTGCTTCTTCCAGCCTAGCATTTCTCATGATGTACTCTGCATATAAGTTAAATAAGCAGGGTGACAATGTACAGCCTTGACATAGGGCATATTAATTATTACTGTGGAACAAATGGCTCTGAAATACCAGTGATTTATAACAGCAAAGATCTACTTTTGTGTCACACTGTGGCCAGCTGAGGCTTATAGAGCACTATGTCAACACTTGCGTCCATGATCCCCAAAAGAGTGCAAGGTTTACAGCAACTTAGGGTTTGTAAAGGTGTCTTCTTAGAAAACACATGCATCACTTTGACTCACATTCTATCGGCCAAGCAAATATTGACTACAAATATGTACAGAAGAACAACCTAGGGTATTATTAACAACTTTAATGATACCAACTTAATATCTGAGCCTCAGGAGACTTTGGAGTTTATCTTGTAATATCCTGTCATTTTATAGATGTGGGATGGAGACCCACAGAGATGAAAGCCACATAGTCATTCAATGGTATAGCCAGAAGACAGATCCTAGAATCCTAAGACTTCTTGTTACACACACACAAACACACACATAATTTTCTATTTCTTTAATTTTATTTTTTTTAATTGAAGATAGTTACTTTACAGAATTTTGCTCAGTTCAGTCAGTCAGTCATGTCCAACTCTTTGCGACCTCATGGACTGCAGCATGCCAGGCCTCCCTGTCCATCACCAACTCCCAGAGCTTACTCAAACTCATGTCCACAGTCAGTGATGCCATCCAACCATATCATCCTCTGTCATTCCTTCTCCTCAAGTCTGCAATCTTTCCCAGCATCAGAGTCTTTTATGATGAGTTATTTCTTCACATCAGGTGGCCAAAGTATTGGAGTTTCAGCTTCAAAATCAGTCCTCCCAATGAATATTCAGAACTGAGTTCCTTTAGGATGGACTGCTTGGATCTCCTTGCAGTCCAAGAGACTCTCATGAGGCTTCTCCAACACCACAGTTCAAAAGCATCAATTCCTCGGCACTCAACTTTCTTTATAGTCCAACTCTCACATGCATACATGACTACTGGAAAAACCATAGCTTTGACTAGACGGACCTTTGTCAGCAAAGTAATGTCTCTACTTTTTAATGTGTTATCTAGGTTGATCATAGCTCTTCTTCCAAGGAGCAGGCCTCTTTTAATTTCATGGCTGCAGTCACCATCTGCAGTGATTTTGGAGCCCAAGAAATGAAAGCCTCTCACCATTTCCTTTGTTCCCCATCTATTTGCCATGAAGAGATGGGACTGGATGCCATGATCCGAGTTTTCTGAATGTTGAGTTTTAAGCCAACATTTTCACTCTCCTCTTTCACTTTCATTAAGAGTCTCTTTAGTTCTTCTTTGCTTTCTGCCATAAGGGTGGTGTCATTTGCATATCTGAGGTTATTGATATTTCTCCCAGAAACCTTGATTCCATCTTGTGCTTCATCCAGCATGGCATTTCGCATGATGTACTCTGCATATAAGTTAAATAAGCAAGGTAACTTGATGTACTCCTTTCCAGATTTGGAACCAGTCTGTTGTTCCATGTCCGTATCTAACTGCTACTTCTTCACCTGCATACAGATTTCCCAGGAGGCAGGTCAGGTGGTCTGGTATTCCCAGCTCTTGAAGAATCTTCTACAGTTTGTTGTGATCCACACAGTCAAAGGCTTTGGCATAGTCAATAAAGCAGAAGTAGATGTTATTCTAGAACTCTCTTGCTTTTTCAATGATCCAACAAATGTTGGCAATTTGATCTCTGGTTCTTCGACCTTTTCTAAATCCAGCTTGAACATTTGAAAATTCACAATTCATGTACTGCTGAAGCCTGGCTGGGAGAATTTTGAGCATCAGGAAGCTTCCATAAGCCTCTTGTCTTTATCCATCAGAGGGCAGACAGAAGGAAAACCACAATCACAGAATACTAATCAAACTGATCACATGGACCACAGCCTTGTCTGACTCAATGAAACTATGAGCCATGCTGTGTATGGCCATCCAAGATGGACAGGTCATGGTAGAGAGTTCTGACAAAATGTGGTCTACTGGAGAAGGGACTGGCAAACCACTTCGGTATCCTTGCCTTGGGAACCCCATGAACAGCATGAAAAGGCAAAATGATAGGATACTGAAAAAGGAACTCCCCAGGTCAGAAGGTGCCCAATATACTACTGGAGATCAGTGGAGAGCTAACTCCAGAAAGAATGAAGGGAAGGAGCCAAAGCAAAAACAACACCCAGTTGTGGCTGTGACTGGTGATGGAAGTAAAGTCCGATGATGTAAAGAGCAATATTGCATAGGAACCTGGAATATTAGGTCCATGAATCAAGGCAAATTGGAAGTGGTCAAACAGGAGATGGCAAGAGGGAACATTGACATTTTAGGAATCAGTGAACTGAAATGGACTGGAATGGTTGAATGTCACTCAGATGACCATTATATCTACCACTATGGGCAAGAATCCCTTAGAAGAAATGGAGTAGCCATCACAGTCAACAAAACAGTCTGAAATGCAGTACTTGGATGCAGTCTCAAAAATGACAGAATAATCTCTGTTTCCAAGGCAAAGGAGATGTCCCTGGTCTATCTAGCTTATTCCAGTCTGTCTACTGTACTCTGTAAATTCCTTGAGGGCAAAGATCAAGAAACACTCAGCACCATGCCAGCAACATAATTAATGCATAATAAATATTTGTGGGACAAATAAATGAATTCATGTTCTCTATTGCTTCTGATTTATCATTGTCACTTATAATATCTAAACTAGAAAACCTTTGTATTAGAAGGGTAAAAACTTTTAATATACATTTCCAAAACTGTTAAATTGTTGGTCTGAAAATTCAAATTTGTTAACTGTTAATTTCTACCAATGTGCTTTGAATACGTTTAGCTGTGCATTTTGCCCAAGAAATAGCTTACTGGTGTCTACTGCACTATATACTCTTCAGACCTCCCCCACTCTGTTTAGCCATTTGGTACCATGTACTGAAGCCTCATACAAACCCTTCAGCTTCCTGAGAAGAAGCTCTCCCTGAGTTCACTGGAAGAAATTCAGTTGTCTACTTGCGCTGTTACACATGAATTCCCCCCTGTTCCCTAGTGTCTTCCTCACTGTCCAGAATCCAGTCTCAGAGATTATAGAAACAGGTCAGAAAAAATCTGATACCAAACATAAGAGTCACAAAGCTCAGTGTTTTGTGTAGACACATACACTGAAAATTTATTTTTTCCCTTTGATGTACTGATCACCAAGTGAAAAAAAAAAAAAAAAAAAAAAACCACCCAGGCAGAAGTTAGGCACAAGGAGGGAACAATAGAGGGAAAAAAAGAAACTTCAAGATTGACTCAGTTCAGTCACTCAGTCATGTCCAACTCTTTGTGACCCCATGGACTGCAGCACACCAGGCTTCCCTGTCCATTACCAACTCCTGGAGCTTACTCAAACTCATGGTGATGCCATCCAACCATCTTATCCTCTGTCATCCCCTTTTCCTCCCACCTTCAATCTTTCCCAGCATCAGGGTCTTTGAAAATGAGTCAGCTCTTTGCATCAGGTGGCCAAAGTATCGGAGTTTCAGCTTTAGAATTAGTCCTTCCAATGAATATTCAGGACTGAGTTCCTTTAGGATGGACTTCTTGGATCTCCTTGCAGTCCAAGAGACTCTTAAGTCTTCTCAGCCACCACAGTTCAAAAGCATCAACTCTTCTGTGCTCAGCTTTCTTTATAATCCAACTCTTAAATCCATACATGACTACTGGAAAAACCATAGCTTTGATTTGAAAGACCTTTGTCAGCAAAGTAATATCTCTGCTTTTTAATATGCTGTCTAAGTTGGTCATAGCTTTTTTTCCAAGGAGTAAATGTCTTTTAATTTCATGGCTGCAATCACCACCTGCAGTGATTTTGGAGCCCAAGGTTGACTATTATATGCTAAACTATGTGGTGCATATCAGGAGATAGACCCCTCCTAACTCCCTTCTGGTTATTATAGTAAGTACCTAGTTTTCTATTTGAACTCGGCTTTATGTGACTAATAGGAAGTTCTTAAGGAATCTGAAAAAGAGCCATTATCCTAGAGCAGGGGTCCCCAACCTCCAGGATTGAACATCTGATGATCTGAGGTAGAAGTGAGTTATAATTATAGAAATAAAGTGCCTAGTAAATGTGAAGTACTGAAAACATCCTGAAACAATCCCCATTTCCCCAGGTTCATGGAAAGACTGTCTTCCACAAAACTGGTCCCTGGTACCAAAAGTTTAGGGACTGCTGTCCTAGAGTGTAATTCCTCCAATTGTGCTTCCTTGACTTGTTTTTTTCTAAAAATCCTATGTATGCTCCCTGCTAAATGGGTTCTTTAATCAAATAAACTAGGGAAAAAAGAGACAATTAAATGGTTTGTTTGTATAGACTATTTAGATACTTTTCAATGCATGTGGTCAGATGCTCATTCATGTCCAACTCTTTGCAGCCCCACGGACTGTAGCCCACTAGGCTCCTCTGTCCATGGGATTCTCTGGCAAGAATAATGGAGTGGGTTACCATTTCCTTCTTCATTTCAATGCATACAACTCTATAAACAGAAATTTTCAGGTGATCTTAAGTTCATTATATTTTCCTATTCTTTTATACCAGCATGTTGAAATAAAGCTAGGCTTTCGAATGTCCAGTTTTCTATGGAAAGTGTATCTTTATAGAACTACACTTGACAAGTAATTTCTTTCTTTCAACTCCAAAGCTGAGGACTTACAGCTTCCAAAGCCCTGTTGTTGAGACTCTATGTATCAAATGAATATACTATTTTAACAGTCAGTCCTTCTGACTAACATACTACATTCACACACACACACACACACACACACACACACACACACATATGCAAGAAGTAAACTTCTTTTCAACAGAGTGACTGAACAACAACAACAAATCTAGTTTGGAGAATTAATCATTCAGCATTTTGCAGTTCCCTACTTGGCAGGATCATTCCATGAGTTGTTCGCTCACCTACCACCTAATTAATATGCCAAGAATGAATACCAGGACCATTTATCAGCTCTATAAGATCCGGCAATGTACTTAAAACTCATGATCTCTTTCATCATCCTTTTTTATCTTTGATGATTCAAGCCAGAAGAGTTAAGTTCAACTTATATCATTATTGCTACTATTTGTTGTTGTAGCTAAGTCATGTCCAGCTCTTTGTGACCTCATGGACTGCAGCATGCAAGGCCTCCCTGTCCTTCACCATCTCTCAGGGTTTGCTCAGATTCATGACCATTGAGTTAATGATGCTATCTATCCATCTCATCCTCTGCCACCTTCTTCTCCTTTAGCCTTCAGTCCTTCCCAGCATCAGGGTCTTTTCCAATGAGTTGTCTCTTTGCATCAGGTGGACAAAGTATTGGAGCTTCAGCTTTAGCATCAGTCCTTCCATTGAATATTCAGGCTTGATTTTCTTTAGGGATGACTGGTTTGATCTCCTTGCAAGGGACCCTCAAGGTCTCTATTGAGCTAGTTACAGATAGAAGCTGCTTCTTATTCTGAGTACAGTTACTTGCCTGAAGAGAATTATTTTGCTTCTTCTCTGTTATGGATTTTCCTCTTGGAGTTTGACTTGTTTTCACTCAACTTCCCAATCTGCTTCAGATAATTTTATCATCACAACATCTGCTAGTTTCATTAAAGTAAAGTGGCACACTGCTTGCCTGAACCAATTAGAGAGCTCTTGGTTTGCTCTAGAAACTTTGAGTCATAGAACACATGCAGATGTAAAATGCATATCACATCTAAAGCACACCCACACACACACAAAATGCCAAAGAATTGTACCTCTTTCTTAGTGATAACAGGTTCAACCAATAACTATTTGTTTTTCACTTTGAAGAAATCTTGATATTCCTCAGGTACTTCAAAGAAGTGATAGTATGCTATATTAGGATGAGTTTTATGCTCCTCTCTGGCACTTGAAAAGACATCTTACCAAGACTTCCAGTGTTTCTTCTACTTCCCTTTCTCCTCATCTTATAGAGTGTGATAAATGTGGTGAACCAACATAATATTCGTGAGGCAGGAACATACACCCATTTCTTTTAGACAAAACTGTAGCACAAATCTGGAAAATTGATCAAACCCTGAGAAAGAGAGTAAAGGTGTAGTGTTTAACTTCCAGATAAGAACAAACCGCTCCTGTTTTGTTTTTATTTTTGTTTTTAACAAACTGGACAAAGGGGGTAATATTTATCGTTTAATAGCTACACAGCAGATTCAATGGGCTGTAAAAATTCTCTCACCTAAGGAAACCTCATCAGGAAAAGCAACTATACTTTGACTCACTACCTGATTCAGTTCAGTTCAGCTCAGTTGCTCAGTCGTGTCTGTTTCTTTGTGACTCCATGAACTGCAGCACGCCAGTCCTCCCTGTCCATCACCAACTCCCGGAGTCCACCCAAACCCATGTCCATTGAGTCGGTGAGGTCATCCAACCATATCATCCTCTGTCTTACCCTTCTCCTCCCACCCTCAATCTTTCCCAGCATCAGGGTCTTTTCCAATGAGTCAGCTCCTTGCATCAGGTGGCCAAAGTACTGGGGTTTCAGCTTCAATATCAGTCCTTCCAATGAACACCCAGGGCTGATCTGCTTTAGGATGGACTGGTTGGACCTCCTTTCAGTCCAAGGGACTCTCAAGAGTCTTCTCCAACACCACAGTTCAAAAGCATCAATTCTTCAGTGCTCAGCTTTCTTTATAGTCCAACTCTCACATCCACACATGACTACTGGAAAAACCATAGCCTTGACTAGACGGACCTTTGTTGACAAAGTAATGTCTCTGTTTTTTAATATGCTGTCTAGGTTGGTCATAACTTTCCTTCCAAGGAATAAGCGTCTTTTAATTTCATGGCTGCAATCACCATCTGCAGTGATTTTGGAGCCCCCAAAAATAAACTCAGCCACTGTTTCCACTCTTTCCCCATTTCCCATGAAGTGATGGGACCAAATGCCATGATCTTAGCTCTCTGAATGTTGAGCTTTAAGCCAACTTTTTCACTCTCCTCTTTCACTTTCATCAAGAGGCTCTTTAGTTCTTCTTCACTTTCTGCCATAAGGGTGGTGTCATCTGCATATCTGAGGTTATTGATATTTCTCATGGCGATCTTGATTCCAGCTTGTGCTTCTTCCAGCCCAGCGTTTCTCATATGTTCTCCCAGATGTTCCCTGCATATAAGTTAAATAAGCAGGGTGACAATATACAGCCTTGACATACTCCTTTTCCTGTTGGGAACCAGTCTGTTGTTCCATGTCCAGTTCTAACTGTTGCTTCCTGACCTGCATACAGGTTTCTCAAGAGGCATGTCAGGTGGTCTGGTATTCCCATCTCTTTCAGAATTTTCCACAGTTTATTGTGATCCACACAGTCAAAGGCTTTGGCATAGTCAATAAAGCAGAAATAGATGTTTTTTGGAACTCTCTTGCTTTTTCAATGATCCAGCGGATATTGGCAATTTGATCTCTGGTTCCTCTGCCTTTCCTAAAACCAGCTTGAACATCTGGAAGTTCTCGGTTCACGTATTGCTGAAGCCTGGCTTGGAGAATTTTGAGCATTACTTTACTAGCATGTAAGATGAGTGTGATTGTGTGGTAGTTTGAGCATCCTTTGGCATTGCCTTTCTTTGGGATTGGAATGAAAACTGACCTTTTCCAGTCCTGTGGCTACTGCTGAGTTTTCCAAATTTGCTGACATATTGAGTGCAGCACTTTCACAGCATCATCTTTCAGGATTTGAAATAGCTCAACCGGAATTCCATCACCTCCACTAGCTTTGTTCGTAGTGATGCTTTCTAAGGCCCACTTGACTTCACATTCCAGATGTCTGGCTCTAGGTGAGTGATCACACCATCGTGATTATCTGGGTCGTGAAGATCTTTTTTGTACAGTTCTTCTGTGTATTCTTGCCACCCTTTCTTAATATCTTCTGCTTCTGTTAGGTCCATACATTTTCTGTCCTTTATCGAGCCCATCTTTGCATGAAATGTTCCCTTGGTATCTATAATTTTCTTGAAGAGATCTCTAATCTTCCCATTCTATTGTTTTCCAATTAAGCTTATAATAATCCACCTTTATCTTCCAAGAGACATCTGTCTTCTGCATTAGTCTAACTAGGGATGTGATAAGAATCATCAGTCTTCATCTTTCAACACCTTAGAAGCAGCACTCACATCTTTGTTTTCTCCAGAGATACAGAATTGACTTTGATTTGCTCTTTTGGATGGGATTAAGAATTCCAGATGCTTCCACATTGCCATTTCTACCACAGTGGAATTCATACCCATTGGATCCAACTCACAAGAAAATTTTGATGCAGGAAAGCATCTTTATATTCCTCTTTTGTTTCCCTTGTACTCCCAGCTTTATACATTAAATGCTTGTTTTCTAACACTCTTTTGTAAGCAAAGCCTGAGAAGATGTTACTGTCATTTTTCCTCTGAAAAATATTCACATTCAAATGAAAAAGAAAAATCATAAGCTTCAAACAGAACCAATTGGATTTCTAATTGTAAGCCCGTCACCTGCTAAATCATGTGTGACTTTGCTCACATTAATTAACCTCAGTTTTATAATCTATAAAAGGGTGTAAGTCTAAAGACTTATGAAGCAAATCACTGAACACAGGCATTTATAACCACAGGTGTGTAAAACAATGCTGACCTCTTTGCTGAAAATAGTCCAATTCTCCACCCTTTGGAGTACTCTTCCATTGGATTTCCCTGGGAAACATGCTCTGTTCTCTTCCTCTGTTTAGGTCAAATTCTCTCTTTTGTATACTTCTTTAACACCCTCTTTCCCCTTTCTAGTGTCTGTCTCAATGTATATCTCACATTTGTTTATTTATTTATTTAATTATTGTTTATTTTTTTACCAATACTTTATATACCCCCTTGAGCGTTTTGTTTTGCTCATATTTATAAAAGTCTCAGTCTTAGCATTTAAAAATTAGTTGAATGAATGAATTAATATCAAGAGGCAACAACTAATGGACACTTACTGTGGGTAATACTCTGCGCCATGTGCTATATGTCTGCCACTCATAAAATACCCAAATATCTCTCACATTTTTTCATCACAAATTTCAGAAAGATTTAGAAAAGCTAACACTGAGATTTTTCTCACTATTTCCCTCAGTAGTCTGGGTATCTTCTCTTCCCACAGTATCTTGAATATACATTCAATCATCTCATGTCCATGATATAATTTGCCTGCACTTTCAAGACCTCCAAAACAACACAGCTGATTTGGAAACTCTAGTCTGCCTGAGGAACATCTGAAAGCTGTTTTAAGTACTTCCCTCATGCATAGAGATTCTAACTCTGTAGGTCAGGAGTGAGACCTGAATATATGTGATTTTATAAAACTTTTCTGAACCAAAGACATTTGATCACAACCTTTAAACAAATAGTAAAAGTCTGATTAAAACATACAGCTTTATTTTGGGTGATTTCTTTGGAATTGTCTTATATCCTTCTGGAAAGAGAAAACTTGGTATTTGCTTTCTAGAGGGACAGCTGGCATCTCTGAAAATGACAATGGGGATTTTGGAAATGGACACAAAATGACCTGTGCTTTTCTAACCACTCCATGGGCTATCTCTAAGCAGTAAAAAAGGAATCTTCTATTAAAACTTCCCACTGAAACACACACTTCAGATGCTAACATAGGACAGTAACATGTATAGGAGTGGACACTTTCACTCTATGAGTTAAATGATATGCTTTGTCTTTGTCACAGAAATTCTCAGATTATTTTTCCCTAAAATGTTTGCTAAGATCCCTAAAAAAAAAAAAACAAATAGGATTTTCCACTTGCACATTCAACTCAAGCATCTTCTTTATATAATTCTCTTGATTCTCCAAATATTAACATTTTAGGCAGGTACAATGAAATTCAACAAACTGAGCTAAAATAAATATATTACCAAATCAAATAAAACTCAAACCTAATCCTTTAGATTTCAAGTTTCAGGCAAGCCTTCTCCTTTAAAGTAATATATTTATCTACGTATTTGTTTAGCTAAGACTAAGATAAGACTGACCAGAGTTGAAGTATCAACTCTGCCATTTACTAGCTCTGCAATCAGAGGCGGGCTTCCCAGGGTGGCCCCAGTGGTAAAGAACCCGTCTGCCAATGCAGGAGATGCAAGAGACATGGGTTCAGTCCCTCGGTCAGGGAGATTGCCTGGAGGAGGGCACAGCAACCCATCCCACTTGCCTGGAGAACCCCATGGACAGAGGAGCCTGGCGGGCTACAGTCCATAGCGTCGTAGAGGGTCAGACAAGACTGAAGAGACTAAGCATGTAATCAGAGGCAAAGTTTTTTAACTTCTCCAAGACCCAGCCCCATCAATAAAATGAGGACATCCATCACATAGGTTTGATGTAAGAATTAAAGGAAAGCAGGTATTTAAGAATACATTAAGATGGGCCCGACATAAGGTAAATATCATAGGTTTTAGTTTTTTGGTTTGAAAGAATACAAGCACCCCAATGCTCATTGAAGCATTGTTTACAATAGCCAAGACATGGAATCAACCTAAATACCCACTGACAGAAGAATGGATAAAGAAGATGTGGTACATATATACACTGGAATATTACTCAGCCATAAAAATGAATGAAATAATGCCATTTGTAGCAACATGGATGGACCTGGAGATTATTATACTAAGTGAAGTAAGTCAGAGAAAGACAAATATCACATGATATCACTTATATGCAATACCTAAAAAAAATGACACAAATGAACTTATTTACAAACAGAAACAGATGCACAGACTCAGAGAATTTACGGTTACCAAGAAGGAAGTGGGTGAGGGAGGGACAGATTGGGAGTTTGGGACAGGTATGTACACACTGCTATTTTTATAAATAGATAACCAGGACTTCCCTGGTGGCATGGTGGGTAAGAATCCACCTGCCATTGCAGGGAACGTGGCAAAGATTCTTTCTCTGGTCCACAAAAGATTCTACATGCTGTGGCCCATGAGCCACAGCTACTAAATCTGTGCCCTAGTGCTGGCAAGCCACAGCTGCTAAAGCCTGCATGCTCTAGAGATGGCAAGGAATACCTAATGAGGGCCCGCGCCACAACTACTGAGCTTGTGCACCAATAGCCTGTGCTCTGCAACAAGAGAAACCTGTGACCTGCAACCAGAGAGTAGTCCCTGCTCTCTGCAACTAGAGAAAGCCTGCATGCAGCAGTGAAAACCCAGCCCAGCCAAAAATAAATAAATATATGAAGCAGTGTGTACACGTCAAAAGATAAAGAAATAAATAAAATAGATAATCAACAGGACTTACTGTATAGCACAGGAAACCCTGCTCAATCCTCTGTAATAACCTAAATGGGAAAATAATTTGAAAAAGAATAGTTATATGTATAACCAATCACCTTGCTGTGCACCTGAAGCTAATACATTATTAAATCAATTATATTCCAATATAAAATAAAAATTAAAAAAAAAAGAATTACTGTATGAGCCAGCAATCCCACTCCTGGGATTTCCAGATACATCTGAAAGAAACAGTAACTAGAAAACAGTCATGCACCCAAACATTCATTGCAGCACTCTTTACAATAGCCAGGACATAGAAGCAATATTAAATGTCCATTGACAGAAGGATGGCTAAAGAACATGGGATACATACATACCATGGCATGTTACTCAGCTGTAAGAAAGAATGAAATAATGCCATTAGCAGCAACATGGATGGACCTGGAGATTATGATACTAACTGAAGTCAGTCGGACAGAGACGAATATCATATGACATCATTTATATGTGTAATCTTTAAAAATGACACAAATGAATTTTTTTCAAAACAGAAACAGATTCAGACTTTGAAAACAAGCTTATAGTTACCAAAAGGGAAAGCTTGGGGGGTGATATAGTAGGAGTTTGAAATTAACAATATACACTTATTATATATAAAATAGAATCAATAAGGAGTTCCTACTGTATAGTAAAGGGAACTCTACTCATTAATCTGTAATAAGCTATATGGAAAAGAATCTTAAAAAAGAATGGATAAATGTGTATGGATAACGAAATCACTTTGCTGTACATCTGAAACCAATATAACATTGTAAATCTAATATAAATAAAAATTAAATTTAAAAAATTTTAAAATAAACTAAAAAAACTCCACTATGCTGTATATCTGAAACTAATAATATTGTTGTCAACTATACTTTCAATAAAAACAAAAGCAAAGAATTATTACCTCTTATTATTACTACACATCATTGATAATAAACCACACTGAGAACAATCATGATAGTGATTATCATGGAGATATGAGAAAAAAGACCTGCAAGTCTTTCACAAACCTCAAATTTCTAAGTACTTGAGATTGTCGCTATGGTTGTTTATAAACTCTGACTCCATTTTCAATGATGCCTCTTGGACTCAGATGGTTTCCATCCTCAGTCAAATTGTTAAAATACTTGTTAATTTGGGATTAACCTAACTATTAAGCAAAATGACAAAGGTTTCTTTGGTTTCCAGCTTTCAAGTTTCATGCTTGATTTGATTTTTTGGAGGAGGGAAACTACTGTGATGCATAAATGGTAGCAGCACTTTTATCAGATGGTCCATTAGTCAGTTTTCTTGAAGTGAAAAGTGAATTTCAGCAACACAGCTGTCATTTAGCATTCTCATCCATGAAAAGAAAAATTAAAAAAAGATGGAAACTTGCTATTTTTCTGTTTCAAAAATAAAACAAGGCCAAAGAAACTGTCATCCGGTCAACTTTACTCAGAAAAGAACTGGCTGTTTTCCCAAAGGCAAATTGAATTGTGGAAAATGTTTCTACTGGTTTTCACAGGAAAAGCAGCATAACTGGGGATAAAGCAGGCAAGAAGTTGACAGTTAGGAAAGGAACTAAAATGTAAATAAGAAATAATGTATGATTTGATTTTACTGTTTAATATCCAGCTAAAGTTTGGTTAACAATAAAAGTACTTAGTTCAGGGCACTTCAGTTGAGATGAGGTGTACCTAACTTCCATGGATGTTAACTTTGGACTTAGAGGTAGAGGTAAATGAACAAGGAAGTGTTCTGTCAGCCAGAGTTGCAATATTAGAACTTGCTCACTGGTGTGGCTTTGTTTCACATAATTCAAAATTCACATTGTTTTGCATCTAAGTGGAAATAATCATTTGAGTCACATTCTAGAGTAGGACAAGAGAGAAAGGACAACTGACAGTGCTCAGTACAAATAAAATCCTATTATATTACACTGGGACATTTTAATTTTGGTAAGACAACACTACAAATAATGGTGCGGTTATAAAAAGCTTTAACCTCAAATATAATACTTCAAAGACTGAGAAAGACATTATGTGATTGATTAAATAAATAATGTAATCATTCATGGGAATAAGAAAAGATTAAGAGTTATTTGCTGCTGCTTCCTTTATAGTATCTCTTCACTAACTTTTATTAGAGGAAAATACTTCTTTTTTTTTTTTTTTTATTCCTTCCCAATCCTCCTCTCTGCTAGGGGAGTCTGGTCCTACCCGCTGGCCACAGGAGCCTAGTCTGTTTACCCCACCACCCTGCTTTGTCCTGCTCCAGCGTGTCCCCTACACTGTTTGGCTCTCCTGCACCCTCACGCTGCATCTTACAAACTGCACCTTCTTCAGCAGCTCTCCCACCGCCCAGGTGGGACTTAGAGGAAAATACTTCTGAGTGAAATTCCTAATGAAACGTGCTTATATTTATTTTGTTCTGAGCAATTTTTTATGCTCAGTTAGATTCAAATTACAGAAACATCCTATTAGCATAGGTGTCCTAAAACAAAAACAAATGGTGGGCAGGAATTCTAAGAGCAGCCAAAGTTAAAAACTGCAATAAACTGTAATTAGAAAATAAAGAGTAAGTTTACATGAATGATAAGGAGGGCAATTTTTCCTGAAACTTAAGATAGCTCTCCACCAAAGTATTATTTTGGTTGCAAGGGAGAGCCAATCTGACTCCATGTTGGATCTGTTCTTTGACTTGCGTTTCTTTGCTTTTGTTATTATAATCACACAATAGGAGCTTTCCTGGTGTCTCAGTAAAGAATCTGTCTGCAATGCAGGAGACCTAGGTTCTCTCCCTTGGTCAGGAAGATCTGCTGGGGAAGAAATTGGCAACCCACTCCAGTATTCTTGCCTGAGAAATTCCATGGACAGAGGAGACTGGCAGGCTATAGTCCATGGAGTTGCAAAGAGCTGGACACAATTGGGCAACTAAACCACCACCACCACCGCTAATCATACATAGTGAGTAGTGGTTCTCCGCCTCAGAGAACCCTGCCCCTCTGCCTGTCAGTTAAACTAAAGTGCCTTTATTCAGCTCACAGAGAGATCATCTGACCCTGTCCACCTGTGTATGGCTGCCAGACAGAAGAGATGAACACATTCCTTCCCCATGTGGGCCTTTCCCAGAGACGTTTTCACCAGACTGATGGCCCTTTTTACTTCACTTCCTCATTGCCTCTCCCTCTCTATTCTGCCTTTTAACCCTACCTCACTGCTTCTCTCTTTCCTTCTATGAAAGAAGTTGGCATCCAGACCCCGATAAGATGGCTATTGAGACATTAGGCTGACATCTTCTCAGTCAGCTGGCTTTCCATAGAAAACCATATTCCTTGCTGCAACAACTCGAGTCTCATATTTATTGGCCTGTCATGTGGTGAGCAGAGAGAGCTTGGACTTGGTAACATTTTTGGATTATCAGTAAGGGATACTATACAAACTAAAGCCTAATTTCTGAAAATTTTATGGGAACTTTTATAGATTTAATCATAAAGCATAAAGAGGTATATGATGAGAAAATGCTGAAACTGAGGAAATAGTTATCTTAGGACAAAACGTTATGCAGTTTCATTAAAAAGTGAATAGAGATAATATAAGTGATGGGTAGCAAAACATGCCACTTTAGCATAGAGATAATATTAGCATGAATGTAGTTGAGAAGAAACAGATACAAGGAAAGCTTTCTGCTTCCCTCATTTGCCTAAAAATAGGACATAAATTTGTAAAAGTGTTCTGACCCCTCTATTAGAAACAAGTTTATCACCATTGACAGTTCTATACCATGATCTGCCCAGAGATGCATCAGAGCAATCTTCAAATCAAACTTTACTAACTTGACTTTATTCACTATTAGTTCCCCCATACATTTACCACCACAATTTGCCACCCTAGAAGTCCTTTTCTTTTGACTTGTCACTTCTCCAAAAATGTATTGCTCTGTAACCACTCCAATGAATTACTCAACGCTGAGTACAACCATGTATATGTGTGATGCATATGTTCAGTTCAGTTCAGCCGCTCAGTCATGTCCGACTCTTTGCGACCCCATGGACTGCAGCACACCAGACCTCCCTGTCCATCACCAACACCCAGAGTTTACCCAAACTCATGTCCATTGAGTTGGTGATGCCATCCAACCATCTCATCCTCTGTCGTCCCCTTCTCCTCCTGGCTTCAATCTTTCCCAGCATCAAGGTCTTTTCAAATGAGTCAGCTCTTCGCATCAGATGGCCAGAGTATTGTAGTTTCAGCTTCAACATCAGTCCTTCCAATGAACACTCAATATGCACATGTTAATAAACTATTTGCTTTTTCTTTTGTTAATCTGTCTTTGTCAGTCTAATTTACAGGGTCCCAACTAGAGAACCTGAAATGGGGAGAGTAAAAAGAAAAGTTTTCCTCCTCTACAAAGAATTACTTCAATAAACATCCTAAGTCATGAGAAGATTCAAATTCTAGAAATAAAAGCAAATATGATCACTCCACTCATTAATAACAATGAGGTTGGTGAACAGCATAAGATGAAGATGCCACATACTTTGCAGAAATCATGTGAATTATGAAGCTCAATAAATATTTCAGTGCTGAGAAAATTAACATAGAACCGCAAGCATAAACCTATATAAACTCTTATCTGGACTAATGAAAATGTTTACCTGAAAGGAAATTATAGTCCATTTTTAAAATATGTCTTTCACAAGGCCTTTGTTGTTTGAAAACATAGTAAAACAACTCTCTAACCTGGGGTTTTGGGGGGTTTTGTTAGGTTTATTTCATTATGGATGAATAACTAGACTTATTGTGGCTATCATTTTGCGATATACACAAACACTGAATCATTACATTGTATCCCTAAAACTAATATAATATTATATGTCAGTTCAGTCCCCAGGTTGGGAAGATCCTGTGGAGTAGGAAATGGCAACCACTCCATTGGAGTGGAATATCACTCCAATATTCTTGCCTGGAAAATTTCAAGAACAGAGGAGCCTGGTGGGCTATAGTCCAAGGGGTTTCAAAAAGTTGGCCATGACTGAGTGACTTACCACACATTGTTAATTGCTGTAACCCTGCTGTGAATTACATGCCCAGGACTCATTTATCTTACAACTAGAACTTTATATCTTTTGACCACCTCCCATGACTGAGTGACTGACCACACACATTGTTAATTGCTGTCACCCTGCTGTGAATTACATGCCCAGAACTCATTTATCTTATAACCAGAAGTTTACATCTTTTGACCACTCCCACCCACCTCTGGAAACCACTAATCTGTTCTCTAACTATGAGTTCATTTTTTCATTTTTGCTTTGTTTTTATATTCCACATAAAAGTGTCATTATATGGTATTTGTCTCACTGCAACTTATTTCACTTAGCATGATTCCCTCAAGGTCTGTCCATGTTGTCACAAATGGAAAGATTCACTTCTATTCTTATGGCTGATTAATAATATTTCATTATATATAATATCTTATTATACATAATACAACTTATTATATTATATATTATGTTTATTATATAATACACAAAAATACTATAATTTCATATATATAATGAAATTTTATATATATTTATACACAAAAAAACTGAGAAAAATTCTGAAAGAGATGGGAAAACCAAACCTGCATTTTGAGAAACCTGTATACAGGTCAGGAAGCAACAGTTAGAACTGGACATGGAACAACAGACTGGTTTCAAATTGGGAAAGGAGTGTGTCAAGGCCTGTATATTGTCACCCTGCTTATTTAACTTGCATGCAGAGTACAACATGAGAAACACTGGGCTGGAAGAAGCACAAGCTGGAATCAAGATCACCATGAGAAATATCAATATCCTCAAATATGCAGATGACACCACCCCTATGGCAGAAAGTGAAGAACTAAAGAGCCTCTTGATGAAAGTGAAAGAGGAGAGTGAAAAAGTTGGCTTAAAGCTCAACATTCAGAAAACTAAGATCATGGCATCTGGTCCCGTCACTTCATGGGAAATAGATGGGGAGACAATGGAAACAATGTCAGACTTTAATCTTTTGGGCTCCAAAATCACTGAAGATGGTGAGTGCAGCCATGAAATTAAAAGACACTTACTCCTTGGAAGGAAAGTTATGACCAACCTAGATAGCATATTGAAAAGCAGAGACATTACTTTGCCAACAAAAGTCCGTCTAGTCAAGTCTCTGGTTTTTCCAGTGGTCATGTATGGATGTGAGAGTTGGACTGTGAAGAAAGCTAAGCACAAAAAATGGATGCTTTTGAACTGTGGTGTTGGAGAAGACTCTTGAGAGTCCCTTGGACTGCAAGGAGATCCAACCAGTCCATCCTAAAGGAGATCAGTCCTGGGTGTTCATTGGAAGGACTGATGCTGAAGCTGAAACTCCAATACTTTGGCCACCTCATGCGAAGAGTTGACTCATTGGAAAAGACCCTGATGCTGGGAAGGATTGGGGGCAGGAGGAGAAGGGGACGACAGAGAATGAGATGGTTGGATGGCATCACCGACTAGATGGACATGGGTTTGAGTAAACTCTGGGAGTTGGTGATGGACAGGGAGGCCTGGCGAGCTGTGATTCATGGGGTCACAAAGAGTTGGACACAACTGAGTGACTGAACTGAACTGACTGATACATATTTGTAACAACTTCTTTAGCCATTTAAACTTAATTTGTTTCCATGTCTTGGTTACTGTGAATAGAGCTGCAATGAACATGAGGGTACATGTTTTAATTTCCCTAGTTTGTTTTAATTTCCTTCGGATATATACACAGAAGTGGGATTACCAAATTATATGTCAGTCTTATTTATTTTTAATTTCTCTATACCGTTTTGCATAATGGCTGCATCACCACCAACAATGCATAAGGGTTCCCTTTTTTCCACATCCTAACACTTGTTCTTTCTTATCTTTTTGATAGATTACTATTCTAAAAGGTGTGAAGTGATATCTCATTATTTTGATTTTAATTTCCCTGATGACTAGTGATGTTCAGCATCTTTTATGCATCTGTTAGACATCTGCATGTCTTCTTTGGAAAAATGTCCATTCAGTAAGCTCTTTGACTCTTTGTTTATTCAAAACCTCTGCCTATTTTTAAATTGAATCTTTTTTTGGTTTGTTTGTTTTTTGCTACTGAGTTGTATAAGTTCTTTATATGTTTTGGATATTACCCCCTTGTCAGCTATATTATTTATGATAACTCTCCCATTCAGTAAATGACCTTTCATCTTGTTGATGGCCTCTTTTACCTTGCAGAAGCTCTTTGATGTACTCTCATTTGTCTTTGCTTTTTTTTTTTAAACATTTGTTGCCTTTGCCTTTGGTGACAAATGCAAAAAAAATATATCATTGCCAAGACTAATATCAACATTACTGCCTGTTATGTTCTAGGAGTTCTATGGTATTAGGTCTTATATTCAAGTAATTAACCCATTTTGAGTTTATTTTTACATGTGGTGTAAGGTACAGGTCCAGTTTTCCCAAAACCATTTATTGAAGATTTTTGTTTATTTACTGTTTATTGTCTTTATTTATGTTTTTGGTTTCTTTGTTGTAAATGAACTAACCATAAATGTGTGGGTTTATTTCTGGATTCTCTATCCTATTCCCTTAATCTATGTGTCTGTTTTTATGCCAATACCAAACTGTTTTAGTTACTACAGCTTCATAATAGCATTTGAAATCATGGAGCTTGATGCCTACAGCTTTTGCTTCTTTCCAAAGATTGTGATATTTGGAGTCTTTTGTAGTCCCACATAAATTTTAGAGCTGTTTGTTCTTTTTCCGTGAAAATTCTCTTTGGAATTTGATAGCGTTATGTAGCTAGAACAGGGAAAAAAGAGTCCAAAATGGCAGTGACTGAAAGACAAAGAAAGGGAAAAGCTCATGAAAGTGGAACAAAAGGAAATCTGCAGACCAGAGTGAGAACTTCAGGTGAAACAAACACTCCCCCTTCTTGGCTAGCCCAATTTGCATAGGACAGGCTTGGGGGGTGGAGACAAATGTACAAAAGCAGGAAGCCTAGACAGATTGAGCCCTCTCCTTTGGGATTGGCCCACCCTCACACCTCAAGGGTATACTATCCTTTGCTTTTCCTAATAAAACTGAGCTGTAACACTGGTCTGCCATTTCAACGTTCAAATCTTTGCTGTGGTGAGACAGAACCAAGGAAATTACACACTCCCCCGACAATAGGATTTCCTAAATCCAGATGTCTGTTTCCTTCCCCAAGGTAGGGAAGTTTGTAGTCATTATTTCTTCCAATGAATTTTCTGTCCCTTTTATTGCTCTGTTCTACTTTGAGAATCCCTATAATTCAAATGTTAGCTTGATGTTGTCTCGTAAATCCCCTAAGTAATCCTCACTTTTTAAAATCCTTCTTTTTTGCTGCTCTAATTGGGTGAGTTCCACTGCTCCGTCTTTGAGTTGACTGATCCTTTCTCTGTTTCATCTAGTCTTCTGTTGAAACTCTCTAGTGAATTTTTTAGTACAATTATTATATTCTTTATCTCTTTGATAAAGAAAAATATAAATATATTATATTATATTCTTTATCTCTTCTATTTGATACTTTCTTTAGTTTCTATCTCTTTGTTGAAATTCTCACTCAGTTTATTCATTCTATTCCCAAGTTTGGTGAACATTGCTATTATCATTATTTTGAACTCTTTATTAGGCAAATTACTTATGTTTGTTTCATTAAGATTTTTTTTCTGAGGTTTTATCTTATTCTTTTGTTTGGAATATATCCCCTCTGTATCTTCATTTTTCTGGACTCTTTGTGTTGGTTTCTATACATTAGATAAAACAGACTCTCTCAGTCTCAAAGGAGCAGTTTCATACAGGAGATAAGCCTTATCTTTCAACATTTTCTGGCTCTTGGTTGTTTCTCAAACCTTTGTTATCCATGCAAACTATTTTATTTTTAATAGCCCCGCTTTCACGCATTGGAGAAGGAAATGGCAGCCCACTCCAGTGTTCTTGCCTGGAGAATCCCAGGGATGGAGGAGCCTGGTGGGCTGCCGTCTATGGGCTCACACAGGGTCGGACACGACTGAAGCCACTTAGCAGCGGCAGCAGCAGCAGTAATTGAGAGTGAGCCATGACCTGTTAGTGTCCCAAAGGAAAGGATCTCAATCACTTAGATTCAGACTGTCTGGAATTCAGACCCTCAAGCAGTAGCTTCTAAAGTATGCAAATATACACAGTCCTGTGGGGTTGCTAGCATAAGCCCTGCTGACCACCAGTGATAGGTGATCCGGAGGTGTCCCCTGCTTGAGTGGCAGTCACAAAAATCTGGGCTCCAGGCAAGCTTCCACTCATGTCCAGGAGATGTCAGTGAGATGCAGTGAGGCAGAGTGAAGCACGAAAACAGTGTGCACCACAACTGCATTCCCTGAGGGCACATCCACAGGCCCCTAGCTGTGCCCAAGCTGAGCCCTCCCCTTCAGGCTGAAGCTGCAGGACCTCTTTCACAGAAAGACGGGCTTTCGGTCAGGTCTGTTCTCTGTGCAGTGTCCTGGGGATGGCAGCCAGCTAAGAACTGAGTCTCTGATTACTACAGTCTTGCAGGACCCAGACATATGAGCTCCCTGGCTGCCAGAGCCAGAGTACCACGGGGCATTCCTTAGGCAGCAGGCACAAAGATAGGGCACCCAAACTAAAAACCAAGGCACTGGACACATGTAGAAGCTCCCCCTACCCCTTCAGGAAATACTGGCATTCTAGAGTGTTGTAGAGAAAGAGGGTGTGGCAATCACCCACCCTCTAAGGTCTCTGGAATACTTTCCAGTTGGCACTTAAATGTGTGTTTAATAAGAAGCCTGCCCTTCAAGCTGCAGTTGTGATGATAAGCTAATACCTTCTTTCACAGAAAGACTGAGCTCCTGGGTCTACTGCCTCTTGCTGTCCCCTGAAGATGGTAACCTTTTAAGAACTCTTTCTCCATTGTTTATCACCCTGTGGTACCCAGAAGTGTAAGCCCCATACAGACAACTGTTGTTGTCTGGGTGATTAGGACTGAGCACAGTGTATAAGGTCTCACTTAAAACACAATTGTGTTAAGCCATGACACGTAGCAATGTTTATTCTCTTACTATGAATGTTTATAAATATGTACCATATGCCAGGAACTGTTTTAGATGCTACAGATACAGCAGGGAACAAATTTCATGAACCAATGGACTGTACATTCTAAAGGGAAAAGAGTCAATAAATATACTTCAAAGAAAATACATATTTCAAAGAAAAGTAAGATAAGGTAATGGAAAGAGTGTTGGTGTGTTGTTTCCATTGGGGAACCAGAGACTTCCTCTCTGAGGAACAGAAAATTGAATAAAGGAGAATAAAACTGAAGGAGAAAATTCAGCTAGAAGGCTTCAGCCATGGCCCTGGTAGAAATATCCAAGACTGCTGCTGTTTCATTGGTAGATGCAATGTTGTAAGATGCAGAGAATAGCTGAGTTCAACAGAGATTTACGGAGTAGAAAAAAAAATATTAAAAGTATCATTCTACTGGTAGCATTTACCTCAATTTTCTCTTTTAACACCTCCTGCAAATTTCAGAAGGGACAAAAGTCGGGATACTTTTCCATGCAAATCACACAATTTAAAGCTAAAGAACCATCGTCAATATAATAGAAAAACCAAATCCCTAGGACTCTAAAGACTGTTGCAAGAGAAAACTGTCTATTTCCCACCATCATCAACAAAAGGATAAATTCAGTAACATCATGATTAAAACACTTAATAAGAAAGAATTGTATAAAAGCCGGAGATAATTATAGCCATGTAAACCACTGCCATTGATGGTTATATTAATTGTTCTAGGCAGAGAATATAGCTTTTGGTTACCTTACAATATGCGATACAAACTCTGTAAAACAAAGCATAATTTGTTTTATGGTGCCAACAACAGCAAATAACAGCAGGGTTCTCAGAGTTTACTTGCACTAAATACACATTTTACTAAGACTGTTGCTTTACATTTATCCAGCTTGCATATAATCTCCTTGAAATGTTTAAATCCTGTACATCAAAAATAAACATACGATTTTCTTTACCTTCTGCCTAATGTAATTAATAATAGCCCATGGATGCCCAATACAAACAGCCTGGAAATCTTCAAGGAAATAATAAAACTGTAATGAAAATACTTAATAAATTTAGTTCATTATTTTGCCAGGATGAATGGATACTTGAAACCCAATCAGTGCCCAAAGAGTAATCAGGAATTAGTTATTTTTTGTTTAATTCTCTAATTCTGACTCCCTATATAAACTTGAGATACAGAAGAGGCAGGTAGCAACAAGACTAAGCTTTGAAAAATCACAATGCAAATACTTCAAAGAAAGTATGTCTCCTCTGGAACACTGCACAGTGCTTTTATATAAATGATTGGGCTTTTATATAAATTTATTTACGTTGCTGATCTCATTTCAAATGCATTTTAAAAACTCTCCATTTGTACTCTCCTCCCCTTATGATTATTCTTTTTGATATCTTATTTTATATCTAATCATTTTGTGTGTCCCTTTACTGTTTACTGTGGATATAGATCATTTTACTACTTGTGTCTTTTAACTTCCCCACTAGCTTTGTGTGCAGATGATTTCTTACCTTTGCTATATGTTTGTGTTTTCTGGTGAGCTCCTTCATTTCGTAATTTTCTTGCTTCTAGTTGTGGCCTTTTCTTTTTTCACCTACAGAAAAATTCCTTTCGCATTGTTGTAAAGCTGGTTTGGTGGTGCTGAACTCTTTTGTTGTCGTTGTTTAGTCACTAAGTCATGCCCGACTCTTTTGTGACCCCATGAACTTTGAAGCCGGCCAGGTTCCTCTGTCTCTGGGATTTCCCTGGGAAGAATCCTGGAGTGGATTGCCATTTCCTTCTCCAGGAGATCTTCCCAACCCAGGGATCAAACCCACATCCCCTGCATTGGCAGGCAGATTCTTTACGGCTGAGCCACCGGGGAAGTCCTGCTGAAATCTTGTAGCATTTGCTTATCTGTAAAGCTTTTTATTTCTTCATCAAACCCGGAGAGCCTTGCTAAGTAGACTATTCTTGGTTGTAGGTTTTTCTTTTTCATCACTTTGAATACACTGTGCCTCCCATCTGGCCTGTAGAATTTCTGCTGAAAATTCAGCTGATAACCTTATGGGAGTTCCCTTGTATGTTATTTGTTGTTTTTCCTTTGTTGCTTTTAATCTCTAAAATTTTTGCTGTTTTATTTATAACTCATCATGCTTACAATCTTTACTCTGAACTCTTTGTTGGCTAGATTGCCTATCTCCACTTAGTCCTTCTAGGATTTAAACTTGTTCCTTTTTCTGGAACACAAAGCTTCCCTGGTGACTCAGATAGTAAAGAATCTGCTTACAATGTGGGAGACCAGGGTTCAATATCTGGGTTAGGAAGATCCCCTGGAGAAGGGAATGGCAACCCACTCCAGTATTGTTGCCTGGAGAATCCCACTGACGGAGGAGTCTGGAGGGCTACAGTCCATGCGGTCTCAAAGAGTTGGACAGGACTAAGCAACTAACACTTTCACTTTCTTTTGTCTGGAATACATTCCTCTGCAGCCTTATTTTTGTCTAAGTTACTATGGGTATTTTTTAAAATATATTTATTTATGTGGCTGCAATATAGTTGCAATATGTGGGATCTATTTCCCTGTCTAGGGATCGAACCTGGGGCCCCAGCATTGGGAGCATGGAGTCTTAGCTGCTGGACCACCAGGGAAAAGTCCACTATGGGTATTTTTATGTATTCAGCAGGTTAGTTAAGGGCTTCCCAGGTGGCACTAGTGGTAAAGAACCCGCCTGTCAATGAAGGAGACATAAGGGATGTGGGTTCAATCCCTGAGTTGGGACGATCCCCTGGAGGAGGAAAGGGCACCCCACTCCAGTATTCTTCCCTGGGAAATCATGGACAGAGGAACCTGGTGGGCTACAGTCCACAGGGTCACAATGAGTCAGACACAACTGAAGTGACTTGGCAGGCATGCACACACGGGTTAGCTACCTTTCTGCCGGGAGCTGATATGGGGGGTCCCGCCCGTGACGAGGTCATGAAGAAAATACCGGGCAGGCAAGGCCGTCCGGGACCCCATCCATGACAAGGTCACGAGGAAAAAACCTGACAGGCACGGCCGTCTAGGATAAGGGACCCTCCAGGTTGGCCTCGGCCTCTACCCTACCCTGTATCCTCCCCCCTTTTCTGCTGTTGTTCTTGTTTGCCCTGCTGCAGATTCTTGTGTTGCCTGCCGAGAGCTCTCCTGCTCCTCTTTCACTGAATAATGACCAACTTAAAACCCTAATTAATAAATCTCCTGGACGCTGATACCCTATGAAGGGGCCAGGGATGAAGGAAATGCTTCAGTTCAAACCCTTTGGCTGGCATTGTGGCTTGTGTGATAAATATGTGCTCTCATTGCAAAAAATGCTCTTGATTGTTCTAAACATCCTAAGCACAGTACGCTAACAAAAGAAACTATTAAGCATAGGCCCCTTCACGGGGTGAGAAAAGCTCCACAAATATTATAGCCACAATGTGCTTAATAGAAAATAGTTTGGATAGAGATTAGCTGGCGACTCCTTGCAGGTAGTTAACTTTTAGACTAAGAGCCTGTTTTGTGCCATATCTGCTGTTTCTGCAGTCCTTCGCATTTCTGTTCTGTAAAAATGTAATCCTATCTAGTTCCCATAGAGATCACGCTTATTAGAAAGAAAACAGATTAATTATAAGAAAAACAGTGTCGGCTACCGAAGTTGCTTAAGTCACACCAGGTGCAAGCCATAGAATGTTAGCAGGCCTGAACGCCAAATGATAAGAAAGACTCTTGTGAACGAAAAAGTATGTGGGTGACATCCTGTTTCTGTTGAAGGTCAAGTTGTTGTAATGTTTTGAGATGACCTGTGTGTAGGCAACATGCATTTCCCCCAAAGATGTTGTTAAGGGTATAAAGGGGCCGTGCAAAAATAAACTTCAGACTTAGCCCCGAGCTTTGTCTCACTCTCTCTCTCATTCGCTGATGCCGTTCATCCTGAGGGTTCCCCTGGATCCTGCTGGGGCTGGACCCCAGCACCTTTCTCAACCCTGGAGAAGTGGCCTCTGAAGGAGAGGTCCTGTGTGTCCTGGCAGCGCACTCCCCTCTCATCACGCAAGCTGTGTGCTCTAGGGACTCCGTAAGAGGGCTGCGTGGGTCCTTCTGTTTTTGCAGACTGACTATGTGGGTAACCTGGCGGGCTTGGTTGGCCCCAGCCCAGTTGGTGGTCAGGCTCTGCCTTATGGGGATGTTTCTGACTGCTGGTTAAGGGGTTCTGGTCACGAGGCAGCTGGCTACAGAAACCTAGGGTTTCTCTGCTAGTGCTGGCTCTCTGGTGGGTGAGGTCAGGCTCCAGAAGACTCTGGGGCTATCGCCACCACCCTCCCTTATCCCCCAGGTGCTGGGGGGTGGTGGGTGGTGGTGGGGTGGCGGGCAGTTCTATTCCTGACACAGCTGGGTATATGGTCCAGGGTGTCCTGAAGCTTGTGCTGGCCTGCTAGTAAGAAGGGCCAGGCCCAGCTGGTGCCAGGGTAGGGTCTGACCTGCTGGATGGAGGCTGTAGGAGTGGGCTTTTCTCAAGTCTGGTGTCTGCCCACGGGTGGCAAGAGCTGGGTCTTGGCCCACTAGTAGTCCGGGCTGTATGGAGCAGCATCTACAGATGTTGGTGGGCTCAGGAAGACTGGAGGCAGCCTGTCTGCTGACGAGTTGTTTGGCCTGAGGAATCCAAGCACCCGGTGCGGGCAGGCTGTTGGGTGGGGCCGGGTCTTGGCGCTAATGAGAGAGGGAGGGTCCACCCGGCACCCCTACCGCCACTTCCGGTTTCCGCACGCGTAGAAGGAGCTCCCAAATTTGGCTGCAGCTGGTGCCTCTGTCTCCTGGGAGGTCCGCCTCTTCGGGAGATGCTTCAAGACCAGCGGTTAGGTCTGGCCCAGGCTCTTACCAAATCCTTGCTTCCGCCATGGGTCTCGCTGTTTGTGTAGTGAAGTGTGTTCCTTTAAGAGTGAAGTCTGTTCCCCGCAGTTGTTTGGGACTCCCGAAATTAAGCGGCACAGGCTTCAAAGCTAAGTGCTTAGGGGGCTCCTCTTCCCCGTCCTGGACGTCTAGGCTGGGGAGCTTGATGTGGGTCTCAGAACTCTCAGTACTGTGGGAGAGACCTCTGCATAGTAATTATATTCCAGCTCGTGGGCCACCACCTTGACGGTATAGGGCTTGATTATATCACTAGTTTGGGCTTCCCAGGCGGCACAGTGGTAATGATTCTGCCTGCCTCTGCAGGAGATGCAAGTTGGATCCCTGGGTCAGGAAATTCCCCTGAAGGAGGAAATGGCAACCCGCTCTCCTATTCTTGTCTGGAGAATCCCATGGACAGAGGAGCCTAACGGGCTGCAGTCCGTTGCGGGATCACAACGAGTCCAACACAAGTTAGCGACAGCACTCACACGCTAGTTTGCTCCTCCTGGCCATCTCTTTGTGGTTCTTCCTTTTTCTCATTAGGGGTAGTAGCTCTATCCTGGTAAGTTTTAGTTTCTTTCGTAGTTGGTATTCTGCAGAGAGTTGTGCTTTGGGCATGCACCCTGCTTAGCCCGCACGTTGTGGGCAAACAAAAAGAAATTTGATGTTACCATTTGAAAACAGAGCAGCAACATGATAAAGAGGAATTTGGACTAAATAAAAGAGATGATCCTAAAATGCTTAAGAAAATTTGCAATAGCCCTTTAAGACTGAAGCAGCCTTGCAGGATTTTTCTTTTCTAAGGACTGTTCCCAGCCTACTGAAATAAAAAACAGGCCCTGGTGTTATTAAAAGCTGAATGAATCAAAGAAAAATAGAAAATCTCATTAAACCATGCCAACAGCTTCAACTCATTATGAATATCCCCATAGAGCAGCCAATAATCCATTATGTTTTAAATAATATGCCTAAATATACCTCATTACATATAATTGTGGCTTGACACTCTATAAATGTCACAGAATGAATTTTTTTAGTTCAGACCTCTTCATTTTAGTAATATTTCATAAAATCTGACTATTAAATAAAATAAACCAATACCTTAAGAAACTGTACATTACAATGTAAAATACCTGAAATGTTCATTTTGTTAACTTTTTTTTAAAAAATCTATAGACTGCCCTCCTGTAGCCAGTCAATGTTGATAAACTCAGCTTTGCTTAGTGGTTCTGACTTACCTGGGTTTACCTTGCTATCCCTCCCAGATTTTTTCTTAGAGATCTGTTTTCTTTGTCACTTTCTTCTCTCAAGCACCCCCAACACATTTACATGTCAATTTTTTAATCTGGAGTTTTGCTTGTTAGACCTGTTATATCAAATAAGCTTAGACTCTTTGGCCTCTTCTAATAATCTCCCATCATTCACTGCCCAAAATATTTTTTCCACTTTTTTCTTCTTAATTTCTCTGAAAACACCTCACAGGAAAATTTTAACTAGGTAAAAAAATGAGAAGAATATGGAACATTTAGATGTTAGCTCCATGTGTAAAGAAATAAAAATTTTAGAAAGATACATTTAGGATAAAATTTTAGAAAAATTTTAGGATGGGATGGGCAGTCCCATAAGGAGGTAAACTTGCCACAGTAAAGTGAGGGAGAAATTTGGGATGAATGATATGTTGTGATTCTGCTCTGTGGTAAAAGCAAAATGAGTTAAATCAATAGAATTAAACAAATGTGATTCAAAAAGCATAAGGTGTTCATAGATAAATTAATAAAAGAGGTATATATATATATATATGTTATATATACACACACACACTATTGTGCCTTAAAAAAAAAAAGTTCTGCAATGTGCAACAACATAGAATAACCTTAAGGAAATTATGCCAAGTGAAATAAACCAGTCACAGAAAGACAAATGCTTCATGAGGTGTCTTATGCCTTTTCTTATCTGTGGAAAGGTAGATAATGATGATTCTCTAAACTCCGTCTAGAAAGATTATGTTTGCTTGCTGTTCTATTTTTTGTGTTTTTATGTATGCCTGCAGGCTGAACCATTTTGTGGCTTCTTTTTCATTCCAACAGAACATGTGAATTTTTATTTATTTATTTTATATTCCCAGAAAAGGGAGAGACTGACTGCTTCTTCTTTGTTTTGGTTAGAAAAGCACAAAAAGTCAAGCTAGTATACAGAGTTCAGTAAGAAGTAAATCTCCAAGCAATTTTCACACAAGCCAGGACATTCTGTCAGATAAGGTCTGAACCTGAAAGTTTTCTTCTTCTATCAATCAAATTATTAAAAAGTAAGAGATACAGCAAAAAAAAAAAAAAAAGTCGCTAAAATCTGAGATTGAAAGGGCAAAACATGAGTGGAAGACTACTCAAGCAAGATTTACTTTCTCACTGAAGAGAATATTATTAGTAGAATTTACTGGTAGAATTGTCACTTTAAAGTTAATTGGATAGAGAAAGAGAAATGTTAACTGTGATGGCAGGGTACAGTGCAACATGTCAGTGAATTCTCTTGGTCAAAAGATGCGAGCTTCCTCAGTTAAAAACATGATCTCCTGCCCTCCTTTTCTGTCTTTCTTGTGAAAAATAACTGTTATTTGTTAGATTATGTTAACAGAAGGAAAGTGAAATGAACTAAGGATTAGTAAGTAAACTTAAATATCATCAAAGAGTCTGTATGGAGAGATCACGCGAAAACACTTGAGTATTAGAAATAGGAGGTCTTAAGAGAGGCAAAGAGAATGCAGATTTAAAAGAATCAGATTGGCTATTTAACCTCATGCAATCATTCTAAAGGTCATTTATACACATGGACTATAGCCCGCCAGACTTCTCTGTCCTTGGAATTCTCCAGGCAAGAATAGTGGAGTGAGTCGCCATTCCCTTCTCCAGGGGATCTTCCCAATCCAGGGATCGAACCCAGGTCTTCTGCATTGCAGGCAAATTCTTTACCGTCTGAGCCACTAGGGAAACCCTTTCACATCAGTCATTCTAAAGATCAATTATACTTTTGAAAATGTAGCTTTCAGTTCAGTAAGCATATTTTTAGTGCCTATCCTGCTCAATCCATATATGATACTGAAGAAATGTAGCACCTTATAACTGCAATCAAAGAGCTTACAGCAGCATTTTCCATATCTGTAATCAGTGTTGTTCAAAAGTTATATGATAAGTATTACATATGGGTGTTGGAGAGGGTAAACGAGGCACTAATGTTAAGAGCTTTAATTAGTATAATATTTCTAGAGAACAGATTGTTAACACAAATCCAAAGCTTAAAATTTTGTGCATTTGATGCTCAACATCACTAATTACTAGAGAAATTCAAAATGCACAATTAACACCATGATAAGATACCACCTCACATCTGTTAGGATGACAATGGTCTTAATTTGCTAAGGCTGCCGTGATGGAACTCCACAGATCCAGTGCTTAAACAACAGAAATTGATTTTCTCATAATTTTGGAGGCTAGAAACCCAAGTCAAGGGTTTTGCAGATTTGGTTTCTTCTTAGATTTCACTTGCAGATGGCCGCGTTCTCACTATGTCCTCATTTGACCTTCCCTCTATGTATGCATGGAGAGAGAGAGATCACTGACACTTCTACCTCTTCTTAAGGACACCAGTCCTACTGGGTGAAGGACCTATCCTTGTAACCTTCACTACATCCCTACAGCCCCGTCTTCAAATATAGTCACATTGGAGGTTAAGACTTCAATATGTGAATGTGTTCGGAGGATGGAGAGAGGATATAATTTAATAACAACCACATTGTTCACAAAAAGGCAAAAAGTAGAAATAATCCAAGTATCCATGAATAGGAAATTAACTAAACACGTGGCTGTACATTCATATAATGGAGTGCTATGCAGTTATTAAATGAGGTGATTTACATGTGTATTTATTAACAAGAAAAGATGCCATGGTATTATGAGATGTAAAAAGACATGTTAAAAGAAACATGTATAGTATGGTTTCACTTTGTAAGTATAAAAAATGCATAAACAAATACATTATTTTTTTTCTCTGTCTTTATCTCTTTCTTTCTCTCTCTTCCCTCATCCCATTTCTCTCTCCGTCTCTCAAATATATATAATCATCTGGAAAGATATACATCATATAGTAGAGGAGTAATTGTATTTGATAATGGGTTATGGATGATTTTTTTCCATTACAAAATAATTTTAATGCCTGAATATTTGAATATGTGCATATTTTATTCATGTATTTCCAAATATAAAGTTATTCTTATTGAAAAAATATTAGAATTGAAATTGCCACTTAAGAAAAAATGAGAATCCTCAAGGCTTAAGAGGTAACCTGAAATAAATAGGCTAAGGAATCTATTGGTTTTTTCCAGTATGTCCCTAGGTTAGGACTGAAAACCACATGCTATGAATTTTACTTAAGTTCTGCCACTGAGTTTTCAACACCTACATATCTATTTCCTGCATGTTTTCATCTGGGCAGTATTCTTCAGAAAGTCTCATCCTTAATACTGAGAAGATGATTCCCCTTGTGCCTGCTAACAGGTAACAATGGCACAACCCTGGCCCTGTAACAGCTGATGTTCAGTGGGCTTTCCTCAGCTGCTGGAAAGAGAGGCATGCTGTAGAATAGTTCTTTACCATTTCATTACCTTTTTTCAGTCCAAGTACTGCTAGAGTAGTCTGTCCCCTATGGTGTAAACCCACTTAACATTTGATTCACCTACCGGCAACCACCCAACCTTATCTGGACAAGCAGGTCTCACTCCAAAGAGGACTTCAATATTTTTATTCTAGATATTTATTAGCTGTTTTCTGCCTTAACTTTCACATTCTAGAAGAAATGATTTAAGGGTTGATTATTTCGTTGAGTAGAAGTCATTAGTTTCTTTTTAGATATGCACAAGTAGATCAGAAGCTTAATCTGGATGAAGGCCAAATTGTTTTATATAATAAAGAAATCAGATGTACTCCTAGGCAGCTGGGGTGATAGGAAAAGGGTCTTAGTCAAAAAGACTGGTAACATGGCAGCAGCAGAACCTACAGACAAAAATGACAGAAAGAAATCATTAATCTCCATGAGACCTGGGAATTTTTTTTTAAGAGCAATGTCATGTATTCAGATTGTGCTGAGTTGCTGGCTTCCCCCTCACATTACTCACATCATCAGTGAACATCGGTCAGACACAGGGATTTTATGTTAAGGATGCTCTGAGGTGTGAGGGAAGGGGTACCCAGTGCACGAAACTTCTAGGAGATGAGAGCAAGGAAAGCAATTGTGAGGAGACAGCAGAGAAGCAAGCTATGGTGTGGGCCAACCCAAGAGCACACAGCTCAAGTCCTACTTTTCCAAAACCTACCAGAGAAAGATCTGAGGAGGAAGGAGGTGGGCTCAATCCAGCCCTTACATAAACAGGGGTATCCAAGCGACAGCAATGTGAGTACTAACACTCTTTATGGAAAACTACATTGTAGTTTTCATCATCTCTTGAAGATAAGTATTTATTATGGTTCCCTGGGGCTTCCCAGGTGGCACTAGTGGTAAGGAACCCACCTGCCAAAGCAGGAGATGTAAGAGATGCAGGTTAGATCCCTGGGTCAGAAAGATCCCCTGGAGGAAGGCATGGCAACCCACTCCAGTTTTCTTGCCTGGAGAATCCCCATGGGCAGAGGAGCCTGGAGGTGTACAGTCCATGGGGTCACAAAGAGTCAGACAGGACTGAGTACACCCACCTAAAGATAAGAAAGACTAAGTAATTAGTCCAAGGTCACATGGGAGTCACTGACAGAACCAGGATGGGAGCCCAGGTGGAGCTGCCTCTCATCTCTGCATCTGTCCACCAGGCTCTCCCAGCTGAAAGTTCAAGGATTCCTTCATGCTTGCCTGCCAAGTGTGCTGTTTGGAGCCTTCCAATGGCAAGACCACCAGAGCAGAAAGTCAGACAAGGTCAAGTGCATTCAGGGTGGCATGGCCATAGCCTAGGGAAGAAAGTCAGCGTTCTACTTTACCAGAGTAACCCATGGGCTTCACAAGCATCTAGTGACAGCTTAGTAAACTCCATGAGTGTAGGGCCATGTCTCTTTTCTAGCCACGATTTCCTGTCACAAAACCTGTGTGCTAGATGGTCTATTGAATAAAAGATTAGTTCATAAAGGAAAAGTTTGATCTGCCTAATCTTTTCTCTGCCTAATCTTTTCTCAATCAGCTCTAGAAGGGAATTTCACACTGAATACAACTGATAAAGTTCATTTTTCTTGACTTGAAAAATTAATACAAGTAATTCATGTCCTTAAAGAAAAATTAGAACTTATAGATAAGCAAAGTGTAAAAAGTGAAACTACCTATAATCCTAGTGCCTAGAGTTCCATTGTATTGATGCTCTGACATGGAGCACCCTTTGCAGTGAATAATGCTCTTCTCTTTTACTCTTTGCACGTTGCCTTCCATCCATTCTTTTGGTCTCTTCTAGAACTCCCAAGTGACTGATTTCAGAACTGCTTGACCTCTCCTACATATTTGAAAAATTACTTTTATACTCATCATGCCTTTATTTAGTAGCTACCTATTATGCCCTGTCTCTATGCTTCTCAAACTTTCATTCATATACAAATCACCTGGAGACCTCAGTAAAAAGGAAGATCCTGATTCAGCATTGTGGGGTGGCACCTGAGATTCCCCATAGCTATCAAGTTCCCAGGAGATGTCAGCAATGCTGATCTGCAGCCTGTACTTTCCGTAGCAAGGTCTTAAGCCACATGTCTGGCATCACAGATACTGAAATGCGTACTGAAAGTTCATGGACTCCACCATCAGCCAGCGTGGGACTCCCTCCGCTCCACTCACTAGCCATATGACCTTGGGAAAACTGACCTAGTCTCTTTGAGAATCTGCTTTCCCCTCTACAAAATAAAGATACTTGTCCCCATGTTTCAGATTTCCTGCAGTGCTTAAGTGTGATTTTTAGCCTGCCCACACTATAGAGGGCATGAAACAGGAAAGGGACAACCTTGGGCTTCTGCTGTCAGGGGTAGGCTTTAATGATGTCAGACAGACAGTCTCTGCCCAGGGGGGAGGACATCATGCTAAGCTTGACCTCAGCCATGAAGTTGTTCTTTGAGTTGAAGGGATTAGAACAAAACACCACACCTGTTTCATGCCCACACTGGTGCAACCTCCACCCATAGAACAGGAACGAGCACGTTCAATTTCAATAGAGAACAAGCTGCAGGGTCAGCCACACTAGAGAAAGTAAATCATTCTATGATTAATGGTGGATATTCAAAGAACAGACTTCTGTTAAAAACATAAAGGCAGTACTTAGAGTGGAAATTGTGAAAATTTATGACAGTGAGGAGAAGAGACTAATGTTTGGGGGCGAAATCTTCTTGCCCTCAAGCGTGTTGACAGTAATGGGTTGCTCTGAGCAGAGTGAATGAAAAGGGCGAGATGGCAGAGTAAATAAGGAAAGAAATCAACATTGATTAAGTATTTCATGCTAGGCATGTTGCAAATATTATCATGTAATGTGGGGTCCACCAAGGCTGAATTCAGCCCCCATCTGCACCAAGATATACTGGCCTGTGAAAAGAACAGGGTGAACCACAAAGAGGATAAGGAGCCTCAAGCAGCACAAGGAGAGGAAGAATTGGCCCAGACTGATGCTAAAATATTTTTTTAATAGTAGAAATTTAGTTATAGATATGTGTTTTGTTATAATCTTGGTGTTTATACATGCAGTCAAAAGTTTGGTTACAGTTTTGTTGTTAGGAGGCCAATTTATTCATTTATTTTTTCCATTTATTTTTATTAGTTGAAGGCTAATTACTTTACAACATTGTAGTGGTTTTTGCCATACATTGACATGAATCAGCCATGGATTTACATGTATTCCCCATTCTAAACCCCCCACCCACTTCCCTCCCCATCCCATCCCTCTGGGTCATCCCAGTGTACCAGCCCCAAACACTTGTCTCATGCATCCAACCTGGACTGGCGATCTGTTTCACACTTGATAATATTCATGCTTCGATGCTGTTCTCTCAGATCATCCCACCCTCGCCTTCTCCCATAGAGTCCAAAAGTCTGTTCTATACATCTGTGTCTCTTTTTCTGTCTTGCATATAGGGTTCTCGTTACCATCTTTCTAAATTCCATATATATGTGTTAGTATACTGTGTTGGTCTTTATCTTTCTGGCTTACTTCACTCTGTATAATGGGCTCCAGTTTTATCCATCTCATTAGAACTGATTCAAATGTATTATTTTTAATGGCTGAGTAATATTCCATTGTGTATATGTACCACAGCTTTCTTATTCATTCGTCTGCTGATGGGCATCTAGGTTGCTTCCATGTCCTGGCTATTATAAACAGTGCTGCGATGAACATTGGGGTGCACGTGTCTCTTTCAGATCTGGTTTCCTCAGTGTGTATGCCCAGAAGTGGGATTGCTGGGTCATATGGCAGTTCTATTTCCAGTTTTTTAAGGAATCTCCACACTGTTCTCCATAGTGGCTGTACTAGTTTGCATTCCCACCAACAGTGTAAGAGGGTTCCCTTTTCTCCACACCCTCTCCAGTATTTATTGCTTGTAGACTTTTGGATAGCAGCCATTCTGACTGGCATGTAATGGTACCTCACTGTGGTTTTGATCTGCATTTCTCTGATAATGAGTGATGTTGAGCATCATGTGTTTCATGTGTTTGTTAGCCATTTGTATGTCTTCTTTGGAGGTTAGGAGGCCAGTTTAATCAGTAGGCTAATTTAAAGATTTAGTCTTAGTAGTGGCATTTTGGGGCTTCCCTGGTGGCTCAGATGTTAAAGAATGCCTGCAATGTAGGAAACCCAGGTTTGATCCCTGGGTTGGGAAGATCCCCTGGAGAAGAGAATGGCTACCCACTCCTGTATTCTTGCCTGGAGAATTCCATGGACAGAGGAACCTGGCAGGCTATAGTCCATGGGGTCAAAAAGAGTCAGACATGACTGGGTGACTAACATTTATACACTTACTTATGTACAGTGACATTTTTAGAAACAGAAAAATGTTAAATAGTCTTCATCAGATCAAATACAAAAATAAAAAAGCAAAAGATCACTAGACTGTTGAAAAAATAGGTGACAGGTTTTCCAAGAACAAGTTTTAGTCCCATTAATTCCCATAAATTTTATTCAAAAATTGCTTCATATTTTATTAGCCTTGCTACTATCTTCCCAGAAGGAAGTCATGAATTACATAGCCTTAAAAAATTCTGTCCCAAATGAGGTTTGGGGAAAGTTTTTCCTTGACTAATATCAGTTTCCTTAGTAGAGAAAAAACTAGAAATTTAAAAGTGAAATCCACTCAATGTAAGATATAGTTTGCTATAAAACAGTTAAAAGGACTTGTCCCAAAGAATTGTAAGTCATTTTCACCTGGTGAGAAGGCTTGCAAGAGAAAGAACCCTAACTGACTCTCGGCCAAGATCCAACTTTTCAGAGTAGATTGTGATATTTTGATTTATAAGAAATACATATTGGTCTTCATCCACAGATAGTCTCAGATTTGAGTTCTCAGACACCCTGCTTTTGTTCTAGAATTGCTTGGTATTATGTGGAAAGCCCTCCACACACACACATACTGGAATTGGGTCCAGAAACTCAATCGAAGATGAAAGGGTGACATTGTAACATGTCTTTGGTAGGGCAGTCTCTGTCTAGGTGGGCTGAAAGGTCCACCAGAACACATGTAGAGTGTCTAACACTTAAAGTGAGCTCAAGTCTATGTTTTGTTCTTTCCTTCTGTTAACCTACTGTCTTCGATTCTCTTTCCTTCCTGCCCTTCAGAGCTAGACTGACTTATGACAGTATTTCAGGGCTCAAGAGATTCTCTCCAGCCTTCACTATCTTCATTTAGAGGTAAGAAGATTAACATGCAAGGAGCTAGGATCAAGAGCACACAGTACTGATGAGTTTCTTTCACCAAATAAATATTTCAAATCTCTTTTCTTGAGAAGGACTCAGAAATTTTTTAAAAAAGTATTTGAAAGTAGGAGTAGTACACTTCACTGGAGAAAGAAACAGCAACATAAAGTAGGGTTGATTGCAAGGCTTCAGATCAACTTTTGCCAGTTTCACCACTGGGATTTCAGGCCAGTCCTGGTTAGGGTCATCTCTACTCAGGTCAAACGCATCAGTGAGTGGAGAGAAAGACTTCTTGTCCTAACCACTAAGTGTCTTCATACAAAAGCAGGGAATCTTTATAAGCAGGGTATGAGGAAGTGGGAGAAAATGATCAAACCTGAATTTTCTAAAACATTGAAAGTTATGGATAAGGTTAAAGCAAAAAGCTTTATAACCAGAGAGGACCGGCTCTACACTTACTGAACTTCTCTAAACTCTAATTTCCTACAAAATGAAGCTAATTATAGAGCTCACAAGGTTGATAAATGATGAAGTGCTCAGCTTGGTGCTTAGGATATAGAATTATATCAATTAACTGTTGACATGTAACAATTATACCCCAGATTCAGTGGGCATGACAGCAGTGAGTTTTCATCCTCATTCTCGAAAGTCTGAAGTTGACTAAGGTGACACCTTGAAGCTGCAGGTGTGCGGGGAAGGTGATCAAGCTCCGATCCACACGTCTCCTTCCTTCTGGAAACAGCAGGCTCCCTAGGACACGCTCTTCCTATGGTAGTCACAGAAACACCGCCACATGAGCACATTACAAGCATTTGCTTGTGTAATCCCCACCAACATCATCCTGGCCAATGCAAAACACATGGCCAAGCCTCGCATCAATCAGGCAGAGGGAGGGAAGGAGGAGTTTTTGCTGAACAATCACAGAGGCTATTACTCTCAACTCTCTTTTTTATATTAATTCATATCCTTCCCATATAGAAAACACCTTAATCCACATCCCAAGACCCTCAAAAGTCTCATTTAATCACAGCATCATATTCGAAGTCCAGGACCTTGTGATCTACATCAGGTCTAAACATAGCTCTTCTTTGTTCAGAGACCTCATAATAAAAAGACAGGTTATCTGTCCAGCACACATCCAATGTACAGAGATAGAACGACAATGGGATAAAAATAATACTAAGATCTTACACTAGAAAAATGAGTACTTTTTGCAGACTGATTCCTGCCTGAGGAAATATGGGAGTTGCAAGAGCTTTCTATGTCTCATATGATTTCACTCTCTTAGTTTGGCTGGCAATGCTTTTTCCAATATGGCTCTTTTAAAAATGTTGTAAGTTCCAAACATTTTTGCACCAAAATATGTGACACCTGTGATTCTTTCTGAGACTTGCCTCTCTCTGGAGACTCAATTACAGGTACTTCAGAGGTTCTTGGCTTCTATAGAACCAACACCTTAATCTTTGTGGGAACTCTTTTGTCCATGTGAAAGGAGCTAGCAAGTTCCCTAATCCTTTCAAAAGTCTCATAAAGGGACTTAACAACCACTGTTTTTACCCTGAAGCAATGTCTTACTGGCAGGCCCCTGAATTTGTTCTTTTCCTTGACACTATGTCATAATGGCCATATGGCCTGTTGAAGAATAGTTTTATTTTCCACTTCCACGCCCACTGATGTTTAGCTTTTAAATGTATTTAAGAAACAGGACCTGATTTCTTTATATGAGTAAGGGATGACCATCCATACCAACATACTTACAAAGAGTATATTAGAAGTGCATGGAGCCCTCCCAGTGGGGACCTTGCCCCCATAAATATCTTCTCAGACTGTGGTTAAATCTAAGACAATATAGGGAATTTTCAAAGCAAGAATCAGAGCTACTCAACAAGGAGAACAAAATTAATGATTGCACTTCAGGCAAAAGATCTGTTCCTGGGGCTCATCTTTCTAATGCAATAAGAGAAACCTAATAGAGTTTTTCAGAAAATATTCATGGATGAACTCACTGCAATACAGTGAGCATTATTGATGAATGAGAGCAACCACCACTGATCTGGGACCTTGGTGTGAAGAGAGCGATTAGCACCTACTCAATTAAAAAATTTGAAGGAAATGAATGTTCATAATGGATACTATGCAATTATGTGAAACTTTAACTTTTCACAGCATCACTAGGGACCAGAAAATTTCAATATCACCAGTATACCTCCCTGGATTGACATATGCAATTGTAAAATATAAAGTTAAGTAGAATTAGCCTAAAATTATCCTGTTTGTCCTATCTTTGCCATTCTTGGCATATAGAAGTTACTTCTGATTTTCTCTCAAGAAGGATGGAAAGTCCAGTGATAGATACCCCAGATACCAGCCCCATAAACTACAGGCCGTTCCTGAATACATTTCGATTCCTTCTCTATTCCCTGTGGCCTCCTTTAGCCTTTCATTATCTCTGACCTGGATATGATAGTGGAGCTGTTCTATCAGCCTTAGTTTTTATTCCCTTGTCTTTTAAAGCCTTTCTCCAATGCCATCTCCTCCATAAAGTGTTTCCTAATTACATTGTTAAGAATGATTACCTTTTATAGCACCCTGTTTATCCCTCATTTGGGGATAATCACCATGTAATGCATTTTACTAGAGTATGATCTATTGAAGTCAGTTGCCCATATTGGACAATAAGCTTCTTGAGGTAGTATATTGGTTTTATCCCACTTTATCCTTTGCAAACAGTGTTTATTGTTCTAAATTTTCTTTAACGCAAGACTTCTAACAATTGAATCATTTATAAATGATTCTGACTTTGCCAATATGCTCAGACCCCAGTTAGACTCCAGTTAGAGCCTGTTATCCTTAACCCAGTTTGTTTTTCTAAGGTGTAGTTCTGTAGTTAATCCCATGATCTCCAAGCCTTCAGAATAATTTTCCTATATGATTCCAGGCAATTATTCCAGTTGAAATACTGCTAGCAGCAGCAGTCACAAGGACTCTCTAAAGTATGCAGTAGATCTTTTGAAAATAAGGAACAATGAATATATATGTACATGTGGGTAGAAGGTTTTTCAGTTTCTGAGGCTAGCTGCAGAAGACTGACTAATGTACCAGACTAGCAAAATCATAAAAACTTATTTATAAAACTAAAAAATAAATGAAAGAAGAGCAATTCCTAAATATTTATCTGATTGCAATATGGCATCTTGAGCATTTATTTTATGAAGTCAAAGATGAATGAGACTGGCTTGAAAAAAAAATCACTGAACCTAAGAATTAATTGAGCATACATATACTTTGTGATGGGCTTCTCTGGTAGCTCAGATGGTAAAGAATCACCCTGCAATGTGGGAGACCCAAGTTCAATCCCTGGGTCACGAAGATCCCTGGGAGGAGGGAATGGCAACCCAGTGCAGTATTCTTGCCTGGAGAATTCCATAGACGAAGAAGCCTGGTGGGCTAAAATCGATGGGGTCACAAAGAGTCAGACAGAACTCTGTGAAGGTCAGGTGAGATGAAAAAAGTTTTCTGAGAAAATTTGTATGTGGAAACTGAAGTTGAAGATCCCAGTCAGTTATCCCATAAACTATGTTTGGCCACCCCAAAATGTAAGCAATAATTAATAGTTGAACACTGGGTTTCTCAAGAATTTTATTTGTGACATTCTACCTGAGGAAGTGAGAAAATTTGGGATCAGTCTAATCATGGAGAGTTAATTCACCATAAAAAGCAAGAAAAACCATACTGGATATATTATTTCTGGATTTTGAATTTGTTTTTGTTTAAAATTTATGGTGAATCTGAGATGCTTCTGAAATAATGAGTACAACATAGCCATGAAAAATAATTGAGCACAGGGTGCCTAAGTCTTATTGAACTTTGTCCTCATAAGTAAATCAGTTGAGTTCCCACTTTTTGAGCAGTTCTAAAGAGTGCATAATCACTGAGGGATAAACTCACATCTCTGATACTCAGGAGCTGGGATAAGGGGTTTTTATATCACAGACCGAGGTTGCTGTAGATGATGTGCTATATACCTGCACTTAGAAGCCCAGCTTGGCTGCGCTGTGCCCCCTCCTTTGCCTCATGAACAGGGGTCTTGTAAGAGGACCTCTCATCACCTACTGTCAGTCCAGGAGGTACCATTTAGCCTGCCTTCTTCACCAGTCTGGTGGAACCCAGTGAGAGGTGCCCCGGATGAGAGCTTGTGGGTATGGGCAGTTGCTGCCACAATTTACACTTGGCCCCTTGCTACTTACCCAACAAGTCTCTATTCGTTTTACATTATTTTAAGTGCCTGGAAATGAGTGCTTAATTCTGTTGTTATATCTGAGTAAGTTATGAGAAAACCATAAAAACCCTCTCTGGCAGGCTCAGAGGAGATATTTCTAACAATTATCTTAATGCAGGTGGAATAGGTGCATTGTTAGCTGGTATAAGCATGTATTTAAATCAGTTTTTCCTGTTGGTTATTTATTTCAAGTCTCATTGCTTTCAAATTAATTATCTTCTGACATCTTCCTTTAAATCCCTGCTCTGTATTCATTTTACTATACATCTTTCCCGGAGAAACCTACTAGGTATCTGAATAATTATAGCTCTTGCGGCAATAAATCCTAAATTGTGTGATGCATCATTGTCTGATGCATTAACAATTGGTTTTCTGTATTCTGTTTATTCCTCAAGACTAGGGACTATGGTTTTTCCTTTCTTTGATCATTCTGAAGTATTTTCTTGCTTAGTAGGGTTTTAATGGGCTTCCCTGATGCCTCAGATGGTAAATAATCTGCCTGCAATGCAGGATACATGGGTTCATTTCCTAAGCTGGGAAGATCCCCTGAAGAAGGGAATGGCAACCCACTCCAGTATTCTTGCCTGGAGAATTCCATGGGCAGAGGAGCCTGGTATGGTAACATATGAGAAGAGAACTAAATCAAGTGAGATCTCTCACCAAGCATATGAAGATCCAGGGAAGTGCAGGTGCAAAGACAATGTGGCAGGAATAGGTTTCCTTGTGCAAGGGCTAATTAGCAGACCCATGCACACAGGGCAGAGTGAGAGAAGGGAAAGTGATAAAAGATGAGGCTAGAGGTGAAGGCTAGAGGGAGCATTTTGGAGGGCCATGTAAGGGTTGATGGGTGAGCTGACTATACTGGGATTGTTCCCATTTGTCTTCAAGAAGGAGAGCCTTGAAAACATAAACACCATGATTGACGGTCAGACAGAGCAGACTGCAGCAGCTGGGGGCTAAATGCAGCTTCATACCTACTCTTCGACGCTTCCCGAAGATGAGCTCCAGAGTATCTGCAATGACTCCCAAGAAGAGTTCCTTCCAGTGTCTTATCTGTTTTCTTCCCCAGAGATTCACAGATAGAGCAAACCCAAAACATTATGAGTGCTTGCCTCTGAAATGAGGGATAGGGAAAGTAAAAGGAGGCTATGCCCATGCTCCCATTTGACCACAGCTTGCCAGGGGGTAAGCATCTGCTTTCGCAGCCTGAGTCTGTGTTCTAAAATGTTTTAATATAGGGATCACATGGGAAGCTTATTAAAAATATAGATTTCCATGTTCCCCAACATTCACAAATACCAAATAAATAAATAATGAGGCCCTACTGTACAAATCTAGTGAAGGAAGGGACAAATTTCCATTGTCATCATTTGCTGGTACAAATAAAGAGACCTCTAAGGAACCATGACTACATATTATAAGTTGCAAATGACAGCTGTTTTCATAGTGATGATGAAATGTATTTCCTATACTTCTCTTGTCATTACTTTCCTAAATAAGGGCTCTTGTAATAACAAATGTCTTTTAGAATTGGCTTCATTTAATAGTTTTCAGTTATTCATGTCAGTTACTCATGCACATTTTTTTTCTATTCCCCCCAAGTCTCATAGAACTCAGTCTTTTCTGGATTGACTTGGCTCAGAGATAAAGCAGTGCTTGCAAGACTTCTCTAATGGGACACAGTGCTGAGCATAAATGAAGAGGGCAATGACAGAGGCTTCCCTGAGATGCAAGACTCTGTTTTGTTACAGTTGCCTTCCTTTTGTCATCTGCATCTGTTAGAGTGGCCAACCTCAGTGACAGACAAGAAGTAAATGTGAGATGTATCAGATCTGGTTTTGAGCAACTGATCTTGCATAACCAGACTGCAGCAAGCTGTCAGTTCTGTATGTCCCTCATCTCTAGACCTTTGCACTTCTCTATGCTGCAGTCCCGCTGACCTTTTATTCTACACATAAAAGAATAAAATGCTGGCTTTCTATTTGCCTTGGTGTTTTCTGTGAAACCCCACAGTTTGTAAGAGAAGGACTTGGTGTTTCAAATGCATTTCTTGTCCTAACTTGTTGAAGTAGGGTTGGTTGGCTAAATGGGAAGTATTACAGTTTTTTAGGTTTAAAATATAGCTAGAAATACAGGTAACATCACCGCAAGCACCATAATGCATGCATAATGGCAAAAGGGTAAAGTATGAAATGAAAAATCTTTACTACAAAAATAATGGCTATATTTTTTCCCATGGGAACGCTCCAGCAATTTCAAAATCCAAAATACACCAAATAGTTAACCCGTGATCAAAAAGACCTCACAGTGTTCATCCAATGAGAAAACGTCCTTTGGGCATTTTTCTGCAGCTTTGCTTATTTGGTCTGGTTTGTTTGTAATGATGAAATAGTCTTTGAATTCATCCCACTCTGATAGAATTTCATAAGTTGTTTAGACAATGGTTTTACTTCAAAGTCAGTCAGTCATCCTAAAATAATGAAATTATCAACCCTAATTTCAAGTGATGATCTTTCCATAAACCAAGTATTTTAAATATCCATTATTTTATCAATTCCTTTTTTCTTTACCCTTGTTGTTATATCACATAGACTTCTTACATTAGAATAAATCTAATGTAGACATCTTTATAAGATATTTGATAGAATACAGAAAAATAAAATAAGACTTCAGTAGATAAGTTTATCTGACTATTTTTTTACCCCTTTCTTGAGGACATAACCCCTCAAACAAGCATGTCATGGAGAGGATCAGATCTCAGCTTTCACTTATTGTCCCTGAATCTCATCTGTTGGCAAAAGCCATATTTTATGCATATCAGATTTGAAAATATAAGTGGAATTTACCTAATCTGTTCATTTTTCTGGCAGTGAAGATGGAAGATAAAACATATTCACAGGAAGATGCTATAGACCAGAAGAGGATACTCTGCCTTGTTAGGTAGCACAAGAGACATTACGTGAGAATCTGGTGTGTTTCAGATCCTTTTCCAGGGCACATGCAAACCTTCATGCCATCCAGCAGATGGCGCCATTCAAAATTCAGAGTCTTCCGGCAAGCAGGGAAGAGTTCACATTCTAGAGGGCCCCTAATATCAAATTAGAGTACAGAAAAATGTTTCATAATTCTGGGGCTCTTTATTTTTAATTCCATAACTTGAACATAATCCTAGATTTACCTATGGAATTCCTTTTGCTCTCTTTTTATACGACAGCTAAAGTAAATCTGGGTCAGTTCAGTTCAGTTCAGTTGCTCAGTCGTGTCCAACTCTTTGCGACCCCATGCATCGCAGCACGCCAGGCCTCCCTGTCCATCACCAACTCCCGGAGTTTACTCAAACCCATGTCCATCGAGCCTGTGATGCCATCCAGTCATCTCATCCTCTGTCGTCGCCTTCTCCTCCTGCCCCCAATCCCTCCCAGCATCAGGGTCTTTTCCAATGAGTCAACTCTTCGCATGAGGTGGCCAAAGTATTGAAGTTTCAGCTTCAGCATCAGTCCTTCCAATGAACACCCAGGACTGATCTCCTTTAGGATGGACTGGTTGGATCTCCTTGCAGTCCAAGGGACTCTCAAGAGTCTTCTCCAACACCACAGTTCAAAAACATCAATTTTTCGGCACTCAGCCTTCTTCACAGTCCAACTCTCACATCCATACCTGACCACTGGAAAAACCATAGCCTTGACCAGATGGACCTTTGTTGGCAATGTAATGTCTCTGCTTTTTAATATGCTATCTAGGTTGGTCATAACTTTCCTTCCAAGGAGTAAGGGTCTTATAATTTCATGGCTGCAATCAGTGATTTTGCATGGCATGTAGTGATTTTGGAGCCCCCCAAAAAATCTGGGTAGTGTTTGTTAAAACAGTCAAACAAAAATAAAGAATGCACACTTATTTATTCTGTTCAGTTTAATCTGCTGGATCTATTTGTCTTTCAAAAACATAATTAGCATACACATATCTATTGTTTTTCTATTTGACTCATTCATGTGATTTAACTGAAAGCAAATGGAATTGACAAGTGTGGAAGACCTTAGGATAAAAAGGAAAGATCTATTGGCCCTTGGGGATGTCAGGAGCTTTCCCTTTACTCGCTGATAGCTGCTACGTTTTGCTGCAAAATTTCCTAATATGTTTTTGTGAACAATCCAAACCTAATTGTTTCTTGTACCATATACAGAAGGAATTTTTCCCTCAATGAACAGATTTGGAAAACTCATTTTTATTGCAATGTTAATTGGAGAATCAGGGAACCTCTGAGGAATGAATATAGGATGCGTCTCATAAACGGGCCGTCAAAAAATTCCATCATGATTTCTTTTCCCCTCCAGACCATTTCCCGCACAATTAGTTTATGATTTTACAACATTGTTTAGTTTGTCCTGAGAAAAGCTTAGGATGATCTCTGTGTCATAGATTCCTTCAGCTGAATTAAGAAGCTAAAAGTGGGCATGGATTGCTCAATTTAGAATATCAGTGTGTATGTATTTCCTGGTAACTATACTTTAAACCTACTCGCTTCATTTGCAGTTGAGTGAGTGAGTGAAAATCACTCAGTCATGTCCGACTTTTTGTGACCCCATGGACAATACAGTCCCTGGAATTCTCCAGGCCAGAATACTGGAGTGGGTAGCCTTTTCCTCCTCCAGGGGATCTTCCCAACCCAGGGATTGAACCCAGGTCTCCCTTATTGCAGGCGGATTCTTTACCAGCTGAGCCACCAGGGAAACCCTCATTGCAGTTAACATGCTGTATTATAGTTTCTGTGTCATATATTTACTTCTTCAACTAAATTGTAAACTCTGTGAGAATATATGCACATTCATCTTTACACCCCCCAGTATCTGAAACATAGAAAGTGCATAAAATGGTCTTTTTATCAAAATTCAGTTTAAGTGAGTCATATATAGGCTTTGTGCACATATTTTCTTTGCAAGTAATACCAAACAGCAGGTGACACCTCAAGAGTGGTGGTCTCTCAGCTCAGATTCCTGCAGAGACCTGGAGATGCTCTCCCTCTGAGACACACTGGCTCTCCTCACCTGCAAGTTACACAGGAAATACATTAAGGACTCCAACCCCAACTTCTTGAGAGTTTAATGTTGAAATAGGCTTAAGTTTGTTCAAAACAGCATCATCAGTTTTAGTCTGGCACAGAAACAGCCAGTCACAAAGGGTAGTGGAAAACAGACAGAGCCTCCTTCTGGGTTGATGGCTGTCCATGAGGATTTTTTCCTACCATACTAGGTATTTTCTTATAATTCCATACAACCACTTTTACTCAATTTCTTCCCCTTTTCCTTGATATATTTTGCAGTTGCTAAAAATTATAATGAAATTGAAAAGAGGGAGGAGAAACCCCATTGAGGAGAGATATGTAAAATAAGATCATATGACAGGGATGTACCTGGATTTGTCATCTGGGATTGCCACCTATCTTGAGGCATTTTGTGTTAAAAAATCCTTAAATTATATTTCCATTTGATTTTTTACTGTCAAGTGTGTTTAAAATGTGCATAAGTAAAAGATGCTGGTAATACAGTAATTTTTGTGCAACAGTATCTAAGTTCTACCTCTATAAACACCTGTAAGTCACATTTTCCAGAGTGATTGTTCAGAGTTTTCATTCCTTTTCAGATATATTCTAGGCATATACAATCATATACACATACTTTTCAAATGGAATCATACTCCACAAACTATTCTACCACTATTTTCCAACAGACAATAATCATTTTAGAGCTGAGTAATTTCATCATGAGGCTGCACTGTAATTCATCTACTCAAATCTCTTACTGACCAACATTTACGTTGTTTCCACTTTTTTTTTTTTAACTTCTAAAGGGTGCTTCTCTGTTCCTCTTTCCATCTTTCTTTGCACACTTGTATGAGTATATCTGTGGGGAAGTTTTTCTAGTAGTAAAATTGCAGGATCAAAGGAAATTAATGTTTTCAACTGCCCCCCCAGACAGTGCACCAAGTGACTTTGTCATCAAAGTCACACCCCTCCACCTTGTCAAGCTACTGCTCTCTCTTTTTAAAAAATTGAAATATAATTGACGTATTATATATTCACTTCAGGTGTACCACATGATTTGATATTTGTACAGATAGCAAAATGTTCACCACAATAAGTCTAGTTAACATCCATCACCACACAGAATTACAAAATTTTGCATTCAAATACATAGTACAGTATTTTTGACTATAGTCACCATGCTTACATGTGTTACATGTAACACCACGTGTTATATGTCCAGGATTTATTTATCTTACAACTGGAAGCTTATATCTTTTGACCACCTTCACTCATTTCATCCACACTCCGTACCCCTTCTGGAAGCCACCTAGGAGTTTGGGAGTTTTTGGTATGTTTTTTCATTTTCTGATCCTACGTATCACTGAGATCATTCAATATTGTCTTTCTCTGTTTGACTTATGTCACTTAGCATAATTGACTCTCTACCTCTTTTAATTCTCAAAAAAGGAAACCCCAGGTGTATTTTATTATTCACTCACAATTATTTAAAACGTTATAAATATTGGTAGACTATGTGTAAAAATACAAGAACAATAGAAAGGACAGGTGATAAAGATTAGTCATTATATATGATGTAGATAGTGTTATTTTTATTCCACTATTGTTGTAACAACAGAAGTCAAACATACTGTAACAAAACTTGGAAGGATGGGAACATAATCAATGTACGTATAAATTTCAATTTGCTCTGTCTCTGAGCCTCCTGCTTGCTGAGATAAAGGGGGCAGTTTTTTTGGCTTCCATCAGAAAAAAAGCGAAAACCTATTACCCACAATTCCTTCCACCTTCTCTGCTCGATGATGCACCAATGACAATACAATAAATCTGCTTGTTCATGAGAGCCCCACGCTGCCCAGTTAGGGAGGTACACTCTGCGGCCCCTAGCATCATACATCACCTGGAGGTGCTGCTGGCTGTGTTCTGGAGAGTGACGCGCCTCTGAATTTTCTCCTTTTTGTCACTGACTCCTTCAGACATCACTGTCTCATCAACTGTAGCTGATTCTCGGCCATATTTCCCCTCTTGCTGCCTCCTTTCATTACTTGTACTCAGATAAATCTCTTCACTTTGACAGAGAGGGTTGAATATATGGCCTCTTTCCCTTGCAGGGATCAATACTTGCACGAGATAAGCCAGCCAACAAAGGGTGGACGGTGCAATAGGACTGGCTCTTATCATGATTGGGTCTCACATGTAAGGTGCTTCTAACCTTCATGTGTAATCAGTAATAATAATATACATTTTAGGGGAATATAACCGCAAGATGGACACCATCACATCAGCGCCATAAACACAGACCAGAGAGGCTTTCAGATGCAGCTAAAGGGCCTGAACCGTGACACCCAACCAGGCGTATTTCTGGTCTCCCATTATTTATTTGTAACCCAGATCTTCCAAGCTTCTCTCCCTATGGAAGCAAGTGGTGCTCCCAATATCTATGTTCACATTAACTTCAATGGCTCTGACTCCATCCACTTACTCAGTCTGTAAAGTCTGATCTAATTACTATGGGGACCCCCAGAGGATCACCCTAAAGTGCTCACACACTAGTGGTCACTTCCAACCAGAGTTATGTCCAGCATCTGCTCCAGCCTCCTCCTCAACAACTACTACCTGCAAAGGCACTTGGAGATGCTGTTCTACCATCTGTGTTTACTATAGCAAATTGAATGTCTCTGTCAAGGGGACAACCTCCCAATCTTCCCAAACCTCTAGGAGCTAGTGTGGACTTGTGCTCCTGAGGAAGTATAAGAATGCTCTTCTCTCCAGCACCATAATGCCCTCTAGCCCCTGGGTACCAAAGGAACTCTGCCCATGCCCCTTGCCTTACAATACCTCATGGAAACAGCTCTGTCAAACTTGGCCTTTTGTCCTTCTTTATGGGACCTGACATAAGGCTTTAGAACTGGGCCACCAGAGGCAACAAATCTAACTTGGACCCCCTCCTCTCCTGTTTTCCACTTTCCTGAAGTCTATGCCTATTAACTCTTGCAAACAGATGCCTGACGGATGCCAATCCTGTATCAGTCCTTCTAAGTTGCTTCTATTTCACATATTTAATGTCTAATGCAATTTCATGACCCCAAAAGAAGTTCCATGCAAAGCTGCATTTTGAAAATCAAGTAAAAGGTATGTATTAGAGTCTTCACTCTCTTTGTGTGAATGCTCAGTCATGTCTGAGGCTTTGTGACTTCATGGACTGTAGCCAGCCAGAATTCTCTGTCCGTGGAATTTGCCAGGCAAGAATACTGAAATGGGTTGCCATTTCCTACACCAAGGGTCTTCACTAACTAAACTGTAATGACCCCCTGGAGTTGCCTTCTTTAGAAAATGTTATTTGTTGTTGTTGTTGTATTTTAATATTTATTTAGTTGCACCAGATCTTAGCTGCTGCATGCAGGATCTTTAGTTGTGGCGTGAAATCTAATCCCCTAACCAGGGATTAAACCAGGTCCCCTACATTGACAGCATGGTATCTTAGCCACTGGATCACCAGGGAAGTCCCAGGTTATTCGTTTTTGTAATCTTAGTTTTGTACACTCTAAAATTCACACTTTTGAACACATCTGAGCATCTGTGTTACTGCCAGTAATGTTCCATGTAAAATCAGTTGTGAAGACAATATCTAATCTAACATACAAGGTCTCCATAAACTGTCACTTCTTTTTTCCAACTCTGGCTTTAACCCTTTCTATCCGCTAACCAATCATACTGAATGACTTTCAGTTTCCTAAACAAATTTTCCATTTCATTCCTATAACCTTTGCTGCCAATATAAACTTTGCTTCTAATATAACTTAACCTAAAATATGTTCCTCCCCTTCTAGTTATATTTCAAACCCAAGTCAAGCATCACTGCATACATGAAGACTCTTCTCTTTCATTCTACCTTTTCCCCCACTACCTTGAAAGAATTAATTACTTCCTTTCTGTGACCCAACACCATACTGCATATAACATTCCACCACAGCACACAAAATAGTTTTCAAAACTTGATAAACTTAAGTCAGGGTTATTTTATCAGCATCTACTCAATGTCTGATGCTCAGTAGTTGTTTGTTTGATGAATTAATTTCTTAGAAATAAAAGGTATTAGTACATCTTTGCATATGTAGATAAGAGTAAGCAAACCATTCTTTTCTCCAAAATGCTTAACTATATCTAGACTTAGCTAGCTTTTTGTTTTTAGAAAACTCTCCTAAAGAATAACAAACTGAATAATACTACATGGGGAAAAATAAGGGGAAAAGTATGTAAAAATTCATATTATGGACTCTATCTCCTGGTGCCCACATCACATCCTCTTGGCCCACCTCTGATGGCACTGCAGCTGGAGTGGACAGAAGCTAGGTGAGCTTCTTTATTTCCTTGCTCTGGGCCTTCTCTCACGCTATACAAGCTCTAAGTCTGTGCAAGCACAGCTGGAAGCAGAGTAGAGTTAATATCCTACATGAAGCCATGGAATCGTGTCCTAGACAACTAGCCCACTCTAACACATTAGTGCATGGAAAGATGTACCAGACTAGATTGAAAGAGACCTAGAAGATTTAACAATTAAATCTTTAATTTATCTTTAATTTAACAATTTAATCTTTAATTTATCTTTAATTAACAATTAAAGATAACATGTGGTTCTAGATTGGATTGTAGTTCAGGCAAACTACATATATAAAAGATCTTTTTAAGACAATTATAAAAATGTGAATATGGCCTTGTACTTCATGAGATGATAATATACTAAAGTGGAAAAATAGACATTGTTAGCTCAAATTGTGTATGTGTGTATTCAAAAAGCCAAAAAAAAAAAAAAAAAGATCTGAGGAGATATACACTAAGGTATTGACTGTTCAATCTCTAGATATTTGCAGTATGATCCTATTATTCCCTTAGTTTTATTTATCTGTGTTTTCTAATATTTTACCACACACATAAACTGCTCTGATATTTTGAAGGAAGCATTTTGAAAAAGTTAATACGGTGTCCATCTTTCAACCTGTTATTGTTATTCCAGGGCAATTTCTATACAGTTCAGAGATAAATGAGTCTGAGAAACAAGGGAAAATGTAAATAGACTAAAGAGGATCCCATAATGCATTGTGGCAGGATATGGATATCCAGGCCATGACCCAGCTCCTGGGCAGACAGGATCCCATAAATATCAGAGTCTGAGTCTTTGTGAGTTATAATCACTCCTCTCTGTAAACTTATTCACATGCATGCATTAACATATTCAGAGAACACAAACACATTCCTCAGCCCAGATGGAGGAAGATGCTTGTTTAACCAGCACTTCATAATTTATTATTTCAGGAATTAGAAGCCAGCCTCCCTGCTTACTAACTGCACCTGATGTGACTTGGCAGGAAACTTCCACCTCAACACACACATTCTCTGTAAACTGATGATCCTCCTATACACTTAATCTTTTCCCAACCAATCCCCCCAAAAGAAAACAAATATTTGTAGATTAAAGGAGAGCTGCCTTTTCATCCTTTACAGCTGCTGGCATGCAAGCCATAAAGCACAGAGTGTTTAATTAATGGTAAGATATCATTAGAGAGACAGCTGGACCTGCATTCAGATGAGTTTGGATTCAAGGTGCAAAGAGATAAAAATCTGAAAATGGGGAAGCTGGATTGCAATTGGGTTCATTTATAAAAGAGGCTATTAAAGGTCAACTGTGTTTTCTTGTGCTAGAGATAAAGAGATGCTATTAAAAACAATTGGAAAGTAATTCATAAGAGAGCACTGAGTCACTTACGCTAAATTAATTTGTCTTTCTAATAGCATGGCATTCATGATGAGAAAGTAAATTTACCTAAAAGCAAGATCTTTCAAAAACAACCATTGGTCATGTCTTTCATGCAAAGTCACTGAAAGATGCTCCGGAAGCCAGAACCACTGGTTCTGTCTGATCACTGCAGCCCCTTAGTTCACTGCAGCCTGTCACCTGTCTGAGAATTCACTGCTTTCCCCTTGGGATAGTACATGTAGTGGCATTTCTATGGACATGCTAAGATGCCTGAGCCTGCTAACATCTTCCCATTGCCCTTGATGAACTAATAGCCAAGGATCAGGACTACCCATTGTGCACATGTTCCCACTTTCCTGTCATTCAGCAATATATTAGAACAAACTGGCTCACTGTATTTTACCTACAACCTCCCCTTCTTCCTGTGCTCACTCCAATATACCACGCATTCAAATGTATGCAGACTGGAATGAAAATTGTTCATTTAAATGGAGGATATATCTACAATTATGAGTGGTAGTTTAACTTCATATAGTGACATGATATGTTTTCTTTGTGTATCTCCCCCTCAGGGTGAATCCTTTCATTCAACTACTGCAAACTTCCCTTCTCCCCAACACATCTGACACCAGTCAAAAGTGTGACAAAGCAATTTCTTCCAGTGCTCAGTAAACCCACTGAGCTCACCTTCATCTTCCCCTGGGCAAGATGGAGGTTGTGTCTATTTGCTGCTGGACTTGGGGGTGACGAGGGACAAATGCACTCCGTGAGACTGTGACCTTGTGCTGGTAACCTGGATCTAATTCTCTTCTACCCTTCTTCTTGCCAGAGGAAAACTGCCTGTTACTCTTCTTCATTTCTTGGGCTTGGGAGTTAATTGGGGTGTTTATTTCCTGAAATCACAAGAATAATGAGCAGTTTTCTGCAGAGGTCTACTTGTGAACACGCATTTCCAGAGATGTGCTGATTCCTGCTCAGCACATCGAGCTGCTCACCAGCTCTGTGTCAGTTGGGAGTGTTGACCAAGGAGAGACAAAGAGGTTAAGAGGCAGTCAATATCACACATTTACTACTGGGGATCATTTGCAGGTTTTAATAACAGATTTGCAATTCAGATTCTGCACCACAAAGGATTTCCAGAACAGATCCTGAGTCCGTCACCTTTGAAAAACTAGAGAGGCAGACATCTTCATTATTAACTGAATTAGAATGAAGGCACCTTGCTCACGTTCCCACCTCACCATATACCTGACCTTAGTAGGATGTGCTTTAGGCTCCAGTCATTGGAGAGAGCCCCAGAAATGAAGGGTCCCCCCCAGTCATGGAGGCTACTGAGAAACAGCACACCACAGAAGGAGCCAAGAGTAACAGCAGCCACAACAGCTACCACCTGTGGAGTCGCTGCTGTAAGTCACATAATCTACCACTTGTTTTACACACACTGTGCACGCTAAATCGCTTCAGTTATCTCCAACTCTTTGCAGCCCTATGGACCATATCCCACCAGGCTCCTCTGTCCATGGGATTCTCCAGGCAAGAATACTGGAGGGGCTTGCCATGCCCTCCTCCAGGGGATCTTCCCAACCTAGGGATGAAACCCGTATCTCTTATGTCTCCTGCATTGGCAGGCGAGTTCTTTACCACTGGTGCCATTTGGGAAGCCCTAATGTCCTTTAATTCCTAAAACCAGGCTGGGAGATGGGAATTATTGTTTGTATTATCCAATTCGAAGAACTTAAGCTGAGCTAAATTAGTAATCCCTAAATATTTAGGTAAATAGAAGAGATAGCGTACACTCACTCACTTGCTCTGTGTCAGGTATCTGAAACCATCTCTTGGGATTCAGAGTTTGCCAATGAAACTGTGAGTCTAGAAATAACTACAATGTACCAGGTGCATTTTTACTGTGCTATCTGTCCCACCCACCTCCTATCTTCATGCAAAATCAGCATCAGTGTCCTCTGGAGGATGCTCCTTCCACTACATCAACTGTCTCATCAAATGAGCTGCTCAGTCTCTTCTTACAGCCCCTTAGCCCCTCTGTCCACAGTAATTGGCCCAAATGGGCACATGCCCAAGTCAGTCCAACCCCTTGGACAGACTCCTTCCCACTCCCTGGCTATGATTGTTTGTTACAATGAGCATGTGAAACAGTAACAGTAATTCAAAATATATTAGTGGTTTTTATGTGCCAGACATCTTATTTTTTACGTATTCTCACAAGGATTCTATGATGTAGGTACTGTTATTATCTCCATTTTTCAGAGGTGGAGAGTGAAATCCAGATGGTTAGGCATCTTGCCCAGGGTCCAATATCTAGAAAGTTGCAAACTGATATAACTGAGACTCATTTTGTATCAGTTAGCTATTGCCACGAAAATGCTGGGTAAACAATTTCTTGTCTTAAAACAAGAATCATGTGTTCTCCCTGAGCTGGGGTCACACAAATGTTAGCTGGTAGAGGCTGGGCTCAGCTGGGTGTGTCAGATGTGAACTTGGCTGAGCCGGTTCATGCAGTTGGGTCCATAGGGTCAGCACATGCATGCTGGGTGACTGAGTTCCATGTGTCTCCAGGGACCTGAGGGCTGGCCTGGGCATGTCCTTAGGGAATAACCAGAGAGCAAGAGCACAGAGAGAAACAAAAGAGGACTTCCTGAGGCCGGGACTAGGAATCAGCACACTGCTGTTTTCACCTCATGCAGACACAGTGAAGAAGTGGGATGTGCGGTCTGTCTCTTGTGAGAGCTCCACAGTCAAAAGCAAAGCAGAAAGATTCAGGGAGAAGTGAGGCATTGGGACCAATGACACAAGCTGCCGCAAAGTCCCATTCACTCCTTTAGAAATGTTCTATCTCAAGCTGGGGAATTTCAGCTCCTTGTTGGTCAGTGGCATCATGAGCTGTGGAGCTTTAAGGTGGTCCAGCACCCGCATCCCCCAGTGAGAGGAAAAAACTGGTCACAGTGGTATGTGGGGAGAGATGAACACACCAAAGATGGAGAGAAGTCTCCAGGGATGCACATTGCCTCTGGGACCACTTGTCTTCGAGCTTCAGCTGTGTTCCCACCCATCCTGTCATTTGGTTGTTCAAGCCTGCTTCTCAAGTAATTACCCCAGACTCTTTTAATTTAGATTTACTTTCTGTTAAATGTTACCCCAAATGTTCTGAGCAGTAAAACACCCTGTGAGTAAAACAATAGCACACCTGCAGTAATTCATGCAAACATCCCTCACAATCAGCATATATTTTATGCATCTACTATTTGCGGTGGGTTGTGTTAAAAACTGGGCATCAGAAAGAATGGGTCAGGTTGAATGCCCATCCTCAACGAATTCATCATATAGAAGGAGACACGACAGAATCACAGCTTGTGATACTGCCAAATGAGTGCCTTCAAGGGAAACAGGGAGACATCACTTTGCCCACAAAGGTAGTCAAAGCTATGTTTTTTTCCAGTAGTCATGTACAGATGAGAAAGTTGGACCATAAAGAAGGCTGAGAGCTGAAGAAGTAATGCTTTTGAACTGTGGTGTTGGAGAAGACTCTTGAGAGTCCCTTGGACAGCAAGGAGATCAAACCAGTCCATCCTAAAGGAAATCAACCCTGAATATTCACTGGGAGGACTGATGCTGAAGCTGAAACTCCAATATTTTGGCCACCTGATGTGAAGAGCCAACTGATTGGAAAAGACAGTGATGCTGGGAAAGATTGTGGAAAAAGGAGAAGGGCATAGCAGAGGATGAGATGGTTAGATTGCATCACTGACTCAATGGACAAGAGTTTGAGCAGACTCTGGGAGATAGTGAAGGACAGGGAAGCCTGGCATGCTACAGTCCATGTGGTCACAAAGTCGGACACAACTTAGAGACTGAACAGCAACAAAGGGAAATGCAGGATAGGGTGGGATTAAAGTCTGATTTGGGCAAAAATAGGACTGTATGACAGAGGACCTGATGTGTGCTGTCAATTCCTAGAAGATTGAGGATGATTTCTACGGCCAGAGGAGAGAAAGGTGGGTGGCATTGAGGGGATTGCTGTGGGGGAGGATAGCAAGGGCAAGGAGCAACACCATAGAACTATTTATAACTACATGATATCAGATGGGGGATCAGAATCATTTGGTAGTTTACAAGATCTTTTAAAGTGAAAAGTTAGAGAAGTTTGCCAGCGTGCTTCTAAGAAATTGTGCCAGGCAATGAGGCCATGTCTAGCTGGCAGAGTGGCTCTGCCCTACTTAGCAGGCATTACATCCCTAAAGGGCCAGGGATATAGAAAATGCCCCTTGAGATTGTTCTGCTACTTTACATCCTGACATTGCACTTGCAAAGCAACCTTTATATCATCATTTGGTTTCCTACATAGACTGTCCTCTAGGGAAGAAAAGAGGCTAACCAGCCCATGGTAATAGTCCAATCCACTTGGCAGTTACATTTCTTAGAATAAATTTTAAAATTGAAAACCTAGTTTATAGAGCAAATTCTTGCAGTCTGGTGTGTATTCAAGACTCTATTTTACAGAAACCCAACATAAGCTAAACAAAAGGGGTTGTCTGGAAAATTACCCATTTGGCTTACAAAGAAAGAACTTCAGGTACTAGGGCTGCTTCAAGGCCTTTAGGATGGAACTTGGAACTCCATGTTCTCCTCTCGTCATTGTTTGGGGATTTTCTACATCCAGAAAGACACCAACAGCTCTGAGATAATATTTTATAGCCCACAAGCAATAAAGAAGAAAGAAATGATTTTGCTAGTTCCAGCAGAAAATATTCTAAAATATTCCTCCTATTGTTCAGATTTGAATTAGCTGCTCATTTATCGGGGCTACCAAAGGGATGGAATGAAATGATTGATCCAGAGTGGGATCATGTGCTCAGAGATGGGTGAGAGTACTGTCCCAAAGTTTGGGCAGGGTGTTTCTTGGACAGACAAAATCACGGTCATCAAATTTATTTATCATGAGTTAATTATGCTTTACATCCAATGGTCCTCAGACTAACAGATCAAATTGAAGGACTAGACCTGGACACACTCCCACTTCCAAGAATAGAGCAACCAAACAACATTTGCCCTGTCCCTGCATCTTTTTAAAGTCATGATTAGAGGTGATGCAGACTGAATAAGCTTTTGGACACATTATTGATTAAGTTTGCATAGGTCAACCCTGTGTCTAGGATATTAAATTTTTACTGAGATGGAAAAAAGTGACTGAGTGCCAAATGATAACAGAAAATGAGTGTCTTTATCTGCTTTGGGGATGTATTCATGTGCCCTGAAATACAAACACAGAAGAACCAGCAATGTCCCAGATGCTTAGGGAAAAGGTTGGAAGAGAGTAATAATATGCCCAAGAGTACCTGTAGCCATTCTCCAGATCTTAGAGCAGTTGTTCTTTCTTAACCTCCACCCCTACCCAAGAAGCTTGCCATTACATTCAAAACAGCACAGAACATTTTGGATCTCACAGTTGCGAAGGTCAACAATTTTTCGTGATTCTTTTAGTCTTCTTTAAACAGGGACTACTTAGGCGGGTCAAACACAGCCCATGTTAAAAGCATGGCCAGTCATACAGTTTTGAAAGCAAGGCATAAAATGTAAAGAAAGAAAGCGATGGACCCCAGAAGACCAAATCTCTGTCACTTATTCTTGCGTGGACTCTTGAGCAAGGTACATCCTCTTTGAAGTTGTTTCTTCATCTATGAAAGCAGCTTGTTGGTCAAGTTAATCTCTAAGGATCTTTCCACATGGAAAGATCTTTGATTTCACTAGAATTCCAATTTCCTAACCTTTTCCAGGACTGATGCCTTAATGTATTCTCAGAGTCTTTTGTTGCTCTGAGGATGATGGGATCACTAGTATGGGAACAGTGTCTACATACCAAACCATATATTGTAGAAGGGTGTTTGGAGCTCAGCATTTCAAATTGCACAGATCTCTTCAAACCACGCCTCCTGCACATTGCCTAGAGTGAGGGACATTGTCAACAAAGAATCACAAGGACTTGGCTCCTGCCTTTCAGGTGTAGAACACTTAACAATGGCTCTTTGACCTTGAATCTGGGAGGAATAGGAAGGTGAGCCTGCTGAGTCTGGTTTTGGACATCCAAAAGAAAGTGCAGGAAGAAGGGAGAGAAGAGAGAATGGGGGCCAAGAGCTACAGAATTTTTAATTGGAAAAAAAATATTGGTATCCTGTTTGTCCTTTCAGCATAGAGGGGTAGAAGCTAAAAACTTGACTTTGACTTGTAGATTAAAGATGGCCTCAAAAATGGTGTTTCACAAGCAATAGAAGAAGGAGGCCCTTGGAGGACAAATACAGCTCTACCGCTCTGTTGACACAGGTGACACCCGGCGGACACTGAATGAGGCCGCCATGCCTTTTTCCTGCCACCTGGTGTGCTGAGGGCAGTTTCACCCTCACTTTATCTGACTCTCCCTGTGTGCATTACATTGTTGGCTTAGTGAAAAAAACAGAAAAAAATTGTTCCAGGTGACAGGCTGCCTGAAGAAAGTGTGGCTATCTGTGGGCCTGTGGTCTGCAGTCAACTAGGATGGGGCTTTAATCCTAGACTGGCACTGATTTATTCCAGTTATATCACCTACCTTCAAGAGAATGGATTGACAAGTGTCCGTCAGTAGATGACTGGTTACTCTGTAGTAGCTGACCCAGTGGAATACTGTGCAGCCATAGAAAGAGAGAGGAGGCTATTACGTAGTTCAGTGAAAAAATCATCAGGTTATTTTGAAACAAGCAGGATGCAAGGCAGTTTAAATACTATGCTACCTTTGGGCTAGGGAGGGAAGAAAATAATATATTCACATATGTTATTTGTACATACTTAAAAAAATTTATCAGAGTATAGTTGATTTACAATGCTATGTGGTTTCAAGTATACAGCAAAGTGATTCAGTTATATATATGCATGTATTTATCTTTTTTCAGATTTTTTTCTCATATAGGTTAGAATATTGAGAAGAATTCCCTGTACTATATAGCAGGTCTTTGTTGGTTATCTATCTCATATATAGTAATGTGTGTATACAATCCTAAAATCCTGATTTATTCCCCCTTCCCTGACATTTCTATTTGGTAACCATAAATTTGATTTTTAAGTCTGTGAGGCTGTTTCTATTTTATAAATAAGTTGATTTGTATCACTTTGAAATTAGATTCCACATATGAGCAATTTCAGATGATATTTGTTTTTTTCTCTGTAACTTACTTTACTTACTCTGATAATTTTTAGGTCTATCCATGTTGAAGCAAATGGCATTATTTCATTCTTTTTATGGCTGAGTAATATTCTATTATATATTTGTACTACATCTTCTTTATCCATTCCTCTGTCAATGAAAATTTAAGCTGCTTCCATGATTTGGCTATTGTAAATAGTGCTAGAGTAAACACTGAGAGGCATGTATTTTTTTGAATTGGGTTTTCTCTGGATATATGCCTGAGTGGGATTGGTAGACTACATGGTAGGTCTATTTTTAATTTTTTAAGGAACCTCCATACTTCCCAATAGTGGTTGCACTAATTTACACTCCCATCAACAGTGTAGGAAGGTTCCCCTTTTTCCATATCTTCTTTAGCGTTTATTGTTTGTAGACTTCTTAATGATGGCCATTCTGACTTGCCTGTTCAGTTCAGTGCAGTTGCTCAGTCATGTCCCACTCTTTGTGACCCCATGAACCATAGCATGCCAGGTATCCCTGTCCATCATCAGCTCCTGGAGTTCACTCAAACCCATGTCCATCGAGTCAGTGATGCCATCCAGCCATCTCATCCTCTGTCACCCCTTCTCCTCCTGCCCCCAATCTTTCCCAGCATCAGGGTCTTTTCAAATGAGTCAGTTCTTTGCATCAGGTGGCCAAAGCATTGGCGTTTCAGCTCCAGCATCAGTCCTTCCAATGAACACCCAGGACTGATCTCCTTTAGGTTGGACTGGTTGGATCTCCTTGCAGTCCAAGGGACTCTCAAGAGTCTTCTCCAACACCACAGTTCAAAAGCATCCATTTTTTGGTGCTCAGCTTTCTTTATAGTCCAACTCTCACATCCATACATGACTACTGGAAAAACCATAGCCTTGACTGTTCATCCTAAAGGAGATCAGTCCTGGGTGTTCATTGGAAGGACTGATGATGGAGCTGAAACTTCAATACTATGGCCACCTGATGCGAAGAGCTGACTCATTGGAAAAGACCCTGATTTTGGGAAAGATTGAGGGCAGGAGGAGAAGAGGATGACAGAGGATGAGATGGTTGAAAGGCATCACCAACTCGATGGACATGGGTTTGGGTGGGCTCTGGGAGTTGGTGATGGACAGGGAGGCCTGGCATGCTGCGGTTCATGGGGTTGCAAAGAGTTGTACATGCCTGAGCGACTGAACTGAACTGAACTGACTAGATGGACCTTTGTTGACAAAGTAATGTCTCTGCTTTTTATATGCTGTCTAGGTTGGTCATAACTTTCCTTCCAAGGAGTAAGTGTCTTTTAATTTCATGGTTGCAATCACCATCTGCAGTGATTTTGGATCCCAAAAATATAAAGTCTGCCACTGTTTCCACTGTTTCCTCATCTGACTTGTGTGAGGTGATACCTACTGTGTTTATTTGCATTCCTCTGATAATTAGTGATGTTGAGCATTTTTTCATGTGCTTTTTTGGCCATCTGTATGTCTTCTTTGGAAAAGAGTCTGTATGTTTTGTATATATATATAAAAGAACACTGAAAGTATATACAAGAAACTATTAAAGTAATTTGCTAGAAGGCAGAAGTGAGGGGGTCATGAAACAGCCTGTACAGAAATGAAGAGGGAGTGATACTGACATTGTCCACCTTTTATGTTGTTTTGATTGTTAAACAATGTGAATATATTGCCTGTTTTTAAAATTTTAAATTCAAAAGAAATTTGGCATGTGATTTTTTTAAGGTGGGCTTCCCAGGTGGCTCAGTGGTGAAGAGCCTACCTGCCAATGCAGGAGATGCGGATTCATTCCCTGGGTCAGGAAGATCCTCTGGAGAAGGAAATAGCAACCCACTGCAGTACCCTCAGCTGGGAAATCCCAAGGACAGAGGATTTATAGTAGGCTATATAGTAGGTAGGCTATATCGTCCATGGGATCACAAAAGAGTCCACATGACTTAGTAATCACTAAGTGGACTTAGCAACTAAACAACACCACCAACAATAGAAATTTGTTAAGATAAAACTAGCTTTGTTGTTATTTAGTCTCTAAGTTGTGTCTGACTCTTTTGCGGCTCCATGGACTGTAGCCCGCCAGGATCCTCATCCGTGGAATTCCTCAGGCAAGAATACTGGAGTGGACTCCCATTTCCAACTGCTATTGCAAATAAATCATAAAACGCAAAGGCCGACTGTAGTATATGTTTATTTCTCACTCACACGAGTCCAAAAGCTCGAGGTCATTCAGGGACCCAAGTTTCTTTCAAAATAGGTCTCCTTTTCTCCTGTATATCTCAGATTCCTCTGCATCCAGCTGGTGAAGTTGGGGTGGTGGAGAGGAACCATGGCCTGGAAGGGAGGCAATCATTGCTACCCTCATTGCTTTGTCAGAATTCAGCCAGACAGCCACCCACAACTGCAAAGGAAGCTGGGAAAACAGCCTAGCTGTGGGCCCTGGAGGAGGAGAAGATGAATTGGGTGAACAAAAACCGTATTTTACCAGTAGAAAAACTTAGCAAAAGAAAAATTTTGATAAATCCTATTTATTTTCTGAGTATTTCAAGTTAGTTTTTTACTAGAGCATTGCTTTGAAATTGTGTCATTACATAACTGTTCCCACAAGACAGATTTGTTGATGTTGATGAGATCTGCGTGTTCACTAATCTGATCCATTTATCACGTCTTCGGTTAAAAGGAACCATCGAAAGATCTGCTATTAGAGCAAATATTGAGGGTCCGTTGAACAGTAGGATTCTGTTCAGGATCCTCTATTTTGTGTACTTCAAGTAAGATTCAAGGGCACTGTTCTGTTTATGAATCCCAGGAAGTAAGATAAACAACATCAAGTGCCTCAAAATGTCCCAAATTCAGTGCTGCTAGTACAAGTGGGGTGTCCAGGATGGAGGTCATATTCACTTACCAGTGTAAGGAAATTCAGAATAAGCAACTAAGATTACTAGTTGTCTCTAATGCAAAACTGTGCATTATTTCCAGGGTTTATCTGATTCATTGTCTTTGAGCTATTTCACAATTGATGGCAAAGCAAACCATTTGTGTCTATGGATATGCAAATAAATTCTGTCTGGTGGAGGGACAGCCTTCTTCTTCATGGAAAAGCCATGTATGGGTTCATCTGAAAATTCATTTCAGTATTCCCAATCTATAAATGTTTATGTTCCTTGGATTCCCCTTTGAATTGAGTATAACATTACAATTTTATTCTCTTTTGAGATGAATCCTTTCATACTAGAAATTGTTGAAAAATGAGGATTTGTGCTACTGGTTCTTGTCAAGCTTTGTTTTCCTTTTGGTTTATTTATTTGTTTCTCTGTCTCTTTATGTCATGCCTATCATCATTGCCAGAAAAGCTGTTATGTAGTATAGTATAAAAATCAAGTGGTGAAAAAATTTTACTATCTTCCTCTTGCACCCCCACCCCAACTGTTAGGATGTTATGCCAGCATAATATCATCAGAAAGCCTGTTCTGCTGACATTTCAAGCTCCCACAGAAAACACTGTGAATCTTCTGAGAAGGCCTTATTTGCAAGATTTGTTCAACAAAGAGGTTGGATAAACATCTTGGATTAAGCTTTCAAAGCAGCAGGCCCTTGGTTTCTTTTCCTGATTAACCTGGGGACTCTTTAAAACTCTCTTTCTTATCATAATATGTTTTTTGAAATCATCAGTTTTCATAATGAGGAACACTTTGGTAAACACACTTCTTTATGCCTTTCCTTTTAATTAGCAAAACCTTTCTTTCCCACAAAAATTTCCATATTTGAACTTTATCTGCAAAGAATATTTAGTGTGAAGTATTAAAGAATTAGACAGCTAATGGAAAATACATTTTTCCTACTGATAACATATCAAAATCTGTTAGTCTGTTCATTAATTTCTAGCTGCTTAGCCTCCAGGAAGCACAGAGCCAAATTTGTGACTCAATTTAATAACTCAGTAGAACCTACCTGCCTGCCTTCTACCTTCCTTCAGTCTTAACCTTGGTTCCTAATTTATATTTTACCTGTTCCTGATTTTACTTATTTATGCTTATTTTCTTCTATTTTACTGCATGTATTTTATAAGCCATGTCTACTTGTTTAGGGAATAGGCCAGACATAGGGTAAGAAATTTATACACATAAATTATACATGTCTCTGTGTACAATCCTGTACGAGAATTCTTGTACAGTTCAGTTCAGTTCAGTCACTCAGTCGTTTCTGACTCTTTGTGACTCCATGGACTGCAGCACTCCAGGATTCCCAGTACATCACCAACTCATGGAGCTTACTCAAATTCTTGTCCATTGAGTTGGTGATGCCATCCAACCACCTCATCCTCTGTCATCCCCTTCTCCTCCTGCCTTCAATCTTTCCCAATATCAGGGTCTTTTCAAATGAGTCAGTCCTTTGCATCAGGTGGCCAAAGTATTGGAGTTTCAGCTTCTGCATCAGTCCTTCCAATGAATACTCACGATTGATCTCCTTTAGGATGGACTGGTTGGATCTCCTTCAGGTCCAAGGGACTCTCAAGAGTCTTCTCCAACACCATAGCTCAAAAGCATCAATTCTTCAGTGCTCAGCTTTCTTTATAGCCCAACTGTCATATCCATACATGACTACTGGAAAAATCATAGCTTGGACTAGGCAGACCTTTGTTTGCAAAGTAATGTCTCTGCTTTTTAATATGCTGTCTATGCTGGTCATAGCTTTTCTTCCAAGGAGCAAGCGTCTTTTAATTTCATGGGTGCAGTCACCATCTGCAGTGATTTTGGAATCCAAAAAACTGAACTCTGTCACTGTTTCCATTGTTTCCCCGTCTATTTGCCATGAAGTGATGGGATCAGATGCCATGATCTTAGTTTTCTGAATGTTGAGCTTTAAGCCAACTTTTTCACTCTCCTCTTTCACTTTCATCAAGAGGCTCTTTAGTTCTTCACTTTCTGCCATAAGTGTGGTGTCATCTGCATATCTGAGGTTATTGATATTTCTCCCACAATCTTGATTCCAGTTGTGCTTCATCCAGCCCAGCATTTCTCATGATGTACTCTGCATAGAAGTTAAATAAGCAGGGTGACAATATACAGCCTTGATGTACTCCTTTCCAGATTTGGAACAAGTCTGTTGTTCCATGTCCAGTTCTAACTGTTGCTTCTTGACCTGCATACAGATTTCTCAAGAGGCAGGTCAGGTGGTCTGGTATTCCCATCTCTTGAAGAATTTTCCACAGTTTGTTGTGATCCACACAGTCAAAGTTTTGACATGGTCAATAAAGCAGAAGTAGATGTTTTTCTTGGACTCTCTTGCTTTTTCAGTGACCCAACGGATGTTGACAATTTGATCTGGGATTCCTCTGCCTTTTCTAAATCCAACTTGAACATCTGGAATTTCACTGCTAACATACTGTTGAAGTCTGGCTTGGAGAATTTTGAGCATTACTTTGTTAGCATGTGAGACGAGTGCAACTTTGAGGACATACCCACTTCCAAGGGCAAAGGAGAAGCCCTGAAATGGTATTAGAATCAAACCCCATACCTGCCAGAGATGCTTAGAGAGCTCCAACAAACGTGTGGACCAGGACTCAGAGGCCCCATAGAGTCTGAGCCAGACCTGTGTTTGAGTGTCTCCTGCAGAGGTACGGGCTAGCAGTGGACTGCTGCAGGGACAGGGGCTCTGGGCACAGCAGACCTGGGTATGGCATAAGCCCTCTTGGAGGAAGTCGCCTTTAATCCCACCATAGAGCTGCCAGAATTTACACAGGATTGGGGATACAGACTCTTGGAGGGCACAAACAAAACCTTGTGTGCACCAGGACCCAGGAAAAAGGAGCAGTGACCCCACAGAGACTGACCCAGACTTGCCCATGAGTGTCCAGGAGTCTCCAGAGGAGGTGTGGGTTGGCGGTGGCCTGCTTCAGGGTTGGGGGCACTGAGTGTATCTGTGTGTGCATGGGACCTTCTGAAGGAGGTCACCATTATCTTCATTACCTCCATCATAGTTTGGCCTCAGGCCAAATAACAGGGGGGGAACCCAGCCCCGCCCATCAACAGAAAATTGGATTAAAGATTTACTGAGCATGGCCCCGCCCATCAGAACAAGACCCAGTTTCCCCCTCAGTCAGTCTCTCCCATCAGGAAGCTTCCCTAAGCCTCTTATCTTTTCCATCAGAGGGCAGGCAGAATGAAAACCACAATCACAGAAAACTAACCAGAGAGATCACATGGACCACAGCCTTGTCTAATTCAATGAAACTATGAGCCATGTCATGTAGGGTCACCCAAGATGGACAGGTCATGGTGGGGAGTTCTGACAAAACGTGGTCCACTGGGGAAGGGACATGACTGAAGCGACTTAGTAGCAGCAGCAACAGAGAAGGGAATGGCAAACCACTTCAGTATTCTTGTCTTGAGAACCCCATGGACAGTATGAAAAGAAATTCTTGGGGAAGTTACAATTTGCCTTGTCATTGTTCTTTTCCGGTGTGTTTCGTTCAAAGACAATGAAGCACTTAGCACTTCCTTAACCTGTTCTGAAATGTAATCAGTTGCTCAGTGGTGGTTAACTCTTTGCGATCCCATGGACTGTAGCTTTCCAGGCTCCTCTGTCTATGAAATTTTCCAGGCAAGGATACTGGAGTGGGTTCCCATTTCCTACTCCAGGAGATCTTCCTGACCCAGGGATGGCACACACTTCTCTTGGAACTCCTACGTTGGCAGGTGGGTTCTTTATCATTGTGTCACCTGGGAAGCCAACTGTTCATGTGCTCTGTAACTACAGAAATGGAAAATACAGTATCCCTTAAGTGATGTGAATCATTGGTAGAACTGATGCATACTAATTTGACCTTGTTTGACTTTGTGCATCCATTCCTAAAGTACATTTACTATGAAAACATACTTTAGTAATGGATACACAAAGTCAAACAAGGTCAAATTAGTATGCCTCAATTCTGACAACAATTCACATCATTTAAGGGATGGTGTATTTTCAGTTTCTATAAATATTTGTCAGTCACGTCATTATTTATTAGATAAGTACTATCTGATCACCGGCATCTCATCATTTTCTCTACAGACATTTCAGGAGAGAAAAAGTGGCCTGCCATCATGCTTAAGAGTTTAAAATGTACCTTGAATAGTTTGTCTATATCTCTGGGATTTGAGCTTGTCTCAATCATCCTGAGATCCAAGTGTTCCCCAGTTCCCATAACAGTGGTGAAATCTCCTTAAAGGAACTAAAGAATTGCCTTCAAGGTGAAAACAAAAGGGTCAGTTAGCTACCTTCTCTCTGTAGTGAGGAAGATCCACTTGATGGCATGGTATTAAAAGCACACTGAACTTTGGGCCCCAAATCTGGGTTCAGGTCCTCATTTCACAACTCACTAAAGTATGGTTTCCTGCACCTGTACAATGTGGGTAATAATTCCCCTTACCTTCAAGTGATTGTGAGGATTTAATGTGAACACATTTGGCATTGAACAGGGTTTCCTCATTACCCACTCCCTCTCTGCCTTGTGCTAAGAATTGACAGTGCAAATCAATCCCAGGGCTTTTTAAGCCTCTTTCTTTCCTTATAACTGGCTGCCATGCTCAGAGAGGCTCAGCTTCAGCTTCTCCTCTGTTGGTTTTATTTGTCTCAGGGCTGTCCTAGTCCTATCCTTGGGCATTTTTCATTTTGCTTTAATAACCTGGGAGGAGACTTTCATTCATGAATGTATCTGCCCCTTTGTGGCACATGAAATTTTCCAAAGATGATCACATCAATATCTCCCACCCCATTAGCTCTTCTGCACTGTGATACCTAATCTTACCTGGAAGGTAAGAGCTGTGGTTTTTCCATAGTCATGTATGGATGTGAGAGTTGGATCATAAAGAAAGCTGAGCACCAAAAAATGGATGCTTTTGAACTGTGGTGTTAGAGAAGATTCTTGAGAGTCCCTTGTACTGCAAGGAGATCCAACCAGTCCCTCCTAAAGGAAATCATTCCTGAATATTCATTAGAAGGACTGATGCTGAAACTGAAACTCCAATACTTTGGCCACCTGATGCAAAGAACTGACTCATTGGGAAAGACCCTGATGCTGGGAAAGATTGAAGGTGGGAGGAGAAGAGGATGACAGAAGATGAGATGGTTGGATGGTATCACCGACTCAATGGACGTGAGTTTGAGTAAACCCTGGGAGTTGGTGATGGACAGAGAAGCCTGGAATGTCATAGTCCATGGTGTCGCAAAGAGTTGGACATGACTGAGCGACTAAGCTGAACTAAACTGAACTGATATGAGAATTGTGTCCAACTAAACACACTTTTGAAAGCAGTGGTGTATTCATATTAACTATCTATTGCTATGTAACAAATTACCTCAAATTTAGCTTAGAATAACACACATTTATTATCCAACGGTTTCTGTGGGTCAGGAGTCTGGGTACAATGTGCTTTGCACCTGCAGTTAAGGTGTTATCCAGGAATGAGTCTCATCTCAATGTTTTATTGTGAAAGGGTTCATTCCAAACAAGTTGCTGGCTGGATTCATTTGCTTGTCACTCCCAGGCCTGAACCTCCTCCCCAGCCCACCAAAGGTTACATGTAATTCATGGATCAGGACTCACAAACCGGAAGGAAAAAACATTAAACAGGTATTGAATGAGTACAGAGCAAAGGGGCTTTGTAGGTACTAGTGTTCTGTTTTATTTTTTAAGGGAAGCTCACAGCTTCTTTCACACTTTGTAATATAAACTGTGGACACTAAGAGCTGAGATCTCCTTTGACATTTGCCTGTTCAGTGAAGTGCAGAAAATGCAAATCTTTACAAGCCAGAGAACAGTATCTTCCCTGTGTGTGCTTAGAATATCTAAAGATCAATCTAACTTTATTGTTCTCAAAGTTTTTGAAATGATGTTCCACTTGATTTTACCCTTTTAAAAAAGAGGGGAGAGTGGCAATGTTGCAAAGGTCTTTATAGCACCCGTCAGGCTCCTCTGTCCATGGAATTCTCTAGGCAAGAATTCTGGAGTGGGTTGCCATTTCCTACTCCAGGTAATCTTCCCATCCCAGGGATCAAACTCAATTCTCCCGCATTGGAGGCAGGTTCTTTACCATCTGAACCACCAGGAAAGCCCTTTTAAGAAATGAATTGGTTCCAATTCTGTAAGAGTGTTTTAAATCAACAATTATTTCCCTAGTTTTGTATTATCTTTAGTATTCCAAACTATGTCATTTTCAAACTATGTCATCTTCTGTCATCACAATACCTTTATACAAGTGTCCTTGAAAATGTGATTTTTGGAAAAAGTAATATTATTCCTAAGCCACAATAGCTCTACAATGAAATTAAATTCTATATGGATTTTTGCTTCCTCTTTTATATTTCATTTCCATTCCCCTGATATTTAGACCTACTTTCCAATAAAATTTTCTTCTCCTATGAATGCTTCATTTATACTTTTAATCCATTAGTGATTGGTTCAGAAGTCTTCACTTTAATTTTTCTCTGGCCATGTTAAGTAGTTTCAGGTCTTGATCTGAGTATTTGTCATTGAGTTGTAGATTCTGGACTGGTACCTTGCACCTCAGCTACCTTCTCATTCAAAACTTCTGTAGACAGTCATATTCTTCCTGATTTGCATTTTCATCACTAAGTGTAGCATCTCTGACCCACTGGAATACTATTACTAGCATTCATTTTCTTTTCTTACTAGATTACAATACCTTTTAAGCTTATTTGGAAGTAAAATGGACCTAGAAGGGTATTTGATGATAGGAAAAATAAAATGTGATTATTATAATGGAGGAACAGCTAAATGCCTTAGTCATAGCAAGAGAAGGCAATCAGGAACACTAAAAATAATTTTGGAAACAAATAACCCAGTAGGAAAATGGGCAAAATATTTGAACAGACATATTTGAACAGAACAATATATTTGAACAGAATATTCTGCAGAACCTGTATACAGATGGCAAATAAGCCCATAAAAAATGTTCAACATAATCAGTCCTTAGAGAATTGCCGATTAAAACTCTGAATATTCATTGGAAGGTCTGTTTTTGAAGCTGAAGCACAAATACTTTGGCCACCTGATCTGAAGAGCCAACTCATTGGAAAAGCCCCTGATGATGACAAAGATTGAAGGCAAAAGGAGAAGGGTGTGGCAGAGGATGAGATGGTTAGGTAATATCACTGACTCAATGAACATGAATTTGAGCAAATTCGGGGAGATAGTGAAGGACAGAGGGAGCCTGGCAGTCTGCAGTTTATGGGGTTGCAAAGAGTCAGACACGACTAAGCAATTGGACAACAACAAAAATTAAACCACAATGAGATCCCCACTTGTATGGCTAATGCCAAAGCAAAACAAAGCCAAAAATAACAAATACTGATGAGAATGTGATGTGCAACAACTGTGGCTATCATACATTGCTGATGGGAATGTAAAATGTTAAAGTTACTTTGACAAATACTCTGACAGCATCTTCTAAAGTTTAGTATATACTTACCACATGACCCAGCCATCCCAAGAAAAATGAAAACTATGCCCTCACAAAGATCTGTACCCAAATCTTTATAGCACCTTTATTCATAATTGTCAAAATCAAAGAAAGTGAAGTTGCTCAGTCGTATCCAACTCTTTGCAACCCCATGGACTGTAGCCTACCAGGCTCCTCTGTCCATGGGATTTTCCAGGCAAGAATACTGGAGTGGATTGCCATTTCCTTCTCCAGGAGATCTTCCCAACCCAGAGATTGAACCTGGGTCTCCCGCCTTGTAGGCAGATGCTTCACCATCTGAGACACTCACATATCTCCTAACCAGTGAGTAGATAAGCAAACTGGGGTTCATCTATACAAAGAACACTGCTCAGCAGTAAAAAGGAATGAACTCCTGATATGGGAAGTCACATGAATGAACTAGTTAAGTGAGAGAAGCTCCAGTGTATGATATTGTGAAAAAGGCAAAACTGTACAAACAGAAAGCAGAAGAGTGGCTACCAGAGGTTGGGTGTGGGGAGGAGACATTGACAGTTGACTATGAAGGGGCACACAGGAATTTGGGGGTGTGACAGAACTGTTTTTTCTCTGTCTTAATTGTAGTGGTGGTTACAAGGCTGTATGGCTTGTCAAAACACACAGGACTATACATTAAAAGTGTGAATTTTATGACTTAAGAATGAAGGAAAAACCTAAGAGGTCTCTGGCTTGAGTGACAATTAGAGAGTGACATTGCTGAAATTAATAGGAAAGCTTGGCTGGGCAGCAGACATGCCCGAAAGGAAATAAGGGCAGGTTCTGCCTTGGCAGATAGAGTTGGAGGCAGCAGAAACACACAGTTAATAGGACAAGATGGGGGGGGTCGGGGGGAGTTGTTTTGCTAACTGTTATTCTATTATATTCTGTTGGTTCGGGAAGATCAGCTGGAGAAGAAATAGGCTGCCCACTCACTCCAGTATTCTTGGGCTTCCCTTGTGGCTCAGTTGGTAAAGAATCCACCTGCAAGGTGGGAGACCTGGGTTTGATCCCTGGGTTGGGAAGATTCCCTGGAGAAGGGAAAGGCTACCCACTCCACTATTCTGACCTACAGAATTCCATGGACTCTATAGTCCACGGGGTTGCAAAGAGTTGGACATGACTGAGCAACTTTCAACTGAGCAAAATTAACAGTGTTATATGAATATGCCATAGTTTATCCATTTGCCCATTGAGGGACATTTGAGTTTTTTCCATGTTTGGGCTTTTATGAATGAAGTCTCTATACACATTTATGTGGCTACTGAAAGATCTGAGCAGAAAAATTTGGGATCTGTGTTACTTAAGTGCCAATCTAATCGTGTTATTCTCCTGATCAAAATTCTTCACCGATCTCTTACTGCCTACAGCAGATTCTGTATGGTGACTACATATTATAGTCACCTGGAGCACTTTTCCAGCTGCTGGTTGCCGGGCCTATCCTGAGAGGTTCTGATTTAATTGATCATTGGATAAGGCTCAAGTGTCAGTTTTCTTAAAAGCGCCTCATATGATTTTATTATTTTTTAGGTTTAACTTTTTTTAAACAAAACAGTATTACTGAGATATAATGTACCTACCATACAGTTCATCCATTTAAACTGTATAAATCAATGTGTTTTGGTATATTCCATTTTTAACTTTCTAAGTTGAGGCAAAAAAATGTATATATCATAAAATTTACCATTAAATGTATAAGTCAGTAACATCAGTTTACATCCACAGTCATTAGTTACACTGTACAGCCATCACCATTAGTTTCTCCTCACCACTTGATATTAATATATGTCCAGTTCTATAAAGCTAAATCTAAGTGCTTTAGCAAAGACCCACAGAAACAAATATTTTTTTTTAAATTTCACTAAAATTATGGCCTGATGTACATGAAGCAAAGTATGCTTTTATCCAATCTGCCATTATCATATTAACCTATTGTCTCACATTATCAAAAAAGCAAAATGTGTATCTGTCATACAAAAATATGTAGACATTAAATACCTCACTCAATCAGAAATGAATTGTCTAAATGAGAGAAATATATGCTGAAAAATATTGCAGTCTGGGATCTGCTTTAAGACAATTTGATGAGAGAGAGGAAAAAGCATATATATAAAGAAGATATGGCAAAATCTTAATAATTGTTGAATCTCAGTTATGAGTATAGGGGAATTCATCATACTCTGCTCTCCACTCTTGTGTATATCTGAAGTTGTTGATGATAATAAATGATATAGGGATCATAAACTTACAGATAAAATACCTTCTAACATTTGTACAAATTTAAGGATACAACTTAAATAATTAGGTTCTTTAGTCATTGAATTTTACTGGGTAATGTCAAATAATAATGATATTTTGGAATTAACGTGTTAGATTCTTTCCTGAGAGCTCTTTCATATGTGATAGTTCATCATGGAACATTGAATGACAGATATCTACAGTGGCATTACCTTTTTCTGATATTGTTTAATAAGTGCATTTCTCATTGCCCTTAATTCTGAACATCCTGAAAGGGTTCATTTATCTTGAAAAGCAACAATAGTCTTGCATCATCTTTAAAATTACTCAATGGTAAAGGTGATAATGTTGAAACAGAACACGTAAGGACAATCCACATTTCCTGATCCTTATATGTCAACAAGAAAGGGTATCGTATTCAGACTTAGACATGCAACATCTGATTCAATCAGTTTTCTATTGTTTTCTGGAAACCATATCTATTGATTGTGGCTTGAAACATGGATATGAAAATAGCAACTTTTTTACTCCTTTGACAGTTAATAAAAGTAGAGTGTATCTTACATTCTAGAGTGAGATGTTTAGCATGCCATAGGTATAAATTAAAGACATAAACTAAGAGACAAAAGTGAACCTTTCAACATTAACGTGATGTTGGCCATTATTATGAGCCTAATGATATCAAATGCACATAAGAACACATAGGTGTCATGCTGGGAAACCAATGATCTAGCTCTCATCTTGAATGCAGGCAAAGAATATCTCATTAAAGCCATAAATTTCATGAGTTTGTTCCTAAATTTAAAACCCTTAAGGAAAATGGCTTTCATGGTTCAATAGTTTTAAAGGGTTGTACTTAGTTGGCTTTGTAGCGAGGAAATTAATCGTTTTTTTTTTTTTTAAACAAATCAGAATTATGCCATAGTTGCATGTGTTTTCATGCTGTTGCTGTTAGCACTTAACTTCCTCCCTAGACAACAAAACCCCAGACTCCACATTGAATTCACCACGGGGAGACATTTATTACCTGCTATGGTTGCTCAGGATAGTTTGGGGAAAGATGAAATTTGCTCATTCGCGGCTGCATAAAAATTGTTTTCTTGAGGTAATGTGAAATGGAGAGGGTTTTAATCAACCTTCACTGTTCAGAGTAAATATTATTCAGGCTACACTCAGGAGATGTAAGTTTCTCCAGTTCCATATGGTGCTAGCACCCAAACAACAGAAATATCTGCAGGTCTCAGGGATCCAAGGCACTGAAAAATGTCAAAGCAATTAATCGAACTTATTTCTTTTTTCTCGGAGGATTTTGGAATAAATCTTCCATAGCCTTGGGATAGATGCATTTATAGGAAACATTCTCCTTTGTTTCCTGCATGTTAAACTTGAAGAGCAACAATTTGTTGCATCTGGGAGAAAGAAGACATTATAATGGTGTAAGAGAGCATTTCAAATGCCTCCAAATGTTTAAGTTTAGAGGAGAGTCTTGGTGATTGTTTTACAGAAAGAATATATACACATGCAAAAAGAATATAATTATTGATTTCTAAAAATTATCAGAGAAGCAGAAACTACCTAGACTCACCTCATTTCATCTGGATGATTAGAAAGTTACAAATGGGAAATACTATACCTTGGAAAGACCATGTCCTATTTGATGTTTGCGGAGATAAAATTCAAAGAAGTTCATAGACACTTGAAACTCCAAGTAGCTCAGATATTTTAAAAATTAAATTATTTTTAATTGAAGAATAATTGCTAGTTCACAGACATTTAAAGTTGGAGCAACTAGGAATACATCTTGCTTCTTCCTCACACAAGATTTCTTTTTTCAAAATTAATTAATTAATTTTAATTGGAGGCTAATTATTTTACAATATTGTAGTGGTTTTTGCCATGCACTGACATGAATCAGCCATGGGTGTACATGGGCCCCCATCCTGAACCCCCCTCCCACCTCTCTCCCCATCCCATCCCTCAGGGTCTTCCCACTGCACCAGCCCTGAGCACCCTGTCTCATGCATGAAAGCAACTGACAAGGAATTAATCTCAAAAACATACAAGCAGCTCATGCAGCTCAATACCAGAAAAATAAATGATCCAATAAAAAAATGGACCAGGGAACTAAACAGACATTTCTCACTCAAGCTTTCTAACCTCAGGGGAAATGGATAGAATTTATTCAGAATATAAAGTTAAGATTTAAAAATTTTAAATTATGTTTAAATGTATTTTCAACTGCAGAGGTCATTCAAAAAATCATTTAGTAAAACAGAGCGTGAAATCCATTAAAAAGCTTTAACTACATTAAATGTTTTCAAATAAGGCATCACACTTTTTTGAATGCTGGAATTTTTTAAAAATTTGTTATTTAAACTTTCATTACCATCTTTTGTAGACAGTGATTACTTTTAACTTTCAAAGTGTTGTTATAAACATTATTGCAGAATACATCCAATTTCCCTGAAAGAAAATCAAGGATTAGACCCCAATTTAACCATGCTACACAGCTTAGTATGACAGTTTCTGAAAAGAATAACCATTATTAAGTACAATTTCTACTTAAAAGAAAAAAAATTGCCTCCAGTTTTTGGCTATTACAAAATTATGAATAAAGTTACTTAAAATATTCATATATAATCTTTCTGTAGGCATATCTTTTCATTTCTCTTGTGTAAAAATCTATAGTGGAGTACTTGGTTGATGTATTAAGGATATGTTTAACTTCATGTGAAATGTCCAAACTCTTTTCCAAAGGGGTGTGCCATTTTACATTTGGACCAGTAATCAGGTGGACAAGATGACAACTCCCATAGCTGTTAGTCTGCCTCTTTCTATCATTGCTTTTTTTAATAGGCTCATGATAAAATGGACATTCAGCAGAGAGGAAGGCTGTGTATAGAAAATAACATTAGTGTTTACACCTGAAGGTTGATTTGGTTACCACTGCTGAATGCCTAACTTTTCTGATAGTAGCAACCCTTCTTTAATCTTTTATGGAATATCTCCATTAGACTTCTATTAGTGCATAAAAATTACCATTAAATTAGCAGCTTATAACAATACAGTTGTCATTTCAGAGTTTCTATGGGCCATGAGCCTGGAGGTAGCTTTGTTGAATTCTTTGTGAGTTCTGGTTGCTTTGTAACCTCACCAACATTTCATTACCAAGAGTTTAAATTATCACCTACACTTGGCCAGTACAAATACAATGGAATTTATCCACACATATTTCAAGTTGCCTAGGAACCACATTAAAAAAGTGAAAATAGTTGAAGTTTCTTTTAGTAATATATTTTATTTAACCAATCTATCCAAATATTGCCATTTCAGCAGGTAATCAAAAGTTAAGAAATTTTATATTATTTCTTATACTAAGTCAACAAAATTGTATTTTTATGTGTTTTGTTCTTTAGTACATCTCAATTCAGACTAGTTGTATTTCAAGGGCTTAGTAGCCACATGTGGCTTGTGGTTGCTGTATTGGACAACACAGTTAGATGCTTCCGTGGGTATAGTCACTCACTGTGGTTTCAACTTGCATTTTTACCAATAACTAAATGATGTTACACATGTTTTTGTATACTTATTGACCATATGTAGATCTTTTGTATAATTCTTGTTCAAATGCCTAGCAACACATGGCATATTCACACAGTGGTAATTCATAAATTGTGGTATATTCATACAGTGAAAAAGTACTCAGTAATAAATAGGAATAAGTTACAGCATCATGAAATAACCTGGATGAATCTCAAAATATTGAGTGAAGAAAGCCAGACACAAAAAAATACATGTGAAGTGATTCCATTTGCATGAAACTTTAGAACAGGCAAACTAACCAAGAAAAAGAAGCAAGTCCATGGCTATAGTAGGGGTGTGTGAAGGACTGCAAAACTGCACAAGAGAACTCTCTGTAGTGATGGAAATGCTTTACATCTTGATTGGAGTGATGATTATGTAGAAATGTACATTTATCAAAACTTACTGAATGGCAAATTTAAAATAGGTGCATGCATATATAAATTATACTTCAATTTAATTGATTTAGAGTAAAAGCAATATATGTTAGTACCTGCTACATAGCTACATTTGCAGGCCCAGTGCAAAGTAAAGCTGTAGGACCCCATGTTTAAAAAGTATTAAGAATTTTAAGACAGTGACAGCAAAGGAATTTTATCTGTTATGAATCCCCAGTGACAGTGAATAGGCTATAGTATGTTCTAATAAAGTTCTGTTGGATGAATTTAAGAACTTGGGCATATTGTTTAGTTGCTAAGTTGTGTCCAACACTTTGAGACCCCATAGACTGTAGCCCACCAAGCTCCTCTGCCGCTGGGATTTCCCAGACAAGAATACTGGAGTAGATCTCTACTTCCTTCTCCAGGGGATCTTTCTGACCTCCAGGGGATTGAACCTACATCTCCTGCATTGACAGGCGGATTCTTTACCACTGAGCCACCAGGGAAGCCAGGCATATTGATGGCCAGCAGCTTCCTTTAAAGGACAGCCTATCTCTTCCTACTTCTGCTATGTGCTCCACAGACCTAAGGAGAGAGTGGAATTCTGAATATAGCTTTTTAAAATTATTATTAAAGGATGTTTATGATAGAGACAAATACTGATTAAAAGTTGTCTTATTTTTGCCTTTGAAAATGTGAAGAAATATAGCTCAATAACTAACATGAAGAAAATTTTGTCCTTCAGGTGTTCCATATTAGTTATAGGCTGACTTAGCATGGCAGTGTTACACCCAGTGTGGGTCAGGAAATAAGCTAAGTAATGGGCATGTAGAGATAAAACAGGTATAATACATATAATTGTTTTCTATACAAATCAATTCTTAGATCATATTCCAATTGTTAATGTTTCTAAGGATCCTAAATATATACAATCTATATTACCATAGACATAACACCGGGACTTCACACTCTAGTGTTCCCTAATATAACTAGAATTGTTATATAACAGAGGTGTTTGGACTTATTTAAATACAGTGTTATGGACTGAATGTGCCCTTCCCACCCATCCCCCTCCAAGCTAATACTCATATGTTGAAGCTCTGGCCCTCATTATGGCTATAATGGCTGTATTTGGACTAAGGAAGTACTTAAGGTTAATGAGGTCATAAAGTTGGGAGTCCTGACCCGACAGGATTAGAATCCTGTTAAGAAAAGATTAGAGATCTCATCTACCCTCTTTCTGTGTGTACTCACCTAGGAAAAGAACATGTGAGGATGAAGCAAGGACACCATTTACAAGCCAGGAAGAGAGTCCTCACCAGAACCCCAAACCTGAAGAAGCCTGATCTGGGACTTCCAGCCTCCAGAACTGTGAAAAAATACATTTCTGGCTTTGAAGCCAACAAGCCTGAAGCATGGTTGGCTAACCCAACCTTCTTCCTGTGCAGTGTCATGAACCTCTGTCCATAGTTCTTCAGGCACTCTATCAGATCTAATCCCTTGAATCTACTGTTACTTCCACAGTATAATCGTAAGGGATTTGATTTAGGTCATACCTGAATGGTCTAGTGGTTTTCCCTACTTTCTTCAATTGAAGTCTGAATTTGGCAATAAGGAGTTCATGATCTGAGCCACAGTCAGCTTCTGGTCTTGTTTTTGCTGACTGTATAGAGCTTCTCCATCTTTGGCTGCAAAGAATATAATCAATCTGATTTTGGTGTTGGCCATCTAGTATGTCCATGTGCAGAGTCTTCTCTTGCATTTTTGGAAGAGGGTATTTGCTATGACCAGTGCATTCTCTTGGCAAAACTCTATTAGCCTTTGCCCTGCTTCATTCCATACTCCAAGGCCAAATTTGCCTGTTACTCCAGGTATTTCTTGACTTCCTACTTTTGCATTCTAGTCCCCTATAATGAAAAGGACATCTTTTTGGGGTGTTAGTTCTAGAAGGTCTTGTAGGTCTTCATAGAACCATTCAACTTCATCTTCTTCAGCATTACTTGTTGGGGTGCAGACTTGGATTACTGTGATATTGAATGGTTTGCCTTGGAAATGAACAGAGATCATTCTGTCATTTTTGAGACTGCATTCAAGTATTGCATTTCAGACTCTTTTGTTGACTATGATGGCTACTCCATTTATTCTAAGAGATTCTTGCCCACTGAAGTGGATATTATGATCATCTGAGTTAAATTCACCCATTCCAGTCCATTTTAGTTCGCTGATTTCTAGAATGTCGACATTCACCCTTGCCATCTCCTGTTTGACCACTTCCAATTTGCCTTGATTCATGGACCTAACATTCCAGGTTCCTATGCAATATTGCTCTTTACAGCATCAGACCTTGCTTCTATCACCAGTCCCATCCACAACTGGGTATTGTTTTTGCTTTGGCGCCATCCCTTCATTCTTTCTGGAGTTATTTCTCCACTGATCTCCAGTAGCATATTGGGCACCTACTGACCTGGGGAGTTCATCTTTCAGTATCCTATCATTTTGCCTTTTCATACTGTTCATGGGGTTCTCAAGGCAAGAATACTGAAGTGGTTTGCCATTCCCTTCCCCAGTGGACCACATTCTGTCAGACCTCTCCACCATGACCCGTCCGTCTTGGGTGGCCCCACATGGCATGGCTTAGTTTCATTGAGTTAGACAAGCTGTGGTCCTATGATCAGATTGGCTAGTTTCCTGTGACTATGGTTTCATTGTGTCTGCCCTCTGATGCCCTCTCGCAACACCTACCGTCTTACTTGGGTTTCTCTTACCTTGGACGTGGGGTATCTCTTCTCGGCTGCTCCAACAAAGCGCAGCCGCTGCTCCTTATCTCGGACGAGGGGTGTCTCCTCAGGTACTGCCCCTTGAACATGCAGTAGCTCCTCTCGGCCCTCCTGTGCCCGCACAGCAGCCGCTACTTGGAGGTGTGGTCGCTCCTCTGGGCCGCCGCCCCTGGTCTCGGACGTGGGGTAGCTCCTCTCAGCCGCTCCTGAGACGTCGCAGCCTGGCACTCTGGGTCGCCACCCCTGACCTTGGGCAAGGGGTAGCTCCTCATGGCCACGCTTCTGTGAGGTCCGTTGCAGCCGGAGCGCTTCTGTGTATATTGTCACCCTGCTTATTTAACTTATATGCAGAGTACATCATGAGAAACCCTGGGCTGGAAGAAGCACAAGCTGGAATCAAGATTTCCAGGAGAAATATCAATAACCTCAGATATGCAGATGATACCACCCTTATGGCAGAAAGTGAAGAGGATCTAAAAAGCCTCTTGATGTAAGTGAAAGAGGAGAGTGAAAAAGTTGGCTTAAAGCTCAACATTCAGAAAACTAAGATCATGGCATCTAGTCTCATCCCTTCATGGGAAATAGATGGGAAACGGTGTCAGACTTTATTTTTTTGGGCTCCAAAATCACTGCACTTGGTGACTGCAGCCATGAAATTAAAAGATGGTTACTCCTTGGGAGGAAACTGATGCCCAACCTAGATAGCATATTAAAAAGCAGAGACATTGCTTTGCCAACAAAGGTCCGTCTAGTCAAGGCTATGGTTTTTCCAGCAGTCATGTATGGATGTGAGAGTTGGACTGGATGGATGCTGAAAAATGGATGCTTTTGAACTGTGGTGTGGAGAAGACTCTTGAGAGTCCCTTGAACTGCAAGGAGATCCAACCCGTCCATCCTAAAGGAGATCAGTCCTGGGTGTCCATTGGAGGGACTGATGCTGAAGCTGAAACTCCAATACTTTGGCCACCTCATGCAAAGAGTTGACTCATTGGAAAAGACCCTGATGCTGGGAGGGATTGGGGGCAGGAGGAGGAGGGGACGACAGAGGATGAGATGGCTGGATGGCATCACCGACTTGATGGACATGAGTTTGGGAAAGCTCCGGAAGTTGGTGATGGACAGGGAGGCCTGGCGTGCTGCGATTCATGGGGTCGCAGAGTTGGACACAACTGAGCAACTGAACTGAACTGAACTGAAAATGTTGATGTTCAATCTTGCCATCTCCTGTTTGACCATTTCCAATTTGCCTTGATCCTGGACCTAACATTCCAGGTTCCTTTGCAATAATGCTCTTTACATCATCGGACTTTACTTCCATCACCAGTCACATCTGCAACTGGGTATTGTTTTTGCTTTGGCTCCGTCTCTTCATTCTTTCTGGAGTTATGTCTCCACTGATCTCCAGTAGCATACGGGGCACCTACTGACCTGGGGAGTTCATCTTTAAGTGTCCTATCCTTTTGCCTTTCATACTGTTCATGGGATTCTCAAGGCAAGCATACTGAAGTGGTTTGCCATTCCCTTCCCCAGTGGACCACGTTTTGTTAGAACTCCCCACCATGACCTGTCCATCTTGGGTGGCCCTACATGGCATGGCTCATAGTTTCATTGAGTTAGACAAGGCTGTGGTCCATGTGATCAGATTGGTTAGTTTTCTGTGATTGTGGTTTTCATTCTGTCTGCCCTCTGATGGAGAAGGATAAGAGGCTTAGAGAAGCTTCCTGATGGGAGAGACTGACTGAGGGGGAAACTGGGTCTTGTTCTGATGGGTGGGGCCATGCTCAGTAAACCTTTAACCCAATTTCCTATTGATGGGCAGGGGCTGTGTTCCCTCCCTGTTATTTGGCCTGAAGCCAAACTTTGGTGGAGGCAGTGAAGATAATGGAGACCTCCTTCAACGGGTTCCATGCACGCACTGCTGCATTCAGTGCCCCCAAGCCTGCAGCAGGCCACTGCTGACCCACGCTTCCTCCAGAGACTCCTGGACACTCATGGGCAAGTCTGGGTCAGTCTCTTGTAGGGTCACTGCTCCTTTCTCCTGGGTCCTGGTGCACATAAGCTTCTGTTTGTGCCCTTCCAGAAAGTTCTGTGAAAGTTCTGGTGGCTCTATGGTGGGTTAATGGTGAAAGCTCCTGTAAAAGGGCTTACGCCATACCCAAGTCTACTACACCCAGAGTCACTGCCCCTGAAGCAGTCCACTGCTGACCCGTACCTCCTCAGAAAAACCCAAGCACAGTTCTGTCTCAGCCTCTGTGGGGTCTCTGGGTCCTGTCGCACACAAGGTATGTTTGAACCCTCTGGTGGGTATGGGGTTTGATTCTAAATGTGATTTTGCCTCTCCTACCATTTTGCTTGGGCTTCTCTCTTGCTGGGGCAGTAATCAAGACCATTCCCAAGAAAAAGAAATGCAAATAGGCAAAATGGTTGTCTGAGAAGGCCTTATAAACAGTTATGAAAGGAAGAGAAGCAGAAGGCAAAGGAGAAAAGCAAAGATATATCCATTTGAATGCAGAGTTCCAAAGATAGCAAGGAGAGATAAGAAAGCCTTCCTCAGGTATCAGTGCAAAGAAATAGAGGAAAACAATAGAATGGGAAAGACTAGAGGTCTCTTCAAGAAAATTAGAGATACCAAGGGAGTTTTTCATGCTAAGATGGGCACAATAAAGGACAGAAATGATATCGACCTAACAGAAGCAAAAGATATTAAGAAGAGGTCGCAAGAATACGCAGAAGAACTATACAAAAAAGATCTTCATGACCCAGATAATCATGATGGTGTGCATTCACCCAGGATGAGCCAGACATCCTGGAATGTGAAGTGAAGGGGGCCTTAGGAAACATCACTACAAACAAAGCTAGTGGAGGTAATGAAATTTCAGTTGAGCTATTTCAAATCCTGAAAGATGATGCTGTGAAAGTGTTGCACTCAATATGCCAACAAATTTGGAAAACTCAGCAGTGGCCACAGGACTGGAAAAGGTCAGTTTTCATTCCAATCCCAAAGAAAGGCAATGTCAAATAATGCTCAAACTACCACACAGTTGCACTCATCTTACACGCTAGTAAAGTAATGCTCAAAATTCTCCAAGCCAGGCTTCAACAGTATGTGAACTGGGAACTTCCAGATTCAAGCTGGATTTAGAAAAGGCAGAGGAACCAGGGATCAAATTGCTAACATCCGCTTGATCATTGAAAAAGCAAGAGAGTTCCAGAAAAACATCTACTTCTGCTTTATTGACTATGCCAAAGCCTTTGACTGTGTGGATCACAATAATCTGTGGAAAATTTTGAAAGAGATGGGAATACCAGACCCCCTGATCTGCCTCCTGAAAAATCTGTAAGCAGGTCAAGAATCAACAGTCAGAACTGGACATGGAACAACAGACTGGTTCCAAATCAGGAAAGGAGTACATCAAGGCAGTATATTGTCACCCTGCTTGTTTAACTTATATGCAGAGTACATCATGAGAAACGCTGGGCTGGATGAAGCACAACTGGAATCAAGATTGCCGGGAGAAATATCAATAACCTCAGATATGCAGATGACACCACTCTTACCTAGGGCAGAAAGTGAAGAAGAACTAAAGAGCCTCTTGATGAAAGTGAAACAGGAGAGTGAAAAAGTTGGCTTAAAACTCAACATTCAGAAAACTAAAGATCATGGCATCTGGTCCCATCACTTCATGGCAAATAGATGGAGAAACAGTGGAAACAGTGAAAGACTTTATTTTTTGGGGACTCCAAAATCACTGCAGATTGTGACTGCAACCATGAAATTAAAACACACTTGCTCTTTAGGAGAAAAGCTATGATCAACCTGGACAGCATATTAAAAAGCAGAGACATTACTTTGCTTTTTGATTTTTCCAGTAGTCATGTATGGATGTGAGAGTTGTACTATAAAGAAAGCTGAGTTCTGAAGAGTTGATGCTTTTGAACTATGGTGTTGGAGAAGACTCTTGAGAGTCCCTTGGATTGAAAGGAGATCCAAGCAGTCCATCCTAAAAGCAATCAGTCTTGAATATTCATTGGAAGGACTGATGCTGAAGATGAAACTCCAATACTTTGGCCACCTGATGCGAAGAACTGACTCACTTGAAAAGACCCTGATGCTGGGAAAGATTGAAGGCAGGAGGATTAGGGGATGACAGAGGATGAGATGGTTGGATGGCATCACTGACCATATGGACATGAGTTTGAGTAAACATCAGGAGTTGGTGATGGACAGGGAGGCCTGGTGTGCTGCAGTCAGTCCATGGGGTCGCAAAGAGTCGGATATGACTCAGCAACTGAACTGAACTAAACAGCCTGAGGTATGTTATGGAAACCTGAGCTAGTACAAGTTATATGCTCTATAAACAATATGTAATATGTAAAATTTGATTTAAATACAATGACCAGCTTAATCAGTCATATAATGTGGGCAATCTTTTAGCATTATAACAAGATTTATGTGTATATATTTATGGCATAAATGTATAAACCCTAAAAATTTGATAAATTCATATGGTAATTTTCCCTAAAGAAATTTATAATGATTTACTTTATTACACATTGTCCATAAGCCAAGGGGTAGACAAATATTTTAGAGTATTTCTAAAATGGAAAATTGGAGTTTTAAATGGTTAAAGATATCACTTAAATATATTTAAAATGGCTGTTGAATAGCTGAGTGTCCCTGAGATTCTCATACTGAACAACTTATTTTAGAAATGTAAGTATTATGAAATAAGATGACAGTACACTAGTAACTAGTTTACTGAAAAAAATATGGCCAAAAAGCTACTAAAAAATATTGCAAAAAAGTTACTGAAAAATTGGTGAGAAGCAGTAAGATGCTTTCATACTTATTGTTCTATAATTCAGTGTAGAAAATATAAAGCAGGTTTTTCATGTTTTAGGGGAGGTGGAATGGTAGTTAATTATTTCACTTATTTTACTGAAGTCAAAGTTTGCAAACTGAATTAAGCATGGTTAATAAGAAAAATAATTAAACAGGACATAGCAGGTGGTAAATAAGATGCTAAAAAGAAAGACTATATATTTTGGGGGAATAATAGTGAGTTGAAAGAGATATGATGTTAGTAGGTATTTCACAATGATTAAATGTTATATTCTGGGGTGAGACTGCTTGGGTTTGAAGTTTTGCTCTGCCAATTACAAGTTATATAACCTTGGTTAATTTATTCCCCCTAAGCCTCAAACTTACCATTGCTAAAGGCGAAAAAGTAATAACTATCTTTTATGTTAATAGTGTTGATTAGTGGTATAAAAAATACTGTTTAGTATAGTATCTACAACACAATCAATGTAATAAATGATCATGATGATATGAATCATGTATTATTATTTTTCAAAAACGACACCACTAATGTAATTCCAATCTAAGTGAATATGGTTTATTTTGAAATAGACTAAAAATAGAGGAAAAAAAGGGAGGAGTCAAATTATTTTTATATTTGCTTATTGCAGAGGCCCTCTTCAGACTCTGACATGCCTTCTCAGGCTTTTCTTTGGCTCAAAGTCTGCTGCAGAATTCACCACCCAGGGAGTCCAGTCTGTGGTATAGAGCTGTTTTCCTGATATCCATTATTTGAGGTTATACACATCAGTGAATTTTCTATCTTGCCTACTTGCAGTTTTCCCCGTTTTGGTGTACTATAATCATAGCTGCCAGCCTGTCCCACTGTCACACCTTTACAGGGCTCCTCAGAGGCCTGTGATAAAACCATCGCTCCAGGGTAAGTACAATACACAGACTCCATTCTCACAGGGAAGAAGTGTGTGCTGGCATGTTCTTATAAGCTTTCCAAAGTTTTGCTTCTCATTTTAAAAAACTCTGCTTTAAATAATCAAACAAAGGCATCTGCCAAAAGCATTTGGCTCTGCAAATAGCAAGTAGATTCGCTCCTCCTGCTGAGGTTGGCAGATGATAGCTTAGGAATTAGAATCAGGAAAAGTAAAATGTCTGGTTACTGAGAACTCTGATAAAGATAGGAATCAAAGGAATTTTAGAAAACTCCTAAGCCAAAGAAACACAAGTAGGGAACAAATGTCCAGAAAAAATGTGTAGGGCTTAGCACATACTAGGTCCTTAGTAAATAACACATGAATTCAAAATCATGGTACTACTTCTGTCACAGAGAATGTTAAATTACCATTTCTTTTCAGCTTTTACCTGCAATCCTAGAGTATTATGTGATATATAAGTTGATGAAATCAGAAAACGATATTTCATCCTGTGGCACTTGTTGGTTTTCAGAGTTTTTACATGCAAAAATTTCCTGTTCATTTTTGAACTATGTTGGATTTCTTTATATTAATAATTGGAATTCTATTAAAGTTCCTGAAGAAGACAACACAGACTTGCAAGTGAAAAAAAAGACTTTCAGAGTTTTTTTTAGGTCATTGACATGTGATAACACTTGGGTTATAGATAAGAGAAAATTCTGTCTCTATTCTCAAATTTCAGTAGGGAATTAAAAAAAATATTTTAAAGGTCTAACTTTTATATAAATGCTTAAATTGCTCTAAAAAGCATACAAATTCCAAACGCAAGCTCCCATCTCATTTTCAACGACTTTATTGAGAACATTTTGCAAATTAGATTTTACAGTTTAACATTTTACACTTAGAAATTTTATCTGCTACTACATAAGTTGCAAACTTCTCAAAACACTACAGAAAATCCTTTATTTCTTTGAATTTTTCTGTTCCATGCTGAGCTCCTGAGATATATTTTTTCTTTCAGCTTCATTTTCATCTTCCTGTGAAATAAATTTGAGAAAACATTAAAATACAAACTTTAGAGCATTTAATCACCTATACTTCATACACTTTAACTTCATTTCTCTGAAGAATTAACTATCATGATTTCAGTAATACTAGGGAAAAGGCTATAAACAAAATGGGTATGTAACATTTAAATATTTACAGTGGATGCTGTTTTATACTATAAGTTGACTAAATTTTTCTATATATTTTTAAAAGCAACTTATTTTATCAATGACCTAAAAATTACTTTTGAAAACACTTGCCACTAAAAAGTATCCTTTTTAGGGGTCAATCAGATATTTTTACTTCACTATTTGATCAAAAAATAGTAAATTTAACTTTTGAGACACTTTATGTACATTGGCATTTTTGTCTCATCCAGCATACTTTCTTGACAGGTCTGCCAATTTTCCAATTACTTGTACCACCATATGTTATCTGAAATCAGTCAGCTCTAAAATAGGAAACTCTAAAATGGACACGTCAGGCAATAGAATGCTTACATCTTCTACAGTTTCGATTCTGAGTGGTGGCTTCATAATTCATAGCAGGCTCCTGTGGAACATGGTGAATAAATAAAGTGACATCATAATGTCTGCTTCCATAGGAATGAAATACATCTTTTGTTCAATATTAAACGGTGACCTCCAAAGTATAAATAAATGAGAATCTGGAAAAATATGTCATCTTACATTTTATAATCCATCTCATCATCTATGTTCTTTCAACAACACCAAAGTACAAAGCAGTCTTGCTTTCCGAGTATTTCTGAAAGGCCTTTCATTTTTATTAACTGAAGTAAAAAGCATTGTCTAACCCTTTACGAGTTAAAGTATGAGTATCTTAATTTCTTAAGCATCTCTGGACAACAGTAATAATATCAGTATCACCAAACATATAACCCTGTACCTCTTTACCTTCTTATAAAAACCAAATTCAATTAAATTAAACAATTACTGAGCTTTGGTTAGTAAACTGACTTTATTAAGTAAATGCAAATCAAGGTGTGTGTGTATATATATATATACATCTATATATGTTGTCCATGAAAAACCACATCCTTGCCCATAAATATTAAGGTGGAGAAAGTCTCCTTTATAGACACTGTCTCTAAACTTCAACAGCAACTGTGATTTAGCCTTTGTCAATACCAGGAAAGTAGAAAAGTTATCAATATTATCAGTCAGCCTGAATAATTATAGATATGTTGGATACAGAGGGTGGGGTTCTGAATATCAATTTAGGTGATGTAATTTTATTATATTTTTCTAAGTATAACAACCACTGAGTGTTTTTGTTTTTTTTTCCAAATTTTCTCTACTGAATAGAGATATAATGTTGAATTGACTTTTGAAAATCTGTTAATGAACAGGTCTGTTTTGGGCTTCCCCGGTGGCTGGCGTCCCAGTAGTAAAGAATCTGCCTGCGATGCAGGAGCCTCAGGAACTGCGGATTTGATCCCTGGGTTGGGAAGATCCCCTGGAGGAGGGCATGGTAACCCACTCCAGTATTCTTGCCTGGAGAATCCCATCGACTGAAGAGCCTGGCAGGCTACAGTCCATAGGGTCACAAAGTCCAAACACGACTGAAGCAACTTAGCCCACACGCACAGTTTCCACTTTAACTCAAACAGAGATTATATTTTAATTACCACCTAATAAAAACCAAATCCTATTCCATATTTTCTGCTGTCTTCTTCAGGTGGAACACTGACAGAAAGTGTTACATCAGCAGGTAAAGGTGGCAAGATTTTATGAGGTAGGACTGAATGTGTGTCTATATGTTGCTCAAGGCAAGGTTTTATCTTTTTTATCTTGTATTCTTACCATCTAACAGGGTATATTTAGTATCTAGGTGGAGTTCAATAAATGTTTCCTGAACTATTTTAAATACTAGGATAAAGAATGAGTAAGAGGTGTGTGCTTTGGAAAAGCAAAATATCCTTCCTTATCCAGTGGTTACACTTCTGAGTTTACTAAAACAGTATTGAGAACAGGAATAAGCAAAAATGTTTGAAGCAACATTAGCCAAAATTGCCTTTACTAAATTCATAGTCTTTAATTTTTGGGAAAAAAAAATGGAGCTTTTATCATGTGAACGGTCTAGTAAGTCCTCACAGCAATATGACTTACTGGTTTAACAAGTGTGGTTACCTATTTTTCCCTGAGAACTCGGAAGTATCTATCATATTTCTTCCATAATTAACTAACATTCTTTATATAAGGTCAGTCTTTTTATTGAATTTTTCTTAGTAATAAAGTATAGCTAATAAACGCATGTCTATTCTAATAGTACCTCCTATTCAGGACAGTTATGACAGTTTCTTATGATGAGAGTATGTCTTAAAATATCTTGCCTTTCTATGCCTTTAAACTATTTGTGTAAGTTAGCAAGATACAATCTCTTCTTCCTTTGCATAAAAATAGCTGTAATCTGGATATAGAAAAGGATTAGGGAAGTGTAGAGAAGGCATTTAGTCTCACTGATAAGAGTCCCACACAACATAACTGCTATGGTATAGTATCACCAAAATAATAAAAATAATAGCAATAGACTTTAATCACTATAAATAAAACATCAGAATAAGATATAATAAAGCTCCAGAAAGGATTTTAGAAGTTGTTTTTTTTTTTTTTTTCAGAAGTGCTAACTTGTATTTCTAATGTTACATTGTCAGTTTTTATAAGAACTTTATGAACAGTTCAAGATTAATAAAATCATTAAAATAGTTCAGGCAGCAAATCAAGTATCATTCACAAATGACTGTGTAATGAATGAAACTACAAAGAAAGGAAGCTCTTCTACCAAAGTATTTCTTCACTACTGGATTAATAAAGGCTGGCAAAAATTTCTTCTGACAGATGGCAGGTTTTGTCACTCTTTTCTAAGATAAGACATCTGTTTGTTTCCCAGTGAAAGAAGACCCTTGCTACAAGGATCATTTTCTTAGTGACAGCCCTGACAAGTTTGACATTTGTTTCATGAAGTGTTCTGAAGCAGCCAACAAGAAAATGTACCCTTTGGGGCTTCTGGGAAGTAGAGAAGTTTACCTCTTAATGTTTAAGCCTGTTAATTTATACTCCAGAAAACATGTTGATTATAGCAACCTTGCAGATCTGTTGTTACTTGTGGAATTTCAGGAATACACACACGTAACAGTAACACTCATAATGCCAAATCATTACATGGGATTCCTTGACCTCCCTGCTCTTTGTACACTGACAGCATTGTTGGAGTGAGGAGAATGACGATTTCTAGGCATACATGGACCATGTAATTATGGACTCATGCTCCAGGTGGCAACATGAGACTAAACAAGTTATTCAAAGAGAAATAAGAAAGAACAGTGCCATTTTTCATCTAAACTAGATCCCACAAAACCCAAAAGAGTCTGTTTAAATACTACTCAGCTTGCAGCATCAATTTGGAAGAGGTGGCCTTTTATTTCCCTTTATTTACAAATTTGACTTTGTTCTCAAAATAGTTGAAAGAATTAATGTCAATAAAACCTATCCATCCCACTTTTCCTTTCTCTTGAGGTAACCAACTCCAAACAAAGAGCAATTATTTTAGCAGCTGGATTTCTTAATGCTCAGGTAGTATCTATACTCAAACTTACAGTCTATGAATACAGATGACTCTGTATTTACCCTACAGACTGTCAAGTTTTAAATGATTTCTTTTAAAGGTTGGATTATACAAAGGGACAAACTTTCCCCATTATTTCATTTTATCTTTAAAGATGACTTTATGAGTACCTTTAGAGTAGAGAAATCTGTCAAACACTACCTTAACCAAATGATTAGGGTTAACATTATCAGTAATGCATATTAACATCAACACTTTGGTAAGATGCTTTACGAAGGGCATGTTAATTCTGATTTGTGGTATCCTTCCCAGCAATGCATGAACCTCAGTCTAATAAGAAAACATCAGATAAACACTCTATAAAAGAATTGAACAATAGAAGATAATAACACTAGAGGAAGCTGGATGAAGGGCAAATGGGAGTTATCTGTGCTATTTCTGCAACTTTTGAAAGTGAAAGTGAAGTCGCTCAGTTGTGTCCAGCTCTTTGCCACCCCGTGGACTGTAGCCTACTAGGATACTCCAGGGGATCTTCCCAACCCAGGGATCAAACCCAGGTCTCCCACATTGTGGGCAGATGCTTTACCGTCTGAGCCACCAGGGAAACCCCCAAGTTTTGGTAAGTCTAAAATTATTTTAAAATAAAAAAAAGATCTAAAAAACAAAATAGAAATGAATACTTGATGAAAGTTTTCTAAATTCAAAGTAAGGGTGATTTATTCACAAAGATTTTATGTAAAAGAAAATTCAAGGTTTTTAGCCTTTACGTTGAAAATATACAGCTAAAATAAATTGCTTATGCTTTCCATTTTTGTACTTAAAATTCCTTTCTTAAGTACCTCAACTGTTTATTATGATGATGCTATTAATTTTTTATTTTCTTGTCTGTGCTTCCAGGCATTTTTCTTACATTTGTACTCTGAGTACAGATTACTTTTACAGTCAGAAAATATAAGCTTTATTTCCAGAAATAAGGAAGCATAATGGGAGACTGTTTTCAAAGAGAATAATGTCAGCTGTTTTCATTTTATAGCAGCAGACAAAGACATACGGTGGGAACAGTAAAATAAAGTGAGAAAGTACAACTAAGCACTAAAATATTTCTATTTTCTTATGATATTTTCTTTAGATTTTAAATATTCCTTTAATCAGACAGTTTCTGTAATCAGATCCAAATTAAGAGTTGAAATTATCTGTATGCTTTAACTATGATTCTTTCAAAACTGCAGTATATATGCAGCTTCCAGTAAAAAATATGAAGGCACACTTAACCTGTTAATTGTAGAGTAAGTACAGAAAAGCAATATATAACATACTCTGTAATCTGTGGTAAAAAATTACTCTTTTACTCATTTAAAACATACCAGATGTTAACTCTCAACAGCATTTAAGATTGTGCTTTTAATACTGAAAATATGCTAGTGCTGCACAATGGGAAAAATTTATCTTAATAACTGAAAAAATACTGATGATAATGAAAATGTTTTAGGCAAAAATGAGCATGCTGCATGCTTCAGACTAAAATTAATTAGAGTTTTTAACGTTTTACAATTCCACCATAATTCTTTAAATGGTGCATTTACTTCATGGCAATAAACACTTGGATCATTAAGTAAAGTGCAAAATGTGTGTGATGTGCTACATTTAACAACCTTTGCCCTTTTTTCTGTACTTCTGGCATTCAGTTTTCCAACGCATTGAATAAGCAATTGAAGACCACAATTAAATTTCCTGACGTTGCATATTTGAGATTCTTATTTCATTTAATACAAAAGGCAATTAGTCTACCATTTTACAACTGAATCCCAACTTTAGTAGGCCGTGATAAAGATACTGAAATGAACTTACAAGAAATGCTTAATTAGATTTACAGTAAAAAGCAAAAGAGGTTTTTTCTTATGATAGAAGTGGCATATTTAATTAGAAAGTCTAGGGCTACACTGTAAAATTACAGTAACCTGGGAAGTTCTTCATGAACCTAACTCAAACATAAATGTTGCTAAATAAGATGGAGCTGTTTTATAAATTTCTACCTTTTCTTTCTACTTAGTGATTCAACAAAAGATAATTAAATATTGTCTAATATTGTAATATTATCTAATATGGGAACATTATCTAATATTACAAAATCATGGGCTTTATGTTAATAGCAAGTATAATACGTACGTAAAAGGACAACGAGTGCTCAGTCGTGTCCGACTCTACGACCCCGTGAACTGCAGCCCTCCAGGCTCTGTCCACGGAGTTTCCCAGGTGGGAATACTGGAGAGCGTTGCCATTTGCTACTCCAGGGGATCTTCCTGACCCAGGGACTGAACCTGTGTCTCCTGCATTGGCAGGTGAATTCTTTACCCCTGTGCCACCTGGGAAGCCCCAAAGGGATGGTAATAAATTTCTAATTTCATGTATGAGTATATATAAATTTCATATCTCATTTATATCATTTATTAGCAATCATATCTTTCCATTTGTGATTCTGGAGATCTAGTTGAGTAGGTTTGCCCTTCTAAATTTTTAGTTTCTCTTGTTACCTTTAACTTCCTTGTGGTGTTTTTTGATAGCATGGAAATGGGATAATTAAAATAAGGCTTTGGATTTCCCATGTATGATTTGAGATCAAGAGAGAATTTCTGTGACCTGGGAAGAAAGGCCCTAAGGATTGGTCAGCTATTTGGGGAGGGCATATTTAAAGGAAAGGGAAAACAGTAAGTGTAAGAGTCTGGCAACATTGAATTAAAAAAAGGAAAATGAATGATGGATGGTAAGTGTGAGTTAGGGCAGACACTTAATGAGCATAAACTTAATTCTATAAGCTTATATCTTCCCATAAACATGAAAAAAAAAGCATAACTTTGAATTTTTAGGTATTTAACACATTGCTAAACTGCTGGGCCTAGAAATTTTAATCATATTCTTTTCTTCTCTGACAGATGAGTTCTTGTATTAGGCATATGTTTGATAACCTCTGCAGAACTTATGATTTTTTTTTAATGATCTTAAAGATAATAAATTTTCCTTCTCTGGTAGACTTCTAATATCTAGGAAATAAGCTTAGAAGTGTACACTAGAAATCAAATTCTATAATGGGGCAATATATTCTCAAATGAGAACAGCACAAATCCAATGTATATGAATTAAAAGATTATGTTATATTAAGATATAACATTTTAAGAGGCTCTTCAAAAAGTATTTTTTGCATAAATCATCTATTATTTGCTAAATGTAACATTACAAAAATGCTAAATGTGTTAATATTTAAAGATAATACATATGAACTTTTACTTTTCCCACAGGTATTCAAGGAGAAGAGACATTTCTAAATTTATGTTGTTTGATTTTTTCTGTCCTAAACATACACACACAAGATTAAATTTCATCAAGCAAAAATGAGGCAAAAATAATGTCTAAAAATGTCTGAGGTAACAAGCTCACCAGTAAAATTTCAGTTCCACAGCTAAAAAATTTCTAGGTTGTATAAAAATTAGTGACTGACTCATTAAAATTTCCAGTCATACATGCACTGTTTTATGACTGGAAATTATTCAGCAATAAATGAGTTATTTATACAAGCTGGAAAATACTTATATGTAGCATATTTTTATTTATTAATATAATAAATAACCATTGATACTGAAATTGGCCATTGTGGAAGAGGTGACCTCTTCAATAACATGTGACAGCATTTTGTGTATCCTTCACAATATGATGAGAAGTTGAATGTAACATAGATTTAAAAGGCATTTTACATAATATAATATTAAAAGGATTTTGGTGGAGGAGATCAAGATGGCGGAGTAGAGGGATGTGGAGCTCACCTGCTCTGTATGTGTGTGTGTTTGTGTGCGTGAGTTGCTCAGTTGTGTCCGACTCTTTGTGACCCCATGGACTGTAGCCCACTAGGCTTCTCTGTCCATTGGGATTCTCCAGGCAAGAATACTGAAGTGGGCTGCCATGCCCTCCTCCAGGGGATCTTCCCAACCCATGGATTGAACCCAGGTCTCCTGCATTGCAGGCAGATTATTTGCTGTCTGAGCCACCAGGGAAGCCTTGACCTGCTCTAACAAATACATAAAAATATACCTACTTGTGCAACAATTCTCACAGAATACCTGTTGAAAGCTTGCAGAAGATCTTATACAATCAGAGCTGCAAGAAAGATCCCTATGTGTACAATAAAGGGAAAAGAGAGAAAAGGAGGAATCAGAACAGAACCTGCACCCCTGGGAACCTCCTTCACTACCTGGGAAATGTGCTAAAGCACACAGGGAGCATCAGAAGCTGCAGAGGAGAGAGTGCGAGCTGGCCTGTGGCCCTCAGAGTGGAGAAAGACCAGCAGCAACAGTCCTGGCCACCTCGCTGCACGTCCCAGCTGGAGACATGCACCTGCTGGTGTGTGCAGTGACCAGGTGTTGAAACTTGGGCTTTAGCAGGCAGACCTAGGGAACAGTATCAGTTTGTTTGTGGAGAGACAGACTAATGTTCTTGGAGTGTGGCCCAGATCACGACTGAGGAGTGTGTGCAGGATGGAGGGCAGATCCATCACAGGAGCCCCACTGTCCACTCAGCAAAGGAGAACTGTGGGTCTACCTGCACCTCATTCTCACTGTGCTCACAGCAGGGCATGGGGCCCATACCATGGATTTTGTGAACTTCACAGGCACTCACCTGGAGGTGGGGCTGAGTTCTGAACTGATTTCCAGCACTCCTGCAGTGGAGGTGGCCCCCCAGTGCTGCAGGAATAGCAGTAACGGTGATTTCTGTGGATGCACAAACCAGATGACAGGCAGTGGCTCCTCTTGTAGAGGAAACACTCCAGTCCCACCTACCTCACACCACAGGTTAGAACTGGATCTGGGGGCTGGTACTCCAACAACTGGGGAGCAGACCCTATCCCGCAAAGGGCTGTGGCAACCCGGCAGAGCAAGGCCTGCCTAAAATCCAGTGTAGGCTTTGTTCACCAAAACACCAAACAAATCCCCTATCAAGGAGACAGGGGCCAGCATACCCTGAAGAAAGACTTGGCAAGCATCCATACCAAAAACAACCTGGCATCAACAATACTGGACTCAAACAGTCTACATAGTCACTCACATATAAAACAGCCCTTTAAAACCACAGTAGATAACTGTTTCCCCTAAATCATAGAATCAGAGAAATATTGTTGTTCAGTTGCTTAGTCATGTCTGACTCACTTCACCATCTCCCGGACTTTGCTCAAACCCATGTCCATTATGTCAGTGATGCCATCCAACCATCTCATCCTCTGTCATCCCCTTCTCCTCCTGCCTTCAATCTTTGAGAAATACAAGTAGAATGAAAAAGCAAAGGAACTACAGCCAATTAAAAACAAAACAAAACAAGAGACTCCCTCTGAATGAACAATGATACAGACCAACCAGTCTACCAGACCTCAATTTCAAAAAGGAGGTAATAAAAATGCAAAAGGAATTAAGAAAGACTAGCAACAGAAATGTATACCAGTGTAACAAGAAACCAGAAACCATAAAGAGGAGCTAATAAAAATCAGACAATTCAATTTTCAAGGTGAAAACTGAGCTAAAGGCTATAAATAGCACACAATGTAGCATCATCCGTAAGTGATCTGGAAGACAGAATAACAGAAATCACCCAATCAGAACAGGAGACAGAAAGTCAAATTAAAATAGTGAAAGTAATATATGAAACCTATGGGATAATACAAAGCATGTCAATCTATACATAACAGGCCTCCCAGAAGGAGAAAAAAAGAGAAAAGGGGATCAAAAATATATTTGAAGAAAATATGGCTGAAAACTTTCCAAACCTAAAGAAGGAAGCAGATATCCAGGTACAGCAAGCACAGAGGGTCCTTAACAAGATGAATCCAAAACATATCTAACAAGATCTACTCCAAAACATATCATAATTAAAATGGCAAAGTTAAAGAGAGGATTATAAAGGCAGAAAGAGAAAAACAGTAAGTTACAAGGGAATTCATATAAGGCTATCAGCTATGACTCAGCTGGTAAAGAATCTGTCTGGAATGCAGGAAGCCTGAGTTCAATCCCTGGGTTGGGAAGATCCCCTGGAGAAGGGAAAGGCTACCCAGTCTAGTATTCTGGCCTGGAGAATTCCATGGACTCAGTCCATGTGGTCACAAAGAATCAGACACAACTGAGCAAATTTTCATATTTATAAAAGGGAAAAACATGCAACCTAGAATATTCTACCCAGCAAGATTATATCATTTGGAATAGAAGAGATACAGAATTTCTCAGATGGTAGCTCCATGGTAAAGAATCCACCTGCCAATGCAGGAGACATGGGTTCAATCCCTGGTTGGGGAGGACCCCACACAGCAACTAAGCGCATGTGCCACAACTATTGAGCCTGTGCTCCAGAGCCTGGGAGCCACAACTACTGAAGCCCTTGCACCCTAGGTTCTGTGCTCTGCAACAAGAAGCCACTGAAATGAGAAGCTCATGCACTGTAACTAGAGTAGCTCCTGCTCGCCACAACTAGAGAAAAGCCCACACAGCAATGAAGACCCAGCACAGTCAAAAAATGAAACAGTAATAATTAAAAAAAAAATTTCTCAGATAAGCAAAAACTAAAAGAATATATGAATGCTATGTGTATTAGATGCTCAGTCATATCTGACTCTTTGTGACTCCATGGACTGTAGCCTGCCAGGCTCCTCTGTCCATGGAATTCTCCAAGTAAGAATACTGGAGTGGGTTGCCATGCCCTTTTCCAGGGGATCTTCTCAACCCAAGGATTGAACCTGGGTTCCCTCACAGCTCAGTCGGTAAAGAAATATACCTGCAATGCAGGAGACCTGGGTTCAATTACTGGGTTGGGAAGATCCCCTGGAGAAGGAAATGGCAATCCACTCCAGTATTCTTGCCTGGAAAATCCCAAAACAGAGGAGCCTGGCAGGCTACAGTCCATGGGGTCACAAGAGTCGGACATGACTTAGCAACTAAACCACCCACCACCACCACCTCCCATATTGCAGGCAGATTCTTTACCATTTGAGCTACCCTAGAGAGTAATTTGGAGAAGGCGATGGCACCCCACTCCAGTACTCTTGCCTGGAAAATCCCATGGATGGAGGAGCCTGGTGGGCTGCAATCCATGGGGTCGCTAAGAGTTGGACACAACTGAGTGACTTCACTTTCACTTTTCACTTTCATGCACTGGAGAAGGAAATGGCAACCCACTCCAGTGTTCTTGCCTGGAGAATCCCAGGGACGGGGGAGCCTGGTGGGCTGCCGTCTATGGGGTCACACAGAGTCGGACACGACTGAAGTGACTTAGCAGCAGCAGCAGCAGAGGTTAGTTAGCTCTGTGAATACTAAACCAATCCTAAAAGAAATATCTAAAGGTCTTCACTACACAGAAAAGAAGCAAGAATCTACATGAAAGGCAAATAACTGAAGATTACTTAAATAAGTAAAAAAATTGACTATTACTTAAATAAGCCAGTACAAATATTAACAATAAAAAACAACGAAAAAAATTCTGTGAAAGCAATTCTAACTACAATGAACAGCAAAAGGATAAAAATTAAGATGTAAAATAGGACATCATAAAATGTAGGGAGGGAAGTAAGAAAAATGTAGATCTTTTAGAATATATTTGAGTTTATATGACTACCAGTTGAAAGCAAGTGCTATGGGTCAATATACTTGAAAACCAGGATAATCACAAGTCAAAAACATACAGTAACTTCACAAAAATCAAAAAGAAAGGAACCACAGCATAACAGAAAAGAAAACCATCAAAGCACAAGAGAAAAACAAAAAGAAGACAGGGACAAAGAAGAAATACAAAGGAATCAACTGGAAAACAAGGTTTAAAATGGCAATAAATAATTATCAATAAATAATTTGAAGGTAAATGGACTAAATGCGCCAATCAAGACACAGAGTGGCAGACTGGATAATAAAACAAAAACCTACAATATGCCACTTACAAGAGATTCTCTTTAGGGAAGAAAATGTATACATTGAAAGCAAGGGGATAGAAAAAGGTGTTTCATGCAAATAGAAATGATATTCATATCAGACAAAACAGACTTTAAAACAAAGGCCATAAAGAAAGACAAAGGAGATTACCCAATGATAGAAAGATCAATTAAAGAAGAGGCATATATGTACCCACTATAGAAGCATCTAAATACATAAATAATAACAGACATAAATGGACAAACTGATGGGAATACAATAATATTAGGAGACTTTTAACACCCCACTGACATCAATGGATAGATCTCTCAGAAAGAAAATCAACAAGGCAACGGAGATCCTAAATGACACAATAGAACAGACTTGAGATCCATAGGACAGTACATCTAAAAAGACCAGAATATATATTCTTTTCAAGTGCATATGGAACATTCTCTAGGATAAATACATCCTCTACATACTAGGACACAAAACAAACCTCCATAAATTAAGAGGACGGAAATTATTTCAAATATCTTTTCTAACTACGACAAGAAAATAGAAATCAATCACAGAAAGAGAAATAAGGGGGAAAAAACGAGTATATGGAGACTAAACAAAATGTTACTAAAAAATCAGTGAGTCAATGATGAAATCAAAGAGGAAATAAAAAATACCTTGAGATAGATGACAATAAAACACAACCATACAAAATCTATGGGGCACAGCAAAAGTCGTTCTAAGCAATCCTGAGAAAAAAGAACAAAGCTGGAGGTATAACCTTTCCAGACCTCAGACAACACAGAGCTACAGTAATTAAAACAGCATGGTATTGGCACAAAAACAGACATAGATCAATGGAAAAGAAAAGAGCACAGAAATAAGCCTGTACGCCTTTGGTCAATTAGTCTTCTTCGGCAAAGGTGACAAATATAATGGAGAAAGACATTTTCTTCAGCAAGTGGTGTTTGGAAAGCTGGACAGCCACATGTTAATCAATAAAGTTAGAACATTCCTTCACACCATGCACAAAATTAAACTCAAAGTGACTTAAAGACTTACTAAGACATGACACCATAAAACTTCTAGAAGAGAACATAGGCAAAATATTCTCTGACATAAATCATACCAATGTTTTTTTAAGGCAATCTCCCAGGGCAAAAAGAAATAAAAGCAAAGAAAAACAAATGGGCCCTAATTAAACTTATAAGCTTTTGCACAGCAAGAAAAGAAAAGAGTCACTCAGTTGTCTCCAACTCTTTGCGACCCCATGGCCTATTGCCCGTCAGGCTCCGCTCTGTCCATGGAATTCTCCAGGCAAGAATAGTGGCACGGGTAGCCATTCCCTTCTCCAGGGGATCTTCCTGACCCACAGATTGAACTGAGGTGTCCTGCATTGCAGCCAGATTCTTTACCATCAGAGTCACAAGGAAACCATGAACAAAATGAAAAGACAACATATGGACTGGGAGAAAATATTTGCAAATGGTGTGACTGAAAAGGGCTTGATTACCAAAATATACAAACAACTCATACAACTCAGGGCTTCATACAACTCAGGGCTTCCTGGTGGCTCAGTGGTAAGGAATTGGCCTGCCAATGCAGTAGATGCAGGTTTGATCAGTGGATCAGGAAGACTCTTGGAGAAGGAAATGGCAACCAACTCCAGTATTCTTGCTTGAGAAATTTCATGGACAGAGAAGTCTGGCGGTTTACAGTCCACAAGGTTGCAACAAGTCAGATACAACTTAGCAACTAAACAACAATAACATACAACTCAGTAACAAAAAACCAAACAATCAATCAAAAAATGGGCAGAAGACCTAAATAGACATTTCTCCAAAGAAGACATACAGATGACCAACAAGCACATGAAAAGATTTTCAACACTGCCAATTATTACAGAAATGCAAATCAAAACTATATTGAGGTATCATCTCACACAGTTCAGAATGGTCATCAAGAAAAAGTTTACAAATACTAAATGCTGAAGAGGGTTTGGTGAAAAGGGAATCCTCCTACACTGCTGGTGGAAATGTAAATTGGTATAGCCGCTATGGAAAATAGTATGTGTTCCTTAAAAACCTAAAAATAGAGTTACCCTATGATCCAGCAATCCCACTCCTGCTCATATATCCAGAAAAGACAAAAACTCAAATTTGGAAAGATACATGCACCCTAATGCTCATAGCAGCACTATTTAGAGTAGCCATGGAAACAGTCAACAGATGAATGGATAAAGAATTGGTACATATATATACAATTGAATATTAGTCATCCACTGAAATAATGAAATAATGCCATTTGCAGTAACATGGGTGACCCTAGAGAATATCATACTAAGCAAAACAAGGCAGAAAGAGAAAGATGAATACCATATGATAAAACCTGTGGAATCTTAAAAAAACTATACAAAAGAACTTATTTACAAAATAGAAACAGACTCATAGACACAGAAAACAAACTTATGGTTACCAAAAGAGAAAGGGGTAAGGGGACGATAAGTTAGGAGTATGGCATTAACAGATACACACTACCATTTGTAAAATAGATAAACAACAAGGATTTACTCTACAGCACAGGGAACTGTATTCAATATCTTTTACTAGCCTATAATAGAAAGGCATAAAAAATTTTATTGTGTATAAATATGTGTATAACCAAATCACTCTGCTGTACACGTGAACCTAACACAATATTGTAAATTAATATTCAATTAAAAACTATACTTCAATTAAAAATTTTTTTTTGCTTAGTCAAGCCCTATAGTTAATATTTACCTAGACTATGTATCAAATCACTGTCAAAGAAGTAGAATTTATTTAAATGGTAATATCACAATCTTAAAGTGCTACTTTAGGGAAGAGGTAGAAGACATTCAAAGAGTGGAAGGCAACACAAACTCCCCTAAGGAAAGTGGTGTTATTTATGTCACTTAATGTTTAGGTTTGATAATTGTCCTATTTATATAAGAAGTTATCCAAAGAAGCTGGGTGCTTCATACTCACCATACATGTTCTTGCAACGCTTTTAAAATCAAAGTTATCTCAACACAAAAAGTAAGAACAGATAAGCAAACAGACAAATGATCTCTCTTAGATGATTTAGAAATAAGTATACTTATGTTGTAAATACTATAAAGTTTCTCATCAAAAAAGTATACAGAGGTTATCAGGGTTATGAGTAACAGTTTCGGCATTTCTGTGATATGGACAGCTCATTACAGACTCCATACTGTAAACTAGTAAATTGTATTTACTGCTTGCTAGTAAAATCATAAAGTCATTCAGAGATACTGAGTTATGTTTCACATATGAAATTCATTGTAGTGTTTTGAGGATTCATGAAGTTTAATAAGAAGCATGAGAACCAGATTCAACTCTTAACGGTAAAATGATCTTCTCATTTTACAAGACTCTTCATCCCTTGACTCATATTAAACATTTTATCTTTTAAAGATAATATTAAGTATTGAAGTAAGTTCTATTCCTAGAAATCCTTCCTTTCTTCCTCCTGCAAAAATTTATTGAACAATGACTGTGTGTCAGACACTGGGAAAGGTACTGGAAATAACAAGATGAAGTAAGTGTCTTCCTGCCTAGAGGAGCCTATGTTCCAATGTGGTAGAAAAGTGAAAGTGAAGGTTGCCCAGTTGTGTCTGACTCTTTACAACCATATAGTCCATAGAATTCTCCATGCCAGAATACTGGAGTGAGTAGCCTTTCCCTTCTCCAGGAGATCTTTCCAAACCAGGGATTGAGCCCAGGTCTCCTGCATTGCAGGCGGATTCTTTACCAGCTGAGCCACAAGGGAAGCCCAAGAAAACTGGAGTGGGTAGCCTATCCCTTCTCTAGCAGATCTTCCTGACCCAGATATCAAACCAGGGTCTCCTGCATTGCAGGCAGATTCTTTGCCAACTGAGCTATCAGGGAAGCCCAATGTGGTAGGTAGGCAGTCATATAATTACAGTGCAATGGAGAAAGTATATTTTAAAGTCTATCAGGCATAAACTGTAAAGAGAAAAAACTGAACTACAACAATACATAAGGAGAGTTTTTTTTTTAAAAAAAAAACGAGTTATATTCTAGAGATAGGGTATGGCATCAGAATAATATATCCTCCTTCATTCTCAATGATTGGTATTGTGCATCTTTGAAACAAACACTTCTCAACATAACTTACACTGACTACTCTTTTATTCTGATTAACTCAACATCAAAGGACTATCTCTTTGAGAAATAAACTTATGCCTAAAAGTGAATTTTTAAAACTTTACTCCCAAGTGAAGAGATTAAGTTGCTGCAAATGTCTCTATTTCAAGTTGAATGCTATTTTCCCTAGAGTGAATACATTAATCTTCTCAGTTTCATTGGAAATTAATAGCTCATTAGACATCCAAGTAACACATTTCCTATGGCACATTAATTTTTCATGAGTGGAAAAAAGTTGATTTTGCTTCAAAAAAATAAAAACAATATTTTAGAAAATTCCACACAGAAGTTTTCTCTAGTAGTGGCACTTCATATCAGAGTCAAATATAACAGCCATATTTTCTACACTTTGAATTCAAAATAATTGTATAAACACTATTTTGCTCTTTAAAGAAAAGTGTTAAATGTTTTAAACTCCTTGCTTTAAACCATTACCATAATGAAAACCAAGTACTGATACCGCTGTAAATGATTGCCAAAAGTAGGCCTTATGGCAAGTACCAAATCAGTTACAAAGCTTGTCTGAAAATGTATTTACCTAACTGATGTTTTCTATGACCAATTAGTTATCCTATAAGTATAAAGTATTTCTCAATATTCCATGATCAACACTATAAAACATTAGAAAAAATATTTGATAAAATAACATTTGAAAAACCTATTTGAAAAGATCATTCAGAGAGCTACAAAAGCCATTTATACATTTACCCCTGATTATCAACTGTGCGTCAGTTATTGTGATAGGTGCTAAAAAGAAAAAACCCAAAACTGATATATAAGGCAGATTCTGAGCCTTATGAAGCTTTTAATCTCTACCCAAAACAATGATTACTTGAGCAACTATAATTGCAATTAAGACATATTCAATGAAACTATAATGCTATGAGCGTTTTAAATGAACAACCTAAAAGTTTCAGAGAAGCTTGTCCCCGTCCTGAAAATGACAAATACATTCAGACCTGGAAGATAAGATGGAGAGGTAAACCTAAAGTCCACACACAGATAACATCAGAAGACAAAGAAACATCTTAGATTAATTAACCATACAACCATCTAATAGTCTTAATTCTGAATATATCAATACAAGGTATGAAACATTAAAAAGTTATATTTTCTATTACTTGCAGTTAAAGCATCTCTACCAATATAACACTGGCATCTTTGTTAATTTTCTTCTCTTAGTTCTCTGAATTTTCCCCATATCTTTTATTCCTTTTAACTTCCTTTTTTGTGTGTGCCATAATGCAAAAATTTTATTTTATTTTCCACTTATTTTTATTAGTTGGAGGCTAATTACTTTACAACATTGTAGTGGTTTTTGTCATACATTGACATGAATCAGCCCTGGAGTTACATGTATTCCCCATCCCGATCCCCCCTCCCACCTCCCTCTCCATCCCATCCCCCTGGGTCTTCCCAGTGCACCAGGCCTGAGCACTTGTCTCATGCATCCAACCTGGGCTGGTGATCTGTTTCACTATAGATAATATTCATGTTTCGATGCTGTTCTCTTGAAACATCCCACCCTCGCCTTCTCCCACAGAGTCCGAAAGTCTGTTCTGTACATCTGTGTCTCTTTTTTTGTTTTGCATATAGGGTTATTGTTACCATCTTTCTAAATTCCATATATATGTGTTAGTATACTGTATCGGTGTTTATCTTTCTGGCTTACTTCACTCTGTATAATGGGCTCCAGTTTCATCCATCTCATTAGAACTGATTCAAATGAATTCTTTTTAATGGCTGAGTAATATTCCATGGTGTATATGTACCACAGCTTCCTTATCCATTCGTCTGCTGATGGGCATCTAGGTTGCTTCCATGCCCTGGCTATTATAAACAGGGCTGCGATGAACATTGGGGTGCATTTGTCTCTTTCAATTCTGGTTTCCTCGGTGTGTATGCCCAGAATGGAATTGCTGGGTCATATGGCAGTTCTATTTCCAGTTTTTTAAGGAATCTCCACACTGTTCTCCATAGCGGCTGTACTAGTTTGCATTCCCACCAACAGTGTAAGAGGGTTCCCTTTTCTCCACACCCTCTCCAGCATTTATTGCTTGTAGACTTTCAGATAGCAGCCATCTTGACTGGCGTGTAATGGTACCTCATTGTGGTTTTGATTTGCATTTCTCTGATAATGAGTGATGTTGAGCATCTTTTCATGTGTTTGTTAGCCATCTGTATGTCTTCTTTGGAGAAATGTCTGTTTAGTTCTTTGGCCCATTTTTTGATTGGGTCATTTATTTTTCTGGAATTGAGCTGCAGGAGTTACTTGTATATTTTTGAGATTAATCCTTTGTCTGTTGCTCCATTTGCTATTATTTTCTCCCAATCTGAGGGCTGTCTTTTCACCTTGCTTATAGTTTCCTTTGTTGTGCAAAAGCTTTTAAGTTTAATTAGATCCCATTTGTTTATTTTTGCTTTTATTTCCAGTATTCTGGGAGGCGGGTCATAGAGGATCCTGCTGTGATTTATGTCGGGGAGTGTTTTGCCTATGTTTTCCTCTAGGAGTTTTATAGTTTCTGGTCTTACATTTAGATCTTTAATCCATTTTGATTAACTTCCTTTTATCAATGTTTTTAGAACTCTGTTACTCTTATCTGGAGATGGCTCTAAAGGGCCTCAAATGCCACCTATTTTATGTTGACTCTCCAATTTATATCTTCAGCCTGGCATATATTCCATGTTTTAAGGTCATATGTCCACTGCTACTCGATGTCTTCACCGAACTTTTCGGTAAGCACTTCAAACAGACCAGGTACAAAGCCAAACTTGATTGCCTTTCCCCAAGCTCTATCAACCTCCCTCAAAAGCCTTATACCTCTCCTGGTCTATAATTTATTCAGTTGCTCAAATGCAAACTCTAGGAGTCATTCTTTGATTCTTTTTTTTCTCTTATACTCCAGTGCTAGCTCCTGTTGTCGCTATTACCACAGATAATACCATTTCAGTATTTCCATTCCATATTTCCTGCCATGATTACTCTAATGCCTTCCTAATCAACTGCTTCCATTTTACTGTTGTACAACCGATTCTCCACATAATAGGCAGCAATTTTTGTAAGGCACAGAGGATATCACATCCCACCTTTGCTTGAAACCCTCCAGGAGTGCTGTATTTAGAGTAGATTAATCTAAACTCATGCCATGGCCTGTAAAATCCTATAAAATCTGGTCCTTCCCACCTTTCAGGCTTCATCTTCAACAGTTCTCCAACTTGCTTATTAACCAGTTCCAAACATGCTGGTCTTCCTTTTGATTCCTGAACAAATAGCACTAGCTGTTCTCTCTGCCTTTAACTTTACCTGCCTAAGTTGTTTTGTTTTGTTATAGTCTTAGTGAGTTCTCTGACATCATGCACATGGAACCAGCCTTTCCTCCACCAACCAGACTGTTCTTCATAACATTTGTCACAATGAAATAACCATTTACTTGCTTATTTTATATATTATCTGTATTCCCTCACCAGAGTGTAATCTCCATGATAGCAGATTTTCTCTGTCTTGCTAACCACAGAATTCTCAGAAGCTAGTGTCATTTCTATCATATCACAGTCTCAATATTTCTTTACTGTATGAATAACTACGCTACTATATAACTGTATAGGAAACAAATAAATAGTAGTTTCGGCTTTTTCAATATTTATTAAATACAGAGTACTCACATACACTGTATCTAATACTCACAAGTGCCAGGCAATGTCAAGTATTATCATTCCCATTTCCCATCCAGAAAATTGAGAATTAAAGACATTAAAGAATTACCTCAGCTGAATCCAAAGAATTCTCCTTCTAATATTCCAGACAAGTAGAATTGCTCATGATCAGTAAATTTAAACCTCACTTATTTTTCCAAAATATCAATAATTCAATTTTTGCCCAACAGATACTGACCGCATTAATTGCTCAGTCATACAAAAAGATCTTAAATCTGTCTTGCAGAAATGATTGAAAAGCAATTTGTAAATCCAAAACAGTTTAGCGATTGTGCACCTTGAAGATTATTTATAGAAATCCTGATAAACATACCACTTGCCTTTTCATTCTTTCAAGCATTCTGACAATATTAGGATTTGTTTTGTTATATTTCCTAAATCTTATGAGGATACAGAAATGGTTGAGAACAAAAAGGGGTATTGGGAAAATGTTGCAAGGAACAGTTCTGAGAAACATAAAATTCTGCCATTACCTTGGGATGGCTGCCCTTTTGTCTTCAAATAAGCCTGTGTAAAGAAGATTTATTATCAAGGTCCATGGCTTTCTCAATTCTTTGACAGATATCAACACAAAGGCCTACTTTCTGAGAAAGAAAAAATAGTCTCTATTTTTAAGAAAAAGGATCATAAGCCTTTACAGAGGTAGGTCCGTAAAGGACTCTTGGAAGTTTTTGGAAATGTTGAGAGTTCAAATTGAAGGGTCTCAAAAGAAAATCCTGGTATAATATTAAATTGAATATAAAACTGACAAAATGCAACAGTTAAGGAAAATTAAGTTATAAATTTAAATATAAAATAACTTTGTAACATAAAAGTTAATGATCTCATAGCCACATTGTTCAATCAAATTCATTAAACATTTGGAAAGTGCTAATTTTCGTTAATACAAGTGTTCAACACTTACCCAGGAAACAAATCTCTAATTCTCCATTGAATTATGAAAGCATTTTAAAAGGATGATTTTACTTAACTTTTAAAGATACTATCATGCATTTTATCATAGACAGAAAATACATAAACAGAATGTGACCTTTTAATTCCAATTTTCTTTTAAAATTAAAAAATTAGCTGTATACTCTGAATTTCACCACAGTTTGAAATGTTTTGTTGATATACGATATATCCAGTTTCAAAAGAATGATAAAACAGAATATAACTGAACAATAGCAGGCATTGGAAACTGTGATACCATTTTGCCTCCTCTGAATGTAGCCTAGCATCAGTCATTGTTAGGACTCAGCACACAAGTAGTATACCCCATAATTTGATTATGTATTTTATACATCACAAGCAGGTCAATAAATATGAAATAATATGTTGTTTTCTGGAAAGTTATATGGAAAACTTGGTCACATTTTCTACATTCAGAAGAAAAAGTGGGCTTCTAATATACAAAATAAATCTACATCTTTATTTAAACTAAGATTTGTTTAAAAAAAATTAATGATGTGTAGGCGCTAGTGGCAAAGAACCCGTCTGCTAATGCAGGAGATATGAGACTCTGGTTCAATCTCTGGGTCAGGAAGATCTCGTGGAGGAGGGCATGGTGGGTTACTGTCCACAGGGTCGTAAAGGAGTCAGACGTGACCAAAGTGACTTAGTATGCACGCACAATAAAAGAACGAGGAAAAAGAAGGAATAGGGAAAACTAATGAAAAATGTCCTCCTCTCTTTCTTTCCTCTATTTTTTCAATCAAAAATTATTTAGTGAATACCTACCACATGCTGTGCGCATGTTTAGGGTAGAGAGGAGAACAAACACCTGATCCCTTTTAAGGAAACTTATGCACTTGAACTGTAAAACTGAGTTCAACTTACGCTTCCTACCTTCTCTATTCCTTGTCAACAGACACCTCTATGTTTCTTCAGAAAGTCAAATTATTTTGTTTATAAAATATTGCAAACATAGCAATAATAATAGCTACAACTTACAGCACTTATTGAAACCCCCTGGATATTTCTTCCCCAATCAATTCCTCTTCCTTTCTTTTTACAAGATGTGACCGATATACTGAACTGGACATCACTCCTTGGTATGCTTTCATATTTTAACATTTTATATGAGTGGCATCATATTAAACTTCTATAACTTCCAGGTTATTTTCAACACTATATTTTACTTATTTATTTGTTATACTTTTAAAATAACATACATGTTTTCAGCTCAAAAACTAGCATTACAAACTAGAAAGAATCCAACAAAGTTAAGTGGTGACAAATATACTACCATTATTTAATCTTGTTTGGAGATACCGGTCAACACAATTGGAAGAGAATGACATGAAGTATAAAATTGTAAGAGGAAATAAAACCACCTCTATTTATACCTGGAAATGTCAAGAGAATCAACTGAAACACATAAACAGAAAGAGAATTCAATGAGCACCTCTGTTTATGAGGAAGATCAATGTAGGTAACAGGATAAAACAATATAACTATTTAAGACAACTATTATATTCTGTATCCATATTCCTCTAATTACCTCTCTAAATTTTAAGACTGATTAAAGCAAGAATACTGCTTGCTATGTGTATTTCTAAGAAGAGCAAATCAATATATTAAAATAAGCAATTCACATTAAATACATAAGTCAGGTGCTAAATTAAATAGATTTCATTGGTTTTCCAGACCACTCTTCTCTATAAAGAGCCATAAAATTTTAGAGACAGAAGGGAAGGTATTTCAGTTAGAGGATGGATCGTTTGATCCATTCTATTCACTTTGCTGGTAGAGAAGCCATTCTTAGAGCACATAACTGACCTCCCCAGGATCCCACAGCTACTAAATAGTAGAGCTGGAATCAGAATTCAACTCTCCTAAGCTGCTGTCTGGAACTGTTTGTCATGATGAACCAGTACTGACCACAATGAATCAGTATGATTTTAAATTAAATGCTGGCAAAAATACAGCATGCCTAAAAGCAAGACAAAAAATGTTGGTGAGGTTGTGTGTACCTAGGTATTCTAAGAATCAATGTGATCTTATATTGTAAAATAATTGTGTGTTCTTATCCAAAGCATCTACATGAGCACAGTGGACAATGTATATACCTCTGGCCTCAGACAAAACTATCCCAGTCCTGCTTTGACACCTACTATTGGTGTGAACTTGGGAAAAACACATGATCTCTCAGTCTCAGTTTCCTTACATGTAAAATGTAAAAAAAACTAAAAACTAACCTGAAAAAACAGGCTTTGGGGATTAGAGGTATGATTATGCATGCAAATTATACTAATAAAATGTTTACTAATAAAATGTGTTAACATAGTAGGTGCTCAAAACAAAGCCAGCAATTATTATTAAAGAAGTTAAAATACATTTCCAAAAGTCAGGTTCGAAAGTTGAGAAAGTTGGTTGGAGAAAGTGCTTTTTCTTTTTACCAGAATAAAAATGAACAGTTTTGCTTCCTTTTCTAACTAGAATTTTAATATTTCAATGCTGATGGTAATTGTAATGTTAAGAATTACTTAAACTTGTAATATAGAAGTGTTTTCTACTTGTTTATTAACCTGCAAATATGTAAAGGTCTATTTACTATCTGCCAGGTTCCTTTCTAGAAGGTGGAAAAACAAATGGCAAATAACAATATGTCTTTGTCCTCATAGATCTTATATTTCAACAGGAAACAGAATAAACTGTTAACAGATAATTTCACATTTTGATGTAGTAGAAAAAGCAAAGGAAAACAATACAATATGTGGGAGCACAGGTTTCCTTAGAAACGTTCCTTGGAACGTTACTGTAGAGGTAATATTCAGGCTGAGACGCCAGTCAGGTACTAACCTGTGAAAAGAGAAAGCACAGGCATAGGGAACAAGAGCAAGGGCCCAACAGTACAAACGAGCTCAGCAGGTATGACCACCAGTATACGTGGCAGGAGATGCAATGTTAGGCTGATTCCATTTACAGTGAGAAGCCACTGAAGGATTTAATACTAGTAATATAATCTGATTTTGAGCTTTAAGGTTATTTTGGTTGCTGTATAGAGAAAGAAGGATAGGGGTTATAGGTAAGACTGGAAATAGAAAAATAAGGCAGAAGACAACTGCAACAGTATAAATCAGAAATGATGGTGGCCTGGAGCACTGTAGTAGTGGTGGGAATGGAAAGATGTATGACATGGTCTGAGTCAGGACAGGCTATGAGGGAGAAATTGAGGAATAAACAAAAGAGAGTAATTAGAACTGATTCCTGTTTGGGGCACACAAAAATGGTAGTGGTGAGTTGGGAAAGAGTAAGAGACAAGTAAGCTATTATGGGAGTGAAGAAGGATCTAGAGAAAAAAATTCTATTTCAGCAACATTAAACTTGAGACAATCTTTAGCTGTCCAATGGGAATGTCAGGCAAACATCAGGATACATGAATTTAGATCTTGAGGGAAGAGTTCAGGGCTAGTATTAGAAATCTGGAAGTCTCCAACTTATAGACGAGACTATATGCACTCACCAAGGGAATGGCATATAGAGAAGAAAAGGGTCCTATGGACTAAGCCATGCAATAAAACTGGGCACAGGTGGAGTACTCAGCTAAGAAGATTGAGAAGGAGCTGCCATTTATGTAGCATGAAAATTAGGGGACTCTGCGGGTCATCAGTTCAGTTCAGTTGCTCAGTCATGTCCAACTGTTGCAGCCCCATGGACTGCAGCACGCCAGGCCTCCCTGTCCATCACCAACTCCCAGAGCGTGCTCAAACCCATGTCCATCGAGTCGGTGATACCACCCAACCATCTCATCCTCTGCCGTCCCCTTCTCTTCCTGCCTTCAATCTTTCCCAGCATCAGAGTCTTTCCCAATGAGTCAGTTCTTCACATCGGGTGGCCAAAGTATTGGAGTTTCAGCTTCAACATCAGCCCTTCCAATAAATATTCAGGACTGAATTCCTTTAGATGGACTGGTTGAATCTCTTTGCTGTCCAAGGGACTCTCAAGTGTCTTCTCCAACACCACAGTTCAAAAGCATCAATTTTTCGGTGCTCAGCTTTCTTATATATATATATATATATATATATATATATATAGTCCAACTCTCACATCCATACAAGACTAATGGAAAAACCACAGCCTACTAAACGGATTTGTTGGCAAAGTAATGTCTCTGCTTTTTAATATGCTGTCTAGGTTGGTCATAACTTTCCTTCCAAGGAGTAAGCATCTTTTAATTTCATGGCTGCAATCACCATCTGCAGTGAGTTTGGAGCCCAGAAAAATAAAGTCAGCCACTGTTTCCACTGTTTCCCCATCTATTTCCCATGAAGTGATGGGACCAGATGCCATGATTTAGTTTTCTGAATGTTAAGCTTTAAGCCAACTTTTTCACTCTCCTGTTTCACTTTCATCAAGAGGCTCTTTAGTTCTTCTTCACTTTCTGCCATAAGGGTGGTGTCATCTGCATATCTGAGGTTATTGACATTTTTCCTGGCAATCTTGATTGGGAAATGTTAAAATATGTCAAAGGAAATGAAGAGATTCTTTTTGAAGGAGTTAAGATATTTTCTATCTCATATTCCTCTGGTATTAGTTTCAAAGTCTTATATCACACAAAAATTATTTGCTTTCAAAATACAATTCTGTAACATGTAAATAAATATTCTATTATAGGAATTCTCACATTTTAAAAAACATTTTATTTTGTATTGGGGTATAGCTGATTAACAATATTGTGATAGTTTCAGGTGGACAGCAAAGAAACTCAGTCATACCTCTATATGTATCCACTCTCCCCCAAACTTCCCTCCCATCCAGGCTGCCACATAACACTGAGCAGAGTTTCCAGTGCTAAACAGTAGGACCTTGTTGGTTATCCATTTTAAATATTGCAGTGTATACAAGTTGATCCCAAACTTCCTAACTATCCCTTCTTCCCATCTTTTCCCCTGGCAACCATAAGTTCGTTCTCAAAGTCTGTGAGTTTATTTCTGTTTTGTAAGTAAGTTCATTTGTGACAGTTCTTCTTAGAGGAATTCTCACATTTTGACTGTAAAGCACTAGAAACTGTCATAAACATACTGTCTTAAGTCTAGATTTTCCAGTGAAATATGCTAAAATAATACTAGAAAGCAGGAGACCTGGGTTTGATCCCTGGATCAGGAAGATCACCTGGAGAAGGGAATGGCTACCCACTCCAGTATTCCTGTCTGGAGAATTCCATGGACAGAGGAGCCTGGTGAGTTACAATCCACGTGGTTGCAAAGAGTCAGACACAACTGAAGTGACCAACACACTGAGTTCTTTCAAAACTTTTTCCAAAGTTTTCATTTCATTTGTCTATATTCTCTTTTTAACTATAAGTATCAAGAGGGCAGGGGTTATGTCCTTTCATGGATGCTCCTAGCAACTATTATGGGCCCTACACTTTACAACAGGGTCAGTAAATATTTGTAAAATGAAGGCAAGAAAAACTCTAGAAAGAAATACACCAATCTGCCAACAATGATAATCCTTGGGAAATATGGTATGAATTTTGTTTTCTTTATCCATTTCTCTGCATTTTTCAAATTATCTATAATGAACATATATTACTTGCATATGGGAACAAAATAATTAATATACTTAAATGCAGCTCCTAAAGTAACTGGTCACTTAATTCCTTACACAACAGAGATGCAATATGAAAAAAGTAGTAGTTAAAATAAATTGATGTTACATAGTTACTTATAGAATACATTTATGCTAAATGAAATTTATATATTTAATTTATAAATTACTGTAGCACACCATCTTCAAAGGGACTTCCCGGGTGGCTCAGATGGTAAAGCGTCTGCCTACAATGCGGGAGACCCGGATTCGATCCCTGGGTCAGGAAGATCCTCTGGAGAAGGAAATGGCAACCCACTCCAGTATTCTTGCCTGGAAAATCCCATGAACGGAAGAGCGTGGTAGGTTACTGCCCACGGGGGTAGCAAAGAGTCGGACACAACTGAGTTACTTCACCTTCACTTTCACTGTACCATACTATCTTCAAAACATGATCTAAGGACGTATTTTAGCATATAGACCATAGTTCAATACAATTGTTTTTCATTAGGAAAAGGCAATATCAAGTCAAAGTCAAGAAATTGCTGAACTCACAAAGGATGTCAAATATTTCCTAACATATACCTTTTAATTTCTAATTTTTAGAATGCAGATCAAGAGTTATATAGCTTGTTCCTCTCCTAGAAAAATATTTAATTACAAAAATATGCAAATAGTACTAAATTACAGGGCTACATCGTGTGCATGAGCAGAAAAGAAAATTTTAGATTTTTCAAACAGATAACTTTTTTGACATTAGTCAACTAGCCATTAAGTTATTAATACTGTGTTATCACTGTATATTTATGTAGGATAATAATTTGGCTTTGAGACCTCCAAATAGAAAAATATGAACTATTAACATAAGAACTATTTTTTTCACTTTTGTTTATTCACTTTTTTGTTGTTGCTGTTTTCGAATTTTAGGAGTTTTTTGATGACCTTGTATAGTGAGCATGTGACTAAAACAAAATCTTACTATTATTTTTTACCCTATCATAACAGGATCTTCTTTAAGGTTTGTGATGATAGGTTGAGCTTCTAATACTATTTTTAATAAAATATTGCTTCCTTACTTTAATATATAGAAGCTACATTTTCAAGAAGGAAAATGCTGATGTTATCTTGGTTATAAGCTTGCTGCTAAAATGATTGAGATGGTTTTCTCTTCCATACAATATCAGTTTAAGGCCTTTCTTTTCAAGAATGAATTATAGCTGATACTTCAAACCTATTTTATCTGTATCTCTTAGTCGAGAAAAATGAGCAAACATAAATATTTATTCTATATAAATGGAACAGACACAGATGTAGATAAAAATGATTCATTATAGAGCAGTGAATAATTGCTATTTGTATCACTATTTGAACAGAAAGGGGCATTAAGTATTTCTACCAGCTTTAAATCTGAGGATACCTAAAGTTACTGAGAAAATAAAAAATCTCCAGTTCTGTATGTTTGGGATAGTGTGTTTGTGGTTCATGATTCTGTACTGATGATAAATTTAACACTGTTCTCCGTAGCATACTTTGGAGAAAATTCAACAAAACCCTGCTTTACTTGAGCATCTGTGTATGCAAGACAATCCCCACCCACATCAAAATAAAAAAAGTTTAAGAAACCCTAATGTAAAAATAAACAGTGAAGCTATAAGTAAATTATTCATTTACTTTGCCGTTTCTGATATCTCGATACTCAAACGATAACCACCAAAAATTGTACAGACAAATAATTCTCATAGTCTGATAATTTGAAGAAAATACGTTCAGTACTTTTTTTCTTTCATGAAGCAGTAGTTTTAACTTTGAGGAGACTACATGGAAAGGAGAAGGAAGTACCACACAGAAACAGCAATATCATTGATAAAGTGATATAAGCATAAAAACTTATGTTTATGTTTGGGTGCTCAGCTGTGTTCGAGTCTTTGTGAACTCGGACTAACGCATCAGGCTCCTCTGTCCATGGGATTCTTCAGGCAAGAACACTGAAGTGGGTTGCTGTTCCTCCTCCAGGGGATCATGGCAACCCAGCCACTGAAGCCAAGTTTCTTGCGTCTCCTGCACTGGCAGGCAGGTTCTTTACCACTAGTGCCACCTGAGAGTGCTAGAAATAATTTCAAACTAACCTTTAAAAAAAATGTAACAAAAAATAACTATAATCAGAGATTCACATACTACAGTGATACAAAATGAAGCTGATAATTTTGAAGAATAAAATCTGTACCTAGATTAAACTTCCTGGGAGAACCATGTATCAGATTACGCTCTTGATAAAATTCAGACCTGTTATATAATACAATGCATGGGAAATTTTTACATAACTTACTTTATTTTAAAATGGTAAGAAAATATTTTTATTTTATGTACATATTCCAAACAATAAGCTCAATTAGATAATCATGGAAATTATATAGTACTTGGGAATTACATAAGCACCGTAAGACATTTACCATGAATGTATGTAAACAAACTGGACACTGGCACTATATACGAGAAAACCAAAGGATCTGAAGCCAGAAAGTCAAAGTACTTATTGATACTTATCATAAGTCTACCACAATTCATTCACAAACCTCTTAGAACTCCAGATTTCTTAACTAGTGATAGCCTTAAGGGAAAAGATATCTAAGAGAATTTACCAGTTAACCTATAACTTCATAAAGTCACTTCTAGGTTTAAATTCTAAGATTCCATTATTTTAAATGAATGAGAAGCAAACTATTATGAATAACACTCAAGGGAAATCTGGTGTTTTCCTAAAGTAACCTTGGGAAACCAATTCTCTCCCTGGGTAAATACTTTGTAATTCTAACAAACTAAATTTTAAAGGCAGTTATTACTTGTTTAGGTAAGTCTGAACACATTTCAGTATTTACTGACCTCTTTTATTAGCAATAATTCTATATCATATGAAATTCAACACTAAGAACCTGAATTAAAAATTGAAACACTAAAAAATAGTATTCATAAAAACCTCTGTTGAAAAACTGTGAAATACTATTTCCATATATGATTCCATATAAATCTAGAAACCACAGGCTGCAAACCTATAACCAAATTAATATGATTCTATTTTTCTCAGTCTTTTTTGACAACTATCATATGAAGACCACTCAAAGTTGTTTGATATCTCTTATCCTCTGGGTTATGAAAAATCAAATATGTATGCAACAGAATAATTTTGTTCTGCTCACAAAACTGTAAAAAAAAATGAGATTAGCAATGGTATTAGTAGCTATAATAATAATCACAAAGGTATGTGTTACCATTTATATTTAATGGGCCAGTAATTATGTTAGGCAGGCTTCACTGGTGGCTCAGTGGTAAAAAATCTGCCTGCCAATGCAGGAGATGTGGGTTTCATCCCTGGGTCAGTAAGATCCCCTCAAGAGGAAATGGAAATCCACTCCAGTATCCTTGCCTGGGAAATTCCACGGACAGAGGAGCCTGGCAGGCTACACTCCAGGGGGTTGCAAAGAGTCATACACAAATTAGCGACTAAACAACAACAACAGTTATGCTAGGCATTCTACACACCTATATTAATACTATTCTCTGATCTTCAGAACTTGCCTACACAGTATTACCTTTACTGAAGAGGAAATACAAACTCAGAAGGCTTAAGGAATTTGCCCCAGAGTAGCAAAGCTACTAAATGGAGAAGTAGATATTCAAATCCAGGTCTATCTGACTATAAACCGATGCTACAGAGGCATATTTTACTCAATTCCAATTTTACAGAAACTGACATATTACCAAAGAGTTTAACTCCCAGATAATAAATGTAAGAGAAAACAGTTATTGGCTTCTTGACACTTATATAACAACACTGACTGTATACTAGAGATGTTTCCCAGGAATTGGATATTTCTCACGGTCAGTGAGTAATTGGAACAACTTCAGATAATGACAAAATTAGTAAACAACTGCTATTCTACTAGCATAAAGTCCTTCATTTTATCATAAAGTAGAGAAATATCAATCCTATTTTATGAACCTCTTTCAAATCCTATCATTTAAACCTCTTTGCTTAAACTTCTAGTTTCTTTAAAAACTTCTACATAGACTATTATTGTTGTTTGTCCATTGCACGGTAAAGAAAAAAAGGAAATTTATAAATCTATATAGCTCATTATTGCTGAACAATGAAAGCTCACAACACAAAAGCTTGAAAAATATCCACACAAAATGATGAATGGAAGCCAATATTACTTCCTGTTAGGTTATATATATTTTCTTCTATATCTATATTTATATACACAGACACCTAGCAAAAATATAGGCCCGATATAGGAGTCAGGATCTACTCTAACAGCAAGCATGCACTAGTCTAGATGAAATGTGACTTTATGAGTAGTTTTAAAGGTGAAATAGGAAAAAGATAAAATAGGTTACATCACACATAGTAAGAATAAGAAAATAAGTTTTGTTTTAGTGTAGAGTGTGTATGCATACGTACAGGGTGCATGAGTGAGGGTCTTGTCAAGGGCAACGCAGGCAGTGTGTGTAGGGCTATGTGTGGAGCTGTGTATGGGAACATCTGTAGGAATGTATGTGGGGGTGTGAGAAGCTGATGTACATTTAGAATCAAGCATCCCTTACGATTATACAGTGGAACTGAGGAATAGATTAAGGGACTAGATCTGCTAGATAGAGTGCCTGATGAACTATGGATGAAGGTTCATGATATTGTACAGGAGACAGGGATCAAGACCATCCCCAAGAAAAAGAAATGCAAAAAAGCAAAATGTCTATCTGAGGAGGCCTTACATACAGCTGTGAAAAGAAGAGAAGCAAAGGAGAAAAGGAAAGATACTCCCATTTGAATGCAGAGTTCCAAAGAATAGCAAGGAGAGATAAGAAAGCCTTCCTCAGCAATCAATGCAAAGAAATAGAGAAAAACAACAGAATGGGAGAGATTAGAGATCTCTTCAAGAAAATTAGAGATACCAAGGGAACATTTCACGCAAAGATGGGCTCAATAAAGGACAGAAATGGTATGGACCTGAAAGAAGCAGAAGATATTAACAAGAGGTGACAAGAATACACAGAAGAACTGTACAAAAAAGATCTTCACAACCCAGTTAATCACGATCGTGTGATCACTCACCTAGAGCCAGACATCCTGGAATGTGAAGTCAAGTGGGCCTGAGGAAGCATCACTATGAACAAAGCTAGTGGAGGTGATGGAATCCCAGTTGAGCTATTTCAAATCCTGAAAGATGATGCTGTGAAAGTGCTGCACTCAATATACCAGCAAATTTGGAAAACTCAGCAGTGGCCACAGGACTGGAAAACATCAGTTTTCATTCCAATCTCAAAGAAAGGAAATGCCAAAGAATGCTCAAACTACCACACAGTTGTACTCATCTCACACGCTAGTAGCGTAATGCTCAAAATTCTCCAAGCCAGGCTTCAATAGTACATGAACCATGAACTTCCAGACGTTCAAGCTGGTTTTAGAAAAGGCAGAGGAACCAGAGACAAATTGACAACATCTGCTGGATCATTGAAAAAGCAAGAGAGTTCCACAAACACATCTATTTCTGCTTTATTGACTATCCCAAAGCCTTTGACTGTGTGGATCACAATAATCTGTGGAAAATTCTGAAAGAGATGGGAATACCAGACCACCCGACCTGCCTCTTGAGAAACTTGTATGCAGGTCAGGAAGCAACAGTTAGACCTGGACGTGGACCAACAGACCGGTTCCCAATAGGAAAAGGAGTACGTCAAGGCTGTATATTGTCACCCCACTTATTTAACTTATATGCAGAGTACATCATGAGAAATGCTGGGCTGGATGAAGCACAAGCTGGAATCAAGATTGCCGGGAGAAATATCAATAACCTCAGATATGCAGATGACACCACCCTTATGGCAGAAAGTGAAGAACTAAAGAGCCTCTTGATGAAAGTGAAAGAGGAGAGTGAGAAAGTTGGCTTAAAGCTTAACATTCAGAGAACTAAATCATGGCATCTGGTCCCATCACTTCATGGGAAATAGATGGGGAAACAGTGAAAACAGTGGCTGACTTTATTTTTTGGGGGCTCCAAACTCACTGCAGATGGTGATTGCAGCCATGAAATCAAAAGATGCTCACTCCTTGGAAGGAAAGTTATGACCAACCTAGATAGCATATTAAAAAGCAGAGACATTACTTTGCCAAGAAAGGTCCGTCTAGTCAAGGCTGTGGTTTTTCCATTAGTCTTGTATGGATGTGAGAGTTGGACTACAAAGAAAGCTGAGCACCAAAGAATTGATGCTTTGAACTGTGGTGTTGGAGAAGACTCTTGAGAGTCCCTTGGACTGCAAGGAGATCCAACCAGTCCATCCCAAAGGAAATCAGTCCTGGGTGTTCATTGGAAGGACTGATGCTGAAGCTGAAACTCCAAAACTTTGGCCACCTGATGCGAAGACCTGCCTCATTTGAAAAGACCCTGATGCTGGGAAAGATTAAGGGCAGGAGGCGAAGGGGACGACAGAGGATGAGATGGTTGGATGGCATCACTAACTCAATGGACATGAGTTTGGGTGGACTCCGGGAGTTGGTGATGAACAGGGAGGCCTGGCCTGCTGTAGTCCATGGGGTCGCAGAGTCGGACATGACTGAGCGACTGAACTGAATTGAGCTGATTTGAATGTGTGTAGGGTCCTCATAGGCCAGGTCATCCCCCCACACAGATAGGAATCTAGAAGTCAATGAATGGACTCGCTGATTACAATGATGCATTTAAACATCATTAGGAATACTACATGAAGTCACATCCTATGGAAAATTTTACTCAACTCTCATCGGTTCCAGAAACATTTACCATAACTTTTGTGCCTTAAAAGGTACAAAAAATGACCTGCTGTATATTTTAGTGTATGTAATTTATTTTACATTTGTTTTGAAAACAAAGCTAAATGCTTGGGTGTACTCCAAACATTTGCCTTTTAACATTTTAAATTACCTATACTTTAAAGTTAGTTTAAAATAGATACATTCTTCATTTAAATATACTACAATTTAGTAAAATACTTTATATTTGATTTCAAATCAAAGGCTTGTGATTTCTCTTTGTCTTTAATTTCTTCTTAATATGAAGTTCACCAGAGTGCTAAAATTAGTTAAACTTAATTAGGCTAAATTGATCATGTTCTCCCCTCCATCATTATGTAAAGTTACTCAGAAAGCAGAACTTATAAAATTATTATACAATGAAAATGATACTGTCATTATTAAGTACCTCAATACCAAAAGAAATGAGTGTACATTGAAATAAATATAGTGACTCTAAAAGGTTAAATATGGGTAAATGCTCAATTTTTAATAACAAGTTTCAACATGAATTACTTAAACATTTTCTCTTAATAAGTTTCTTGTTAACTGACTTATAATTTTAAAATAAACCAACTCTTTGCTAGGGACAAATTTTGCTTTAAATAACCCAAAACTAATGGCCTCCTTTTGTTAATTCCAGTGAGGCTGAAACAACCTATTTAAAAAATCTTTCTGCTATAAAACAAAATTTTTCTCATATATAAGTACTCTGAATATAAAAACAATAATAGGTTTTTACAGATATTTCTAATCCCTGAGGTTTTTTGTGTGTTTTTTTTTTTTTTTGTAATACTATTTTCAAGGCTTTGGGCTTCATTAGATTTGTAAAAATTCATATGGGGAGAAAATAAAATATTTGTTCTAAAAACATTTTTCTCAACTATAAAAGCAGGAAAAATATTACAACCCTATGTTTCTGTTTGTTTGGATTACTATGGTTCCAAATCACTTGTTACATAAGCTCCAAAGTCACTTAAAAAAAGGAGTACAATTTTTGGAAAAAAAAGTTTTTATATTTTATGGTTCAAGTTAAAAGAGTTTAAGTTTTAGTGATAGTGAACCTAATGAAAGTGGAGATTCTATTTAAAAAAATAGAAGTCTTCAAGTTGTAAAAATATGAAGGAAAACAGTAAAAAATATGCTATTCCTACTTTGAGAATACCGGATTTGCCTCTCACAATCTTTTAAAATTATCAATAGAAATGAAAAACATTATACACAATGGAGATTGGTATTAGAAATTAAAATAATATTCATTTTAATATTTAGTGTAGTATGTACAGTATATATAATAAAATATTATTTGCTATTGTTACAGTATATATAATAAAATATTATTTGCTATTGTTATACTTTATTCTGCCAAATATTTGCTTGCTTGACTCCATAAAATAAAGGATTACTTATATATTTATATAATATCATTTATCTGGGAATTTTAAAGGAGTAGTAAATGCTTAGTTTTTCAATCTACCTGCCCATTTTCCTAATTAGATGGGTTACTTGGAGAAAAAATTCTGTCTTATTCATTTTTGAGTCCTCATAGCACAGTGCTGCATGCTCAGTTGCTCAGTCATGTTTGACTATTTGCAACCCTAGGAAGTGTAGCCTGCCAGGCTCCTCTGTCTATGGGATTCTTCAGGCAAGAATATTGGAGTGGGTTGCCATTTCCTCCTCCAAGGGATCATCCTGACCCAGGGATGCTACCTGCATTTCCTGAGTCTCCTGCATTGACAGGTGGATTCTTTTACACTGAGCTACCTGGAGGCCTCATAGCACAGTAGTGGAGAGGTTAAAAACGTTAATGTTGTGAATGAGTAGAGACATAAATTACCCCCTAGAATTATATGAGGGAATGGAAAATATACGTGTAAACTAGAAAGATCATAGTAAATACAAAGGTCAGATTATTAGAAAGATCTTGAACAATAACATGCAAAAAAAGTCACAAAGGAATCCTGCTGAAACTTTGATGAGATTGACATTTCAGTCTCTAAACTGATATTTAAAATTCTTTGTCTCAAAAATTACAAACTAATCTAGTACTTTATGGATGTTTATGGATTATTAGCATTTATGGATTATTATTTCAAAGGAAACCTCAGAAATTTGACTATAAATGACATGGTGCTAACACAGGTAACTACTTTAGTAGTATGTCCTCTGTGTGCAGAACACAAAACTTGCTTTCAAATTAAATTTTTAAATGCTTACTATGTAATATTAAGGGAAAAAGCAGGATAAAAGTTAATAATGTCGATGTTTCTTAACAGGCTTTTTTATAGCATCCTCCGTGAGTGTTTTGGGTTTTCCCTGGTGGCTCAGTGGTAGAGTTTGCCTGCAATGCAGGAGAGCCAGGTTCAATCCCTGGCTCCGGAAGACCCCTTGGAGAAGGAAATGGCAACCCATTCTTGCCTGGAGAATCCCATGGACAGAGGAGCCTGGCAGGCTACAGTTCACAGGGTCACAAAGAGTCAGATATGACTCAGCGACTAACATACACACTGAGTCTTTTTAGCAATTTTTTTCTTAACTACCTCATGAAATTTTAATGCCACAGATATACTGTATATCTGTTTATGTACTGTATGTATAGCTGTATATTATATATAAAAAGTGAAAACATAAAGCTTTACTTTTTGATACAAGGTTATGAATGACTAAACAATTTTTAAGTTAAAAATTGTAAGTTACCAATATGTAACTTAACTATATAACTTCCTTTGCTAAAGAATCTTTAACTTACTTATTTATACAAATTATGTCAAGTTGTATGGAAATCACAATTTACATAAACATGTAAGAATAACAATGAAAGATCAAGTCCTAACAAATCATTCAAACTATTATACTTCCAGCAAAAGTAACTGAAAAAAAATCTTAAAAATCATTTTTAATTTTTGCTTGATAATAAAAGGTAACCAGAAGCTAAATAATCATTCAGAAATTGTCAAAATGTTCTCATCCCAGCACCTAACTAAATTAATGATAGGCTAAATTTTTTGTAATATTAAATAATAAAATATAATCTTTTTTTTTGTACAAGAAACTATTGTTTATTTATTTATTTATTTTCATTTATTTTTATTAGTTGGAGCCTAATTACTTTACAATATTGTAGTGGTTTTTGCCATACATTGACATGAATCAGCCATGGATTTACCTGTGTTCCCCACCCCCATCCCCCCTCCCACCTCCCTCCCCATCCCATCCCTCTGGGTCTTCCCAGTGCACCAGCCCTGAGCACTTGTCTCATGCATCCAACCTGGGCTGGTGATCTGTTTCACCCTTGGTAGTATACTTGTTTCAATGCTATTCTCTCAGAACATAAAATATAATCTATTTTTGATTAATTCCCAAAACCTAATTTAAACACAACAGCACAGAAGATCAAGCATAAACAACATCCACAAGACAGCCGATGGCAGCCAGCATGTACGTGCAGACTACCTGTGTGACATACCCAAGCAACTGACTCAAAGTCCTCTGATCAAAACCATCTATCTGTCATTGCTTTGTAGCACTGACCATGTACACAGTTTTGCATATTTGCCATAAACTCAATGTCAGTTCCACTTTCGTGATACCCAAGAAAACCTGAGAGAAATTAAATACTAAAAATAAGATTTTTATCAGAAAAGTTTAAGCTGCGGAGGGCCACGAACCAATCAATTTTGGTTTTTCTTTCCTGCAAGAACTAATTTTTTGCCCTCTTGGAATGATACTGCCCCCAGTGACATTGTATGGCATATGTCATATGATACTAAGATCTTAAAAAATACACAGCAAAAAATAACAAAATGTTATAGTGGTTATTCCCTGAATGATTTTTATTTTCATCTTTATATCATATTCTATAATAAGTACATATGCTTACAACTTCCAAAAAAGTAATTAAAGTTATGACCATTTACCATAGACATCATAATTAGACTAACCAAAATCTTTTCATCTTAACACTTTACTAGATAGCTAGACAAGTTTCAATGAAGAAACAAAAAAAACTTCTCAGTCATATATCTAAACTTATATATATTTATTGATTTTTTAGCTTTGATATATAAAACATTTGCAATAAACTAACTGTGATACACATGGTTAAAAATAGGAAATGCACTTTTGAAAGTTTTCAATACTTTCCAGGACCCTATAATAATGGAATATGGCAAAAAATATGCCAATCCTCCACTGTTCTTTCACTTTTTAAGCAAAATATAATAACCATGTAAAATATTTAAACATTAAAAAGGAAAATGTAATTCATTTTTCACTTGTGAATGCTGACATGAGATTTCTGAAAACATGGCTTCATTTGTAGTACAGAATACTTTCAAAACTATCGTAGTTGTAGTATCTGTGGGTGGAAAGTGAATAAATATGCTAGAATAAAGGGACAAAAACAGTCCATACAGGCAAAGGCCTAATCTTGAATTTTCAGCTCAAATAAAAATGAAGAGCACTAACTCCTTTCAGCGTCCCCCTTGAAAAAGACGATCTGTAAATAAAATGCTGCCAGACAGAACTGTTTAGCAGCAGCACGCCGACCGCGGCACACAGTAGACTTGACACTGGAAGCCACAACAGCGCCTACCTGTGCTCAGGCTCACACCGACCTTAAAATGGGATGAAAAATGAAGGACTTTAAAACGTAAGAAATGCAGACGGAACTGACTCTACACAAAAAGGACAAGAAGCTAGGTTTGAAATAAGATGATGGGAAATTTAAACTGTTGTCAACAATGTTACTTACGCAAAGCAAAAGATTACCAATGATTTTTTCCCACTATCCTCCCCTGCCCCCTGCTACCTGTGTTTTTTAATACCGGTTGACTTTAACAAGACAGCTCTGAATGTATTATAAGTTAATTCTTTATCAGTTTTCATATATCATCCTTTACCTTGGTCGGCCAGCTGAAAATTATGCAAGCTATAAATTAGCTTTAAACAAGCTCTGAATCAGGCTAGAACTGGTTTTCGAATTAAAGAGCCTTCAGTATATTACAATGTGCTGTCATTTTATTACCTCAATCAATTCTGTGTGGCCTGAGGTGGAAGGAAATGAATGCTGCCTTCATTTGCAATGGGTTTATCTCTTACAGCAGGCTCTGGAAACATAACTGCAGCAATGAATTGAAAACTAAAGTTACATTTAACATTACCAATGCAGGAAATTGTTGCTCCTTAACAAAGCTGGAGATTCAAAGGGGAAAAAAAGAAGATGTGTCTATACCATGAAAAATATACAAAATTTAACATCTGATTAAAATTTTATAGAATACTAAAGAAATACAGTTAAAGCTTGCATTTTAATAAAATAACTTTAAATGGTCCCCAGATTAAGAAAAAGAAAAATTCTACAATGGATGTGCTATTCTCAGTGTTTCAGAAGTACTGGACATAAATGTATATATTTCATGTTTATCTTAGTGAAAAACCATTTCATTTCTTTTTCCTGTGCAACTAAATAGACATGTGAATTAGGTATTAAATTAGGCTCACTGTCATTGTTACGTGATTCTAAACCACCAACACAAGAGCTTAAAAAAAAAAGCGTCAATGAATAGGTATTCTTTTTTGCTGTCTCCATTTTAAAGTGAGGAAATGAGGTACAGAGACATTAAGTCCCTCGCCCACGTTTACACAGTTACCTGGACAATTCGATTCCAAGTCTATCCTTAAGGGAGACTTTGACTAAGAGCACAGGGACATCCAGTACATGGAAGAGACTAATTTTTCACAAACTGTTTGTTTCAGAGGAAATAGTGAGGAATTACCAGCATGGGAAGGAATAAAATCAAGTTCAAAGGCTTACAAGAGTATGTCAAGTGAAGACAGAGGCAGATTCCTGTGACAATAGACAAACCAGCACATTCATGTGCAAGTGCTCATATAACACAAGAATGTGTTCAGTCACTGGCAAAGTTTACTCTGAGGACTACGTGTTGCTCTATCTGATCAATCACTGTGGACCCTTCCATAGTTGGAGTTGACTCATGATTCTGCAAAACGAGCTTAGACATTTATATTTTAGCACTAAACTTGTTTTTAATCACTAAGCAGATTTAATGATAATATAAAATAATTTCTGAAGTGCTCAGTGATAGATTAAAAAATGACTGGAGAAAAAGTACTAACTGGCACTAAGCTATAACCTGGTCATAGCTCTGCCATTAACTACCTGAATAACCCTGAGATTCAATGAGATTACTTTTCTGTGTCTCACGTCCCTTAACTGTAAACTAAAGCATTTTAACCAGATCAATATTTTTCAAATTTTTTAATAATATAAGTGGTAGTAAAATCAATTTAGTGGAAAGTGATCAGCATTTTTAATGTAAAAAGAAAAGAACAAAAATTATCAGCATGCTTTTTGTAAAATTTTTAGGTTATATGTAACAAACTACATACAATAAATCTCTGAAAAAAAAGCTTGTGAATCATTGGTCTAAATGATATCTCCTCTTCTGATCCTTCAAAAATTATCAGCATGCTTTTTGTAAAATTTTTAGGTTATATGTAACAAACTACATACAATAAATCTCTGAAAAAAAAGCTTGTGAATCATTGGTCTAAATGATATCTCCTCTTCTGATCCTTAACACCCCCTAAAGGACACCAAACAGAACTTCAGTGGTTACAAGTTCATGATAAGATATTTGTAACCCTTTATGTTATGGTCTCCATCTAAACTCCCAACCTCTTGCTTGGTATTAAAAACACATCAGCTAAAAATACAACATGTTCTCCATTAAACTGCTTTTACTCCTTTGCCAAAGACTGGTTGATTATGTATGTGGTGGTGGTGGTTTAGTCACTTAGTTGTGTCCAACTCTTGCAATCCCATGGACTATAGCCTGCCAGACTCCTCTGTCCATGGTGTTTCCCAGGCATGAATACTGGGATGGGTTGCTATTTCCTTCTTCATGGAATGAAATCCTGCCACTTGCAAAAATATGGACATATCTTGAAGGTATTATGCTAAGTGAAACAAATCAGATTGAGAAAAACAAATACTCTTATTACATTCATATATGTAATCTGAAAAAAATGAACAAACAAAATAAACTCAGAGACACTGAGATTTGTATCAAATGTGATGAAGGACAAGAATCTAAAATATACAAAGAACTCTAAAACTCAGCAACAAGAACAAAACCAAATTAAGATTCAGGCAAAAGATCTGAAAAGACAGCTCACCAAAAAAGATATATAGATAGAAAATAAGCATATGAAAGATGCTCAACATCTATGTCACAAGGGAACTGCAAATCAAAACAATAATGAAATATCACTACATATTTATTAGAATTGCTAAAAGCTGAAACACTGATGGTACTAAATGCTAACAAACGTGGAGCAATAAGAACTATTTATTGTTGGTGGGAATGCAGGATGGTACAGTTACTTTGTAAGACAGTTTGGCAAAGTTTCTTACAAAACTAAATATACTTTTACCACATGATCCAATAACCATGCTCCCTGGTTCTTCCCAAATGAGTTTATGTCCACATAGAAACCCATACATGTATGTCTATAGCAGCTTTACTCATAAATTCCAACACTTGGAAGCAACCAATACTGCTGTATATACAACAAACTAATTGTACTCATACACTTTCTCACCTTTAATAGGTGAGTGCATAAATCAACTGTGGTACATCCAAACATATTATATGATTCTGACTGTATGACATTCTGGAAAAGGCAAAACTATGGAAAGAGTAAAAAGATGTGTGGTTGCCCGAGATTTGGAAAAGGGAAGGAGAAGTAAACAGGTGGAGCATAATGGATTTTTTTGGTAATAAAACTATTCTGCATGATACTGTGATGATGGATATAATTCATTATACATATGTCAAAATGCACAGAATGCATAAGATCAAGAGTGAATACTAATGTGAACTATGGACTTGGGGTGGTACTGATGTGCCAGTGCAGGTTCATCGATGGTAATAAATGTACCACTAGATGCAGGATGTCACAAGCGGGGGAGGATGGTGGTTTATCTGTGGAAACAGGGAGTATACAGAAACTCTTTGTACTCCACTCAATTTTGCTGTGAACCTAAAATGTAAAGGATAAAAAAAGAAGAAAGAAAGAAAGAAGCTATCAAGCCATGAAAAAACATGGAGAAAACTTAAATATATATTACTAAGTGAAAGAAGCCAATGTGAAAAGCTATGTGCTATGTAATTCCAACTATACGACATTCTGGAAAAGGCAAAAGTATGATGACAGTATAAAGATCTGTGGTTACCAGGATTTTAGGGGGAGGGCAGGAAGGGCAGATAGGTGGGACACAGGGGCTTTGCAGGGAAGTGAAACTATCCTCTATGATACTGTAATGGTAGATATACCCTATCATACATTTTCCAAAACCCATAGAATATACAACATAAAGAGTGAATTCTAATGTAAACTATGGACTTTAGTTAGTAACAATGTATCAATATTGGCTCATTAATTGTAACAAATGTACCACCCTAATACAAAATGTTAATAACAGGGAAACTATTACTACAGTTTTACATATTACAGGTGTAGAGACAGGAATGAGGGGCATATAGGGAACTCTGTACTTTTCACTCGATTTTTCTGTAAACCGAAAACGGCTCCAAAAGTCTATTTAAAAAAAAAGCAAAAAGAAAAAAAATTAAACATATTAGCATTTATTATTAGTACAATTACTGCTTCTCAAGTTATTATGCAGTTTCCCTGTACAAACTATATATATATTCTTTCTTTCCCTGGATTCTCCCTATGCTGCTTCAAACACCAAAAAGGCCTTTGAAGTATGTTAGCACATGGTAGCATCTGGCCTTTTAACATTAGGTTTAACTTGTGGAATTTGTGTACCATAAGATGGAGTTCAAGGTGTCAATTTCCAGATAAGATTTTAAAGGTCATTCTATAATTTGCTCTATTTCCTTATACAGTGCTGTGAAGCAACATATGTTGAAATAAACTGCCATCAGCTTGGGTCCTCAAGTGACTATGATATACAGAGTTGCTTTGTCAACCTGTATTGACATGTTATTTCTATGAGAAATAAACTTGTGTTAGGTCAATAAAAATTTTGTATTTTTTTGGTGTGTGCTGCATAACCTTGTCTATCCTGATTTACATTCCTATCTTGGCTTGGTTTAGTCGCTAAGTCGTGTCTGACTCTTGCGGACCCCAAGGACTGTAGCCCACCAGGCTCCTCTGTCCATGAGATTCTCCAGGCAAGAATACTAGAGTGGGTTGCCATTTCCTTCTCCAGGGGATCTTCCCAAACCAGGAATCGAACACAGGTCTCCTGCACTGCAGGCAGATTTTTTACCGACTAAACTACGAGAGAAGCCCACATCCAACCTAATTTTTGTAATTCCATTCAGATGACACATTATTCACAATCTTTTTTATTGTGAATCTTAAAAAAATTTGTTTCTGAAAGCAATGTTTCTAGTCTTCTAATTCCCAGTAGTTTATCTGTAACTTCTAATGGCATTTAACACTTTAAATCTTACATTAACACTTTAAATCTTATAATTACATTTATACATGTTATCTATTCTACTAGAACATAATTTTTTAAGGGCCATATTTATGTCTGATTATTTTAGTATGTCTCAAGAGCATGTGGCATATCTTCTGAATAGTATACAGATTTTTTTTTTTCATTTATTTTTATTAGTTGGAGGCTAATTACTTTACAATATTGTAGTGGGTTTTGTTATACATTGACATGAATCAGCCATGGAGTTATATGTATTCCCCATCCTGATCCCCGCTCCCACCTCCCTCTCTACCCGATCCCTCTGGGTATTCCCAGTGTACCAGGCCAGAGCACTTGTCCCATGCATCCAACCTGGGCTGGTGATCTGTTTCACCATAGATAATATACATGTTTCGATGCTATTCTCGCGAAACATCCCACCCTCGCCTTCTCCCACAGAGTCCGAAAGTCTGTTCTGTACATCTGTGTCTCTTTTTCTGTCTTGCATATAGGGTTATCATTACCATCTTTCTAAATTCCATATATATGTGTTAGTATGCTGTAATGTTCTTTATCTTTCTGGCTTACTTCACCCTGTATAATGGGCTCCAGTTTCATCCATCTCATTAGAACTGATTCAAATGAATTCTTTTTAACAGCTGAGTAATATTCCATGGTGTATATGTACCACAGCTTCCTTATCCATTCGTCTGCTGATGGGCATCTAGGTTGCTTCCATGTCCTGGCTATTATAAACAGTGCTGCGATGAACATTGGCATACATGTGTCTCTTTCAATTCTGGTTTCCTCGGTGTGTATGCCCAGAAGTGGGATTGCTGGGTCATATGGCAGTTCTATTTCCAGTTTTTAAAGAAATCTCCACACTGTTCTCCATAGCGGCTGTACTAGTTTGCATTCCCACCAACAGTGTAAGAGGGTTCCCTTTTCTCCACACCCTCTCCAGCATTTATTGCTTGTAGACTTTTGGATAGCAGCCATCCTGACTGGTGTGTAATGGTACCTCATTGTGGTTTTGATTTGCATTTCTCTGATAATGAGTGATGTTGAGCATCTTTTCATGTGTTTGTTAGCTATGAATAGTATACAGATTTTTATTCAACAAAATGAGGTTCCTATTGCAGACATATTGGTAGGTCCATCAAGACAAAGAAGATATCTACATAAAGAAAAGAGTTACTGTTTCTTATCAAATGTTACACTTCTTAAATATTTATACAAAATATTGAAATGGACATTTTCTTTCAGATTGTCTTTAAAATCTCAAAGAACTCCTATTCCTCATTCTGGAGGAGAGAGTTTCCTTTTAACTTAAAACTGTATCTCTATTTCAAGGCAATTTACCATAATCAATAGGCACTTTAAAATGTTAACAGAAATGCTAACTGACCTAGACAGAAACAATTCTAAGAAAGGACAGTATTTTAAACTTGCTGAAGAGACATTCTTCTCTTATGTCTCTTATTCTAGGTCTTTTCTGCATATTTGGGTCATCATTGGAAGAAATTTATGTTTCAGACATCCATTTATTGCTCAAAAAAATAGCCTTGGGAACCTAAGGCAAAAACTAGAATCTGTACCACTTCTACTGCCATTCAGCAAAATGAAAGTTTAAAAAATAATCTCAATAACAACAAACAGGAAACAAGGTGGCAGTGAAGCACTACCAGGAGTGATTTTAAATCTGTCTTTGAAAAAACCATGTGTAACATTCAGGTTCCTGTCTTAAACAATTATGAAAAAAACATTCTCTAAGAGTTTGCAATGTAGCTGGTAAGAAGAGCCAAGACATAAAAGGATGAATAACAATACAAAGAAACATCTACCAAATGTCAAATGAATAGTCTAGCAAAATGCAAAAGAATTTAGTTTAGTCCTAAAGACTGCTTGGAAAATTAGGACCTAGCTGAATATTTCACTAAACAAACAAACATGACACTGATGATATCTGTGAAAGGGAGAGGGAAGAGAGTGGGGAGAGAGACAGTGAGACAGGAAAAGATATATATGGAATATTAGCATGAGGCCAGATTATAGACAGCCTTGAAAGTCCGGGATAAAACTGACAGATGTCAGAGTTTTAACTGTCCACACAATGAAGAGCTTCTTTGAGTTTTGCAATCTGGAAAGATAGGTAAAAAGTGATCTTTCAAAAGACTGATTGGAAAAACTTGGTAGGGGGACTTGATGAAAACAGAAACTTATATTTTGAAGAGAAAGATTTTTGGAATAAAGAACAAAAGTAAGTGACATTTGTTTTTTTCTTCTGAAAAGAAAAAAAGAGATTGAGGTATTTTGAAAGTAACAAAAGTTGAAGTAGAAAAAGTAACAAAAGACTTTCTAAGGTTGGGATGTGATAAGATAAAGTTATGGCCCCTTTTTCCTCAGTAAAGTAAGAGACAGAGTTATCTAGAAAAAACGAGGGTGCTATAAATAAAACTGAGACTTGACAGGTGTGGCAAATATCGGAAATAGCTGCTAAAGGAAATCTGATAAGGAACCCACAAAAAACAGCAATGAGGCTTGGTTTAACTTAGGAACCATAAAATTTGTAGTGAATCTAAGTCTACAAATTCCTCCAGTTATTTTTAGGCAGAAGAGAGAAAACACACACACACACACACACACACACACACACATTTAAGATGAAACAATACAGGGAATGCAGAGAAAGTTAACGAATTATAACAGAGGACTCTACTGTTTTTTAAAAGTATCCATTAAAATGCCAAATCATAGCTTCAAAAAGGAGAGGTAGATAAAATCAGAAAGAAGATGATGTTCTGGGGTCTTGAGAAGACTTGAAGAAACTGGCATAAAGTGAAGTAGACGAATTAAGAAAAAAGAATGATGGTTTTGAGTCATGATGGTTTGAGAATGATTTGACCTTCTCACACAAAAGGACTAAAAAGTAAAGGGCAGGTGACATTTTATCTCTTGGTCTCTCAGAAAAAGTCTAAAATTTCATGTTTTAAAAATATTCACTGATAAAACACTTTAGAAAGTACTGTCTTCAAAGACTCACACATACAAAGATTCATCAAAGGAGAAGCTTGAAGAATGAGGAAAAGTGAGATTGGAGAGTATGGATTTCTTTAAAAGAGGTACTCCATAGGAAGTCCCTATATGAGACAGTCTTTCTGAAAAGTATTCAGGGTGTTTGTTTCTTAGGAGTTCCAAGGACACTGAGATTGGTGGGAGATGCTTTTGAAGCGTATTCAGAGAACCTGTCCCCTCGGAGTTTTGAGGGACACTCAGATGAGCTGGTGATGCATCTATCTAGTTGTAAAGGCAGAGCAGCAAAGATGCAGTGCTGCAGGGGGAATGACTGCTCTTCTTAGCTTTCAGGAAAAATGAGAAGACCCACGAAAGAGAGCAAGACTCTGTTGTTTAGAAAGGGATCTAGCCAAAGAGGGACGGCCTAGTGGGAGTGCGCCTATGCCAATCAGGGAGGAGCCAAAAGACTAAAGACTTAAAGACTTCCGAAAATGAGTTCTACATAACCCACTGAAGAACACCTCTCTCACTTCAAGGAAACAGCAGTAGGGAAGCCCTAAGCAGTAAGGAACCACTAACCTCACAAAAGGAAGCAGGCACAGGAGTCAAAGTCCAGGATGTGCCCTTTTCAAACTGTAGACTTCCCAGCTTGAAGCAGGCCTGGAGCTGGTAAGAGGAGAAACTCTGAAATGGTTGAGAGTCTGAAACCTTCACATTAAATTGGACTAGATTTTCTATATTAAAAAAGAGAACTATTATTAATAATACCTCAGAAGACTGGAAAAGTCATGTCACCCCAAAAAAGAAAATTCAGAAGAGCTTGTTTAAAGGTACTGGAATGAAAAAAATCAAGTTGCTTTCTACAGGCATCTTGTTGAATTCAGGGACAAAATTTATTTGGATTGGACTAAAATGGAAAATCAGCCTTTTAAAAATAGTAGTCTGGATAGTCCTTCACACATTTAAGATAATGAACAGATATGACCATTTCTATTGTCTCCTTTTACATTCTTTATTTAATGTGTTTATTTCAGACTGCAGGATTTCCATGCCACAAGCCCTCAAATTGCCATGGTGCGTTATTAAAAAAAAAAAAAAAAAAGCAACTAACTCTATTTGGCCTTAATCTTAGGGAGGTTCCCGCTGAGTTTTCCAGATTTGCTGGCATGTTGAGTGCAGCAATTTCACAGCAGAATCTTTTAGATTTTGAAATAGCTCAACTGGAATTCCACCACCTCCACTAGTTTTGTACATAGTTATGCTTCCTAAGGCCCCCTTGATTTCGCATTCCATGATGTCTGGCTCTGGGTGAGTGATCACACCATCGTGGTTATCTGGGTCATGAAGACCTTTTCTGTATAGTTCTTCTGCATATTCTGCCATCTCTTCTTAATATCTTCTGTTAGGTCCATACCATTTCTGTCCTTTATTGTGCCCATCTTTGCATGAAAAGTTCCCTTGGTATCTCTAATTTTCTTGAAGATATCTCTAGTCTTTCCCATTCTATTGTTTTCCTCCATTTCCTTGCATTGATCACTGAAGAAGGCTTTCTTATCTCTCCTGGCTATTCTCTGGAACTCTGCATTCAAATGGGAATATCTTTCCTTTTCTCCTTTGCCTTTAGCTTCTCTTCTTTTCTCAGCTATTTGTAAGGCCTCCTCAGACAGCCATTTTGCCTTTTTGCATTTCTTTTTCTTGGGGGTGGTCTTGATCACTGCCTCTTGTACAATGTCATGAACCTCCATCCATAGTTCTTCAGGCACTCTATCAGATCTAATCCCTTGAATCTATTTCTCACTTCCACTGTATAATCATAAGGGATTTGATTTAGGTCATACCTGAATGGCCTAGTGGTTTTCCCTCCTTTCTTCAACTGAAGTCTGAATTTGGCAATAAGGAGTTTATGATCTGAGCCACAGTCAGTTCCCAGTCTTGTTTTCGTTGACTATATAGAGCTTCTCCATCTTTGGCTGCAAAGAATATAATCAATCTGATTTCGGTACTGACCACCTGGTGATGTCCATGTGTAGTCTTCTCTTGTGTTGTTGGAAGAGAGTGTTTGTTATGACCAGTGTGTTCTCTTGGCAAAACCCTGTTAGCCTTTGACCTGCTTCATTCTGTACACCAAGGCCAAATTTGCCTGTTACTCCAGGTGTTTCTTGACTTCCTACTTTTGCATTCCAGTCCCCTATAATGAAAAGGACATCTTTTTTGGGTGTTTGTTCTAGAAGGTCTTGTAGGACTTCATAGAATCATTCAACTTCAGCTTCTTCAGCATTACTGTTTGGAGCATAGACTTGGATAACTGTGATATTGAATGGTTTGCCTTGGAAACAAACAGAGGAAAACTCAACAGTGGCCATAGGACTGGAAAATGTCAGTTTTCATTCCAGTCCCAAAGAAAGGCAATGCCAAAGAATGTTCAAACTACCGCACAATAGCACTCATATCACATACTAGCAAGGTAATACTCAAAATTCATCAAGTCAGGCTTCAGCAGTGCGTGAACAGTGAACTTCCAGATGTTCAAGTTGGATTTAGGAAAGGCAGAGGAACCAGAGATCAAATTGCCAAAATCTGTTGGATCATCGAAAAAGCAAGAGAGTTTCAGAAAACCATCTACTTCTGCTTTATTGAATATGCCAAAGCCTTTGACTGCGTGAATCACAACAAACTGTGGAAAATTCTTCAAGAGATGGGAATACCAGACCACCGGACTTGTCTCCTGAGAAACTTGTATGCAGGTCAAGAAGCGACAGTTAGAACTGGACATGGAACAACAGTCTGGTTCCAAATCGGGAAAGGAGTAAGTCAAGACTGTATATTGCCACCCTGCTTATTTAATTATATGCAGAGTACATCATAAGAAATGCCAGGCTGGATGAACTACAAGCTGGAATCAAGATTGTTGGAAGAAATATCAATAACCTCAGATACACAGATGATACCACCCTTATGGCAGAAAGCGAAGAAGAATTAAAGAGCCTCTTGATGAAAGTGAAAAAGGAAAGAGAAAAAGTTGGCTGAAAGCTCAACATTCAGAAAACTGAGATCATGGCATCTGGTCCTATCACTTCATGGCAAATAGATGGGGAAACAGTGGAAGCAGTGGCTGACTTTATTTTTCTGGGCTCCAAACTCACTGCAGATGGTGATTGCAGCCATGAAATTAAAAGTTGCTTACTCCTTGGAAGGAAAGTTATGACCAACCTAGACAGCATATTAAAAATCAGAGACATTACTTTGTCAACAAAGATCCATCTAGTCAAAGCTATGGTTTTTCCAGTAGTCATGTATAGATGTGAGAGTTGCACTATAAAGAAAGCTGAGCACTGAAGAATTGGTGCTTTTGAACTGTGGTGTTGGAGAAGACTCCTGAGAGTCCCTTGGACTTCAAGGAGATCCAACCAGTCCATCCTAAAGGAAATCCTGAATATTCACTGGAAGGACTGATGCCGAAGCTGAAACTCCAACACTTTGGCCACCTGATGTGAAGAACAGGCTCACTGGAAAAGACCCTGATGCTGGGAAAAATTGAAGGCAGGAGGAGAAGGGGACAACAGAGGATGAGATGGTTGGATGGCATCACTGATTCTATGTACATGAGCTTGAGCAAGCTCAAGGAGTTGGTGATGGACAGGGAAGCCTGGTGTCCTGCAGTCACGGGGTTGCAAATAGTTGGACACAACTAAGCGACTGAACTGAGGGAGGTTTCTATCTTATGGAAGCTTTTTACTAATGAAGGAACATAATACAGTTGATAATTATATAGAATGTCATGTTTCCAAATGCTGCTTTCTCTGTCTGGGAAAAACAAGAAGAGGTTAAAGACTACAAAAAAAGAGAAAACTGGAGGATTTGGGAACCGTAGTCATGAATAAACAAAGTTTATCTCATAGCAAAAATTAGATCATGAGTAGTAGAACTCAAAAAGAAGCAGTCAAAGAGAAATGGAGAATAAGATTATACTTAATGTAGTATTTATGTGGTATACAGGGTAAAGCTTCCACATCGTCACTAAATGTCACAGGGAAAGGGTTGGAAGGTGTTTAAATTATATACCACTTTGTCTTCTTTAAAAGAGAAAAGAAAACTTTCTAAAAATATCTACTTCACTCATAATCCTAAAATGGCATGAAGTGGAGATAAATTAACTAATGGTAAGTAAACTAATGACTGGATCCTGGAATAAAGTTTGAATTTAGTTATTAAGTAACAATTTTTTTCTTGAAACTGTTGTATTAAAATAAGAAAATAATGCTGAAACATCTCAAGTTAATGATTTGCTTTAGACTATATATCTTAGCATATTATATTATATATATTACTATATATCCTCTTATTATCTATGTATCTTATTGGCTTCCCTGGTGGCTCATATGGTAAAGTATCTGCTGGCAACGCAGGAAACTCAGGTTCAATCCCTGGGTTGGGAAAATCCTCTGGAGAAGGAAATGGCAACCCACTCCAGCATTCTTGCCTGGAGAATTCCATGGACAGAGGAGCCTGGCAGGTTACACAGTCCGTAGGGTCACAAAGAGTCAGACACCACTGAGCGACTAATATACACACACACACATCCTATATATCTTTGCTTCAGAAAATGGATCACAAATATCTGCTAATCTATATTTTAAAGACAGAATTTTAGAATACTATTTTTGTTTTTAGAAGTTGAAAAAATAGTCCAGTCCCTCAGGAACACAAAAGTGAACTGAAAAAAATGCTCTGATGCATTTTGAACTTTTCAAAGTGATTCTTAAAATTTTTTAACCTCTATAGGCATACCTTAAAGAGTTTTCAAACCAGCGAAGCAGATAATCATTTGTAGCCATTATCGAAGCTACATTTAACAAAAAACCAACTTAACTTCAATGACAATATAACACTGCAACATAAACCTTTAAGAAACCTTCAGAGAAAACATTAAAATAGATTGCATCTTAGGTGACTAGAGTTTAAATTTAGCATATGAATATGGTCCAAATGAAAAAAGAGAACAATTTATTAAAGCTAGCTAAACCTGTAGAAGTCTGAAATCACAAAAGAAAGTAGATGGCTGAGCTAGATCACAGGTCAAGATACAGTGGAATAAAAAGCTACATAGATGGATCTTTATCTGTCAAGAAGAAATGAAACAGTTTTAAACTTTTTCTAGAGGAGGTAACAATTTCATACTTTTGGTTAAAGAACAACAAAAGAATTAACAAAAGAACTAACCCATATGAGTCTAAACTGCATAATAAATAGTTTTGATCCAGCAACAAACAAAGGTATTTGCTTTTGAATAAGATCTTTTACTGTAAAATTACACTAACATTGAAAAAATATAGAAAATCTTCCAGTTTATACATAAAGTGGCTGACATGGTACAAATCCAAATATTCTTAAACTATCTTTGCAAAAAGATTGCATGTGGTGGGTTTTAGGTTCTCTTTACAGTACAGACTTTCAAACTTTTACATCTCGTGACAAACATTAGGCAGCAATACCTGACTCAGCTAAAACACAGCACTTAGTGCCTAGTAAAAATTTTTTTACTTTAGATCCCTTCCCTCACCTCCCTCCAACTACAATAGATTAGATTCTGCCAGGACAACATAAATCATCTATGTTGTCAAGCGGCGGCTCCCTAAACATAGACACTTATTTCACTGAATTTTATAAAGACAGGGCCTTGAGGAATTATAGTCCATCTTTTAATAGCTTATAGGGGGAACATCCTTAATTGATTTATTTAAGAATTACCTTTAGTCTCCTATTCATTAAAAAGATCGGAACAGATCCTATTTAACAAACACTTTTCCTTTTCCTATTACTAGCAGTGTTTACTTGTAAAAGAAAAATTAACTGAGTTTCTATATGATGAAAATCTAAAGTGGCTTCAGGACAAAATCTAATTTGAGAACCTCCTGCAACAAGGAATAGAGAATCAAATTTCCAAAACAAGGCTTTGAATCAGGCAGATCTGGGTTTGAATCACTGTTATACCACATATTTGCTGTGTAAAACTTAACTTCTTTGAACCTCATCTTTTTTAATCTACAAAAAGGAGATAAAAATAGTAGCTACCATAAAACCAGTAATACACCATATAGTGAGGATTAAATGAGATTATACATTTTAAGTGCTTACATAATGCTAGGCACATAGAGGTACTCAATGAATGTTAATTACTAATATTATTACTAGTAGGGTTCTTTCTTATTTTTAAAATGCTCATTTTTTTTTTTGATCCAGAAACTACACCAAGAGTCTATCTGAGCAAAGAATATTGTACCATACTTTAAAAATCTCATTAGAAAAGAGTATTTAACACTATGGGAAATTGTCATATAATGCAGTTACAAGAAGCAAAAAGTATATAATAGAATGTACAGTGTAATTGTAATTTTTAGGGAGTAGGTTTAGATAGAATATACCACAGAAACATTCGCAGAAATGGAATTACATTTAGGTACTATAAACTGCAGGTAATTTTTAATATTTTTCTTTATGTTTTTTAAATTTTCTAAATATTCTATAATAACCATGCATTACATCTCTAAAAATTTTTTTAAAAACACACATAAGATATGTGATTTTTTTTTCTGACTTCAAATTTCTCCAGAAAAGTTGAGTCAGAAAATAAAAAAGGAGAAAAAAAGAGTAAGAAGCATGAATTTTTTAAAGCAAGATTTATATAAAGGATATATTAGTTTTATTACACTAAAAATTTGCTATTTTGAATTACTACTCTCTAGCTTTAAAGTTAAACAAAACTCAAATAGAGCCTGACACCTTAATTATAGAGTATTTAATCATATCTTCACACTAATATTTCACCTGGAGATCAAGTTGTTGTGTATTCTAGTTAAGCATATACTATTCAAGCTTCATAGTAAATGGAGACTATAGGATAATGGAAATGGCCAAATAAAACTTATTTTTTGTAAATGTAATGTAAATTTATTATTAGTCTTAATTATTAGACCAAAAGGTAATATTTTAAAAGATAGAAATTTTCTCTCTCTTGATTAACATTGACTCAGAGAAAGTAAGTAGATAGATCATTAATCTTAAGTCCCAGGTATTCCTGTAGCAAAACTGGTATGGTAGTGACCCTTAGGTATGGATGCTGTCACCTGCAGAGTGAGAAAAGACAGTGAGAACAGGCAAAAGAAGCTTATCAAAAGGCAAAAAAAAAAAAAAGTCTGATAAAAGGGAGAAAACTGGAAGAAAACAGGTTCACTGAAGGCAAAGATGTGTGTGCTTAGTCGCTCAGTCATGTCCGACTTTGGGACCCCACGGGCTATAGCCCACCAGGCTCCTCTGTCCATGGGGATTCTCCAAGGCAAGAATACTAGAGTGGGTTGCCATGCCTTCCTCCAGGGGCTCTTCCCAACCGAGGGATCAAACCCAGTGCTCCCACATTGTAGATGGATTCTTTACTGTCTGAGCTACCAGGGAAGCATGAAGGCAAGGAAGGAGTTTGTAAAAAAGAAGTACAACAGTATCAACAGCTATATAAAAGTAGAAAACATATGAAGCTGAGTAACAGGGATACTGATGGGGACACAGAGAATCTATCGCTCAGAGAAGATCTTTGAGATACTGCTGGACAATTCCAGAATGAGGAAAGAAGAAAGGGAATATTAGCAAACCAGAGATACTACAGGACTGAACCTGACTCAGTCCACCTTGAACCTGCTTGTCAGGTTGAAAGAAAGTCCCATTAGAGAAGAATCAAGTCTAAGAATGAATGATATTCTGTAGGTACAATAAGTGAATACTTCAGTTAGAGACAAAACTGTGTGTAAGGAATTTAAAAGAAATTAGGGTCAAAGAAGCTTCTTTGCCCATAGGTTCTTAAACGTTAGTAAGTATAATTATCACCTGTAGTGCTTATAATAATGCTGATTACTGGGCATCATTCCAGGAATATTGATTTAGTAGATCTGCATGGGCCCTCCATACTGTCTATTTAACAGTACTTTGAAAGTGAAAGCGAAAGTCGATCAGTCGTGTCTGACTCTTTGTGACCCCATGCAGTACACAGAATTCTTCAGGCCAGAATACTGGAATGGGTAGCCCATTCCCATCTTCAGGGGATCTTCCCAACCCAGGGATCCAACCCAGGTCTCCCACATTGCAGGTGGATTCTTTACCAGCTGAGTCACAAGAGAAGCCCAAGAATACTGGAGTGGGTAGCCAATTCTTTACCAACTGAGCTATCACGGAAGCCCTAACAGTGCTTTAGATGACACTAATCCAGGTATTTGTAGGCTATACTTTGAAGAGAAATCACTGAAATTTGGGCTAGGTAGATTGACAAGTGATGAAAAATCTCAAATTATAATATTAAAATCAGAAATTCAAGAATTTTTTTAAAAAGAATAGCATATTTGATATTCCCAGAAGAGATATTCAACTTTTCAAGTTACATGAAGATAAACAAATATAGAAATTTATATACTATGATTAAGGATGTCTATTCTAATGGTTTCTTCCACTGAGAATCAGGGGAGCATGTGGCAGAGAGAGAAAGGTATGAGGTGTCAAGAAAGGGTTCTTAGGAACTTACATGTATAGACCATTGCCCTTTAACTCAAACACATAAAGCATGTATTAAGATTCTACCTTTTTGAAAGAAAAGCATTAGTAGCATCTGAGAGTGAGTACAAATTACCTATTTACTTCATGGGAAGCTTTCTTTTGGCACAAATGTTTGTGAGACATATTGAAGGCACACAATCATTTTATGGAATTCTAAATGTATTTACACAGTTTCCCTAAAAGGTAATAACCTTAATTTCCAGGTACCACAAGGAATGTAAAAATGCTGGCCCAGAACTACCCACATTTCCATCCTTAAAGGTATTCCAATATGAAAAAAGGGTATGTTGCTGATATATGCCTGTCCCTGATGCTTCAGATGGTAAAGAATCTCCCTGAAACTTGAGAGATCCAGCTTTGACCCCTGGGTCAGGAAGATCCAGTGGAGAAGGAAATGGCAACCCACTCCAGTATTCTTGACTGGATAATCCCATGGACAGAGGAGCCTGGTGAGCCACAGTCCATAGGCTTGTAAAGAGTCAGACATGACTGAGCGACTAACATTTTCACTTTCTTTATTTCTCTAAAAGCTATTTGTTAGGCTTGATGAGTCTTTTGTTATCAAACCACATACACCTCGATAAAGTAAATTCATAAGTTATCTTACAACTATCTTCAGTAGTGCTACTTTTACATTTTATTTACTTTTTACTTTCATCTCAGTTTCAAGTTTATAGGTTTCATGACCTTGACATGGAAACAATATTCCTCCAGTCTATGGAAAATTTCTTTAATATTTTTTCACCTATTTACAAAACATGTCTTTGGTTAAAAACACTTTTCCCTAAAAGGGAACTCTTGCCTGTATCAGTTATGTCTTAGACATGACCTTACTCTATTTAGCGTAGAACTCTGAGACAAGAAAGATTTTTTGCTGGGAGCCAGCACACGAGATCCCACCCATGACAAGGTCATGAGGAGAAGACCTGACAAGCAAGGCAAATCAGGACTTCAGAGATTTTGAAAAGCTGCCCTGGTGCTCACCTTAAAGATGATATCTTTCTGATGCTCGCTATATTAGACTACTCCCTAATTTCTGTGACACAGGTAGAAGGCCTTCCCCGATCTCTCTCCAAACAGAATCAACTTAGAACTTTAATCAATATGTCCCCTGGACGGTGGTATCCTATAAGATTATCCAGGATGAAATGAGTGTTTCAATTTAGACCCCTTTGCTGGCATTCTAGCCTGCTTGGCAAATGCATACTAAAGCACATGACTGCTCACAACACCTTAATCATAAACAGCATAAGGAACCTGATCACACAAAAGGTCCTAATAGGCACAGAGCCCTTTGGGGGGTGAGGAAGCCCTATGAGAGAACACAAAAAATATTCTTCTAAAAGTGGTTATTGGGTCAACGCTTGCTTGCTGTGTTTTTGCTCTTAATGTGCTGAGGTTGTGCAGTGGAAACTATTGTTAATATAGTTAAAGATTTAGAAAAATAAGAGTTTAGCCCTAGTGTGGAAACAATAAGATAATTGTTAATTTTAACCAGGAATGCTAACCAGCTGCTGCCTCACGGGAGCTGCAGAGTCTTTGTGTGGTAAGCCTTTTAGATAAATTTAATTAATAACTTCTGCAAAAGGACTAACCTTTGTGTTAACAGGATTGTATTTTTACTATGTTGCAACCTGCTGTACCATGAGACTGCAACTTTTCTGTTTTCTGTTAAGCTTAAGGCAAAATGGAACAATAAAGAAAAGATTACGGAAAACAGCTTTGCATTCACCTAGGTCATAAAATGTCAATAGGCCCCAAGGCCAGAAGATAATGTACAAAACTCTCATAAACAAAGAAGTATGCAGAAAACACCCTGGTTTCCTGAAGGACAAGCTGATGTAATGTTAAACTAACTCTGTGTGCTTATCTTCCCCTTAGAAATGTACTAACTTAGGGTATAAAAGCTACGGTGAAAAATAAAGCACCACCAGACCTTGCTGCACACCCTAGTCTGGTCTCTCTCTCTCTCACCGACGCCGTTCATCCTGAGGGTACCCCTGGATCCTGCTGAGGCTGGATCCCGGCAATTTTTTACTTGGAATGTGTAAAGACAAAATATAAAACACAGCAAACTGCTCTTCAGATTACTTAAAAAAACATTTTACATTTGAAAAATCAGAACATTATCACTGATTTTGAACCCTTCTCTCCACAGCTAAAATGACTGCTTATTTTTAAGAATGAGAAGACGTGTTATTTACTGACCACATACACCTTGATAAAGTAAACTCTAAATATTGCCGTTAAACTTTTCACAAATGAGCAACCTGAAACTCACATAAGTGAAGCAACTTGCTGAAGGTCACAAACATTGTAAACAGTTATTAGTAATATCTGAACTCAGTTTGCTTCTTTTAAAAGCTCATAAAGCTCTTATCTCTACATCACACTGCATACTTCAACTTTCTGTACGTTTTAAATTACTCTACTTTTTTACTCAACAATGACTCAGTTTATATCTCTAAACCTCATGGCAAATTTTTATGGAAAAAAGAAAATTTATCAGTTAAAGAAACAAACTACTTACAGATACACATTCTAATTTCAGCAATGTCAAAAATGAGTGTGTTAACTTTGGTTTCCTCAGGGTATGTGCAATAGAGACACAGACATACAGCAACAGAGACACAGACATAGAAAACAGACTTATGGATACGGGGTAGTGGGGAGGAAGGAGACAGTGGGACATGGGAGACAGGGAGAGACAGGGACAGTGGGAGACAGGGAGAGAGTAACATGGAAACATATGCACTACCATATGTGAAACAGACAGCCAATGGGAATTTGCTGTATGACTCAAGGACCTCAAACCAGGTCTCTGTAACAACCTAGATGTGTGGGATGGGGAGGAAGGTGGGAGGGAAGTTCAAGAGGGAGGAGACATAGGTATACCCATGGCTGATTCATGTTGATGTTTCACAGAAACCATACAATATTGTAAAGCAATTATCCTTCAATTAAAAATAAATAAATTTAATTTTTAAAAATGAGTGTTAAAATGTAAAATAGCAAATGTAACATAGCACACTATCCCCTAATTTTTAGTTTCTTTTTAATCTTGATAGGATTCTAGCAGAAAATCAAGATTAGAATGCTTAAATATATTTGATATCAGAACTCAATTTCATTAGCTATCAGAGTTCATACATTTAATCTTCAGTCAGTTCAGTCGCTCAGTCATGTCCGACTCTTTGTGACCCCATGGACTTCAGCATGCCAGGCTTCCCTTAATTCTCTAAGCTTAAATTTAAAGAAGTCTAAGTTTTATGCAAAAGGTTACTTCTGAAACCACAATACACAGGTTAGAAAGACAATTCGTTAAGAAATAAGTAATTATATAAAATGATGAAATGGTAAAACTAAATGCTTAAATTAGAAGAAAGTAACTATATAAATATAACTATATGTACATCTAGAATACATGATCTCTGTTTTTTGAAACTAGAATTTAAGGCTTTCCTATTATTTAGGAGTTAGTTCCTCTCACAACTCTGAGAATGGGCTTGCTTAATTCAATCAACACCATCAGTTTGCAATGAACAATGTCTTTCACACTCACATTACATATGAATACCAGAATAATAAGTTTACATAATTAATATATTCTGCATTCCTCCTTGGTATATTATATAACCCCAAATTAATGTTACAAATGCTGGCTAGTAAGGTAAAAATATTCTTACTAACTTTTTAAAAGTGGTAATGAAATATCCTTCAGCTTAGCCACCAGATTTTTAGTAGGTAACTTTTCCTCCAAAATAAAAACAAATTTTCTTGAAACCAAAGGATAGAATGAAGTCAGTGATCTCTAAATGATACTTCTATATATGGCACCCTGCTGTACTTTATTTATCTTGGTTGATTCAGTTTCTCATCATACGGTATTCCATAGCAGGGTTCACAGCATGTTATGAAAACATATCAAGCCCACATACCATCTAAATTAGAAAATGACTTGGTTTTCCCAGTTTGTAGAACGCATAACTTAAAAGGTGATTTAGTTTTTTCAATTTTTCAAAATATTGAGAGAAAACATTTGTGTATTTTAGAGGTTCCAATCATTTTCTTTCTCTGTAAATATGATGCTGAGATATATAAAAATGTATGCCATAAAAACTAACAATTTTTATCAGAGGAAAGAAATCCTATTTTTGAAAAGGTTCTTAAGGAATACCTGACCATAACTTATTGGGATATGCCAATGTGATTCATGTGTACTACAGAGTTCACATGAAAATTATCCTAGATTACAGAATTAACAGATCAGTGCAGATTTCAATTCTGTTATAAAGAATAACCATAAACAATCTGTTTTGGTGCAAATTGTTACTTGATAAAAATATTATCTGGAGATAGGGTTCAGAAACATGTCTAAGACAGTTTAAGTAAACAACTTTTTTGAGCAGGCAATAATGACCAATAAAATGTTCAGTTCAGTACATAAATGTTCAATTCAAACAAAGCACACTACTGCAGTTGGTATTGAGCTTAAAAAAAAGTAGTGCATTTTATTTGTTTAAATTGAATGTTTATATAATGAACTGAAGTTTTTATTGATCATTATTGCTGGCTCAAAAAGCGATTTACTTGATTGTCCTAGACATGCTTCTGAACCCTATCTTCAGGTAATATTTTTACCAAGTAACATTTTTCAGCAAAACAAAGATTGTTAATGCCCTGGTGGCTCAGAGGGTAAAGAATTTGCCTGCAATGCAGGATACCTGGGTTTGATCCCTGGATCTGGAAGATCCCATGGAGAAGGGATTGGCTACCCACTCCAATATTCTTGCCTGGAAAATTCCATGGACAGAGGAACCTGGCAGGCTACAGTTCAGGGGGTTGCAAATAGTCAGAGATGACTGACTGAACAACTTTCACTTTCACTTTTTACCAACTATAGTTAGAATTGTTCATGGTTATTACTTTTTATCGAAGTCACAAAACACTGCTACTAGTCTCAAGTACTTGATACAAATATTATCTGGAGCACTCTATTATAAATTAAGACTTAAAAGACATTTACACAATTATGCCTACTAGAGAAAATTCTAGAGTAACCAGCAACTGCCTGAATTTAGCCTAGGTTAAGGTACAAGATCTACTGAAAGAGTGTGGAAATCTAGCAAAGAGGAAATCTGAAGTTTAAATATTTAACTCTAATTATCATGAAGGACAACCACACCAGTTTTAATTCTCAGATTTTTAGTAAGTCTACAAACTACTAGATTTGTTCTATGTGATTCTAATTTAGGATACTATGTAAACAACTTTTCTCTAGACTTCACATAACTGTATCAGTAAAAAGGAAAATCAAAACTCAGGAAAATTTGATAAAACATATTGTTATAACCACTAATGTCATACAAATTCTAGAAGAATACTGAATTAAGACAGTTAAGTGGTGTAAGTTTTACCTGAAAATGACTTATCTGTCAACCATGCTAAATTTAGAAACTTAAAATCTAACCTAATGTCAGATAAAATCCCAGAGGTCAAATGAATAGCAAAAATATTAAAAAGTCCTCTTTTATGGGTCAGTTATATGATTCAAATTTAGAAGAACTTTAAAGGATAACTCATTTTAATTTTATATTTTTCATAAATCTTCATAATACATAAAGCTCAGACATTCAATTTCCAATATCACCAGGTTCAATTAAATGTGCTTGTTTAATGTATTGTGGCAAGATACTCCTTGGAGAGATTGTTCTGTGCAGTTCTTAAAGAAGCAAAATTCTCAATGACTATTTTATTTGCTAATAAATATTCAATATGTCATTTTGACACAAGAATTTCAGTTATAGAATTCTAGCTGCTCAATGCAAAAAAAAAAGGAAAATGAAACAAAAATTGAAAAAAAGCATACTTCCCTACTCAGGGATTTCTAACACAAATGATTATCAAAAAGTACCACACTTGCCTGAGCTATTGTGTCATGAGTTTGCAGTTCCAGGAAATCTTCCATATGGATTTAGTTGAGATTTTTATGCATATAATTCAACTTATTACCACTAAAAAGAGTACTAGAATGATGAAATAAGAGTGAACCAAATGGAAGTCTCAAGCTAAGACAGCTCATTTTGTAGTATTCAGGTAATGATCTGTCATGTATATCCCTTGGCTTTTCACAAAACACAGCATGAACAGGATCAAAAGCTAGAATCATAACTGGCACAGTCACTGTAAAATATATGATGTGTATTTAAATTCTCAGTGGCACTTGTGAATATATATCACTTCTATAAATATTCTTTCAAAGGATTTTATTCATGTTCATTTAACCATATCAAAATATCCTCATTTGGGGTGTTTCAGTACAAAGCAGTTGTTGAGATCTATATCAAGTATACCCTAAAAAAGAGAGATTAGTGAATTGTGCCCTATATTAACATGGAATAAGAGGGAGAGGGCTGAAATAAATACAATTAGAAATGAAAAAGGAGAAGTTACAATGGACACCACTGAAATACAAAGGATTGTAAGAGACTACAAAAAGCAACTATATGCTAATAAAATGGACAACCTAGCAGAAATGGACAAATTCTCATAAAGGTACAGTCTCCTAAGACTAAACCAGGAAGAAATAGAAAAGAAAATATGAACAGGCCAATCATAAATACTGATATTGAAATTGCCATTAAAAAACTCCCAACAGACAAAGTCCTAGACCTGATGGCTTCAGGGATGAATTCTATCAAACATTTAAAGAAGAATTAACCTATCCTTCTGAAACTCTTTCAGAAAATTGCAGAGGAAGGAACACTCCCAAACTCATTCTAGGAGGCCATCATTACTCTGATACCAAAATTGGACAGAGATATCACAAAAAAATAAAATTACAGACCAGTATCACTGATGAACATTGATGCAAAACTCCTCAACAAAATACTAGCAAACCAAATGCAACAATACAGTAAAAGGATCATGTAGCATGATCAAGTAGGATTTATCCTAGGGATGCAAGGATTTTTCAATATCCGCAAATCAGTCCGTGTGAATACCACATCAACTAATTTAAGAATAAAAGCAATAACAGTAGAGAAAAGGAGTAAAGAAAAACTGGAGACATATTTTAGGAAACACCTGTACAAGATTCTGTGACTAGCAAATGTACAAGCTAGTCCTTGTACAAGCAAGTGACTGTCTATTTGGGACAGGATGAAGAAAACCTGAAGATGAACCCAGGTATTTGGCTAGGGAGATAGATGGAAGTAAGGATGGAAGAAAAAATAAAAGATGGGTAAGGCAGAGGAATAAGAACAAAATACATTGATTTTCCAGGCATACAGCATTCAACGGCAACAGTATTTTCACAACATAGCAAAGCAAAAGGGAAAAAACCTAATGCTGGTGATCGGTAGGAAAGAACTAGCCCCACTGAACACAAACACGTCACATTGTCTTAGATAACTACTGCCTTAGTTAAGTAACTTTGAAGCACAGTCTGTAGGAGAAAATGTTTTGTGCATGTGTTTGTATGTATGTGTATAGATTTGTCTCTCCATGTGTGTTACATGTCATGTTTATATCTGAGCCCATGTAGCTGGTCATTTTTTCATGAAAACTAGTGATTACCTATGGGCTTCCCTGGCAGCACAGACAGTAAGGAATCTGCCTGCAATGAGGGAAACCCGGGTTCGATCCCTGGGTCGGGAAGATCCCTTGGAGAAGGAAATGGCACCCTCCTCCAGTATTCTTGCTTGGAGAATCCCACGGACAAAAGCGCCTGGCAGGCTATAGTCTATGGGGCCGCAAAGAGTCGGACACGACTAAAGCAACTTAGTAGCAGCAGTGACTACCTAGATAAGGACTGATAAGGCAGAGACAGTCTTATATCATACTTTGTGGGTTTGGATAGAATAAAAGTAATTTTATATACAAATATTGAATCATTATGTTGTATATCTGAAACTAACATAATGTAAGTCAATTATATCTCAGTTAAAAATCATTCTGTTAGGTAAATTGTTATTAAATCAATATCATTAATTATATATTATTAATTTAATATACTTAGGTATATTTTATCTTTCATGAGCTAGAGCTTTATATCATGGATTGAGATATGATGAATCTTGTTAAAGACTTTTGTGTTTACATAATTTCATTTCTGTAATTTCTATAATTAAAAGCACTAGGCAGGATTAGTGACAGAAGATTTTTGGTCTCATAGAGCTTACAGAAAAAAAACCCATACTTCAAAGACAAAGTCACATATAAATACATTATGCTGCTCAGAGTATACATGGCAGCATTTTAGAGCTTCTACTAGTATGCAAAATTTGGAGGCAATGTTTTAGCAGTGAAATAATGTTTAAAGTGCAATGCATTTTCAACTACACACCCATACTTTATACAATTATTATAATAATAAAGTTAAGACTTATTGGATTAATAATCCTATCATATATATGTATTTATGGCAATTAACAATTTTATATTCACTTGCCCCCACCTAAATTTATTGGCAACTGATTCCTTTCTCCTGGCAATAACTATTTCTACCTTAGCTTTTCATATCATTATAATATATGAACATGGCAAATATACCTAGTATTACCTAAAAAATATCATTCCACCAAAGCCAACAGAGGAGAATAAAGGCCAAGCAAAATGTATTAACTTTTATTCTGGATTTCTTTTAGGCCCCCAAATGATACTAACATCTTGACAGATGTTAATATACTGCTTTCTTAATTTGAGAGTTTCTGCAGCAATTTACTGAATTGTAAACCTGACATTATCTATCAATGTTTTCTTCTTGGAACCCAATACTAGTCCACACCTTACAAGAGAAAATGTAAACAGAAATTTACTACCTGCTGGTCAGGAATGAAAGTTTTCAAAGTGAGCAAAAACAGAGCTGATTTAACACAAGTATCCAAAGGGATGAATTAGGCTTCCCTGGTGGTGCTAGTAGTAAAGAATCCTCCTGTGAATGCTGCAAACATAAGAGATGCCAGTTCGATCCCTGGGTCGGGAAGATCCCCTGGAGAAGGGGAAAGCAACCCACTCCAGTATTATTGGTGGACGAATTCCATGGACAGAGGCTAAAGTCCATGAAATTCCCATAGATTTGGACACGATTGAGCAACTAACGCTAACACAACTTTCAGCTTAATTATTATATTGCTTAATTTTTCATAGGAAAAAGTAGAAGTATGCAATATTCATCTTGATATGATAAAAATACAAATCCATTTCACTGCTGTAATTTTTACAATAAACTGCTGTGACATTCAGCAGTGAGATACCATATTTAGATGAAATTTTGAAAATGCTGGCTGTTTACATCTGGTTTTCGTTCAATCACAGGTCAGAGTTCAAGTACAATGCAACTTCTCTAACAATGTATCTTACTAATAGATTTCCATTCAGATTCCAAAGATCTTATTCTCTCAGAGGGGAAAAACAAAATACGGGAACAACTCAACGTCTACTGGCATGTGCCTACTGCATTTACAAAATATTCATTTTGTATATTCCTAACATATGTGAAGTATATCCCCTTGCATTTTCAATGTTCATTAATGAAGTTACTACATAACTTAACAAAGGCATTCTGGATTTACTACATAATTAAATACATAATTAGAGTAGTATAAAACATTTTTAAAAGAATGTTTACAAAAAGACTTGTTTATAAAATTCAATAAAATTTTTTTCAAAAATTGCTTTCCTAATTGCTTTTTGAGGGTAGAAGAAAATCCCAAACAAAAGACACACTTAGAAAAATTACATCACAAAGAGTCCCATAAGATGACTATTTAAAATCTACAGTACACTATTTTTTCATTTAAATATAATTTCTAGAAAGTATTTTTAAATCATGTAATAAAATATTTTGATATTAAATGTGCTCCATCTTAAATATGGGTCTTAATAGCTGGAAAATTATTCTTGATATCATATAGTTTAAAACCTTGAGTAAAAAGGCTTGATTATTAAATAAAATGCACAATATTCTATTTTAGTAATCATATATAAAATATGTAAAATTTTAATAAATTTCATTATTTGAGAAAACAATAAAGAGCTTTTTTCCCAAAAGTCAAATGCTTTTCTGCAATTTTTAATACAGAAACTTTTACAGATGGCATCTGTGGTAAGCTAGAGTAAATCATTTAACTAATAAAATGAGTATTTTTGATTCCATAATCAGACAGGAATTCAGTGTCAATTTTAATTCACCCTAAGAAAAACAAATGCACTTAAGTGGCATTTAGGAAAGATGGCTTGAAGTTTATATTACAATAGACAGTCAGCTTTTGTTGTCTATTTAAAGAAGAATAATTTGTTTAACCTAATTGTATTGTCTTAGTTCAAATATATTCAATATATCTGTCAAGTGAGTCAAACCATCAGGAGCACAGCTATTCACTCACACATTTTAAATAAAACACACAGTAATCTTAAAATGCTGATCACCACAATTTAAGGTTTGAGCTACCAGAGAAGTCTAAGGTTATAATATTGATATTCAAAAGATATCATTTCAATAGTTTACTTTCAGAGATAAACTATGAAACAAATTTATTAGGTATTTCATCCTTTCTACTATCTAAAATAATTGTCATAAAAATTTTAGTATATAAAAACTAGTTTTCTCAAAGAACACACATTATAAAAAATTCATAATATACTGATTATACCTTAAGATAAGTCATCTATAAAATTAAATTGGGTTTTATTGGTTATTCCCTAAGGGTGGTAAATAAGCAGAAGATGACAAATTTTGGTTACTAGATGACTATTTAACATGCTACACAACACAGCTAAAATATTTCATAGAGAAAATTTATATACTTCAGTAGAGTTCTTTACTCTTTAATTTAAGGGCAATAAAATCACCAAAGCAATGTTTTCTTAAAGTGCATCATATTAAAATGTTGGTCCTTCATATTCCAATTATTTTTAAACTGAGGAAGCTGATGGTGAGATGTAGAAAAGCTATCAAAATAAAGAGAAACAAGATTTTTCTTATAGGTTTTCCCTCCTTACCTTAGAAGATGAAGAATCACACTCCTGACATATCCATCCATAGCCTGTTTGTTTAGGAGATTTTTTCAAAGGAGGATCCAAACAACCAAAATGGTAGCACAGTCTGCATTCATCACACCTGCAGGGTAAACAGATTTATGGTGTATCTAAATAATATTAAAAAACACCTTTTTCAGAAAACAAAAAACCAGTAAACTACTATATATTTCAACTGTAACACTGTTAATTCTATCCTTAGCTGACAAGATTATTGAATTAATGTTTATGAAAAAGACAATCTAAACCTGAAATAAATGTTTTAGGAAAAACAAAATACCAAAACAACAAAATTAACAAACAAAGCAAATACCATTCAGAACACATTGATGGTAGAAGTGTTAAGACCATAGGAATAAATTTATGTGTATAGCCATGTGTTCAAAACTAACATTAACATTTTCAATTTTGAACTTCAATAATAATCACTTGTCTATTAGTTTTAAAGTACTTAATAATATAAGATACAAATAATTAAACACTGAATATAATCTAATACATTAAGATTATTTTTAAAAAAATTTTAAATCTAATGAATTCTAATAGGCCACACTAAGCTTAATTCTATACGATTTGTGTATCTCATCACTCTCTAAGTTAAGGTAGATGCTAAAAAAATTTCTAATGTTTTCAGCATGCTAACATAATCTAGAGCAAATAAAAACCATACTCAGAATTATATTATTTTCTAAAATACAAATTTTCTCAAAAATTTACCTGCCACTTCCAGTGTATTTGGGTTTTCAAAGTACCTCCTAAGTACATTTTAAAGCTTATTAACAAATGTTTTGATAGTGTCTTTGCCACCTATGAGATACAAAATCTAAGAAAACTACCATACCTATTCTTCGTTTCAGACAATCTCATCCTGCTGACAATGAAGAAAGATCTGTATTATTTCAGTGTTTTTCAAAATGAATTTTGCATCAGTTGGAATAACAAGATGAAAATTTAACAACAAATAACAAAGTTGTATATATTTTATAGAAAGGATTATATTCCTCATTTTGTTTCCTTTTTTTAAGTTAAAAAAAATAATACTTTCTCCAAACCAATCTGTCACATTCTCAATGTATAAGTTACTCTTACTGATTTAAAACACAAAAAGTTGAGGAATTTATAACTAGGAAAGCAAAGAGGATATTTTGTAGACAACATATTTAAGTAACATGTTACTTAAATAAAGTACAAAACAACTATTCAATAACTTTTGTTAGAAAAAAGGGGGAAGGAGTTACTGTGATAAACAACATGCAAAGAAAAGCAATTTATTTTCACAATCAAGAGAACTGCAAATTTACATTTATAGAAAAATTTCATATCATGCTACAAAACCCAATCTCCCATTTCAGGAATCAAGAGTTTCAAAAATTTAGCAAATTAGCTAAGTTATTCAGGTATAAAGAAGTTTAAAACAAAATTCTATGTCCTAAGTTCACGTACACGTTCCTCTACAACTTTCTTCTTATAAACCTAACAAACTTGAGTACTCTTCCAAAAACCTTTGCTTAGACTCAAGAGATGGACTTGAATAAAAATGCTTATTATGATAATTCTAGCTATACAAAAAATCAAATCAAATGGAATAATAAATGGTACTTTATTTGTTGTGCCAGTATTATATAACTATCCAAAATATATTTAAAAGTAGTTAAAATGTTTAAGTACCTATTTTTCTATTATTAAGAAAAAATAATCGACAAATAGCTAACATCAAACATTACATAAAACTAAATAGCAAGTCTGTACAATTTTATGTTCTTCTCAATTGAACTTATTTACCTTTCAGTAGTTAAGGTTCCAGTTACATTAAACACATGCAGGATCCTTCAGAGTATAAGCATTTCTGAGTTATGAGAAGCTAGAGATTTCTAGATGGCTAAGCGTGTACTCCTTCAAGCATGGAAACTAGTATTTCAGTCATCTTCAATGTGAAATTTAAGGAGAATCACATTCTCTGCTTCATCAAGAAAATCTATTAGATATGGTTTACTCTATCTTTGTCATCCCAGGGTCACAAACACGAGTAACAGACACTGCTACATGTCTAACAGTTGTGCCAGCCTTTTGTGTCTGGAAATGAGTATCATCAGTCTGCCATGCTGTCTGAATTGCTGTAATCAACTATTTTAGGTCCTCACTTGCTGGAAAAATATCAGTCACTACTTTCTGATATTGCCACAGTGTTATTTGACTAAGTAGCATCTCCCCAACAATAATTCATTGTGGATTCGGAAAACAGATCACTCAAACCTGTGCAAATTGACAGTTAAAAGACCATGAAAATGAGAGCTGCTGATAAGTACATGGGCTCAATTTTTGTTAACTATAGTCTTTTTGGCTTAATTTAGGTTTTTTAAAGCAAGTTTAGATTGCCAGTAATCTAGGCTTTTGATAGTGAAGAGTTATAGTATTAATGTTTTCCTAGTTCATATTAAATTTCAACCTGACTACTGCATCTTTACAAGTCCATGCCATGGTAAACTTGCAAATTATGATTTCTAGTGTACAACTAGAATCAAACACTATGTGAATATAAAGGTAAATCATAATTCATTACCTTTTATCTTCATGTACACCTTCATGGTGTATGAATATAAAGATGCATATATACACAGATATTTCAATCTAATAATTGCTTCCCTGGTGGCTTGGATGGTCAAGCATCCGCCTGCAATGTGGGAGACCCGGGCTTGATCTCTGGGTCGGGAAGATCCCTGGGAGAAGGAAATGGCAACCCACTCCAGTACTCTTGCCTGGAAAATTCCACGGACTGAGGAGCCTGGTAGGCTACACAGTCCATGGGGTCGCAAAGAGTTGGACACAACAGAGCAACTTCACTTTCACTTTCTTTCTTTCAATCTAATAAATTAAGAACAAGTTTGTGACACTGAAGTAGTTCAGATTTGTAGTTGATTTCAATTAATTGTAAACTCAAGCTATCTTTCAGCTAAAAAAAAATGCAAAAGGAAAAGATTTTATATGTTATATTTGTTAGACGATAATACTGAGTAGATGCTATTTGGAAATGACCAAATCCTTACTGATTGCCTCATTAATTACACTTTTTAGAATGACTCAGTCTACGTATAGAACTAATATATTAGTGTTGGGTTCAAGAGGAACGGAGGAACTTACTTGTTAGAATCGGGGGTGATATGGGAATTCTCTGAAGTTATAGCTCACACACTAGTAAATAAAAACTGCAATTCCAAGACTAAGTATTAATAGCAAAAAGTAGGAACTGCCAAAATCCAGGAGAGGCAAACAGAAAAAGAAATAACCCAATCTTGAAATCATAACTATTAATAAATAAGTGCTTTCTTTAAAAATGACTAAAATTATTTCCATGTAGAAAAAAATATAGTTGTTCTATACTAAACTATTTAATTGAAAATATCTATAGCTTCATGTGCTGGTAACAAAAATATCCTGAGTGATACAAGTGAACTCCAGTAGAATTTGCAAGAATTACTTCACCATAGACAAATGTAACAGATACCATTAAGAATCCTAGAAATCAAAGAACAATTTAGATGGTAAAAATAGTGAATTACTTATTTCACGCGCGCACACACCACTTTGTTAACTTTGGCAAATTTTGTCAGCCAACAAAGTATGGCTTAGGTTACAAATTTAGATCATTTTAAAAACTCAAAAATCAGAAACTCATAAGGATCCGTGATCATTTCACTATCAAAAAACTGAAACAGAGTTGAAGCAATTATTGATCCAATTATTATGACTGCTACATCTAATTCTGACATATACTTGGAAATACATAACTGCAACACATAATATGGAACATAATTTATCAAATAATAAATACTGTGAAAAAAGCAGTCATTGACCCACAAAAGCATACTGATATAACACAATATACTTTATTAAATAACACAAATGTCTATGTTAAAAAAAAACCAGACTATATACCAATGGCACATATATTAAATGTGAAGCCAGTGTCTTAAAATAGCAAAAGATAATATAAAACTAACATATAAAAACACAAAGTTTTTTTTAATAAAATGCAAACTGGATGCCTAAAGAATATCCTCTAAACATCTAATAAACTTGTACACATTAACATATTATAGGACATTCTAAAATTACAATTTAAAGTGAGATAAAATAAATCCCATTTATAATAAAAGGAAACCTGATTGACTAATTAGATTCTTACTAAATACAACTTCCTACTCATCAGATTCATAATGGATACAGATGTAAACAATAAAGCAGCTATATGTATATAGTCTTTTATACATTCATCTAACAAAATACAATGACCAAATAAACATAGTTCTATATGTATTTAAAATACTTACTTAGCATACGGTTAAGTATAGCACCCTAGACAAAGAAGAGGAAGAAAATGATTTATGTTCATATGTCCTGTGATCCATAGAAGCAATCAATCATGTGTTTGCCTGATTACTGAGAATATGCATATAAGTAAAAAGAAACATCTCCATCTACACCTAAGAGACAGGCTAGTGTTCCAAAGGGTTTCTTAAACTCCCTTAATTTCCAATTGATAATTTTATGGGAGAGTACACTAAGTAACTACTTTTTAAAACTAACCAAAATAAGTCAAGTGCACCTCCTATATATATATATATAATTTATTGCTAGATGATCAGCTAAATTTCAGGAAGAACAGAAATTCACAACATGGGACTTGAAAAGTGATGTACATGTATTATAACTAGGATGATCCATAATCATAATTATTTTTTATGTCAATGAACATTTGATTTAGATCCCTTTCAAGTCTATATGGAGTAAAACAAAACTGACTCTGAAAATGTACACTATTACACTGGTTCACTTAAAAAAAGAAACACACACACAATTAAGTATCAAGAGAATTGTGGGTTGGATTTTCTTCCCTTTTTATCACTTCTATGTAAAAATTCTATATAAGAATGATCAAAAGAATTGGATTTGAATATAAGATTACTTACATAAAATCTTACAAGCAATTAGAACACCTACACAAAGGTATTAATGAGTAGTGATAGATTCTTTTATTGAATGATAGCCAATTATTTCAATTATTCATTTTAACAGATGGAGAAAACACAGATTTGTGTCCCATGAGTTAAATCACCTCTAAAATAATACAAACTTGCACAAAATTCTGCAATCTACCAATATTAGAATAACACTTACTATCAATAAAGGCAAACTTTATTCCTTTTTACAATACTTTTAGTGTAAATAACCTATATGAGCATTTTCTAAATAATTAGAAAACATCTATTATAACATATTTCACATATAATGACTAATATGGAGTTCTTGAACCTATTTTTATTAATGCCACTATAGACTTCCATCACATGCAATAATGAATGAATGAGTAGTAGGAAACACAAAAATATCCTTTACACATTTAAGTTTATTAATTGGAAAAAACATTTGGATAATTATTGAAATCCAAATTCATTTTTAACTTCACTTAAATAATGGGATGAATTCAGCTTGCTACATCTGCAGCAGCCAAGTTTTAAGATTAAAAGTGAAAGGAAAAAATAAAACATGAAACAAAAGAATTCATATGAAAATGCACAATAAGGTCAAGTACCTCTTCACAGCACGAGAGGACGATGAGACATTTTTATACCTGAAACACGTCTGCTTTGTTCTTTAATAAACTGATCTCCATCTGCTCATGCCCTTGGACATTTTTCAGCAGTATAACCTGCTGTGCTCAAGTCCCACATAACTTTGTATTTCCCTGCTCATAATTAACTAATTATTCTCTAATCAATAGTGTAGATCTTGATTTTACAACGTAAATTAGATAAATGACATAATGGCTGGGGGTCAATCTCATATTATTTACAAAGCCCAGCATGAGCATCCAGCTTCATTATATCTTATGTACCTGAACAGCAGTGAATCTCATCAGCAGGCCTACAGAAAATCTTAAGACTGAGTACTGGGAGAAAGAGGCCTACATTTTTATTAAACTAAAAAAAAAAAAGAAGTATTTGCAAAAAATGTCCAGATCAGAAATATTTTTGATCACAATCCTTAGTGTTATGTAAACTGACAAAGTGCTGACTCAGACAAGTAGGAAAAAATTTCTGCCTTCATATATCATGCAACTCTAAAGCTAAGTCTCTTAAACAAATTTTAGTTGTTTAAATGATTTCAGAAAATTTAAAGAAAAGTTAATAATGTCAATATATCATTCTGCTACAGAGTCCTTCTGAATTCCTTGAAAAGATTTTGGTGAAATATTAATAAAATATTTCCATACTGAGAAACAAGTGAAACAGTGGTAAGTTCTGTCAAATAAAGAATATTAAGTGTTTAAAAATAGTGATCTCTTTAAGTATATGATATAAAAACAGGGAAATAGGATAGTCAGTGTGAATATTCTTATTATTTATTAGTCATCAATCTATTTTTACTATTATAAATGCAAAATCAGTTAACACTCAAACACATGAATAACAATGATATATAAATGATAAAAAAATTTCATTTACAAACTTAAAATGGATAAAGGTTAAGGCTAATTTCTCCTTTCATGTTAAACATAATCCTAATTTCAAATTTTAACAAAGTTACTATGGACAAAGGCTATGCGCCTTGATTCATTTCTGTGCCTAAAATACTGCTATCTCCGTAACAGGTATAAAATAAACACCTATTTAATTGAACTTATGCATAATAAAGAAGTTAAACTGCATGTGTTGTAAATAGAATTACCACAATCTCTTCTACCTAGAAATAAATATTTTTGAAAATTTAAGGGCCCTTTAATGAGATTAAAGCCACATTCAATCAATCGATGTCAAGCACAACATCATGCATGACAAGCACAACATCATGATTCTTTTAAAAAATATTATATACAAATTTTGGACTCTGTGGGAGAAGGCGAGGGTGGGATGTTTTGAGAGAACAGCATCAAAACATGTATATTATCTAGGGTGAAACAGATCACCAGCCCAGGCTGGATGCATGAGACAAGTGCTCGGGCCTGGTGCACTGGGAAGACCCAGAGGAATCGGGTGGAGAGGGAGGTGGGAGGGGGGATCGGGATGGGGAATACATGTAACTCCATGGCTGATTCATGTCAATGTATGACAAAAACCACTACAATATTGTAAAGCAATTAGCCTCCAACTAATAAAAACAAATGGGAAAAAAAATATTATATACAAATGGTTGTCAAAGGATGTCCCTGGCCAGCAGCAGCACCATCACTTGGGAACGTGTTAGAAAAGCAAATATTCTGGCCTCATCCCAGAGCCACTTAATCAGGAACTGCAGGCAGAAGGAGGAGGGAGTAAAATGCAGAGGACTAAAAGAAGACGGGTGGTATGTGAGCAATCTGCTTTTAAACAAACTCTTCCTGTGATTCTGATGCACTACAAAGTTTCAGAACCACTGCTATATACTGTCATGTCATTCTTCTTGTATCTGAGTTATTTATTTTACTGCTTGATATTTCAGTGTTTTTTTCCTTTCCCTATTATGTGACAATGAACCATCATTCACTTGTTTGGCTGTTTTCTCTTATATATGTCTGTAAAATATGAACAGTTCAGTGTATATTCCCTTAAGTACACACTAACATCTCCTTTGAATAAAAACTGGACCAATTTCAGAAAGGGTTAATTCTGTTCCCTGGAAATATAAGAGTGTCTAGGAGATTATTAGGAGGAAGTGTTTTATCCTATTCTATTCAAAAGTTCTACTCCAAATACAGGTTTGCAGGAACAACGATCTTATGAATTATGTGTTTTATATTTGTGTTTTACATTTTTATATTTATATTTGTCATCTGTGACCAAGATTCTTAGGGCTAGCACCAAATATGGAACAGGATATCTACCACAGAAGTATAAAGTAAGACAGAGAAATGAAGACAATATGTTATTACAAACAGAAAAAGGTAGAAAGGATTTTGATTGACAGTGACATCAAAAGCATAAGACTTAATCATTAAAAAAAAAGTCTAAAATAAAATGACCATTAGTAATTTCTCACCATATATCAAAGGAGGATCAGGTCCCAATGCATTAGTATAGTCTTTTTTAAGGAAATGGAAATCTGCCATTTTTCTTAAAATCAGCTAGAATTCAGCAACAGTAATCATTACCAACTTTTTCTTAAGATTATACAGCGATAAATAGTGAGTCCTTCTCCTAAGGAAAAAAAAGCCTACTGGTTTTGCTACAGGTTATTAATATTTTTCCTCCAATGTTACAAGGTCTTTCAATAAGTTAATAATCTCAGTTTATACATATCTTATATACATTCTACTTTTATTACATATCCAATAAATTATGGTTCCTTAGTATAACTATAGATTACTAGCATATAGCAACCTTATATTGATACTTGCTTTTGATTATCTATAACATTTCCTACTCTATTCCTAATGTTTAAACTATTTTCAATTGCCACTATACCTGAAAAGATGTCCCAAACCACATCTATAAATCAGGTAATTCCAAGAGACGTGTTGACAATTTACATGTAAATATGCATTTCAATTTCAGCAAAGAGTCTCTTCTAAATCAGTTCAAGATGAAGTGATGAAATATTCAACATATTTCTGTCGTTGACTTAAAACTGGATCATTAAAGCTTGAAGATCAAATTTTAATTCTGCAAACCTTTGGAAAGATACAGATGTTGATAAAGTTCTTTCATTTGGCAGGTTGTATAGTCAAAAAGCTTTGTACCTCTCTCCTTATTTTGTAACCTCATATTTATGGTTGAGAAAAGTAAAATTAAACCAGAGAAAGTTTGTATTAAGTCAATGAAGACTCAGTAAGTTTGGTTACTAAAAATATCTAGAGATCAACACAGACATACCTTGTTTATTTAAAACCTGAAGTTGTAAAAACTGCATGCTAATAATATTAGTGCTTTCACACTAGAGCTAATGAGTCAAAACTAGAATGGCATATTCTTTCACAAGTTTTCATTTTTGCTGAATATTATAAATAAAAGTTACATTTAATATAGTCTAAAGTTGTTCCCCAATGTAGCATTTCATACATGAATATATGTATTAGCTGGATGAAACAGAACAGTAGACTAATGGAATGCATTGTCTTTCTTATTTGTTACTAGATTTGTTCAACAGTAATGAGTAGCACATTGCATGTAAGTCCCACAGGCTTCCACAACTCTTTAGTAAGTCCAAACATTGTATATCATTTGCCAAAGAAGCAAGAGGCGAAGACATTACTTAATGGACAATTCTGACAAGACATTATCTAGCATTTTTCAACAATGTACATATCAAATGTTTCTGATTAGTGCAAAAAAAAAAAAAGTTGAAGAAGGAAGAAAAAGAGAAAAAAAATCCATAGAGGCAAATTAACTGCCTTGTCAGTCCAAGTAACAAACCAATCAATTACATTCTATTCAAACCTGACAAGCAAAGGCAATTTTTTGCAGTGATAAGCTTATGGGAAGGACAAGATAGCTGTTCTCCTTTACTTTATGTACTCTATTGAGAGGGTTATCCACATTTTAAAAATCACACTTATAAAAGAGGTTTCCAGGATTGCCTCCGAGGATGAGCTGTGGCAGAGTTGGGTCTCATGAAGGGTATCTACACAGTAAAGTGATAAGAAAAGAACATTAACATTTAAAGATCACAGCAGATCTGCACTATGTCTTATGAAACACACTAAAAATAACCATGGTAGATTCAAATAACATACGATCTGGTCCAAAGAGACAGACTCCCTGAATCTAAATGCCATGATCTTTCAAAGGTTTTTACTAGTTAAACTGGAACTATTCTATTATTAGAAACACTGAGTAGCCTCTTGTATTACTCTTATTACTTTTAGTTGTCAAAATAAACCTTACTAAATAAAAAAAGAAAGCATAAAAATGATGAGGGGCTTGCGTTTATACAAGCAAATATGTAGTTCAATCAATAAATGTTTTAAAAATAGCAGTTTGCTATTTTCTCATCAATATAGCAATTTAATAATGTTTGAGAATGCATGCAACTATGCTAATAACAAAAACACGTAATCAGTACAGTACAGGACTGGTTCTACTGGTTCTACTCAAGTAGAGAGTCTCAGGGAGGAAATTTTCAGATGATTCTTACTCCCTGGGCCTTCACTGCCTTCTTTTATTAAAGACTATATTGGAAATGCTTTGTTACAATTATGAAAAGTATATCGCTAACCAGTTATTTGAGTAGATCTGTGCAACAAGTGACAGAATACATGTCATTGAAAAGACCTGGTCATTGATTATAAATGTACTAATTTTGGCCAGATTTTCAAAAGTCATTCATTTGTATTTATTTTCAAAACTTTCATCAACGTTTCTTGTATTTATTTCCATATCAATACATTTTCTGAGTAATTTTAGATGCCTAGCAATTTGAGGTAACTTTTTCGATTGTGGTACACAAAATCTTATCATTCTCTTCAGATATTTACATCTGTGTAGATGAGGTGAAATTGCCAACTGGTCACACATCACAGAAAAAGTTCATTTCAATATTTATTAGAGAGATGTGTTTAATGCTTCTAAGTTCTACTGAGAAAAAGAAAGTGAAAAGTGGCACGATCACAGACAAAGCGCTACTGAGAAGAGCTACCATGCCAAACCGAAAAACCTCCAAAGCAAGGAAAAATAAAATTGTACAAGAAAAAAAGAATATAACATGAAACAGAGTTTTCAGAGAAATGTACTTATCAACATATGAAAAGTAAACAGAATGAATAGAAGTCCCTCACTGAATAACAAGGAAACAGATAGGAAGAGCTGAATTCCCTTGTTGAATAGTCACATGTGCTAACTTTTCTCAGCATTTCAGTCTCCAAGTGATGAGCTTTAAGCACATTCTTAATCTGATATTCTGAGAAATGCTTTGTCAGCAGGTTAAGCACTACTAGATAAGCCTAATGCAAGAGGAAGCAACCACATCGTTTATCACAGAAGTACATTTAATTTAACTTGCACTTACATGCAAAAACAATGGAGACTAGCAGACAACCCAAAGATGTATTTGTATTTAACACTGATAGGAATTTGAATATAGAAACACTAGATATCATAGAAATCTGCTTTAAATTCTAATTAAATCTAGATTTAACTTTGAAAACACTAAAGAGCTATCACTAATATTCTTCCATTCTAAAATTTCACTTAATTTTCAGAATAAGCAATATGATTTATCCTGTGTGCTACCGTCCTAGGACATTAGACTACTATGTGGTCTTTTATATCAGAGGTCAAGCCTTGACTTTGTATTTATTCCATGTGCTTCTAATAAGTTTACTTACAAATTAATGTAGAAAAAAAGGGAATTAAATATTTTCAAAGGGCATCCCTGAGGCAAGCTTCTTGTATAGTTGGAACTGCTGACCAAGAAGAAACATCTACTTTTGCCCCAATGAAGGCAAATATGCTAAAGAAGCATTTGTCTGGTCAGCAGTATGTCTAATGATTAGAGCATTCGCAACACATTCAAGACTGCCTAAACTCAAAACTAATTCTACTACTTCCTGTTCTACCTATTGTGTAGTCTTGAACAAGTTAAAACTCCTCAATTTCCTCAGTCATAAACTAGGGGTAAAATGAATATCTGTCTAATGGAGTTGCCTTGAGGATTACATGAGATAAACTATGGAAAACACCAGCACACTGACCCTTAATAAACACTCTATAAACTAATATAAAACTAAACACTCGGCAACTAACATGAACAACATTAGATTTATCAAACACTAGAGTAGTATGTGTGTTGGAAGGGAAGAAACTATATTCTAATAACAGTTTATATAACACAATTTCAATATATCTTTGGAACAATTTCTACTTCATGATGTTTAATGTCTCTGTACCTCAGTTATCTCATCTCCAAAATGGAGATGTCCACACCTCATATGACTGCTGTTAAAAACTGAATGAGATAATACATTTAGAGAGCAGAGAAGAGGATCTGGGATATAGTAAGCATTATTTTAACATTAGCATTCTTTTAATCTCTAGTTCATAAAGACTTTGGGGTTCAATTATTAATAAAATGTTAAAATGTTATTTTCTTATATATTATTATCTAGACTTCAAAATCCATCAACTCCAACATTCATATCCTAGCTACAAATTCTAAATCCAATTAATATGTCTATTCCATATGTCCAAAACTATACAAATTTACACAAAAAGCACAAATCAAAACCATGCTACAGGAGGAACAGATGAAAGGGGATGTTTGATTAAAAAAAATAAAAATCAGAAAACAATATAGTTGGTTTCTAACACTAGAAGTTAGATAATGTTTATTTTATATGATTCTAATGATTGAAAATGTTAAGAAGAGATACCTTAGCTGACTTGGAGAAGGAAACTGCCAGGGATCAGAGCAGCCTCTAGAGGGAATGGGTTACTTACATACTTCTATCCTGGCAGGGGCTCTTTGCCTGTTACTTTAGTAGTGATACCAAGCAGATGATTCAAGTGTCAAACTGACAGTGAGACCCTTTTCAGAACTGTATAGAATTTGTTTTGAAATTACTATGAGTTACAAAATCTGAGAAAAAATGAGGTTGAGACCTTCATTTTATAGATGAGAAAATGACTATAATGGTAACGTAATTCAAGGTCATTCATCTAGCCAGTAGCAGAGCTATGGGTGGAATATCAGGCTTTCTAAATAACTGAATAACCCCTTTGATGTGTAAGTTAACAATATTAACACATTGCAATAAATAATGAATATAAAATTACAAAAAATAAATTTTACTGAAAAATAAATGCGTGAAATGAGAAATATTTCACTGCTATATATGATAAAAATTATAATGTCTACTACTCTAAAATTGCATACTCCAGAAATACCACACTTCACTATGTAATTAATGGTTACCATGTTCAGGCTTCTGTTTTTTTTTTTTTGTTTTTTTTTACAATTTACTTCTCTATAATGCATTTATTTAGAAAGAAAATTTAAAAATTCAAACACAGATAACAAAAATATTTATAAATCATACTAAGTTACTTGAAGGTTTAATGGTTTAATATAGATTTGAAAATCAATGAATGTCATCATTGAATACTAAATGTGTGAGGCAGGTTAGCCACTCCACATGTCTAAAAAAATCATCAAATTAGCTTAGTTATAAAAGAAAAAATATATACTGAATAAACATTTTCTTTTCAACCCAAATTTTATCAGAATACTACCCTAATAAGAAAGATTCAGTGGCAGCTGGTCTACCTCCATTATCCAATTACAAATATTTTGAACATTAAACATCCCTTACCCAATTTTTACTAACAGAAGAGCATTCTTAAAAAAAACTTTCAAGTACTGTTTCCTTCACAAGATTCAGTTTATTTTTTAATTTCCTCTCTAGAATCTAATCTCATAAAAAAAAAAGAATCTAATCTCTTCATGATGTATTATATATAGCATCAGTTTGGTTCTAAAGACATTAACTTAAATCACTGATCATTGTTTTTTATAAAGCTAAGTCTAAGGCACAAAGGCAATATCCTTAGAGCTAGGGAAGGCTAAGCGACTCCAAAGAACAGTAGTATAAAGCATTCAATTTTAAATTTTAGACCCTTTTACCCTAAATGATTCAGCAAATGTTCAAGACAGCCTTGGAGTGATGCTATTTGGAGAACAAAGAACAGCTGGGTTCAGGAGAAAATGAAGAAGCAGGAGAACGTGTGGCCTGCTCTGACAGGGAGGATCCTGGTGGACTTTCTTCAGCGACTGGAGTTCAGGTTTAGGTCATTTAGGCAAGGAATAAAGCAGAAAGTTGGAGGAATCAACATATATTAGAGCTAAAGAATGCAGTTATAACAGTTTTACTAGCAATAAAAAACGTGGACAGCCAAAGCAAACAGAGTGGAATCCAAGGAGGTCTCATCGGAAGTGGGAAACACAGACAGGAAAAAAGAGGAAACAATGAAGAAGCTCAAGTGTACAGAATAACATAGTAGAGAACAGTGCAGACATCTTAAGTCAGCCAAAAAAATGGGAAAGGAAAGAAATGGGGAGTTCGGTTTAATACACCCCTTTCTTCCTTGCCTCCTCATTTTTGGCCAATTATCTGCTGTAACCACTGGTGTGAACTTACGTCCCCTGAATGTACTGAATCCTTTCCATTCATTTTTCAATCAGCCTAAGTTAGAGGCCCCCAAACTGGTCATTCATCACACAGGCCACCACAATATCAACCTCATAAAGTACTATTCTCCCTGTTATCGCTGACCTTCAGTGAATCCCCATTGTGTGTGCTTAAGTGCTTAGTCGCCTCAGTAGTGTCTGACTCTTTTGGACCCCATGGGCTGCTGCCCACCAGGCTCCTCTGTCCATGAGATTTTCCAGGCAAGAATACTGGAGGAGTTGCCATGTCCTCCTCCAGGCGATCTTTCCAACCCAGGGACCAAACCCATGTCTCTTATGTCTCTCGCACGGGCAGGCAGATTCTTTACCCTACTCTCCAAATCTTTAGCCTGAATCCAAGCCCCAATCTACCTTCAAATTACACCACAAGTGACTCCAAGGATCCCACTCTATGTCTTTCAGTTCAGTTCAGTTGCATCTGACTCTTCGCGACCCCAGGGACTGCAGCACAACAGGCCGCCCTGTCTATCACCAACTCCCGGAGTTTACTCAAACTCATGTCCATCATGTAGGTGATGCCATCCAACCATCTCATCCTCTGTTGTCCCCTTCTCCTCCCGCCTTCAATCTTTCCCAGCATCAGGGTCTTTACAAATGAATCAGTTCTTCGCATCAGGCGGCCAAAGTATTGGAGTTTCAGCTTCAACATCAGTCCCCTCAATGAATGTTAGGATTTATTTCCATTAGGATGGACTGGCAGGATCTCCTTGCAGTCCAAGGGACTCTCAAGAGTCTTCTCCAACACCACAGTTCAAAAGCATCAATTCTTTGGCCCTCAGCTTTCTTTATAGGCCAACTCTCACATCCATACATGACCACTGGAAAAACCATAGCTTTGACAGATTGTATTTTTTGGCAAAGTAATGTCTCTGCTTTTTAATATGCTGTCTAGGTTGGTCATAACTTTCCTTCCAAGGAGTAAGCCTCTTTTAATTTAATGGCTGCAATCACCATCTGCAGTGATTTTGGAGCCCAAAAAAATAAAGCCTGTCACTGTTTCTACTGTTTCCCCATCTATTTCCCATGAAGTGATAGGACCAGATGCCATGATCTTAGTTTTCTGAACATTGAGTTTTATGCCAACTTTTTCACTCTCCTCTTTCACTTTCATCAAGAGGCTCTTTGGTTCTTCTTTGCTTTCTGCCATAAGGGTGGTGTCATCTGCATATCTGAGGGTTATTGACATTTCTCCCACAAATCTTGATTCTAACTTGTACTTCATCCAGTCCAGCATTTGTCATGATGTACTCTTACGTCTTTAATCATATTCATTCTCTTCAAGGATCTGGTACCTCCTATCTCAATCTTCTGAAACCTGTTCATACTTCAATATCCAACTCAAGTGTCACCTTTGTTTATATGGAAATTTCTCCCTCATCCTTTTATAAACATCCCCATTCCCATATAAAGTCTTATGCCTTTATATATCTTCCAAATGACAATTTGATGAAAAAATAAATGGATTTTAATTTCCTTATATTAAATAGATTAGAAAATAAATTTGATGAGACTAAACATAGGAATCTTATTTTTTTGAAAGAACTGGAGGGAAATAGATTCCATAATTTCTTTACAAATGAAAGCTTCAAAAGCACAACACTTAAACAACACTTAAAGAGTTACTTTCATGTAGTTCAATCTATCAATTCTCACAGTATTCAACTGGCTAACTCACACTTAGGACACTTAGGATCATGGGTTTCATGTATTATCTATGTACCAAAAAACCACACACACACACACAGAATGCATGAACAATTTTATACTAAAGTTAAGTCATATAATCACTTTTTAAATAGTATAGTTAGAAGGTAATAATTACCTTCACTTTTCTCAAACTTGCCAAAGTATTTTAGGAATACAGACAAACATTAAGTACCTCGTAAAAAATGTTTGTGGAGTTCTGAATTGCAACTTTTAAAGAAACCATGGAGTATTCAGATAAGGGTCAAAGGAAAGTCATAAGGAATTATATAACTGATATAATATATCTGAGAGAAAAGCTGAGAAAACTGAGTTATTCACTTAATTTTTTTTTAATTTTTTAATTTTTCACTTTCACCAAAGAATTAAAATAACACTATAATAAAACAAACTTTGATTAAATAACAACATGCCCTTGCCTAACATAAATTAAGTATCAAAACAAGCAATTTGGGCAAATGAAAGGAGTTACTGAACCCAGTGGTTCAGTCTTAGGTAAAGAATCCCCCTGACAAGCAGGAGATGCAGGTTTGATCCCTGAACTGGCAAGAGACCCTGGAGAAGGAAATGGCAAACCATTCCAGTATTCTTGCTGGGAAATTCCATTGTTTTAGAAACAGGTAATAAACTCTGGAATTGACAGTTTAATTTTCAGATAATAATAATACATGCAAGGGAACAAAGACCACAAGAAATTTTTCTTTGTCTCTTTAATATGTAGGGTTTTAAAGGAAAAAAATCCAATTTAACAGTAAATGAATCTTTTGGACACTTATTGTGTTCTAGTTTCTAACTCTAGTTCAACCAACAAATAAAGTTAATGTATATCAAAATTGTAATTGATAAAAATAAAAAATCAAGAAGAAAACAGTCTAATTCCAAATCAAACTAATCTTTTTTTTTTTTGGCCAAGCTGCATGGCTTGTAGGATTTTAGTTTCCTGACCAGGGATTAAACCTGGGCCAAAGGCAGGAAAGCACCAAGTCCTAATCACTGGACTGCCAGGGAATTTCCCAAACTTTAATTCTAAGAGTACTACAGGGTAAGCAATGAGGTGTAAAGGAAGCAATGCTATGCATATTTTATGCACATATGTGCTTATATTTATTTATATAGAGAGTAAGTTATTCTTACTTACCAGTTAAAAAAAAAAGAGGTTTAATGAGACTTAAAAGTTTGCCCATTTATAACATGTCTATCTGATATTAATAAATCACACATAGTTACCAAAAATTGTTTTCAGGGATTTTTAAGATGGCCAAACAGACATCAGAACAAGAAGATCTAAGTTTTCAAAGTGAGCAGTTTTATATATGGGATATAATACTTCTTCTATAATGGGTGCAGAATTTAAAAAGATGTGACTGTGAAGATTAAAGCGCAAGAAATGTATGAAGAATTAAACTCTTTGTACCATTTACATCCAAGTGACCAGACTACATCAATAAAATGTCACAGAATAAAGTAGCTACTGTCACAAAAGGAAAATACGGAAAATCAACGACGTACAATGACACAACACTGCAAAAGATTTAGTATTTCCAGTAAGTACTTAAACAATGAAAAGACTTGTGCAGTTAATCCAGATGGAGTTATATTCTTCAAATTAAAATGAACCTAAAATGATCAACAGTCCAGACAGTAGAATAAAAGTGTTAAAAAGTATAAACATTTTATTAAAACTAATAATATTGTTTGTAGGGCATGTAAAGACACAACTGTGCACTATAATAGTATCTTTATAAAGAGTAGGATTATTACAAGAAGTTAATAACAGAACCTGTAGAAACAGTGTGATAATGAACACTGAAGTCGCGAAGTCTGGGTTTAAGCCTAACTCATACTAACCAAGTGATCTCTTAAAAACTATCCACCCAAACAATCACAGAAAGATTACAGTATGCCAAGTTTTATTCTGGCACTTGAGATAAAAGTATAAATCTTCCATTAAATTCACAGTCTAATGGAAGGTCAAGTGAACTGAAGTGTAAGACTCTATACAGGAGAGATTTAATACAAAGTAACAAGCATTATTAGCATACAGGCCTGCATAAATTGTCAATAAAACATATGAGGTAGACAGACTATCTTTGCTTGATTAGTAGGAGAGAGCAGGCTAAGGAAAGGATTAACAAGAGAAAACACTAACAAGATTAAAGCAAGTGTTACAAGGTAAATAGGAATTTATCAGGAAGAGAATATGTGGAATAAAATTTGAAGAAGTACAGAGGAGTTTTTTAAAAGAGTATATCAGAAAAATGTTTTGCTGGCATTTGGCTATACCATTCAGAAACTAAGTGGAGAGTCTGGCTAGAATTAAAAATTTGGGAGTATTCTGAATTAAAAAAAAGAAGACATCAAAGATGAGATCACCAAGGACCGTGTAGAATGAAAGAAAAGAAACTTGGACAGAGGTTTAGGAAGGGCAACAAGTGCAAAGGTAGAGATGTCCACAAAAGGAATACCCAGAGAGACAGACATGAACTTGGGCAAACTGCAGGAGATGGTGAGTGACAGGGAGGCCTGGTGTGCTGCAGTCCATGGGGCTGCAAAGAGTCGGACATGACTCAGCAATTGAACAACAGCAGCAACAATCCAGAGAGACAGGAGAATATCTAAGAGAATGGCATGATTTGAAAGCTAGAGGAAAGCAATCAACTGAGAAATTGAAGGTAATTATAGAAGAGCAAGAAATAATCAGAGTCATGACGAATGGGATCCAGGGGGCACTGGTAGACACGATAGTTTCAGAAGGAAAAGGGAACACCTCTTCTACTCTACTGTTATGAAAAGAGAGGAAAGGGTGGTGGAAGACACAAGCCTATGGATATAAGTAAGTTATAGCTTCCATGTCAGAAAGTTTAGGGATTTCTGTCTGATGGTTTCTGTTTTCTATGTAAAGCAGGAGACAAGGTCATTTGATAAATATGAAAGAAGAGAAAAGGTGATGAGATAAGGAGCATGAGAAGAATGGAAACAGGTGCTCTCAGAAATGAAAGTTCAAGCTGACTAAGAAAATATGGAAGGACTGCCAGATAATACTGAGGAACTAATTTATAATAATCAGGTATGTTAAAAAATATATACATACATAGCAATTAGTGAATTATTTATACCTCAGTAGACATATGCTTTCACTCTGTTTATAATTTTGTTCCTTAACTAAAGTTAAAATGTGCACAAAAACTTACTTGAGCCACTTTTAGTGTCTTCTTTGAGGAAGAATTTTTATGTTTATTATATTTCACTTAAATATGTTTTCCCAAGAATTAGCAGTTTCTCAGTAAAAGTTTGTGCAAGATTTTTATTGGCTTAGGCCAACTAATCATAGTCATTTTTTTTAATATTTAATTAGCCTTTTTGTGTGTGTAGTCAATTAGGACTATATTTTTTTTTCATTTATTTTTATTAGTTGGAGGCTAATTACTTTACAATATTGTAGTGGTTTTTGTCATACATTGACGTGAATCAGCCATGGATTTACAAGTATTCCCCATCCCGATCCCCCCTCCTACTTCCCTCTCCATCCAATTCCTCTGGGTCTTCCCAGGGCACCAGGCCCGAGCATTGGACTGTATTTTAAAGTGTAAGTAACTTAAAATTTTGTAAATTTTTTTAATGTTTTACTCACAATCCTACCATACTAAAAAAAAAAAAATAGCATGTTTATTTCTTGCTCCCTTCCAATCTCTAGGTATCTATTATGTAACAACTGAGGAGCATATACTTATATTCTAAAATAGTTTTCTTCATTCCCATGTAATTATCTTGTAATCTATAAAAGACATATATTTTTTGTTCTACTGATTTGCTAGACTTAACATTCCCCTCCCATACAATGTTTAATCTGCTTTTATTCTGGGATTTGTGTGTTTTGAGTATGGATAATTTTACTACTACTAATATGGCTATAAATATTCTTTAAATACTTTTCTTTGAATATTTTCTTGTGATAAAATCCAAAGAGAAAGATCTTCATGGTAAAACTAAGAGCACATATAAAACTAGCACAACTAAAATAGTACAAAATTACATTTTTCCTCACTTCAAAACAAAAAAGTATAATGACATATAAAATATACAATATTTATAAATTACATACTTTTAAATGCCTGAAAATAACAAATATTTTTATTCTCACTAATTGTCAGTGTTTGAGTCACTTGACAATTTGTAAGACAGTCAAGTTAGAAAATAGACTCTTGTGTGTATACGTCTGCATGTGTGTGTAACCAATACAAATTTCTTTCTAAAGTTAATAATGATAATTTTACAAAGTTAAATGTTATTCTGAAGGAAACAAGCAGTATTCTACCAGAAGTTAAAACTTAAAGAATTATGCTCTACAAACAGTAATTATCCTGAATGACTTTATGTTAAAGATGTATATTTTATTTTTTTACTTTTGTTTTTGTCTTCATTCAACTTTCAGAAATCATCATAATTTTCCTAAATTATTGATAGTTGCTTTTTTAATTACATATTTAAAATGCTTACCCAACACAGAAAAGAGTGCTAGAGTTAGTCTTACAAATCTAACTATGCACGTCACATAGGCACACACATACAAATGAAGATATTAACAGGAATGAAATAATCTGGAGATTAATTACCAAGTGAGAGTAATAAGGGTCAGAGAGGTAGCTCATAGGCATTATCCAAGTCAGCAAGAGCCACTGAAAGGATTAAGTGCATGGGGAAAGACAGCTTGGACGCCGATCACTGGAGCAAAACAAAAAACTATGGTACTATAACAAAGTACCTATAACAAAAGACAAAGCAAACGAAACAAACAAAAAAAAAAGGTAAAGAAAGAACCAGTGTCTTTCATTGCCATGGAATTACCCCAGGAATCCAAATTAGAAATTCTCAACCTATTAATAATTTTCTTTCACATTAAAATGGAAAGGAAATCCAGATTGTTACAAATTACAAAATAAAGTACAGTTTTATATCCTCTACTCTGACTAAAATTGTATTATGATCTCGTCAGATTTAACTTAACTGACTCTGTACTGCCCAACCAGTTAAAATTAACAAAAACCAATGGTTAGCACACATATTTTCAGATTAAAGAAAATTCAGGTTTCAATGAAGTAGGAATTATCCTTAGAAATACTAGAGGAATGTGAAGGGTAATAAAACTCGTCTAAGAATTTAAAATGTATCTTAACTCATAGAACAATAGAGCCATGAAGAAAAAAATGAACTGAATTACTATAAGTTACATTAAAGTATGACAAAAACTACCATCCCAATCTAAATAAGATTTCAACATTTTGTATATAAAAATAACATTAACTAAGCCAAGTTCCCAGTAATACCTGATATTACTCTTAAAATATTAAATACAAATGAATTTAATTAATATCTATAGATTCTTTATTCTCTTCAGCTATGTAGGGAACCTGGGACTGGAAAAATTAAAGCTAACTTAAATATCAATATATGGTACTGGGAGATGGGAAGGAGGTTCAGGCGGGGTGGATACATGTACACTTATGGCCTATTCATGTTGATGTATGGTAGAAACAAACACAATAATGTAAAACAATTATCTTCCAGTTAAAATTAAATAAATTTTAAAAAGATACAATTACTGAGGGTTTTAATGTGCATAAGCCTTTTTCTTGGATTTTTATTCCTTTCTGTTGGTTTCTTTGTCTAGCCCTACACTAATAATAAAATAAAACCAACACAACATTGTAAAGGAATTATCTTCCAATTAAAAATAAAAAAATATTTTTTTAAAGATATGGTACTTATACACTAAGAATCATGAATTGACCAAGACATACAGACTAAATATAAATGATTGAGAAGTCCCCATTCCAGAGAAAAACAAGAGATCATTTTAGATAAAAGCAAGTTAAAGTTGGGGCTTCCCTGGTGGCTCAGACGGTAAAGAATCTGCCTGCAGTGTGGAAGACCTGGGTTCAATCCCTGGGTTGGGAAGATCCCCTGGAGAAGGAAATGGCAACCCACTCCAGTATTCTTGCCTGGAGAATCCCATGAACAGAGGAGCCTGGCAGGCTACAATCCATGAGGTCACAAAGAGCTGGACATGACTGAGTGACTAACATAACATAAGTTAAAGCTGAATCAAGATGGCATGAAATTAAATGAAAGTTTTAGGAAGGAAAACTAGGTTATATCAAACTGTGAATAACTGAAATGAAGATTAAAAACACTGAGGTCAGCTGTGGAAGACCTTAGACCGTGTTTTAGACTCTGGATTTACCTTGTAACAAACAAGAAGCTTCTGGACAAATTTAAGTACAACATGAACAAATTCTTTAGACAACTAGATGGAGACTGGAGACATTCAAACTACTGAAGGTGCTGGTTACTATAACAGACTAAGAGGGAGTTGATGAAGGCATATAACCTCTGTTTCTATTCATTTAATCCTCACAGCAATTCTATGAGATAGAAACAATTACTATTCTCAGTTCATAAATGAAGAAACTAAGGCACAGAGATCACTGCAGATGGTGACTGCAGCCATGAAATTAAAAGACTCCTGCTCCTTGGAAGAAAAGCTATGACCAACCAAGACAGCATATTAAAAAGCAGAGACATTACTTTGCCAACAAAGGTCTGTCGAGTCAAAGCTATGATTTTTCCATGTGGATGTGAGAGTTGGGACTATAAAGAAAGCTGAGTGCCAAAGAATTGATGCTTTTGAACTGTGGTCTTGGAAAAGACTCTTGAGAGTTCCTTGGACAGCAAGGAGATCCAACCAGTCCATCCTAAAGGAAATCAGTCCTGAATATTCATTGGAAGGACTAGTGCTAAAGCTCCAAAACTTTGGCCACCTGCTACAAAAAGCTGACTCACTAGAAAAGACTCTGATGCTGGGAAAGTTGAAGGCAGGAGGAGAAGGGGATGACAGAGGACGAGATGGTTGGATGGCATCACTGACTCAACGGACATGAGTTTGAGCAAGCTCTGGGAAATGGTGGAGGACAGGGAAGACTGGTGTGCTACAGTCCATGGGGTCACAAGGAGTTGGACATGACTGAGTGACTGAACTGAACTGAAGGCACAGAGATTATATAACTTACTCAAAGCCAAAATTAATATCTGTTGGCTGAGAATTTGAACCCAAATAATTTTGTTCCCAAACACAAGCATTTTAACCACTGTTCTGCCCCTGACAGGAACTAGAGTAAAACACTGAAATAGGAAAAACAAAAGCTTTAAGAAGGAATGTTGGTTACCAATGTTATTAAATGCTGGAACAAGACCAAAAAGGAAGAGTACTTAGAAAATTTAAATGCCTTTGAATTTAGCAATTCAGAATTTATCAGTGACTTCTTCAATTAAAACAATATTTTTGTCTTTGTAATCAACCAACAAACACAAATTCAATTTCCTCGAGGTCCAATCACCAAACACTATTAATAAGGTCCAAAACATTACATAAAAAGTTACAAAATTGAAAAGAAGCTTCAACTTGCTTGAAAATATGCATTCTCAATATTTAAAAAGTTACAAAATAATCTCTGAAAACATTGTTTTTAAATCAAAAGAATTTGACATATACTAGTAAAGCAAACTAACATTTTATGCCAATACAAAAATATAAAATAAAACTATTTTTTAAATGACATAGTATCTCTGCAGGTCTTTAAAAATATTTCAAGCAAAACTGCACATAGATCATCCAAAGGGCAAAGACAAATAATATGCACTGCCTGACTAGGTAATGTATGAGATATTGGTTGGTCATATCATAATAACACATATTAGTTTCTTCAGACATAAATTTCATAACATATAAAACTTGAAAGTTCAATTTTGCCAAAAGTATCATTAGCAAGCAAAATACACACACATACACACAAAATACCTGAATGAAAAGGCCAGTAACCTATATCAAAAATATGTGATAAATTCATTTTTAAAAAAAGAGAAAACATCTCAATAAGGTGGCACAAGATATGGAAAGACAACACATAGATCAGAAAATACAGATGGCTAATCAATATATGAATCAATAGTCAATCACACAGTCACAAAATGAAATCAAAATGTCAATTTCTATCAACCAAATTTTCAAAAACTTATGCAATAACATCCTCACACAATTATGTATATTGGGAAACGATACAATCATATATATTAAAATGTATAATATGAATGTGGTTTGTTCTAGAAAACTCAATTTGGGATAGAAATCAAACAAAAAATGAATTTCCATTTATAGATAAGTACTAATAAATTATGGTTTATTGTATTATTTTATTGCTATTTAAAAGACTGGTTTAGTTCTATATTTACTGAAAAAGTCCATTATGTGTTTTCAAGTTTAAAAAAAAACAAGGGAAGTTTCAGAGTAAAGTCTACAATAGCTATAAAAGGGAGAGAGGGAGGAAGCCAGCCAATATGCCCTGAATATTTCCTCTGCACTTAGAAGAAAGAAGTATGGCTGATTATACACTAATTGACTATGTCTGTTACCTCAAATGGAAAGGGTTTTGAGGAAGCAGGGTGAAAATAACATTTCTTTGTACCCTTATTAAGCAATTAAAAACAACATATATTGCATTAATACTTAAAAAACAATCTGTTAAATTAACAAATATGCTCTAATCCAGTATGCCGGTATCTCCAAAATAAAAGGCTATCTGTATATGCCAAACATTTATTATACTGATGGCTTTTGTTTTTTCCAGAATTCTATGTGTATGTACGTATAATGTATGTATACAGTTTCTTCATGAACATGTTTAAATTTCATAATTATTTTTAACTATGTTAGAAAAGATTACAATAAATTATGCAAAATAGCATGTCATAAAGTATCTTCTTATATATTACTTACATAATGTTACAATCCCCCAAACAATCATAAATTGAAGTATTTCAGGTCAAATAATTCTGCACGGAAGGCTGCCACAAAAGGACTTCCCATCTTCCTGAGAACGCGCACAAAGCATCTCTCGCTTCTGGGAAGCCTTGCTCTACTCCTCCCTACTTGCTGAAACCTACCCATTCATTCACAGATCCATTGGCTCTGCCGGCTACCATTGTTTCTTCTTCTACAATGATCTTATTGGGTAATCCTATACTATATCTACTACTGTGGGCAGGAATCACGTAGAAGAAAGGGAGTAGCCATCAAGGTCAATAAAAGAGTCTGAAATGCAGACTTGGATGCAATCTCAAAAGTGACAGAATGATCTCTGTTCGTTTCCAAAGCAAACCATTCAATATCACGGTAATCCAAACCTATGCCCCAACCAGTAACGCTGAAGAAGCTGAAGTTGAAAGGTTCTAAGAAGACCTACAAGACCTTTAGAACTAACACCCAAAACAGATGTCCTTTTCATTATAGGGGACTGAAATGCAAAAGTAGGAAGTCAAGAAACACCTGGAGTAACAGGCAAATTTGGCCTTGGAGTATGGAATCAAGCAGGGCAAAGTCTAAGAGTTTTGTCAAGAGAATGCACTGGTTATAGCAAACACAGAAGAACTGTACAAAAAAGATCTTCATGACCCAGATAATCACAGTGGTGTGATCACTCACCTAGAGCCAGACATCCTGGAATGTGAAGTCAAGTGGGCCTTAGAAAGCATCACTACGAACAAAGCTAGTGGAGGTGATGGAATTCCAGTTGTGCTATTTCAAATCGTGAAAGATGATGCTGTGAAAGTGCTGCACTCAGTGAAAGATGATGCTGTGAAAGTGCTGCACTCAATATGCCAGCAAATTTGGAAAACTCAACAGTGGCCACAGGACTGGAAAAGGTCAGTTTTCATTCTAATCCCTAAGAAAGGCAATCCCAAAGAATGCTCAAACTACTGCACAATTCCACTCATCTCACAGGCTAGTAAAGTAATGCTCAAAATTCTCCAAGCCAGGCTTCAGCAATACATGAACCAGATATTCAAGCTGGTTTTAGAAAAGACAGAGGAACCAGAGATCAAATTGTCAATATCTGCTGGATCATCGAAAAAGCAAGAGAGTTCCAGAAAAACATCTATTTCTGCTTTATTGACTATGCCAAAGCCTTTGACTGTGTGGATCACAATAAACTGTGGAAAACTCTGAAAGAGATGGGAATACCAGTCCACCTGACCTGCCTCTTGAGAAACCTGTATGCAGGTCAGGAAGCAACAGTTAGAACTGGACATGGACCAACAGACTGGTTCCCAATAGGAAAAGGAGTACGTCAAGGCTGTATATTGTCACCCTGCTTATTTAACTTATATGCAGAGTACATCATGAGAAACGCTGGGCTGGAACAAGCACAGGCTGGAATCAAGACTGCCGGGAGAAATATCAATAACCTCAGATATGCAGATGACACCACCCTTATGGCAGAGAGTGAAGAGGAACTAAAAAGCCTCTTGATGAAAGTGAAAGAGGAGAGTGAAAAAGCTGGCTTAAAGCTTAACATTCAGAAAACTAAGATCATGGCATCTGGTCCCATCACTTCATGGGAAATAGATGGGGAAACATTGGAAGCAGTGTCAGACTTTAATTTTTGGGCTCCAAAATCACTGCAGATGGTGACTGCCCCATGAAATTAAAAGATGTTTACTCCTTGGAAAGAAAGTGATAATCAACCTAGACAGCATATTAAAAAGCAGAGACATTGCTTTGCTAACAAAGGTCTGTCTAGTCAAGGCGATGGTTTTTCCAGTGGTCATGTATGGATATGAGAGTTGGACTATAAAGAAAGCTGAGTGCCGAAATATTGATGAACTATGGTGTTGGAGAAGACTCTTGAGAGTTCCCTGGACTGCAAGGAGATCCAACCAGTCCATCCTAAAGGAGATCAGTCCTGGGTGTTCATTGGAAGGACTGATGTTGAAGCTGAAACTCCAATACTTTGGCCACCTCATGCGAAGAGTTGACTCACTGGAAAAAGCCCTGATGCTGGGAGGGATTGGGGGCAGGAAGAGAAGGGGACGACAGAGGATGAGATGGTTGGATGGCATCACCGACTTGATGGACATGGGTTTGAATAAACTCCGGGAGTTGGTGATGGACAGGGAGGCCTGGCATGCTGCGATTCACGGGGTGGCAAAGAGTCAGACATGACTGAGCGACTGAACTGAACTGAATACTAACAGTTCCCATTATCTGAGAATTTTCAGAAAACTGATTATTTCTACATAACAAATTTCTGTGGCTTTCCGGTCATAATGATGGAGAGTTGGGAGGGAGAAAGGGAAGGAAGAGGAGGGAAGATGGGAAAGCAAAGGAGGGTAAGAGGAAGGGAAAAAAGAAAAAAAGGAAGGAAGTGAAAAAGAAAAGGAAAGCAAAAGAAACTTGCTGAGTAAGGCATACTTTAATTATATCTCTAACAAAGGGCCAAATCATTTTTAGCTGAAAACATAGGGATTTATATCCACACTGCATATTATTCTAATTAGTTCTTTTGATCTATATAATCATTTAAAGATAAAGAACTGTTCAACTCAATGTAAACCCTCCCATTCTGAGACATCTGCAAGAAAGAGTAGCAGAATTAAAATCCATCAGGCAACTAAATATAATCGACGATAGAGTTCATAAAGAGTGATGGTCTCCTACTAAAGCCAGCTGGGAAAATGGGCAGATTGAGCAAGAAATTTCAAGTTAAATTTCCATTTCTTTAGTTGAAATTGCGCCTTTTATGAATATTCCTATAATCCCAGGGATTCAGGGGGACCAAAGTAATGTTTAGTCAAATACTATCTGATGTATCTTTTTTCAAAAGTGAGATACTAAGAAATATGTATGTGCAAAATACATTTCCAAGGTTTTTGGTTTTGTTTTTTAAATTATTCTGTGATGGGGGCCCATATCCAGGCACTCCATACCAACTCTAAAACAGAGTCCAATGATGTACAAGTGTTACAAAATATATTTTAGTAAGTTACTTTCTTTTTCTCAGCATGTTTCCATAGGTGCAAAAAAGTTTTATGTGGGACAACTTTATGACTTCATTTCCAACAGAAATGTGCCCTCTCAAAGTTAACAGGTATTGATCTTTAGACCAGTGAGTCTATAAAATCAGCTCTAATAATGCACATCTAAAGTGACAATAAAAAGTAGGCTACTTTCTGGTTACACGTAATAGGTGAGGTCTATGTAATTACTAAACAAAGCTGTCCTGATTTACTGACATGTCATTTCTGATCAAGAGTTACCAGGAAGAAAAAAGGAGTGGGGAGGACAATGGAGAAAAAAATTAACTTGAAAGAATAAAAACACTGCTTTAAAGATATAATAGAACTAAATGATTTGTGTATCACAGTTAACATAAAATGTAAAGGGGTAATAGTCATGTTATTAAAAAAATTTAACTTATTTATTTTGAAAACAGATTCCTATAATAGAATTCAGTGCTTGGTCACTCTTCCCCTACATTCCTATCCTAAAGTTTGGTTTCTTTTTAATGAAAAAAAGGAGTCAGCAAAACAAAATGCCACCATTAAATCATTCTGCAACATTTTGTGTCAAAAATGTAATGGGAAATGCACACATCAAGGGAAAGGTTACTGTTCTTCCAGAACATCTTTTCACTTGGTTCACGGCTCATCCTTCTACATAACCGTGCAGGCACTACTGACAGTTTTCTCTCTCGGTTTAATGTGGCATTTGAAGGATTATGGCATTTTCAGAAACCACAGTGCAGTGATTTTAGTGGTTATCTGACTGAAAGTGATACTGCGACTCAGGGTAACTGCGCTGTTTATGTGCAGTGGTAAAAGTCAGCTACAAACTCATTTCACATTATCAACCTAATTCTTGACTGCATTATTTTCTTAATAATACATGAGGTCAGTTTAGAAACTAACACCGGAATTAGAGAAAACTCCATTTAAATGGGAGCCTGCTGTACATAGGTGTACTAGATTTAATTTTAAATCCTAATAACTGCATTGTTATAGAAAGAGTTAATTCAGAAATTGATAATCTTAACTCATTTCAGTTTAGCATAAATGTAACTGAAACTGTTTCACAAACAGGGTTAAAATAAACAATTAAAAGGAAAATTCTTGGAAATTAAAATCAAAAGAAACCATATATCATACATGTAAATCAATTAAAAACTGTAAAGATACAGTAAATGAGATATGCTATAAATACCCAGATAACATTTTAATCAAATATTTGAATAGATTACTTATATTAATATATTTAAAGTATATTTTAAAAGCTCAATCTGTAATATTTTATTTTATAGAATTAAGAAAATAAAAAACTTTTCAGATTGAAAGAAAACAGTTTCTACTATAAACTATTTCTCTCAAACCTACATCTCAGTTAGTAAAAAATGAAAAGTGGCTGCCTTAAAATTAACTCATATGCTTCTGGTAAGCTATGACCTATAAAATGTATAATTGACAACAAAATTAGAAAAATAATATGGATTAATACAATAAAAAACAGCACTGTTGGTAGGAGGTTTGTGCTGTCAATTTTTCAAAATCCCAGACTGCTGGGTATTTTTCATTTCTGAATTTCATTCTCTTCTCCTTTAGTGTGAGATATAATGAAATCACAGAATATGAAAATTAAAAGGGATCTTTAAATATATCTAATACGTTGCTTAATTTATGAATGAGATAGTTTCCAGAAAAGTTGTCTGCATCCTCAAGGTGACACAGTCTTCAAACTCAGGTTTAGTCCTATACCCTCCACCCTCATTTAACCTGGTTAGTTATCTAATTAAGTTTTCAAGTGAGGTTCATTTTTTGAGCCTACTAAGATAAACATTCAATGCACTATCACTGCCAAAGACAGACTGTCCTTAATAAGCAAGAAAATTATATTCCTGGTTTTCCTAATTAACAACTTTTTCATATATGTTAACAGCATTATATGGAAAATTAGAGCTGTAATAATGACATATACCATATCTAAATAATAAGTGAATAGGGTAAAATGAGGGAAAAATGAAGTTTGATAACTTACTTTTATCCTTATTCAAAAAATAGAGATAGAAATATGAAAACATTTGTTTAAATACAACAATGTTATAATTAATACACACACATTCACACATGTACATTTTAAAACCTAAACAAGATCACCCTAAGGTTAAAGAATTCTGAGGTTATGTATTTCTGAGATTTAAGTCTCAGTTTTATGTATGCTAAAGAATCAACTAAATGATGCAAAAACTTCCCAAGTGGGGAACAAACTGACATTTATTTTATGAAGATTCTGAAATGACAGTGTTCTTATTTGCTCACTGAATTTCAAAGGACCGCAATTCTTTGTCTACTAACTTGTATTGTTCTACTCATTTAAATAATCTCTCTTCTCAAAAACAAAACCCTCAGATCACAAGTAATTAAGAGGCTGACTACAACAGAGGTAAATCTGTTTTTCAAATTTAATCTACCAAATGCAAATATACTGCACTTGTGATCTCTTTTTTTCACAACTGGTGGTTAATACAAATACTCACCTCTCTAAAATTTCACATCATTATGCCTATAAACTCAAGATTTCTTCAGTCTATTGTTAGAGTGATGCTGTTGTGTTCTTCAAGATAACACAGAGGGACTACAAAAGCATTTAGTAAACAGATGACCACAATTAAAATGACGAGTGACCAAAAAGGTAAAGATAAGATGCATCACACATTTTCACAAACAGCAACTTCAATTAATATATGCAACATTATGTATATGATTTAAGTATGTACACATATGCCATTTTAATGTGTATACATATAACATAAATACAATGTAAATATATTCATATACCCTTCAACTTGAAAATTATTTGTAAAAGATGTAACTTGCCCCTGAAAAAAGGATAGAGTATATTTCCTTAAAAACAAAAGTCCCAGAGATAAACATCTACAAAGGTCACATTTATTGAATCCTATGCCTCTCACTTAATATAAAATACAAATGAAGAATAATCACATCTAAAGTTAAAAACAAAAAGTTATTTTAATAAGTCCTTTTAATATCAAAGAAAATCAAATAGTTGGAACAATAAAGATTACAGCACTATAGTCTCAAAGAACATCAAATTTAATTAAAAAGAAAAAATTCAAAACAGCAGATATGATCCCAAAAGGGATGTCATCATTTAGCCTGAAACAAATACATTTATCAAAGGCAAGTTTTATTCTACCAGGGAGCTGAAATGTAAATCTATGTTGAGTCCGTATGAGCTAAGAGCACAGAATCTGAGGATCAGTTTCACTACTTTCTTTTGGGAAGTCATTTATGCCTTAGTTGCCCCATCAATTCAATGGAAGCAATACGACTGCGCACCTTATAGGGTAACTGTGAGACTGAATGATTCAATATGTACATATATATATATATATATATATATATATATATATATATATATATATGGTATCTGGTCCATATAGCATTATATAAATGGTTTATTACAGTTGTTTGCAGATATAGGGTATTTATAATTCCCTAATTACCGTGCCAAGCCATCTACTTCTTTTATCTCAACTAATCCTCCAACAACCTCTGGGTTAGGTACTATAGACTATGGTTATTTTACAGATAAAGAAACCAAACCACAGAGAACATAAAGGCAGAATTCCCAAATAACAGAAACAGGTTTTAAATCCAGGTGGCTGGCTATAAATACCCATTTTTAATTGTTCATTATATAGAACTGTTTCCCAAAATGTAGAAAGACTCTGAAATTTAATAACATTTAGGTTTTTCACATAAATTTAGCAGGTTTGCTTTAAAAATATCCAATGTAAATATCATGCTGAAGAAGGAATAAAATGGGATAAGTTTTTCACATACAATATTCACTTTAATTAGAAGTATCTATTTCATTAAATTCTTTTCTTAAAGAAACATTCAATGACAGGTGTTCAAGCTGGTATGGCAGGCTTTATTTAGGACCATCATGATAGATTTAGGAACCACTGCATTGGGATTTTATACTGGGGCAGAAAGACTTGGCCAAACTCTGAATACAGTATGGCCAAGAAGGAATTCATAGAAAAAGTGCATGGTGGGGATGAATGGATAGAAAATTAATAAGCGGAAATATCAGTGCTAAGGGGGTTCTGGCTAAACTGACCTGAAAGAATTTTTTCTTAAGATATGCCTGGGTGATCAGAATGGTGGAGACAGAGGAACCTGATCAGATACCTCAGGTGATCAGACTTCAAGGGCGAGATGTTCTGCTTAAACTGACTGAGCAGGCTTCCTGCTAACACTGGACATTACAAGGAAACATACAGATGAACTTCGGAGAAAGTTCAGTAACCTGATTAAAGTTTAGTCCAGCAAAGAATCTTTGTTGCCTTTAACATGTTAAAAAAATTGTTTTGAAAAAACAACAAAAACTAATTTTATTTAATCAAACATGTGTAAAAATAATATTAAGATAAAAAATGGATTAGGAAAGGAATAGGCTATGAGGAAAAAGTGACAAGAGAATATTTGCAGTGGTTTTCTGAGGGTGAGGGTGAGCATGGGATATGGGATACATGGCATATGAAATCTTCCCCCAACCAGGGATCAAACCCATGACACCTGCATTTGGAGTGCAGAGTCTTAACCACTGGACCACTGCGGAAGCCCATAAGAGTAATATTAAAATGAAAAAAATGGATCAGGAAAGGAATAGGTTATGAAGAACCAGTGACAAGAGAATATTTGCAGTGGTTGTCTGAGGGTAGGGTGGGAGCTAGGATTGACAGGGAATAGGCAGAGCACTTTTTGAAGTAATGGAAAATTCTCTAAAATGGGACTCTAATAGCTGAATAGTTCTATAAATTTACTAAAAATTGTAACAGTCTACATTTTAAATGGCTGAATTTGTACAGTATGAAAATTAAATCTCAATATAGTTATTTTTAAAGAGAAAAAATATTTGCTATACCAAGGGAACTGGCTTATTTTCCAGTCTCTTCAGCTAAATGAGAGAAAAGGCAACAAGAATGATTTCCCCTGTAAGAGACTTAGTCAAAATATATGTATACTCTACATAGTTACAGGATAATCTAGAAAGAGATTCTGAAAGTGTGTATTTACAGGAGAGCCTGTGAGGGAATGTAATTTAGTATAGATATGGGAACTTGTAACATCACATATGATTATCAGAGGTAGTCTGTTAGAGCTCAGAGATGATATAGCCTGACATCTTTTCTATTCAAATAGAAAAACAGAGGCCCTCTGAGATTCAGCAACTTGCTAGAACTGGTAAGAGACAAGCTTGGACTAACTGAGGTCTTCTAATTCTCAGTGAAGTAATCATAGTCAACCAGAAACCCATATTTACCTACCCTTTTTGTTGTTTGCTACAAGTATATACTATTTTAAAGTTTGTTTTTAGCAAGTAAAAATGAAAAAACAAATCAATTTAGACCTAAAGAAAAGTCTTTGCTCTCAAAGAATGACACTATTTCAGTGTATACGGCTGAAATGCATACAGACTTAGCAGTGCATCAGTAAATAATTTAACAAAAATTTACTCTGATTAACTTCCTGTGCCTTATTGTAGAATAGAAGACTATGAGAATCATCATGAATAAATGGAAGGCCTCACTTAATCCAGTGAAAAAAAGTAATTCATAGATAATTTCTAAGGAATTGGATAATACCAGGATGTGGGATTTTATGTGGATCTTAAGGACAATCAAAGTAAGAAAAACATCATTATGGGATCATATAAGTCTGGAAGGATACATGAAATAAGTAAATACTGACCTAGTCTTAGAAGAAAGAAAATATGGTTGAAATAGTATAGGAAGCCGGAAAGTCTCAAGCAAACAGTTGTAGTGCCCATCCAAAAGATAAGCATACTCAAGAAGCAACTGACAACTGAAATAAAATCAATAAATTGCTTGAAAAACACAGCTTACCATAACTAAAGTAAGACAAAAGAAATAGTTTTCAATAGCTCTATTAGCTAAATATTTTAAAAATCAAGGGACGTCCCTGGTGGTCTAGTGGTTAAGACTCTGTCCTTCCAATGGAGTGGATGTGGGTTCAATCTCTAGTTGGGTTACTAGGACCCCCACATGCTGCATGGGGCAGTTAAGAAATAAAAAGTAATAATAAATAAGTAAAGATTTTTTAATATGAAATTAATTACCAAAAACCTGCCAACAAAGAAAATTCTAGTCCAGAATGGGATAAAATAATAGCAAATGAAATAACTGACAAAGGATTAATCTCCAAAATACACAAGCAGCTCATTCAACTCAATACCAGAAAAACAAACAACCCAATTAAAAAGTGGGCAGAAGACCTAAACAGACATTTCTCCAAGGAAGATATACAGATGGCCGATAAACACATGAAAAGATACTTAACACTGCTCATTATTGTAGATATGCAAATCAAAATACAATGAGGTATATCACCTCTTACCAATCAGAATGGCCATCATCAAAAAAATCTACAAACAATAAATGCTAGAGAGGGTGTAGAGAAAACGGAACCCTCTAGTACTGTTAGTGGGAATGTAAATTGATACAGCCATATCAATGTAAATTGATATGAATACTGTATAGAGAGTCCCTAAAAAACTAGGAATAAACTACCATATGACCCAACAATCACACTACTGGGCTTATACCCTGAGGAAACCATAACTGGAAAAGACACACACACTCCAGTGTTCACTGCAGCACTATTTACAATAACTAGGACATGGAAGCAAACTAGATATCCATCAACAGATGAATGGCTAAATAAGCTGTAGTGCATATATACAATAGAGTATTACTCAGTCATAAAAAGGAACACATCAGTTCTAAAGAAAAGGATGAACTTAGAGCCTATTATAAAGAGTGAAATAAGTCAGAAAAACAAATATCATATATTAACATATATATATGAAATCTAGAAAGATAGTACTAATGAACCCATTTGCAACTCAGCAACGGAGACACTGACCTAGAGAACAGGCTTGTGGACACGGCTGAGGAAGGAGAGGGTGGGATGAATTGAGAGAGTAGCACTGAAAGATGTACCTTACCATGTTACATATGGTAAAAGAGATAGTCAGTGGGGATTGCCGTATGACACAGGGCACTCAAACCCAGTGTTCTGTGACAATGAAGCAGGTGAGATGGGATGGAAGGTGGGAGGGAGGCTCAAGGAGGAGGGGACATGGGACATACGTACACCTATCGTCAATTCATGTTGATGTATGGCAGAAACCAACACAATACTGTAAAAGCAATTATTCTCCAATTAAAGTTAAATTTAAAAAAAAAAAAAAAAGAAAACTCTGGTCCAGATGGTTACATTTGAGGAATTCAATGAAAATTCAATGAAGAAATAAAAATCAATCAATAAATGCTTTTAAAAAATAGAATACTTTCTAACATCTTCTAGAAGGCCAGTATAACCTGATAAACAAAATCTGATAAAGACTTAAGAAATTGTAAGAATAATATTTACATGAATAGAGACACAAAACCCTTATCAAAATACTAGCAAATGAAATCCAAATATATAGCTCAGGAGGGCCTTATCCCAGGATTGTAAAGTCAATACAACTTTAGAGGTCTCCATCCGTGAAGGATGGAAAAGCTAGACTGAAAAACTGCTTGTGCACCTACTTGTGCCAAGATCTCCTTATTGAGAGGTCTTAACACTTCTCACCACTGACTCTCTATTTTTCTATTTCCTAGCCCTTTCTCTTCTTCTTCACTCCAGTCCCTGGGTCCATTAAACAGCAAAAGCCTTCTGATTTTAACCATAACATTTAGCTTGGCTTCTGATCCTAATAACTACCTCAACATCTGGCAGCTCTCAACACCTGCATAAACAGTTTTTTAAAAAATCTTATTTAAAAATTCTTATACAATAGCATCAAAAACATTAAATACTTAGGAATACATTTAATAATAAACATGTAAGACTTCTACAATGCAAACTATAAAAACATTGATGAAAAAAATAATGGATATCCGAAAATCTGAACAAATGTAAAGATATACCTAGTTCATGCATCAGGAAACAATTCTGTTAATGCTCCCCAATATTAATGCTCCCCAAATTCATCCACATATTCAACACGAAGCTAATCAAAATCCCAGTAGGAGTCTTTTTAAACACTGTGGTTAAATATATGTAAGATTTACCATTTAACTGTTTTTTAAGTGTACATTTCTGACACATTAAGTATATTCACACTGTTGTGCAAGCATCATCACCATTTATCTCCAGAACTTTTTCATTTTACACAACTGAAACTCATTACCTATTTCAAACACTAACTCCCCAGTCACCCTGCTCCTGGCAACCACGATTCCACTTTCTGTCTCTATGAATTTTACTACTCTTAAGTATCCCGTATTAAGTAGAATCATACAACATTTGTCCTTTTTTGACTGGCTTATTACAGTCAGTATTGGTCTTCAGTGTTCATTCATGTTAATGGCATGTGTCAGAATTTCCTTCCTTTTTATGGTTGAAATATATCCTGAGAGCTTCCCTGATGGCTCAGCAGTAAAGAATCTACCAGCCAATGCAGGAGACGTAGTTTCAATCCCTGGATCAGGAAGATCTGGAGAAGGAAATGGCAACCCACTTCAGTATTCTTGCCTGGAAAACACCACCAACAGAGAAGCCTGGTGGGCTAGAGTCCAAGGCATCACAAAAAGTGGGACATGACTTAGTGACTAAACAACAACATGTATGTATCATATTTTGTTTATCCATTCATCTATTAATGGACACTTCTTTACACCATTTGACTACTACCAATAGTGCTGCCAGGCTTTCATGGTAGCTCAGCTGGTGAAAAGCTGCCTGCGATGCAAGAGACTCTCAATCGATTTCTGGATCGGGAAGATACCCTAGAGAAGGGACAGACTACCCACTCCAGTATTCTTGGGCTTCCCTGGTGGCTCAGTCAGTAAAGAATCTGCCTGCAACACAGGAGACCTGGGTTGGGAAGATCCCCTGGAGGAGGACATGGCAACCCACTCCAGGATTCTTGCCTAGAGAATCCCCATGGACAGAGGAACCTGGTGGGCTGCAGTCCATGGGGTCACATAGAGTCAGACACGACTGAGCGACGAAGCACATACAGTGATAATGCTGCCATGAATATGAAGGTACAATATCTCTTTAAGCTCCTGCTTTCAATTCTTTGGGGTATATACTCTCTAGAAGTGAAATTTCTTTTTCTCCACATCCTCCTCCAAACTTGTTGTTTTCTATTTTTGTTTGTTTAATAATAGTCATTCTAATGGGTTTGAAGCATTGTGGTTTTGCTTTGAATTTCACTAATGATTAATGTACAGCATCTTTTCATATGCTTAGTAACTGTAGAATTTTTTTGGAGAAATGTCTGTTTAAAACGTCTTTTGCTCATTTTTAATCAGTTTTTTTCATTGTTGTAAATGATTTATTGTTCTTTTTACACTCTTGATGTATGATTTGCAAATATTTTCTCACACTTTGTTGGTTGCCTTTTCACTCTGTTGGTAGTTTCCTTTGACACAGACATTTCTAACTTTGAATGAAGTCTAACATATATTTTTGTTGTTGTTGCTGGCCTGTGCTTTTTTTGCCATCATACCCAGGCTTTCTTCCTTTTAATAAATATGGAAAGCTCTTTCTGACACTCATAGGAAAATGCAAAGGATCCCAAATAACAAATGAGCTTACGATAAGGCCTCAATAATCCAGACATTAGTACTGGCCTAGAAATATGTACATAGCTTGATGGAACAGAATACAAAGTCTAGAAACTGACCCTCGTTTAAAAAGTCAATTAATAGCAACTTAATGTAGAAAGGAAATGCTTGCCAGAAATTTATTAGAAAATTGGTGCTAGAAAACTAGAAATCCACATGGGATAATAAACAAACCTTCCTTAACTCTACCTGAAGTTAAACAAAAATTAACTTCAGATGAACCACATAATCTCAATATAAAAGATAAATCATAAAGCTTTTAGAAGAACACAAAGATAATTTTTGTGACCTGGACCTAAGCAAAGACTTCTTAGATAGGACACAAAGGTAATAATCATAAAGTAAAAAGTTGCTAAACTGAACTTAGTAAAATTAGTAATTTCTGCTCTCTAATATCATTAAAAAATGAATAAGCAGGCCATAGATAAAGATTGTATGTTTGAAAAACATGTATTTGCAAAATAAAGAGTATATTAAAAACTCATATAAACTCAATACTAAACATACAACCCAATTTTTTTTTAATAAGCAAAAGAATTAGCTCACAAAGGAAGATGTACAAACAGCCAGTGAGCATATAAAAATGTGCTCAACATTATTATACATCAGGGTAATGCAAACTAAAACAACAGTGACATTCCCTCACACATTCATTAAAATGGCTGAAATCAAATAAAAACTAAACATGCCATTTATATGTTCTATAAGAAGTAACTTCAGGGGAAAAAAAATAAAGTGGTTGCCTTTGAGAAGAGGGACACGACTCTTGAGAGTGATAAAAACTGTTCTACGTCTCAACAGAAATGGGGGTTACATAAGCACATCATAAAAATTTTTGTTACATGCTTTTCTTAAAATTCACCAATTTATTCATTTAACATTTATGCATTTCACTGTTCGTAACTTAACCACACACACACACACACACACACAAGCAACTACTGAACTTAACAGATTTATTTTTTGCAATGGTTGGGGCTGGCAATTCTGAAACTACTTCCTATATATTCTAAGCTTGAGCAAATAGGAAAATATATTGTCCTGAAATCTAAACTGGATAAGACAACTTATAAGTACATTTTTATATTTCTATGAAATATTTCTGTGAAATATTTCTATTTCTATAAAAATGTTTCTATGAAACTATTTCAGCTCGTTACATCATTAATTCAGAATTTACAACCTTTGGAATGCTTAACTATTGTTTCTGTAAGTAGTTTACAGAGTCTAGATTTAAAAACACTGAGCAAAGCACATGTAACTAGACTTCTATACAGATACAGCCATTTTGCTTACTTCAATTTTAATGTCTGTTGTCTACATCAAAATTATTAAGATCATATTTTGTCAAAATATCTATTTAAAAAATATATCAGATTGGGTGACACATAATGAAACTTTAAATAGTTGCAATGTTTACATTTTTCCTACTTATCTTTGATTAAAGTGAAAGTCACCCAGTCGTGTCCGACTCTTTGCAACCCCATGGACTATAGCCTGCTAGGCTCCTCTGTCCATGGAATTTTCCAGGCAAGAATACTGGGGTGGGTTGCCATTTCCTTCTCCAATCTTTGATTAAAAAAAGAAAGAAAAATATCTTTGTAAATCAGTGCTCAGGCTGACTTCTTTATACATTCTAGCATTTTTCATATATTAAATGCTGGCATTCTTATAGTTTTAATTCTGGTATTAAACTGATTGAATTAGGCTTTTTTTTTTTAAGTTAATACAAATAAGTAACCAGGTCTTCAAAAATTATAATAAACTTTCAAAACTAAAGTAGACCTCACTAGGTTTTTTTTTTAAGATCAAAAAGCTTAAAAATCAATTGTCTGTTAAATAAAATGAAAATTTAGAAATATTTTCTCAAAATATGAATATAATGATGTTAAACTCTCCAGAATATGACAGAAATACGTTTCTGAAGTCTATTCAATTTTAATTTTACTTATGCATAAGGTGATGTTCGGAGAAGGCAATGGCACCCCACTCCAGTACTCTTGCCTGGAAAATCCCATGGACGGAGGAGCCTGGTAGGCTGCAGTCCCTGGGGTCGTGAAGAGTCAGACATGACTGAGCGACTTCACTTTCACTTTTCACTTTTATGCATTGGAGAGGGAAATGGCAACCCACTCCAGTGTTCTTGCCTGGAGAATCCCAGGGATGGGGTTGCACAGAGTTGGACACGACTGAAGTGACTTAGCAGTAGCAGTAGGTGATGTTGTTTGGTATTCATATCAGAATTTCCTCGAAAATCTGTTTCTATAAACTATTTCTTATAATGGTTATTCAAAAAGCAAATGTAAAGGTTTTTTAAGCAGTTAAAAAACCTAAGAAAAGGAAGTTTCAAGTCATAATTATACTCCTCTGTTTAAATTTTCAAATAATTTCTAATGCTTCATCAGTTTGATTTAGAACACTACACCTACCTTCCCTTTTGATGCGAACCTTGTTAAAAAATTAGCAAATTTCCTCAGGCTATGAGTTACAGAAAGTCTATATGTCTTTCAACATCTTGATGTGCTACTTTATCTTTGCCTTTTATGTAAAATTAGATTTTTATATCAGATTTTATATTTTTAAGCCTATTTTATATTAAAAACAACAATTAGGAAGATTTAATATCTGGCCAATGATTCTGTAACGCAACCTCCTATGAAGTGTGGAAGCCATTAACTACCACAGGGAGGAGCTCTTTGCTCAGTGACTTGGAGTAAGAACAGGAGAGCTAGAAGGATATGTAAAACATAGACTGTGCCTTCTAGATGGCCATACTTGCAAGAGAGAAAAGTCAAGTAATATTACAGCACTAACAGCATTGAGCTTCAAAAAGAGATATATCACACAGGACATAAGGGTGACATGAGGGGATATATGTTACTACATATAATTGAAAAAAGTATTAGACCTCCAAGCTTTGGAAACAATCCTTTAGAATACAGCAATTTGTACTACACCAATCACTGACTCAGGGTTACAAAACAAAACAAAACAAAACATTAAAACCTATCCTTAAAAAAAATAAAAAAAAAAAATAAAAAAACCTATCCTTGAAACTGTTGGTAAAAGTAAGGAATAGAAACAGAAGATTAGCCAGAAATGTCTTTGTGCAGGAAATGTTTTTAATAATTTGAAATTTATTAGAAGACAAATCATTTTAAAATTTCTTTGTTTCTAATTTACAAGTATCCAAATAATATACATTTGCACCATCACTTGACATTCCTACATAAATATGGAAATTTTATCATTAAGACTGATTACTATGTGATAAACTACAGAAGAAATGATAAATTGAAAGCGTATAATCAAAATAAATCATTCTAAATATTTCAGTTAGTCAGTCAGTCAGTTCAGTTGCTCAGTCATGTCCGACTCTTTGTGACCCCATGGTCTACAGCACGCCAGGCTTCCCTGTCCATCACCAACTCCCAGAGTTTCCTCAAACTCATGTCCATTGAGTCAGTGATGCCATCCAACCATCTCATCCTCTGTCATCCCCTTCACCTCCCACCTTCAATCTTTCCCAGCATGAGGGTCTTTTCAAATGAGTCAGCTACTCACATCAGGTGGCCAAAGTACTGGAGTTTCAGATTCAACATCAGTCCTTCCAATGAAGACCCAGGACTGATTTCCTTTAGGATGGACTGACTGGATCTCCTTGAAGTCCAAAGGACTCTCAAGAGGCTTCTCCAACACCCCAGTTCAAAAGCGTCAATTCTTTGGCGCTCAGCTTTCCTTATAGTCCAACTCTTACATCCATACATCACTACCGGAAAAAACATAGCCTTGACTAGACGACCTTTGTTGGCAAAGTAATGGCTCTGCTTTTTAATATGCTGTCTAGATTGCTCATAACTTTTCTCCCTAGGAGTAAGCACCTTTTAATTTCATGGCTGCAATCACCATCTGCAGTGATTTTGGAGCCCAAAAAAGTAAACTCTGTCACTATTTCCACTATTTCTCCATCTATTTGCCATGAAGTGATGGGACCAGATGCCATGATCTTAGTTTTCTGAATGTTGAGCTTTAAAGCCAACTTTTTCACTCTCCTCTTTCCCTTTCATCAAGAGGCTCTTTAGTTCTTCTTCACTTTCTGCTGTAAGGGTGGTGTCATCTGCATATCTGAGGTTATTGATATTTCTCACAGCAATCTTGATTCCAGCTTGTGCTTCTTCCAGCCCAGTGTTTCTCATGATGTACTCTGCATATAAGTTAAATAAGCAGGGTGACAATATACAGCCTTAACGTACTCCTTTTCCTATTGGGAACCAGTCTGTTGGTCCATGTCCAGTTCTAACTGTTGCTTCCTGATCCGCATACAGGTTTCTCAAGACACAGGTCAGGTGGTCTGGTGTTCCCATCTCTTTCAGAGTTTTCCACAGTTTATTGTGATCCACACAGTCAAAGGCTTTGGCATAGTCAATAAAGCATAAATAGATAGGAGCAGATACACCACGCCCAAGGTCAGGAGCGGCAGCTGCACTGCTGGACTGGCAGTGAGGAGATACCCCATGTCCAAGGGCAAAGCAGAAGCCCCAGCAAGATGGTAGGAGGGGCAAATTTACGTTTAGAATCAAACCCCATTCCGGCCAGAGATGCTCAGAGGGCTCAAATAAACCGTGTGCGCACCAGGACCCAGGGCCCCACAGAGACTGAGACAGAACTGTGTTTGAGTGTCTCCTGTGGAGGTCTGGGTCTGCAGTGGTCTGTCGCAGGGACAGAGGTTCTGGGTGCAGCAGACTTGGGTATGGCATAAGCCCTCTTGGAGGAGGTCGCCATTAACCCCACCACAGAGCTGCCAGAACTGACATAGGACTGGGAAATAGACTCTCGGAGGGCACAACAGAAACCTGCGTACCAGGACCCAGAAGAAAGGAGCAGTACCCCACAGGAGACTGCCCCGGACTTGCCTGTGGGTGTCCGGGTGTCTCCGGCAGAGGAGTCACCTGCTGCAGGGTCGGTGGTGGCCTGCTGCAGGGTTGGGGGCACTGAGTGCAGCAGTGCGTGCAATGGATCTTTTGAGGGAGGTCACCTCTATCTTCATTGCCTCCATCATAGTTTGGCCCCAGGTAAATAGCAAGGAGGGAACACAGTTCCACCCATCAACAGAAAATTGGATTAACGATTTACTGAGCATGGCCCTGCCAATCAGAACAAGACCCAGTTTCACCCTCAGTCTCTCCCACCAGGAAGCTTCCATAAGCCTCTTATCCTTATTGATCAGAGGGCAGACAGACTGAAAACCACAATCACAGAAAACTAACCAATCTAATCATATGTACCACAGCCTTGTCTAACTCAATGAAACTATGAGCCAGGCCGGGTAGGGCCACCCAAGACAGACAGGTCACGGTGGGGAGCTCTGACAAAACGTGGTCCACTGGAGAAGGGAATGGCCAACCACTTCAGTATTCTTGCCTTGAGAACCCCATGAACAGTATGAAATATTTTAGGCAATCTATTAAATGTAGTCAATTATTATTAAGAAAAATGAAACTAAGTTTTATTTTTTTTAAGTACTTTAAAACAATCTATTAGTATTTAAAGTGATCTTATGTTCTATGAACATAGAGTTACAAATAAGATTTGCTCTCTTAGTCTAATCGAATCTCTGGGGAATAAAACACCCCTTACTATGACCCAGGCAATCTATAAACCTCCAAAAAGCTCAAACAGGAAAGGTAATTATAAATTGAAAAATCTGAATTATCACAAAGACCAATATTTGACATAATTGATAAATATGAATTTGTGTTTGTGTTCCTAGTAACTTATGATACCATCAAATTGTTTTGAGGAAGGCACTCAGAAGCCAGATGTTTAAAATGCCAAATAAATAAAAGTGCTAATAACAGTGTTAAGAGACCAAATAAACATCCTAACCCTGTAACCAAAATGGTTCAATACCTATATAATTTGCCATATACTCAAACAAGGAAGAGAATATAGTAAACATTTAATGGTTTAGACTTAGCTATAAAAGTAAAACAGCTGCACAGATCATTTCCTACCCTCAATGCTTCTAAGTAATGGCCACAATACAAGGTAAAACCAAAGATGTTATTTAAGAGGACAATGGATTTTAAGGATCTTCATTTTAGGAGAACTTCTTCCTCTCTCCTATCTCCCGTTAAGTAATAATATGTGTCCCACTGAGTTTACACAATTAAGATAAAATTTGAAGCCTAAAATTTTGGTCTTATTCCTAATTTGATAGTTTGACAAAGATGTTTGGAGAACAAAAGCCAACCTACCTCTAAAATTTATCTTTTGAAAATAAAATATGTTCAAGAATAATAATCACTTTATTTCTTTTACATTAATATATCAAGTAACAATTCAACTTTGTGATTCCTAGTCCTTTACCTAATCCACATAAAAAACCACTGCTCTTTAGCAACATGAAAGTAATCCTCCTTTATTAAGTTCTTTAAACATTTTATCATATACTGAGTGAACAATTTGTTCTAGGAATAAATTAGAATAGTAAATGTTTTTAAATTAATTCAGCAAAGAATAATGTCACTACTCATATGGCAAAGTCACTCATTTGCCACGCATTTACTGAGAATTAAATGTCCCAGGAACTGAGGAAGCAAAACCAAGTAAGATATCACTAAGAGCTCAAAAGTATCTCCAACAAGGAACATTCATAGCAAAAAGATAAATATCCCCAAAGACCTCATAATTTGAAGACAGTTTCAATTTGCCCTTTAGCATTTAATTGCACTAAATAACATAGAGGAATATATTTTCAATTGGAAACTTTCCAGCTAAATTTTAATTAAGTTTAAAAGTAGATGGCAAAAAAGGAAGCACTATTTTTTTTTTAATTCATATAATAATGTAAACCATCTTTCATCCTTAAGACACTGATAATTTTCATATTTCCCATGTTTAGAAGAAATAGTTGGTCAAATCATTTTGGGTACCATGTTTCAACAAATTCAAATTTTTTGTCTCCCTATTCCAAGAATAATCATATACAAAAACAGGACAAGCACATTCTCTGAAAGGTAAAAAAATATGCATTAGTATTATTAATGTAACATATTTACCAACTAGAACCCTTATTTCAGAGCACACATACATGTATTCTTTGAATTATGAAGTATTAATAATACCACTGCCCTACTATCTTATACAGAATAACTCACAAAGCTTGTAATGGAGCACAGCATGATTGTGGTCATGTACAAGAGAGGAAAAAACCAAGACACACAAATTCTAAATTGCTTGTCAAAGAATAACATTTGGAACCTACTATTACAGGTAATTGACAAATTGAATGCAACTTTCTCATGATATTAAAAAAAATTATACATATAAATTAACATATACACATTTACAAATAACTGAAAAAGCCAGGAACATCATAAGAACTTTTTATATAGCCTGAATTACATAGAGAAGTGTGGTTTCAAAATCAAAGCTGCTGAACAGCCGATTCCAGTGAGTCATGTACATTAGTTCAAAGTAACCTGAGAAAATACAGTATATTCAACATAATATTAGTAATTAAATTATGACCCAAGAAGTTTAATTTTATAAGAGGACTTAATAAACATATATAATAAATAATATGACCAAGCACTGAAATATATCTTCAGGGAAATAAAAGGTTAATTTAAAATGTCTTAAAAGTAAAGTTAAAAAAATAGCATGTGTACATATTTAAGATGCAACTTAATCATAAAAGTGTGGGTTTTGGGGAGAGGGGTTTGCAAACAATGATGGTACCAATTACAAAATAAGAGAGATCTTAGGGGAAATGGTAGATACTGGCTTATAAGCATACCTCTTTAAACACATGAAATTCTACATAAAATTCTTCTTTAACCCAAGAGCAATGTGCTTAAACTAAATGTGTGTGTATGTGTATATAAAATATAGATAAAATATATATATGTATTTTTAAAGAACAATCACATTAGAACTATAAAACATTTTATGGCAAGGCTTTATATCCAGCTTATTTTGTTCTCAGAGCATTATTAAGATATAATGTTTATAAAACACTTAATTCCCTCTTCATTACCTCTAAAATCATTGCAGAAAATCTAATATTATCTGCTTAACAAGGCAACACTAAGGAAGAAGATTTGTATATCCATCATTTCTAGATTAACAAAAATATCTTTACCTTCCAGAAGGCTTTCACAAAAATCCGACACTGGAATGTTATAATAATGCAAATGAGGATGAAAATTTTATAATAGGAACTGATTAAATAAATGAGAGGAAAGGCTAATAATAGTAAAAAATGTTTATCAAGAATCAAAGAAAGATGATACTTATTTTTTCTTTTTTAAGACAACTATAAAATATTGTCCTGGAGATACTCTTGTTATAAAGTGGTTTTTAAGATGAAAATTGTATTTACTTCTTAGGTTCTTTTTTTCAAATACATGACCCAATAAATAAAATAAAAACCTGACAAAAACATATAGAGTCTATAGCAAAAAGGCCTGCATCAGTCTACTATCTTAAAAAAATAGATAGGATGTAGATATTTACATAGATTTTAATAGTTATAAAAAGAATAACCAGCTCTCTTAACTATTGCTTCCAAATAATCATGCCCCACAATGCCACTCTCAACCCCCAAGGGTATTTTCTTCTAGACTGAATTTTTGTTCATTATGTAAGAGTGCTTTTACATTTTTTCTTTTATTTATTTGTTGTTTTATGCATTCCAGTATGTTATGCTTATGCTTGGGATTTCTTTTTTTATATAAATCAGAAAATCATGTTGTGATGAGAATTATTCATGGGTCTCTTCTGATACTGCAACTAATTTACCCTAAACTTAAACAAGCTTAATCTCCAGGAAAGCTCTCATGATATTCTACATAAACTATTTCAAAAAACAGTGGTCTAATAATACAGACTTTTTCAAGTTTGCTGAAGCATTTTTTATTTCTTCACTGGAATTTATACTTTTTCTATCTCAATGATGGCATAAAGAAGTCATGAAATCTAAAACCACATGCCTTTAATTTAAGAAATTAAAACAAGCAAATTATACTTCTAATGACAAATAAATGACATCATTTTGGAAGCAAATATTTAAAATCTTATAAAGGTATTAATACACATTAACTAATAATTTTTGAATCATTTAATTTCTATGCCATAAATTAGTCAGGGGTTTATCAAAAGACAATGTTTGAAGGAAATCAGAAAGTGCTCCCATAACATACTAAAAAATTCTTTGTGACTCCGTCCTTTGAAAGAGGATACCTCTTTTTAGATGAGGTCTCCTTTTTATCACCCACCCACTGCTTCATCTCACTGAAAGCAGCACAATTTCATCATTTCAGCAAGAGAGGCAAAGGGCTAAAATTAGCAGTTTCTGAACCCTCAGGAATAGCCACTATGCCATATCACCTGAGATTCCTGATTAGATTATGTCTGATTAAAAAAAAAAAAAAAAGTAACAAAACAAAACAAAGAAACAAAGAAGAAAACAAAACAGAAAACAAAAAATATCTATCTAGGCCATCTTTTCACCTTTCTTTATTTCATAAGAGAGAAGCATTTAACACATTTTTTTTGAAAAATGAAAAAGTACTAACAAAGCTCGTGTCAATAAAAAGTATTTCTTGTCATTACTGCTAAAAAACTTACCAACTTTTATATGCTAACAAAACTCAGTAATTTTATTGCTTTATAAGATAAAACATAATAACCTTAGCTCAAAGAGTATAGATCAAATTATTTTTGTGGCCTCTATCTATATATAGAACATAGTCAACTTCTCATGTCGAGGGAAAATTAATTCTCTTTTGTTCAAAATCCAGACTATCACTCTTAACTATATCTAAATCCAGAGAATAACCATGTGTAGCACATTGGATGAAACTTATTTCTGATGTACTTTTTTCACTAAATAAGATTTTAAGAAAGGTCCTATACTGTGATTTTTCCCCCCATTATGTCTGTGATGAAAGAATGATTAGGATGGAACCTTAATCCCCTAAAGACAAAGTCTCAGCATCCAGCTTACCTGACAAGATTTTCATTGTCTCCAGTTCCCTTGCAAGTTGCACATTCAGTTCGTAAATCTTCAGCCTTGGGCTTCTTTTGTAACACAGACTGCCTTTGTCTTCTCTCTCTAGGAACTCTTTCCTGTCATACATGGAAGAAACAAAATATAAAATCACGATATGAGGAAAACAGAAATAATTTTAAGCAAGGAAGTTTCTCAAAGTTTAAACTATGCAAAATATGCTTAACTTATTCCAACCTCATGTTTTTCTTCCTCAGGAATGAAGCTTCGTTTTCGTCCTCTGGTTCTCTAAAAGAAAAGAAAGAAAGAAAGAAAAATCCACAAAAATATCCAATGTTTAATTAACAGTAAAAATAAATTTTCTCGGTTAAATGTTACTGTTTAGGTTAAGCACTTGGAAAGTTAGCAGCACTTCTAATTAATGCAGTACTTGCTCTATTGCACTTTGTTACAATTTATATCACAGAAAATAAAAATATGACAAATTAAGTACAGCCTACAGTAACAGTGCTTTACTTTTAAATAAAAAATATCTAAAAAGAAAAATAAGCTACAAAATTAGCTTGAAGATTTATGAACACCATAGATGTCATACTATGATGATTTATGAAGAACATTTAAACTTTCATAACTTACCATATATGACTTCTAGAGCTAAACCTGGACTCACACTACATCTATTGTATGCCTCTGTGTGTGTGTGTATGTTTGTGTGCTGCACAAACATGTCTGAGTAACAAAGAATCAATTTTTAATAGCTATGAAACAAGTGGGAGGCAAAGGTCTCAGATGTCTCCCAATCCAGTTAAAATAAAATTAACTAAAACATGGTATAGGTGACTTGAGCTTATTTATTTAAAATTCTTAAAATTTATACCCTGTATTTCAGAATACATTTACCATGTCAAAGACAACATTCGTATGTTTTAAAGTAATACAAGTACAATAGTATTTGCAGCCCATATGTTAAAAATCTTGACCCATGTAGCACAGACTCTGGAGATTTATAATTCTCATGTGAAGATCACTGTTCTTAAGAGAGAATGAAGAGAAAGGAGGAACTGCTTTCAAAAATTACTTTGTCTGACTGCTGAGATCAAGGAACATTATTCCCAAGTTATAGTAGACACCAAACAATTCTAAATTACTGTCATTTCAATTTTCCAGAGTACCAAGTCACTTGTTATTTAGTACCCTGGCCAACTACATCCTGTTTAATCTGCCCCTCGAGGAGAAGGGGGCAACAGAGGATGAGATAGTTGAATGGTATCATTGACTCAATGGGTATGAGTTTGAGCAAACTCAGGGACATAGTGAAGGACAGGGAAGCCTGGCCAGCTGCAGTCCATGGGATTACAAAGAGTCTGACACAACTGGGCAACTGAACAACAGATAAGCAAGAGTTAACTAAATCAGTCATTTAAAATAAGTAAATTTAAAGACAACATATTCAATTACATTTATACTGTCGATCAGTATATTTTGATTATATTATAGAAGAAATTAGGAAGAAAAAGTAAGGTACTCAGGGAAAGGTTTCAAATGCAGTCCACATTGGACATGACTGGGTGACTGAGCGCACATACATCTAATTTTAATTCCAAAGAATTAGTACTAAGCCTTGCTTCTCAAAATATGAATCATGGTTCATAAGCACTGGCATCCACTGGGAGTTAGTTAGAAATGAAGAATCTCATGCCCACAACAACACACTGAATTAGAACTTGTCTTTTCACAAGATCCTCAAGTCAGTCATACACACATTAAAGTTTGAAAATAGCCTTTAATATTGACAACACTTTCCCAAGTTCTAATTAAAACCTTAACGGCTAGCTCTTTGTATAGTCATCTTTCCCTTCTACGGCATTCCTTCCTTTTATGCTTCAAATTCTGTCCCCATACACAATTTCTCCCAAAACTGATAAGGACCATGTCATATTCATCTTTACAGACCCAATCAAACTAAATATAATGCATATTACATAGAAATTCAATAAATTTGTTTAAAATAAAACAAATATAAGTATTTGGATTGAAACTACAAATGAATACACCAGATAATACAAATAACACTGACAAAAAGGATAAATTATTGTTCCCTTCTCTAATAATCTATTTTCAATTTGCAAAAATTATGCATAGAGCCATTTCAATAAGGTGATCAAAATTAATCACCACTATCAAAGGAAAAATATAAAAATTACTTATTTTATTTCTATGAACATCTAAAGAATGTTCAAAGGCCTTCACACATTTCCATATTTCTCTTCATTCAACCCATCTTTTGTTGAGTCATCTAGTTTTTGAATCATCTACTCATTGATTTAATTTTTAAAGTATATATATCAATTCTCCAAGTTCATGTTCGCAGTTCTTTTAAAAATATATAATTATTTACCATTTCTGATTAATACTTCAAATTTTCAAACATCTGGTTTGATTCCATCAATTGGAAGCTTTACATACCTATGAAAGAGCTAATCTTTAGGTAGGTTGGTAAGAAGTCCAGGGCCCTCAAGGAGGAAGGGGTCCAGGGCCCTTGAGGAGAAAGGCGTCTGGGGCTCTCAAGGAGGAGAAAAGGACAAAGATTTTTTTCCTACATAGCTTTGTCTTAGTCAATATAACAATCTATCTTGCTCAAGGACATGTTTCTCCTTAACAAGAACCTTGTGACTAATCTTGTTATCTTAAGACATATATTGTGGCATATTGTGGGAGTGGGTCTGGTGAGACCTTTCTATTGTTAGTTCTAACCCTGTTAATTTAAGATGTATGCTGTGGGAGCCGGTCTGGTAAAAGTATATAAGGCCTTGATAAGATTAGTGAGTTGGATGCACTATCCTTCCCCTTTCTGATGTCTATGTCAAAAACTTTCTCTCCCTTTTTATACTTTAATAAAACTCTGCTACACAAAAGCTCCTGAGTGATCAAGCCTGGTTCCTGGTCCTGAAACTAAACCTTCTTTGGAGATCACAAGTCTGCTGCAATTACCATCATAAAGCATAATGCCACACTGATCCTATCTCACAACCACAGTTACATATCTCTACATTTATAAATTCTGTTTTATATTTTATGAAAGTAGTATTTTTAAGTGAATAAACATTTATAATTATCTAAGTCATTTTAACTTAAGTGTATATATTACAAGAAGGTAATCATTTATGTATTCCTGTAGTAATTTTAAATAACTAAATACAAGAAACCAACATAAATAATTTCTAGCCAGAAAAACAAGGTTGTTACTAGCAACATCAAATTATAGCATCTTAGAATTCTGAGAAAGCAGGTCACAGAAGTAACTTGATCAGCTGTGATCACACAGCTGATAACTGACTGAAGGTGAACTTCAAACCCAGGTCTCACAACTCTCAATTCAGTGATTTTTCTTGCATGATAAATCCAAGATTAATAATTTAATCCCACATAGAGATGAGTAAAACTATCAAAAGAAAGCAAATGTCTTATTCTCACTTGATAGTTAAATAAACTAACACTCTGACGTCTAAATGAAGTTCTTACATTTTGAAACACGTAAATGAGACAAAAGAGACAAATCTACCCAAAGGAGAGGAGACCTCAATACCTCAAGCTGACTCTATGTTCCACCCGATTTGGTACCCCATACATACAATGACTAACATGATCCGTTACCAAAGTGACTTATAGCAAGCTTCTTTAGCAAATATAACTAGCATTTCCAAAAGTTAAAAATAAGAGGATTTAATCCAAACAGAATGCTTCACAATATCAAGTCCCTCAGCCAAGAAAATACTGAGAGTAGTGGGTTTTCCCCCTAGTTTTAACGACGTGCCAGCAACTGTAACTGTTGTAACTCACGCCAGTCTACAAACATAACAGACAAAATGTGTTAAACATGGTATCTTTAGTGAATCAAAAACGTAAGGGGAGTTAAAAAGGAGGAGAAATGACAGGAAAAACAAAAAGTTTGCCTCATCCAACAAGTTTAAATAATCCAAGAGCTTGCCGCATCTTAGATGTACATAAGTATTCATAACCAGGTGGTCATTTCATGGTATACATTGAGCCTGACACTACTTTAAGAGAGAAACAAGATAAAGCAGAAGGGAGAACATAGTGCATGGGAGAAGGAAAAAAATTACTTAACAAGTATGTGCTTTAGATCTTAACACAGATATATTGTCTAGATGTTCCAAATGATTGAAAGGTTATTTCCAAATTGTGCTTCCTTTTCAATTATTACACTCTTAAAAGTAAATGAAAGTTTGAAAATCATTCCAAATCTTAACACGCTCCTATGTTTTTCTTCTTTGTTGTTTTTGAAGAACTTTATTTGCTCAGGGAACACTGACTTTCTGAGCTGCTTAGATCAGCTCAGCCAGACCTGGCTCTATCCGTCTTTGACACATTTACTTGAAAACAGGAGTTAATAAAAACACCCACAAAGAGTGGCATAATATTAGAGACAATGTATCTAAGTTAGGAAAGAATAAAACATTTGTAGCTATAAGCATCATTTTAATAGCACATTCATCTGAAATAAATATTTCAGTAACTTCACTCATTTGGACTAATAAACATGTAACAAATTTTAATTAATTAAATTAATCCTGGGTTATTTTAATTTATAATTAAGTCCGATGTACGATTATTTTCCCAAGGTTAGAATGACTCACTTCACAAATGAACTAAATTTAAAACTAAAAGACAGTGTCTCAACATCTTTGACATCATTAAGATGGATTTCACATAGTCATTTGTGCACTGATTTCTCTGTTTGACACACCTTTTTGATGACAAATCATCATTTACACAGATGACAATAAATAAGCCACATGTGGTTAGACAAAACGAAGAATGCCTTCCTATGTAATTTATATATAAAAAGATAAAATGCTTATTTATTAACAAAATTCAAAATTCAATGTTAATTGGGACAATTAAACCTTGAAAAACCTCTGTCACGCTGAAATAGCTTCAGATTTATGCTGAGGAATAAATGTCAGGGCTGTCTTGCACTGTTCAAAATGCTTCAATGAAATACATATACAGCATATATTTTTTTTCCCTTAAAAATAAGTATTTGTTTTCCAATTAAAAAATACATTAAAAACAATCATATATTAAAACTCATAAAATATTCAAAAGAAAAATGTTATACACATAAACAATGTGTGAACAAAGCACCATCTGTTTCTGTTGGCTATAGGCATACAACAGATGGAATGGTGATCACCAAAAATGAGTGTTTTCCCTTCTTGTCAACTGACTAGAGTTTATTTTTACCTAATTTATATTAACCAGGTTGGGAAAATAGGTGGAAAATAAAAAGAATATCATGACTAGTTTCACTTAACACTATAAATAAAATAACCACAAGCCTAAAAAGGTAAAATAAAAGCTACATTTTATATAACAAATGTTTCTGTAACACCCTTCTCATAGGTAATGGCATATTCAAAATAAGGAAAGTCCTGAAGCTCCACCTAGTCCTGTTCTCTTTATTTCATACACCTGGAAATAAATAAAAATGATGAATTTCCAAAAGGCAAAAAGCGTAACAGCAGCCTGTGGGTTCTGAACATGATTACTTGACATAAGGACACCCGCAGTGGCTCTCTTCCAAGTAGCCAAGGTGAATTAAGCATGGTTTAGTTCACCAAAAAATTTTTTGCCTAGGTTTCTTCTAAGGATCTACAACAGACACACAGATTATATAATCTGTTTAGTACTTCAGAGGTCGCCTTGGGTGTGATAATAAACTAAGAAATAACTCTGATATCTAAAGCCCAGGTACATAATCCTTTCTTCCCAGAACTATATTAATTAATCAAAATCATTAGCATAAGATAACAAATTAAGACTTGGGCAAGGAATGCCTAGTTGCCTTTAGTCATTTCAATAGGGCTGAATCCAATGTTTCTATTATTTCTACTAACTAGCATCTAAAAATTGTATGTATGAAAAACATATTCCAGATTTTAAAATTTTCTGTTAAAATAGACTATACAACAGACATAAAACATATGTGTATGTGTAAAACTATTTTAAAAACAAACAAAAGCAGACTCTCAGATATTTGATTATCTTTCAAATGAAGCTTGCCACTTATAACAGACTACTGATTTGTTAAGTGAAATGGAAAACAGATTAACTGTGTTTAAGTCTATTTCTAGAATAATGATCTAAAAAGGTGAATTCTGAAATAAACATGGCTTCAGTCAAAGCTGCTAAAAAGTACTTTGACATTTTACTGCATTTATCTTTCCAAAAAAGGAGATACATAAAACAATATGAAAATGTATGAGACAGAAAGAAAGATCTGACAACTTCAAAGAGAGAAGAAGATGATACATTGTGTGTCAGAGGATGGAGAGATAGTCCCAACAAGCCCCTGTGGCACTTGTATAAAAGATGAAAAGTCACCAGATGACACAGAGTGTATAGAAAACGAAAAGAAAATATGAAAGCTTTCAAGTTACATTAAAGTTATTAGAAAATATGCCAAAAAGTACAAACATCAATTTTAAAGTAACTTCAAAAGGAACACGGGTAAGCTAATTTATATTTTCTTCAAAAGTAATTTCCTTGCCTAAAAGCAAGTGAAAAGTTTCTACATTAAAAAAAAAAATGCAGAGAAAATGTCTAAATAACAAGATACTTAAAGGGAAGGCTGCCTTTCGAGTAATTCTATAGTTTCACCAAAGAAATATGATTAAGACATACAAGGAGAAACAAACTAACTCCCTTCCTAACAATTAAGGGCTAGGGAAAAGACTTTCAAAGTATAATAAGCTTCTGATACATAGCAAAAGTGGAAAAGGACTCACTGGTAAAACACACACTAAGTACCTACTGTAATAGGTAACAAACACACAGCGGTGAACAGGACAGCCTCTGTCCATTTGGGTTCAGAACAGATAATTAAATGTATAATTATAAATTTGGAAAGGGCAACGAAGGTGAAGCATAAAAATGAAGTCACACACTGTGCAAATCTTTAATCAAAACTCTTCTAAAATTCAAGTCAGCCATAATTTATACTCTTAATAATGATACAAAGTTGATATAAAACTACATTCACCTTAAAGATGGGTATGGAGAAAATGCCTAACAAAATTGGAAAAAAATCATTCTCGAAGGAACACACTTACATGTGACACCGGTGACCTCAGGAAAGAATGGAAAAAGAAAGAGTTCAGATAGGCAAGAAAAAAGAATCAAGGACAGCAGCAAACACATTACTAAAATAACAAAGGAGGTGGGAAAGATACTGGAATTGTAATGAAGGCATGAGGTACCTAGATACCCAGGTTGCTAAGTAACTGTGAGAATAAAGATGGTAATTGGATTAGAAATGTAGAAAAGAAACCCACAACATACTGAGGGCACATTAATTTACTTTTAATCATGATTATTTCATATACATGAATCTTAAAATTAAAATCAAATATTATTTCATATAATCTCTACTCAATGCAGAAAAGCCACGGTTATTCCAGATAACAAGGCAGAATGTTCCATATAAGACAGTTCTAATTATCAGTTCCAGTTTTACTATCCAAACATCCTAGCATTCAGGTAATAGAAGTTTAAATATTTAAAGATAAATGAACAGGTCTTTATTATGTAAAGAGTCTCTGTTCATTCATCTGTTAAGCTAATAAACATACCAAAAAAAAAAAATTATAAAGTAACAAGGGCAGCAAAATCAAATAACTTTATGGGAATAATCTTTCAACTAATTACTCCTCAGAGTACTTTTCCAGAACTTCATCACACTATCACATTAAGTTTTACTTTCTTAGATCATAAGAGCTAAAATTGAGGGATAATGGCAATAATGACACAGATTAATAATGCTTTACAACAGATCTATAATCTGTCACTTTTCATTTGTTTAGGAGTCCAACTACAACGTCATTTTTGCACTAGTAGTAGAAAACAGATAACAGAAAAGTAGAAGGGGCTGCATCATTTCTTTTTCTTTTAAAATATCAACAGTGTCATTAGCAAACAAAGAAATGCGTATCAAAACCACAATGACATACCCTAAGTGTTCCTGGGCTAAAATCAAGGTGTTGGCAGGCTGCATTCCTTTCTGGAGATTCTAGGAAGAGAATCACTTTGCTTGCTTTTCTATCTCCAAGAGACTGCCAGCATTCTTTGGCCCCTTCATCTACAAAGGCTGTACATCTCTGACTCATAGTCTACAGTCACATCTCCCTCTTACTTTCAGTTCAGCCATGTCCAACTCTTTACTACCCCATGGATTGCAGCACACCAGGCTGCCCTGTCCAACACTAACTCCCAGAGCTTGCTCAAACTCCCATCTATCGAGTTTGTGATGCCTTCCAACCATCTCATCCTCTCTTGTCCCCTTCTCCTCCTGCCTTCAATCTTTCCTAACAGCAGGGTCATTTCCAATGAGTCAAATTCTTCGCATCAGATGGCCAAAGTATTGGAATTTCAGCTTCAGCATCAGTCCTTCCAATGAATATTCAGGATTTCCTTTACGATTGACTGGTCTAATCTCCTTGCAGTCCAAGGGACTCTCAAAAGTCTTCTCCAACACCACAGTTCAAAAGCATCAATTCTTCGGTGCTCAGCTTTCTTTATAGTCCAACTCTCAAATCCATCAGAGAAGGCAATGGCAAGCCACTCCAGTACTCTTGCCTAGAAAATCCCATGAACGAAGGAGCCTGGTGGGCTGCAGTTCATGGGGTCACTACGAGTTGGACATGACTGAGAGACTTCACTTTCACTTTTCACTTTCACACATTGGAGAAGGAAATGGCAACCCACTCCAGTGTTCTTGCCTGGAGAATCCCAGGGACGGGGGAGCCTGGTGGGCTGACGTCTATGGGGCCGCACAGAGTCGGACACGACTGAAGCGACTTAGCAACAGCAGCAGCAGCATATCCATACATGACCACTGGAAAAACCATAGCTTTGACTAGACGGAGCTTTGTTGGCAAAGTAATGTCTCTGCTTTTTAATATGCTGTCTAGGTTTGTCATAACTTTTCTTCCAAGGAGCAAGTGTCTTTTAATTTCATGGCTACAGTCACTATCCACAGTGATTGTGGAGCCCAAGACAATAAAATTCTCTGTTTCCACTGTTTCCCCACCTATTTGCCATGAAGTGATGGGGCCAGATGCCACGATCTCCCACCAGAGACTGACCCAGACTTGCCCGTGAGTGTCCAGGAGTCTCTGGCAGAGGCATGGGTCGGCGGCCCGCTGCAGGGTCAGGGGCACTGAGTGCAGCATCGCACGCATGGGACCTTCTGAAGGGGGTCCCCATTATCTTCATTACCTCCACATTTTGGCCTCAGGTCAAATAACAGGAAGGGAACATAGCCCCCGCCCACCATCAGAAAATTGGATTAAAGATTTACTGAGCATGGCCCCGCCCATCAGAACAAGACCCAGTTTCCTCCTCAGTCAGTCTCTCCCATCAGGAAACTTCCATAAACCTCTTATTCTTTTCCATCAGAGGGCAGACAGAAGGAAAACCACAATCACAGAAAACTAACCAAACTGATCACATGGACCACAGCCTTGTCTAATTCAATGAAACCGTGAGTCAGGCCATGTAGGGCCATCCAAGATGGATGGGTCATGGTGGAGAGTTCTGACAAAACATGGTCCACTGGAGAAGGGAATAGCAAACCACTTCAGTATTCTTGCCTTGAGAACCCCATGAACAATATGAAAATGAAAAAGATAGGACACTGAAAGATGAACTCCCTAGGTCAATAGGTGCCCCATATGCTACAGATCAGTGGAGACATAACTCCAGAAAGAATGAAGAGACAGAGCCAAACCAAAACCAACACCCAGTTGTGGACATGACTGGTGATGGAAGTAAAGTCCAATGCTATAAAGAGCAATATTGCACAGGAACCTGGACTGTTAGGTCCATGAATCAAGGCAAATTAGAAGTAATCACACAGGAGATGGCAAGAGTGAACATCAACATTTTAGGAATCAGTGAACTGGATTAGGTGAATTTAACTCAGATGACCATTATGACTACTACTATGGGCAAGAACCCCTTAGAAGAAATGGAGTAGCCATCATGGTCAACAAAAGATTGAGCCCATATAATATTGTTTAATCTTCCCATCTCATGATCCATAACTTTAATTATATCTGCAAAGCCCCTTTTGCCAAGGTAACACATAAAAATGCTCTGGGGATTAGGACATGGACATCTTTGTGGGGATAGGGGAATTATTCTGCCTATAACACTGTGGAAATCAAATGTACACACTTAATGAGCTTATTAAAGCTCTCATTCTACAGATGGAAATGGGGCATTTAACAGTAGTAACACTTGAAAAATAAACCCCTAAGTATATTACAATCACATAAACTCGCATACTATTATTCTCAATGGTGAAAAACTAAAAGCATTTCCTCTAAGATCAGGAACAAGACAAGGATGCTCCCTCTCAACACTCTTACTCAACACAGTTTTGGAAGTCCTAGCTAAGGCAGTCAGAGAAGAAATAAAAGGAATCCAGATCAGAAATGAAGAAGTAAAACTCTATTTGCAGACAACATAATATTATACATAGAAAACCCAAAAGATACTATCAGGAAATTACTAGAGCTAATCAATGAACTTTAAGTAAAGTCACAGGATATAAAATTAATACACAGAAATCACTTGCATTCCTACACACTGACAATGAAAAATCTGAAAGCGAAAATAAGGAATCAGTCCCATATATCACTGCAACAAAAAGAATAAAACGCTGAGGAATGAACCTACCTAAGAGACAAAAGAGCTTATATACAGAAACTATAAGATGCTAATGAAGGAAATCAAAGATGACATAAACAGATGGAGAGACATTCCATGTTTCTGGGTTGGAAGAATCAATACTGTGAAAATGACTATACTACCAAATGCAATCTTTGGATTCAATGCAATCCCTATCAAATAACCAATGGCATTTTTCACAATAAGAACAAAATATTTCACAATTCATATGGAAACACATAAGACCCTGAATAGCCAAAGCAATTTCGAGAAAGAAGAATTTTGCTAGAGGAATCAGCCTTCCTGACTTCAAACTATACTACAAAGCTAAAGTCATCAAGACATATGGTACTGGCACAAAAACAGAACTATAGACCAATGGAATGAGATAAAAGTCCAGAGATAAACCCAAGCACCTATGGGTACCTTATCTTTGACAAAGGAAGCAAGAATATACAATGGAGAAAAGATAGTCTCTTCAATCAGTGGTGCTAGGAAAACCAGACAGCTACACTTTAAAAAATGTAATTAGAACACTGCCTAATACCATACACAAAGATAAACTCAAAATGGAGTAAAGATCTAAATGAAAGATCAGAAAGTATATAACTCTTAGAGGAAACACAGGCGGAACACTCTATGACATAAATCACAGCAATATCCCTATGACCTACCTCCTAGAGTAGTGGAAATAAATACAAACAAGTGGGATCTCATTAAACTTAAAAGCTTTTGCACAGCAAACTATAAACAAGGTGAAAAGACAACTCTCAGAATGGGAGAAAATAATAACAAATGAAACAACTGAGAAAGGATTAATTACCAAAATATACAACCCGCTCATGCAACTCAATACCAGAAAAACAATCCAATCAGAAAGTGGGCAGAAGATCTAAACTGACATTTCTCCAAAGAACCTATAGATGGCTAATAAACACATGAAAGGATGCTCAACATTGCTCATTATTAGAGAACCTACAGTAAGATATCATCTCACACCAATCACAATGGCCATGATAAAAAATTCTACAAATAATAAATGCTGGAGAGGGTGTAGAGAAAAGGGAACCCTGTTGTACTGTTGGTGGGAACATAAATTGATACAGTCACTATGAAAGACAGTATGGAGATTCCTTAAAAAACTAGGAATAAAACTACCATATGACCCAACAGTCACACTACTGAGGAAACCATAATTTAAAAAGACACATTTACCCCAGTGTTCACTGCAGCACTATTTACAATAGCTAGGACATGGAAGCAACCTAGATGTCCATCAACAGATGAATGGATAAAGAAGCTGTGGTGAATACATACAATGGAATATTACTCCGCCATAAAAAGGAACACATTTGAGTCAGTTGTAATGAGGTGGATAAACCTAGAACCTAGTATACAGAGTGAAGTAAGTCAGAAAGAGAAAAACAAGTATCACATATTAATGCATAAATATGGAATCTAGAAAGATGGTACTGATGACCTCATTTGCAGGGCAGCAGTGGAGACGCAGACACAGAGAACAGACTTGTGGACACAGGGCAGGTAAGAGAGTGGGACGAATGGAGAGAGTGGCATGGAAACACATACACTACCAATGTAAAAGAGATAGCCAGTGGGAATGTGCTATATGACTCGCGGAACTCAACCCGGGGCTCTGTGATAACCTAAAGGGGTGAGATGGGGTCGGAGGTCAGAGGAAAATTCAAGAGAGAGGGGACATACATTTAAGGATGGCTGATTCACGCTGATGTATGGCAGCAACCAACACCACGTTGTAAAGCAATTATCCTTCAATTAAAAATATGTAAGTTAAAAAAAAGATTAAGAAATAAAATGCTACTTTGGATGATACTTCAGTAATATGAAGATATAAGGATTTCACTTCCTTTCTGTGTAGTCAAGAGATTACCCCTCTCCCATAGGACACAGGAGGTGTATTCTCTGGAGAAAAAGAACCAGAGACTCTGTACAAGGGGTTTTCAGGCACAGAGAAGGAAGCAATGAGGTAGCAAACATAAACCAGGAAGCACTAATGCAATTCTGCTTTCTAAACCATGAGGCCCTTAGCCCCTCTCTCCTCACCTTTCCAAGATCCTGACAGTCAAAATTACACCTATCAATGAGGAGATGAGAGACTACCTCTACTGAATTAATGTGGAAAAAAGCTATAGATACTGACATTTAGGGAGTTTCCAAAGAAAAAGCCCTGTGATCATAAAATCAACCTTTGGGGGAAACAATGGGCTCACCAGCCCTACAGGAACTTAATTACCTTTTTTAAAACAAAATATGAGTGGATGACTCCAAAGATTCCTAGGCATCTGAAAGCTTCAACATGAAAAAGATGAACATGAATAGAAATGAGGAAACCCAATGCAGAATACAGAAAAAAACTAAAAATTATAATATTCATAAGGATATAAAAGAAGTTTTTGTAATCATGAAATAAGAATACTTGCTGTTTTTTAAAGAAATTTGCTATTAAAAGAAACAATGAAAGTACATGGTCATCCTAAATGAGAAAGAGAAAATCTTAAGAGTTTCAAGAGAAGGAAAAAAAGAAATGCAGAAAGCAATACTAGGAGCCAGGAGTCAGTCAAGTAATACTTAAGAAAAAATATGTAGTATTTTATACACAGCCAAATAAGTAATGAAATACATTAAAATATTTATTTTTAGACATATAAGATCTCAAAAAACTTACCTCTTATTAATCTTAACTCAATAAGTCATTGAAAGAGTTGCCCCATCAAGTTAAGGGACTAAGTGAAAAAAAAAAAAAACAAAACTGAAATGCAAGGAACAGGAAATTTCATCTTTCAAAGGTGAAAAGAATTCCCAGGATGATGATGAAACAGAGTTCAAGGTTAACATTAAAAAAAAAAAAAAAACTCACATTAGAACTGGAGGAAAAAGGTCTAAGAGAAAATATTTAAGAAATTATATGATATATGTGACTATATGGAAGACAGTGTATCAGAAATATTTTACAAGGTAGCTGAAGGTTGTGAGAAGACAGTCTTAGATTTAAAAATAAATTACAAACACAATGAAAGGCAAAGAGTTTATTTTTAAAACTATTCACTCCTTTCTTTAAAAATAAACTGAATAAGAATCCTCAAAATTTAATTAGTGAGATAACCTGACTGTATTCTTCCCTTCGGCACCCGCCTCACTCTTGCCTACCCAGCCTTAGACCAGTAATAGGGCAAAAAGTGTGTCAGTGTTAAGTTCATAAAGTGTTTATAGAGTTATTCTGTTGTTCTTCGTATTTTATCTCTGGAAAGTTAATATCATGAAGAAGTCAATATAAACCTGGCTAAGTAAAAAAATCAAATGTTACCTTGGAAATGAAACAAAAGGAGAACTTAAAAATTTTTTTTAAAATAAAATCATGAAAATAAGTTATCCTATACATCTGGTGACCCACTTTCTTGGAATCATTCACACAATTTTTTCAGAAGGAGACAGTTACAAAGGTAACTGCCAGAAAGGGAAAAGATAAAGGTTACCAACAAATGTGATCTTTAAAAATAAAACAGAACTAAAAACTCTAAAATAGTTACAAAATACCACCAAAATTTCCAGATTATTTGAATGTCAATGTGTATATTTTAACCCTCCTATAAACAGTCTTATGGATAGAAAATAAATACAATTGTGAAATTTAGAAAGAGACTTTTGGTTCTAGGAAAGATTGCCTATCATCTATTTTATAAATGAGGATAATGAGTGCAAACAAGATAAGTAAATTACTTATTCAAGGTCACACAAAGGGTTACTGGCAGACTATGGACTAGAATTCTAATCTACCATGTCCAGGAACTTTCCACCACACACCATGCTATCTTTCAGGTTTCGAGGCTATCTAAAACACTCAAGAATTTGATTTTGTACCATTTATCTTTTAAAGGAAATAACGCTACAAAGAAATTGTCCTAGAGAGGAAAATACCATTACAGTTTCAATGGTTGGTTATTTTCCCAAGCATAATTAGAAGTCATAACAAATATAAGATATTTTCAACTAAATAAATACAAGAAAGGTATTTAAGTTCAAAAAAAAAACCTCTTCAATCAATATAGTAATGATCAAAATTTCCTTAACACAGGAATAATTTAAAGAGAAATGAGCTATCCTAAAAAAATGTTCATATCTATTTATATGAAAAAATTAAGTAACTGAAATATTAAGAGACTTTTTGCTGAAGGTGCTTTAACTCATTTATCATCAATAATTTTAATTGATAAGTAAATCTGTACTAACATTAGCTATTAAGATTTGATCCAATTAACTTATTTAAAAATTTGCAGTTACTAATGCATACTCATAAAATGCATACTCATAAATGCATACTCATAAAAACATGTAAGAAAGACACAGGTGTTAAATGATAACCATATGTGGTTCAAAATTTTTACATTACATTTTATGCTAAAGTATCCAAAGCTTTTACACGTGTTCAGCTTGCTGTTACTTTAAAAATTTCAACTTCTTTAATACCAAGGTTTTTAGCAGTGGAAAATAAGGACTTTCTCAGCCAGTAGAATACTTTCCTACTATTGACAGCAATAATAGTCAAGTTGTCATCTTTGTTGCTTATCTCAATCTTCTGTCTTTCCTCTTCCATTTCTGTTAGCATGTTACCTGCAAGTGTAATTTAATGTCCCCCTCATATGGACACTTTACCTTCTAGTTTATAAAATATTACATTATTTGAGGGTCAACTTTCTATCAGCATATTTCTTTGAGGACACAGACCATGTCTTCATTTTAGTGTTCCATTCAGCATCTATTGCCCAGTGCCTTACCTCATTAGTTGTTCAATGGATATATGTTGAAAAAATTAATCTGATCATGGTTCAAGAGTAGGACAAGGAGTCACAAAGACCACAGAACATGGAAGGACCTAGATATCCATGTAGCCAATTTTTACTGCTTAATATATAGAACTATTCACCTCAGGAAAAAATATGACCAAAGTGCTCATGTAAAAGGTAATTCCCTACAATTTTGACAACTGTGAAGAAAATGTAACATCAATTCATGTTCTTATATACTACAAACAAAAGTTCATCTTTACTGCACTCTGAAAGCTTACCCAAGAGGACAAAATTAATTAAAGATCAAGCCACTGAGGCTGAGAATTGTGTTGCATGCATTACAAGTCACTGTCTACCCTCTACATGATGTGAGATAAAGCTGGAAATAAGCAAAATCAGAGAAGATGAAATAACTACAGAATTACTGGGATCTCTAAAGATCTGAGGAAGCACTTAAGTCTTAAAACTAGAATATTATTAAATCGTAAAACAGTCTGTCTGATCAGTTCAGTTCAGTTCAGTTGCGTCTGACTCTTTGTGACCCCATGAACCGCACCACGCCAGGCCTCCCTGTCCATCACCAGCTCCTGGAGTCCACCCAAACTCATGTCCATTGAGTCGGTGATGCCATCCAACCATCTCATCCTCTGTCGTCCCCTTCTCCTCCTGCCCTCAATCTTTCCCAGTATCAGGGTCTTTTCAGTGAGTCAGCTCTTCGCATGAGGTGGCCAAAGTATCTGAGTTTCGGCTTCAACATCAGTCCTTCCAATGAACACCCAGGACTGATCTCCTTTAGGATGGACTGGATGGATCTTCTTGCAGTCCAAGGGATTGAAAGTAAATGTATCACTTATTAGTAAAACAGCAACCCACAAGGTCAACAGTATTACAAGTTGTTCTGGCTCAATGACAGAGAAACAAACTGGAAAGGTGGAAGAAGGAAAAATAAACTATTTGAAATTAGTAAAAAGAAAGTACTATAATAAAAAGTCAGAGTTGAAAGGTATTACATTGTCTTCTGTAATATAAGAATCAAAGGGAAAACACTATGTGAAGTATGGTCATTTTACATTTAAAGGTGGAAAGAAAAGGGAGTAAGGGATGGGGTGGGGGAAGGAGTCTGGAAGTGTTGCTTTTTATGGCACCTACCACAGGCAAAGTATCACCGCATGAAGCTGCAGTTGGTTACTACGCTAGATCGTCTGTGGTCAATCTGGCAGGCACACCACCACCACCACCACCACCGTGTTCATGCAGCCTCAGGCTGGAAACCACATTTCCCTCAATATCCTGGTCTGCACAGTTTCATGACAGTACCTCATATTTGAAGCAGATAAGTAAAGTGAAGGCCAGTTTTTCTCAAGAAGTAACAGGGCTCAGGTGCTTGGGTTTTTCAGATGCTGCAGCCTTGCAGACCTTTACATCAGCTCCCACTTCACAGTCCTGACAGGCTTTGTAGACCTTCCCACAAATACTCACTATTCTACCCACTTACTACCAGTGATGTTCAGGCTGAGGTCTTCACCGAAGTTCTCTATCTAATGTTAGCTCCTACCCTCTGCTCAGTGCTTCAGGATAATTTCATCAACAGTCTCTCTGCTGTTCAGCAGAGCTCCTCCAACCCATGGTGATCTCTTCTTGACATTCAGGCCCTCACCTGTGGTATAAGGCCAGAATTCTTTATAGAATGCCTTCCATTCTCCGGACCAGATCCTTAGTTACTAAGCTGCTGGAAGCATGAAGGTCCTGTGATTCTAGCCCAAGAAAAGTCCAGGAAAGGATCTTGTCTAGAAAGGCAGCCTAATAAAGTAGTTAAAGGGCTCAGGAGCTAGTAGTTAAATCTGATTCTTGGTTCTACCACTTTGAAGCTGGATGTCCTTAGATAGGTAACTTAAACTCTCTGCCTCAGTTTCTCATTTGGCAATGATATTTAGCAATGGCAATGAAATTAGTAACTAATTCACAGGGTAGCTATGGCAAATGAATAAAATTAAATACATACTAAACAACAGGTAGTTCTGTGAAAAATACCGTTGGTAGCTTGATAGGGATTGCATTGAATCTATAGACTGCTTTGGGTAGAATAGCCATTTTGACAATATTGATTCTTCCAATCCATGAACACGGTATGTTTCTCCATCTGTTTGTGTCCTCTTTGATTTCTTTCATCAGTGTTTTATAGTTTTCTATGTATAGGTCTTTTGTTTCTTTAGGTAGATATACTCCTAAGTATTTTATTCTTTTTGTTGCAATGGTGAATGGTATTGTTTCCTTAATTTCTCTTTCTGTTTTTTCATTGTTAGTATATAGGAATGCAAGGGCTCAATTCCAGAAAAATAAATGACCCAATCAAAAAATGGGCCAAAGAACTAAACAGACATTTCTCCAAAGAAGACATACAGATGGCTAACAAACACATGAAAAGATGCTCAACATCACTCATTATTAGAGAAATGCAAATCAAAACCACAATGAGGTACCATTACACGCCAGTCAGGATGGCTGCTATCCAAAAGTCTACAAGCAATAAATGCTGGAGAGGGTGTGGAGAAAAGGGAACCCTCTTACACTGTTGGTGGGAACGCAAACTAGTACAGCTGCTATGGAGAACAGTGTGGAGATTTCTTAAAAAACTGGAAATAGAACTGCCATATGACCCAGCAATACCACTTCTGGGCATACACACAGAGGAAACCAGATCTGAAAGAGACACATGCACCCCAATGTTCATCGCAGCACTGTTTATAACAGCCAGGACATGGAAGCAACCTAGATGCCCATCAGCAGATGAATGGATAAGGAAGCTGTGGTACATATACACCATGGAATATTACTCAGCCATTAAAAAGAATTCATTTGAATCAGTCCTAATGAGATGGATGAAACTGGAGCCCCTTATACAGAGTGAAGTAAGCCAGAAAGATAAAGAACATTACAGCATACTAACACATATGTATGGAATTTAGAAAGATGGTAATGATAACCCTATATGCAAAACAGAAAAAGAGACACAGAAATACAGAACAGACTTTTGAACTCTGTGGGAGAAGGTGAGGGTGGGATGTTTCAAAAGAACAGCATGTATATTATCTATGGTGAAACAGATCACCAGCCCAGGTGGGATGCATGAGACAAGTGCTCGGGCCTGGTGCACTGGGAAGACCCAGAGGAATCGGGTGGAGAGGGAGGTGGGAGGGGGGATTGGGATGGGGAATACGTGTAAATCTATGGCTGATTCATATCAATGTATGACAAAACCCACTGAAATGTTGTGAAGTAATTAGCCTCCAACTAATAAAAAAAAAAAAAAAAAAACACACAACGCACACAAACCCATAAAAAAAAAAAAAAAACCAAACAGGTAAAGTTTCTTAAAATATGCTTTTCAACCCTCTTCCTTCTTTAAACTTACTCCTCCTATTTGTACCCAGTAATAAAAGAGAATAATGGTTACTAAGACACTGAAATACTGGAGATGGGATATTTATGAGTCAATGGAAGAAGTGTTACCAAGTCTTATCTCTGGAGCAGGAAACAATATGTGAAGAATTTTATAAAATCACATCATTCCTGTTTTATTTATTAATACTTGAATTATATGCTATGTGTCTTGAACCATCTCCATACTACTTTTCTGTATGACTCATTCATCATTTTTTTTCTTGTTCTCTGACAGATACACCTATAGAAATGTCAAATAATCAAAGTTCAAAATATATACCCTTCTTATAACGATAGATTCAAGGCATGTGAATTGGGTTGGAGAAAGGGAATTCTGGGAAAAGAGTTATAAGAGACTGGATTTTTAAATTTCTTACAACAAAAAAAGTATTCACATTACATTTATAGTTAAAACTTAATTTAAAAATTATTCTAACATTCAGAATGCTAAATTTCAGAAACACTGATATTTAGCAATTAAATATGAGAAAACATTAAAATACAAAACAGAGAATCTCCATGTTTGTATTGGAAGGATATTTTCTGAAAGTATACTATTTTCATTCTTATACAAATAGCTCTTTTAACCCATTTGAAAAAAAAAATAACACTAAATCTTTAATGTTATAATTTTTGTCAAGTAACTTTTCTGGTTAATCTTTTTATGATCTTTGGGTAGAAAATATTTCTAATAGAAAAAATAATACTGAGACTACTTGCTTTGAAAAGTATCTACATTTTATTAAATCTACTGTCTCAAAACAAGATATATCCCTTCAGACTTCTGTATATTCTTATTAAGGAAATCAGAGAAGAATGAAATAAAAAATGAATTTCTTCAGTATCCAAATAATAAGAATAAAGTAGGTTAAACAAAGTGTTCTACTCCCTGTTGCACCCTTTGGTCATAATAAATAGCAACTGCCTGTCAGCAGGAGAAAGTGGATGCCAATTCTCTAGTAGTCGCTTTGCTTTGCACAAAAGAGGCATTAGAGCACAAAGATTGAGTCTATGGGCTCATCTGTCTTAAGAGTGACCAAACCAAGCAAACAAATCAAAAAGATATTCACTGCTTAATCAAAAAAGTTGAGATGTAACAAGACAAATGTTTTAGGGGAATTTGGGATAACTAGTTAGGAAAGGAAAAAATGTAAAGAAAGCCACCATGCACTTCTCCAATTTCACTCAATACTCCTTTTTTTCCCACAACGGGCTTCACAGTACTCCATGTGGTAGAAAGAATACAAACCAAAACAGAGAACAATAAAATAAACATATAAAGGCAGCTCACACATACACATGCCATCAGTGTACTTATTGATTTGCAGCTTCTAATTTTTTTTCTTTTTGATTTTTTAAGATATCAATTTCCTCAAGGTAAAATAATCTTAAAAAAAATAAAAAATAAAAAAAAAAATAAAAAAAAAAAAAAAAAAAAATAATCTTCAAATGTTTTATTAACTTCTACAGCATTATACTGTGATTGACAAGAGTGTTGCCAACTCTCCTGCACAAGCTTGAAAAGGAAAACAGTTCACAACAGTTCAGTTTCACACCAATTGAAAGTACAAAGAAAAAGTGTTAAATGTAATATTGAATGTGAAGGAACTCAGTTTTAAGAGTCAGTAGGTGGCTATGTGTCTGGCTGCTCATAGGTAACACTATGCTATGGAAAGACACATGACCATTCTGGTACCAGATGAGAGTACCACATTCCCAACTACGTTATCTAATGATCAAATGTTTTTACAACTATTCCATTTGCACCACAACTGTATGCTCTTCTACAGACCTCAGAAAAGACACTACTTCTTAATTCAGCTATCTGGGTGCAATTCCTATTCTACTCACTATCTGTAAGATCACAGGTAAATTACTGAAGGTTTCTGTGCCTGAGTAATACATAAGTTGTAATAGCTAAATACTAATTTTTTTAAGGGGGAGTAGGATGGAGGATTACTACAGTGTCTGGTATATGATCAACCCTCAGAAAATGTTACGTATTATTACTATTAAACTATTCTTTGTAAGAGTAAATATATACTCACATCCACTTCTGACTTATCTACCTTTGAAAAATGTTATGAAGTAAAATAGCCAAAGGTCAAATAATAGGAAGAAATATAAAATAATAAGGTACTTGGATTTATTAGCAGTATAGATAAAAAGACGTTAAATTATTACCAGCAACACACTAGTATTTACTCAAATATTCCAACACATGAATGCCTTCCTTCTCCCTTTTACTCCCTCACTACCATGATGCTATTTTTAAACATAAAGATATAAAGTATATTAATAAAGTATGTTTATAAAGTATAAAAGGAGAGAAATTAATAACAGAGGATAAGGAAAACTATTCAATGAAAATGGAACTTCAATCCATAGCAGCTCTGATCATTTTTTGTTTTCAATGGTTCTTGGACAAAGAGATTAAAGTTCTGTCCACTTAATTATACTGTAAAGTCTTAATTTTTTTTTAAATAAAATCATTCTAACAGAATATCAATTCATACACCCCACAATATGGGTTTCTGAAAGAAGATGAAATCATTTCAACTAGCATGAAAGAACCCCAAACTACTTTTCTAAAAATTATGCTATCACTATAATCTAACGGAACATAACAAATTTGACAGAAATGGAAACTTAGAGAACAAATGATCATTTGAACTGTTTTACTGAGTGAGATACTATTTTGAAATGAGAAAATGAAGTTTGAGGTCTGTCATGAATCCTGTATGTCACAAGGGTAAATTTTTCTTCAAAATTTTCATAGAATAATATGACTACTGTAAAATGAACTTTTACACAAAGAAACTAGAGAGAAAGAATATGATGAAAGGCACTGGACTAAACTGGAAAACTTAAAAACTTCCTTATAATTCTAGGCTAAAAAGCAGACAGGTAAATTAGAAAAAAATTGAATCTTGTTTTAAGTAATACTAAACTATAGACTTACAAATATCACTATAATACATACAAAATTTCCCTCTATATGATAACTCCAAAGTTAATGCTAATATCATTCCTAAAGATGTCTTTAAACAACAAAGAAACTAGAAAAAATGTTCCCTAAGAAGATAATCTATGCAAACACAGACATAAGAAGTAATAACAGCTTTTTCTCTAAGATCTTAAGAACAGCCGCAGATAATATCACCAAAGAGTTACAGAAGAATATTTTAGAAATAGAAACAAGCAGGCTTATTTAAAGAAGTAAAATTCTCTCTCATTCAACTGTAAACAAAATATATTTGTGAAATCTAAAAAATGTTTTAAACTAGTGGAAATTATAAAAAAAACTATTTCAAGTTCATCAATTTAGAGCATCCAAAACTAAATATTTCAATTATCTAAAAGATAACAATTCCCAGATTCACCTCATCAATTTCAAATGAGGCTATAACACAAAACTGAATGAAATAATCCAGGTTATTTCTCTTAAATAAAATCTTTTAAGTGATTATAATATAGATGGTTACTACAGATTAAAAAAAAAAAAAAAAAACTTTTAAGAAAACTGTTACTGTAAGGGAAAGAAAAAATAAAGCAAAAACCAAACAGATAACAAAACAGGTGAATGATGACAACTATCCCTAAAAGTATATTTACATCTCCCTTAGGGATAGGCAGATTTGTAAAATGTGCCTGCCTTGGCTCAAGGTAAGAAAGTGAAAAATGTCTCCCCTAAGAATTCATAACCGCAAGCCATTGCTCAGCTTTGGAGTAGAAATTAATGATACTCATGAAGTGGAAGAGACACACAGGACAAACTTTTATTAAAATGGCCTTAGGCTGGTAGAGCTCCCAGGCACCTGCTAATAACTAATATAAATGTTTTTTGGAAAAAATTTTTAAAACTTTGACCTGAGAGAATTTTTATAAGAAATAGGCTAACAACCTGATAGAAAAGCTGAATAAGATATGCACATACAACCAACCAAAAATACATAGATGCTCTAAGTCAACTAAGTATTGAGAGAAATGCAAAATAAAATGACTCTCTACTATTTACATTTATCACAATGGAAAGCATTATAACACTGGACAAACCAAGTTTGGCAGAAAAAGCAACATCACTCATTGCTGGTATAAGTGTAACCTGGTTTAGAAAATATTGCACTTACCCAGCAAAACTGAAGATGCCAATATCCTGTAACTAAGCAAATCCATGCTTTGCTATATACCCTAACTCCTTGTTACCAAGCTGCAGAAGAGATTTAGAAAAATATTTAAAGTGAAATTGTTTATAAAAGCAAAAAGATGGAGGGCTTCCCTGGTGGCTCAGAATTCACCTGCAGGTGCAGGAGACACAGGTTTGAGCCTTCATCTGGGAAGACCCCACATTCCAGGGAGCAGCAAAGCTTGTGCACCACAACTGTGGAGTCTGTTCTCTAGCGCCCGGGAGCCACAGCCCAGGCAGCAGCTGAAGCCCGTGCAGAGCACGTGCTCTGCAACAGAAAAGCCATCAGAATGAGAAACCCTCACCCCACAACTACAGAGTAGCCCCTCCGTGCAACAACTAGAGAAAAGCCCACGGAGCAATAAAGGCCCAGCACAGCTAAAAATAAATAAATAAAATTATTGTAAGTAAAAAAACGGAAACAAAACTGCCAAACTATTACTTCGCCAACAATGGTCTGTCTAGTCAAGGCTATGGTTTTTCCAGTGGTCATGTACAGTTGTAAGAGTTGGACTATAAAGAAAGCTGAGCGCCAAAGAATTGATGCTTTTGAACTGTGGTGTTGGAGAAGACTCTTGAGAGTCCCTTGGACTGCAAGGAGATCCAACCAGTCCATCCCAAAGGAGACAGTCCTGGGTGTTCATTGGTAGGACTCATGCTGAAGCTGAAACTCCAATACTTTGGCCACCTGATGCGAAGAGCTGACTCATTGGAAAAGACCCTGATGCTGGGAAAGATTGAGGGCAGGAGGAGAAGGGGACGACAGAGGATGAAATGGTTGGATGGCATCACCGACACAATGGACATGAGTTTCAGTGGACTCCGGGAGTTGGTGATGGACAGGGACACATGGCGTGGTGCGGTTCATGGGGTCGCAAAGAGTCGGACACGACTGAGCGACTAAACTGAATTGAACTGAACTGATAATGATCTATTTTCAATAAAAAATGACATACTGGTGAAAATAAACGAGCTACAATTACACAGATCAGCATTTAAGAATCAAATCAAGGTAAAGTTGGTCAAAGTATCAAATAATGGGGAAAAAACAGTTTGACTCAATTTACACAAAATTCAAACTGTGCAAAATTATGTATTATTTATGAATATACACACACATGATGGTGGTAGTTTAATCACTAAGTCGAATCTGACCCTTGTGATCCCATCGGACTGTAGCCCACCAGGCTCCTCTGTCCATGGGATTTCCCAGGCAAGAATACTGCAGTGGGTTGCCATTTCCTTCTCCAATATACATACATAAATACATATAAAAAATGAAGTGAGTAAAAAACACAAACTTGAGAAAGGAGGTTACCTCTAGACTAAATGGATGGTGAAGTTAAGTCCTGAAGGATTCAAAGGTGACTTCATTGGTTTTGGTAATGTTCTATCTTTAAAGTGTGTTTGTGAACACAATGGGTCTTCATTATTATTGTGCTTTGCATTGAATATGTAAACTATACATTCTCATGTGTAACTGGTATGGTATATTTCATAATATAAAACAGTAAACTATTAAGAAAAACCAAAACCAATATATTTCTTTCATTGGCTACTGAGTATATGCTGGCCCTTTGTCTTTCTCACCCTTTAAATTTTGACCTCAGAGTTTTGTCAGGGTTATTATGACTACTAGGGAATAAATTACCGTGTTTCTTATTGGAATCTTCTTGGGTTCTGGAGGCATATCCTGTGGAACAAATTTCACTGGTTCCTTAATCTGCCTCCTTGATCGTTTGGTCCCATCTGGTAAGGTTTCCATGGCCATCTCTGCTTCCATGTCACTGCTCCCTGCCTGGTCACATTCAGAACACTGCCTACATACAGAAAAAAATATTATTTCATACATTCATTTTTACGTTCCAGCATTAGCCATGGTTTCTATAAATACAAAATGCAGGTATATGTTTAGAATATATGAAAATGTACACAGGAACATGTAACCATATGCATATAATGACCATACATAGAGAAAAGCACATACACTCCTTTAAGAGTAACAATAATACATGTAAAATTTCCAAAGCAATTTCATGTATACCTAATAAGTATCATAAAAACACATGTAATACTGCCACATATTTAAGAGAATGAATGTAAGAGGCCCAGTACTGATTAAAAAGATAGTTTCCCTCAGGAAATCGTGGTTTTTCCTCAAATGACATACACTGTGACAACAGGAAATCCAAGTCATTCATTCATTGACCAACTCTACTTTCACAGCTATAATATCCTTGCATCTTAATTTATGGCAAGCTGTGCTGAATATACCAACCGAGAATCTGTAAAAATTCATACCTCTCACTCATTAGCATGGTAACTTAATATCAAATTAGTATTTATTTTAACAGCCTTAAATTTTGAACTCCAATAACAATTAAATACAAAGTATCATGTGTGGCTAATACAAATGCACTATTTGTAACATGCAAATTAAAATTTAAGGTATTACTTTTAATATCTTAAAATTTCCATTTAAGCAAAAACTTTAACACTAAAAAATTTGACCCATAAAGAGTCAATTACCATTAGTTACCTAAAGAAGTTTATATAACTGTTGTTAAAAACCAAGCACTTATTCTTTGGATTCATAGATTATCATCAAATAAAAATATGTTTAACATACATGCATTTCTGCAATATGGAAACAAGAATGAATGAATCACTGTCAGGATTTTTTTTTTGTTTTTTAAGTGACTTGTTTCCCCTTTTGTTTCTCAGTTTGTAACTATATTCCTTGTCAGGATAGTCTCTAGCGTCTCATGCTCATCACCACCAAAAGTTAATACATTTAGGTGACAAAGAAATTTGCTATAGAGCACTCAGATAAATAAAAATGTTATGCTTTGGAAACCACAAAACACTGAACAACTCAGAAAAATCTAAAAAAATTCTACCTGCTATTTATTCCTATTTCAAGACAACTGCCACACGATACTTGCAGTACATAAAGTCAATACAGATGAAAATACTATTGCAGCTCTTTCAACAATCTGTTAAACACTATAGTCCTCATTTTATAAATAGCCTTTAAAATATAAAAAAGCAACTCTGCTACATTAACTGCTACACAAGATCCTAAGAAATAGGATGTTTAAAGTAATAATAATGAAAATTCAAGTCAGGAATTTATGCCAAAGGACTACCTTCATACTGAAATACTAAGGATTTTTCTCAGTTTGCTATATGTTCTTGATCCTCAGCACTATACACTCCAACTTATGTTAAGGAGGTTTTTTTAATCTTTATTATTAAAGGAAAACAATTTCATTGTATACGTGTGCTGTGTGCTTAGGCACTCAGTCATGTCCAACTCTTTGTGACCCCATGGACAGTAGTCCGCCAGGCTCCTCTGTCTACAGGGATTCTCCAGGCAAGAATACTGGAGTTGGTTGCCATTTCCTTCTCCAATATATATATATAAATACATATAAAAAATGGAGTGAAACCCTTTTTAAAATCTTTATTATTAAAGAAAAACAATGTCATTGTATAATAATGCTAAAACACATCCATGGTTATGACAAAGTTCCCTGGCCCTGGAGACTACCAAACTGGTTTTCAACTTAGAAATGCAAGTAGGATACTTATTAACACTGCTGATATTTTAATACGTGACAGCAGTTTCTCTTAAATTCTGGTTTCAAAAGCACTCACAAATCAAAAGTAATACATTCCACTATATTTGAAAAGTCATACTGTATGACTATCTCCAGGCAAATTGATAAAAGAGCACTATGAAAAAGAAGGGCTTCTCTCAGAGTTCAGTTCATGAAGAATCCACCTGCAATGCAGGATACCCCAGTTCGATTCCTGGGTTGGGAAGATCCACTGGAGAAGGGATAGACTACTCACTCCAGTATTCTTGGGCTTCTCTTGTGGCTCAGCTGGTAAAGAATCCACCTGCAATGCAGGAGACCTGGGTTCAATCCCTGAGTTGGGAAGATCCCCTGGAGAAGGGAAAGGCTACAGACTCCAGTATTCTGGCCTAGAGAATTCCATGGACTGTATAGTCCATGGGGTCGCAAAGAGTCGGACATGACTGAGCGACTTTCACTTCACTTCATGAAAAAGCAATCATGTGAAAATTGTGAAAGAATGTGAGTGTCCTAATAAAATGGACAAACGTAGGTTTATGAAATAAAACAATGAGGTCAGAAAACATGCTTTAATGCATTTGATAAATACCTTTTTGGACACATTACCATTTAAGACTCTGGGGGCTAGTCTTTTCTAAAACTAGAAGTTGTATAAAATTTATATAAAAAGAATAGTCATGTGCCTTCCAAAGCTCCCCATGGCCTATATTCTTCCTATACAGAATCAATCTATTAGAATTTGAACATCTGTCCTTCTCTTGGACTAAAATTAAGGAAAGAATAAAACTTATAAGTATCATAAGCCTTTCTCAAATATCTGCAGTGATTCAACATGCCTAAATTAATGAAAAAATTCAGAAACATAAATCAAATGTTTCTAGATTTACAAAGAATGGTTGAATTTAAATATACAACTAGCATAAATGACAACTACTAGAAGTAAAGCCTTTGGTGACACTAATTTAGAAACAAAATACTAAACTACATTTAAAGCATGAATACAGAAGCAAATTCTTGATAAAAAACAAAAATAAAGAATTTGAAAACATGTTATAATAAAGAGAATTATAAACACACTAGACAGAATTCATGCCTTAAGAAACCATCGCTAAGATATTAAAATAGCCTCAATTAACTTAAAATTGATTTATCAAGAAAAACTGCTACATTTCTATGCATACAATACCATAATAAACATTTATGTCTGAAGTGTTCTTATCACAAAAAAAGATAACTATGTGAGGTGATGAATACGCTAATTAGCTTGATTGTGGCGACTATTTGACAGTGTACACATATATTAAATATACACAACTTTTAAATGCCAATCTGTCAATATTATTGGAAAACATTATAAAATTTTCAATTGAAAATATACTGAAAACTTTATTATGCATCAATATGTTGTAACACTTCATCTTATACTGTTGAAACTAAGAGCAACACCAGTTCTAACATCTAAATGCTCTTCAATTTACTTACCAATAACTGTTTTTGGTCTTTCTTGGCATCCTCGTAAGAGGAGGGTCCAGACATCCAAGATGGTAATGGAGTTTACAGGTATCACACAATAAAAGAAGATGCTGATCATGGTTCTTCTTACAAATGCCACAGCTTTGATAAAGGCAGCAATAAAGGATTAGAATAATATTTATCATAGTGAATAGTTAATTTATGGCATATTTTCAAATTTTCAAAATTTCACTGTGATTTAACTTAATATTTCTTTAACTGAAATCAAATACTTCTTTTATAACACATATCTTTTTATAATGGCAACAATCTAAATAGTTTTGAGAATGTAGAAAAATAGTTTAGATCTAGTATAAATTTAAATTTTGCTAGAGTCAAACTATTCACAGAAGGGCATATGTTAGGTATTTATTCTAACATCATCTTAATCTTAATTATTACTTAGAGCCCATGTAACATCAGACCAAATTTTCTCTAGGAACAAATTATTAAACAAAAATATTTTTCAATTTTCTACCTCTCTAAAACTACAAAAAAGTTACTTTACAAACAAAATTCCGTTTATTTTCTACCATTAACTCTAAATCTTTCAAAGAACCTTCAATATGTAAATAAGCTACATATTAAGTCGTTTTACAGAATCAGACTTTGAGTCTTAAAAATATACCAACTGATATTTATTATAAAGAACTGGAAGTTTTATTATTGTTCCTGTTGTTTTAGAGTTTTGATTGTTCTTAGGAATTCTAACTTTTCTTGTGCAAAAGGTCAACTACTGCTGAGAGCACAAAAACCATGATCTACAAACCCAGGGTGTACTTATTTTAGGAACGTGAAGGGTGAGGAAAAGTTGTTGAGAACCTAAAAAAAGCATACACATACAGAAACAGCAATGATGTTTGAATTTTAAATAACCTTAGGAAAAAAAAATCAAATATACACGTACACAACAAAGACCGATACTTGGTCTCAAAGTCGCTCAGAGTAAAAATGAAAAATTACTAAACTGTATTCTGAAACAAAAATGCGCTGTAGTGATGAAAAGTCAGAAGCATACGTGATAAGCCTGACAGTTTCAAATGACACAATTTTATCTGGAAAAGCTAGACTGTGAAAGTTGCTAAGTCTTCATAAAGTACACTATAGACACTAGTGAGCTTTTCCCACATTTCAAGGAAGTTAACTGCTATTACCTATGGAGAAAGCCTCCAAGCTAGAAGAGAAAATAGTTATTGAGACTGATATTGTTGTTGCTATTTCTAAGAAAGAAAGAGGTTGTGGGGAGAATATGTATAAATTTACATAAGCATATTTACTTGTGTGTGTGAATAGATACATTTGTGGGTATATGGATACACAGAAACATACTAGCAACTTCTAAACTTGTCTCAGTTAGTTTCATCAGCTTCATGAAAAAAAAGTAAAATCCAAACCTACTGGTATGGAAAGAAATCTTAATAACTATATAAAATGCTACAATGGTGAACACTGTAAAATACTGAGCCAAAACAAAAAAAAGAACAAAAATATTTGGGGAAATGAAATTGTTACAACTGAGCACAGAAAAAAAAATGTAGACAGATTCAAATCTAAAACTTATCTTCATTATCCACCACTGCTACTGTACAAAGGCAGTAATTCAAACTATAATATCCAACACTACCTAAAAACACATGTAAACCTCTAAAACTCACTCAAGCAAAATAAAATATAAATGTCCATTTATCCAACACATTGTTTTAACTATTTAAGAAAATAATCATGTACATTACTTAAAAGTCACTTTCCAATTCTCTAAAGAGGAATTTTCCATGGAGCTTGTGCACATATAACCCCAGTTACTTAAAGTATACAAACAGTGATTTATCATTAAAAGAGGAGTGACTCTATTCTATCATTATTCAGTCTGGAAAGTATCTTTGATGACAGTATTAATAAAATGAACTTAAAAAAAAAAAAGAACTTCAAACACATTTGACTTTAAATTCTGATATAAACATAATTCATTCACAAATATGTAAAGCATCTTGCTACTAAAAAGTATTCATTTAAAAATACACTATATTAATCTATCAAAATTTCATTACTTGCCTATAAAGTACTGCAGGAAGAGTAGATGTCTTTTGTGTGCCTCCTTCTTTTTTACTTGGTTTTCTCTCCTTGGGTGCTCGCAAAATTGCCGGTATATTCAACTTCTATTGATTTGAACAAATGCAGTTTATTTTGTTTTCAAAGAAAAAATATAAAGCAACATTTTTCTTTATGCGCCGTTCAAGTCAACTAATATGCTTGGATTGTGAGGGGGAAATCTTTTACAAGCTTTTACACTGGCAAAAAGGACTAAAATGAGTTTTTGTCTCACAGTCACTGCTGTGAGAAGCCTATAATTACATACTTTTCTCAATTTTCTCTGGACCACTAAAACACTGTGAAAATTAAACTTCTACTTTCGTTTTAAAAGTGAAAGACAAGGACAAGAATTCAAGAACTTAAAAAAAAAAAAAGAACACTTGACAAAAAGAATATTGAGGCAGTTTATTTTCTTCAACACCACAGCTACACTGGTGCTCCAAAGGTTAATTAGAAAAATTATCTTATTGGACCAAACTCTTCACAAAGCGAATTAGATTCTCTTTGGGTTTCTACTAATTTGTAGTATACTGGCTTCTTAGACAGCAACCATCTATCAAAGTCATTTCTCAGTGGCCCAGTGGGCCAGCATCAGTTCAACCAACCGGAAAAAAGTGTCCTGCAAGTGGTACAAATGAATTCTACTTCTTCTGTGTACTTTACATTTGCACACAGAAATTCATGTGCTTCTGTTTCAAGTGATTTAATAAATTAAAATTCTCTTTCATAACTTATACTAAATAAATTCTTACAAGACAAACTTGCAAATCAGGCCATAAGATAATACTAGCTTGCCAAATAAACTCATAGGCTTGCATTCAATATTAATTTCACTAAATATAAAATATAAAACACTATAATCTTTCCAAATATTCACCAACAGCCTACCAATAGAAACAAAGGTCAACTGTGCATATGTAACTACTCATTCTCACCTCTTATGTTATTCATTATACCATACGCCACATACACCCTGTTCACAAAAGAAGCATCTTCAAAGCTAGCATGGCACAATACATATCAGTATGTATTACTTTCTAAAATAATGTGTCTACACAAACTATATAATGAATTTGGCTTTTTATAAACCTTTAAAATAAGTACCACAAAAAATATCTGTTCTTTAAAAACGTTCTTTCACAAATAAAACTATTTCCATAGTGAAAAGACCACAGCGAGTCTCCATCATCCTTAAAGAAATAACTGAAATTATTCAAATGAATTATTAATTTAAGAATTAAATACACAGTACTAAAAAAAAGCATTCAAAGAAATCCATTTGGCAATGATTGTTCTTTTCAATACCAAGAACTTTAATAGGCTCAATATGTTCAAGGATAAAGTAATTTCTTTCATAATTAAAATAAAACTAATGAAGGGAAAAACTACACTTTAACATTAAATTTCAAAAACCATTTCTTATAAGTTCAAAACCCATCAACATGAAAATAAATCCAGTTTTCCTTTTACATTTCCCCCATTTAAAAAAAAAAAACTAATTAAAGCACAAGAATAGGACAGAAGAAATGTGGCAAGGAATCTAAAACTGCTATGTAAAGGCAGAAGAATATGGTGGGAGTCACTCATGCTTCAGATCTTGGCTTCATCACAAATGACAGGTCAATCAGTTAAAGCAAATGAAAAAATTTTGCAAACAAGATAGCTGTTAAAACAACCATATTAAGCTACAGGTTCTCAGCAGGCAGCTTGCAAAGCTCTAGATGCATTTCAGGCAGAAACCATCATCCCAGAGGATTAGCTGGCCCTGATTAAACAGAATTCTTCAGTTAGTGAAGTGACAGTTGTATTAGAGATCCAATCTTTGAAATCATACAGAAAGCAAGAAGAGAAGGCGAGAGCAATTGGAAAGAAACTAACCTGCCCTGTGATTCTGCCTAGTAAGGCCCATATTCCTTGTCCTTCACTTCGAAGTTTTCCATTCATGTTTTGTAGTTCTTCTAAAGATTCACAGAGCTATAATGTAAACAATTCAAATTAGTAGACCATTACAATATTCAGTAACATATTTGAAAATATAAATAATTTATCCATGTCCAAAATATCTACATTTCTATTCCATATATATTTAACACATTTAAGTCTCAATACACTGAAAAATGAAAGTCTCCAACTATTTAAGCAGCACCAACAAAAAGTAAGCATTTTATGTTAACATTTTACTAATAATACTTCTTACATATTCTATTATAGTTTACTATATAATTTCACAGACACACTAATTAACCGTTATGAGTGTATCAAGGTGCACTCCTACCATTTTTCCAATGAGAAGAAAATGTTATATATCAATAAGTCAATCCTGGGGACCTCCCTGTGGTCCAGTGGTTAAGAATCCACCTTTCAATGAAGGGGATGCAGATTTGATCTCTGGTTGGGGAATTAAGATCTTACATGCCTCAGGTCAAGTGAGCCTGAGCTCTGCAACTAGAAAAGCCCACAAGCAGCATTACTGAGCCCTTGCACCACAATGACGACCCAGCACAGCCCCCCCAAAAAAAGTCAATCCAGATTTTGCTCATGTTACTTATTACCTCACATTTAGTCACAACTTGCTTTTTTACATTGCTTCATGAACTTCTTTATCTTTAGAATGAAGACGTAGAACAGAAATTTTAATCGGGAGGTTTTTTTTTTAATCGAACGTCAAAACAATTCAAGAAAAAAACAGTAATTCAAAAGTAAGTTTTAAAGTTTTCTGTAACTTAGAAAGATAAGTTCTATAATACAGTGGTTAGGAATAAGGAATAGAGTCAGACTATTGGGCCTCAAACCCCAACTCTATGCCTTGACTACTTTTGTGAACCTGGGCAAATTACTTCACCTGTTTAGGATTCAGTTTATGCTTCTGAAAAAAGGATCAGTAATCATAAGCCACATTATAAAGCTGAAGTGAGAATGAGATGAGTTAATACAAGTAAAAATGCTCAAAACTGTTCCTGACACATAGAAAGTACTCAGTGATGGTAATGAAGATAACGAGGGGTCGGAATTACAGACAAGTCGTAGACACTCCAGAGGAATTTCAAAATGAAACGTAAATAAAAAATCACAAAAGAAATCATCAATAAGATGTAATACATTACGTTGTTTGTTTTACCTTATTATATTCCACATGAAGCTTTTCTTGTTCATTCTCTAATTTATCCTTTATATTCTTTTGTTCAGCCATATTCTCCTGAATTTGAATCATGCGCATATTTCTCTCTAGTTAAATTAAATATCCAATTTTAGTTTAGAAGAAAATAAAAGCTGATATACAAAATACACACAGGAAGAAGCTAGCCATAGAGATGATCACATGGATAAACCTAGACACTTTTAACTCTACTCACAAACACATTAAATTAGCATTTTACAACAATCCACAACTTATTAGGAAAATAAACATACTTGATATATGTAGTAAGACTAGTAAATTTCTAAAAATTGACAGTGTATCAAATATTTCTATCGGCAAATTGTTCTCAATGAAAATGTGCATGCATCAGGGCCTATACTGACCGAAATAATAATTCACAAAATCAGCAGTGAGAGCAGGTTGCTTATGCTTTCTCCTTCCATCCACACTAGAACTTGTATCTGAATTGTCCACTGGGAAGATATCTGTACTGATCCCCATTAGTTCTGCTTTCCGCATAAGTTTGCGAATGGCTGAAGCACTGCTAGTGAGTGGTCTGGGCAATTTTTCCCTCGGAACCCAGGCCTGGGGTCTGGTGGATCGAGCTAGTTCTGCTTTGGCACGATACTGCTGAAGCCGGGCATTGATCCTTGCCTATAAAAGAAACATATACAAATTTTAAAAGATATTAAAATGGAACATACTTCTTATGATTTTTATTTCCACACTTAGCAAGAGTAACGATGATCAGAAGTTCCTCTACTGAGGCAAATTATATCTATCCACAGTCCTTAAGGTATACAGCATAATTTTGGGGTTACGATAAATTAGGTCTACCCCTAGTTAACAACTGCCCTAGCCTATGATTAGTTGTCAAAAACTAGTATGATTAAGCTGAAGTTTCTCTTCTCAACTAGCCTTGTACTAGTCTTCATAAATTTACTTAATTTACACACAAATATATTTCATATGACAGGCAAACTAATCAGTCTTTGCACATATAAATCTTAGAAGAGACTGAAAAAAGATGTGGTCAACATACTGCACTGATAGAATAATTTTCTCTAAGCCACATTCTTTAATGTAGTAGAAACATGTTTTATAAAGACTGTTTTGTTGAGACTAGATGATGAGTAATGTATTCAACCACAAACTATACTCTCCATTTACCTTAATGACAGCCCACTTTCTAGGTAATTTCACAATTACACTAACCAAATTTCACAATTATAAATCACATATCAAAGATGCATGAGATCTTAAATTTCTAACTTCTTTTTTTTTTTGGCCAGGCCGTACAGCTTGTGGGATCTTAGCTCTGTTACCAGGGATCAAACTGGAGCCCTCAGCAGTAAGTGAGCAGAGTCCTAACCACTGAACCACCAGAGAATTCCCTAAAATCTATACCCTTGAAAGAAAAAAAACACGAGTTTTGGAATGAATCTCATACCTGTGCTTCTGGTGATAACTGCTTCTCTCTCTCTTGTAAAGACATTTTACAATAGGATTGCAGAGCCAAGTAGTTTTTTCTCTTCCACTTTCTGTCTAACCTATCTGCATGTTGCTTACAATAAGCAAAAAATGGATCTGCTATATCCTATATAAAAAAACAGAGGGGGGGAAATGAACATTTTTACTCCAAAGGCCCATTTTTAAAAAAGCCATAAGAGATAACATTTCCTTTTTGAAGAATATACCACAGTGCTGGTTATTCCTAAAAATAAATTACAAAATTAAGTTTTATACATAATGATAAAAACCGCTGCTTTAGGAACTTAATCCTGTATACCAAATTCAAATTAACAATTTTTTTTCTTTATACGGCCTTGTGGATTTAAAAATACTGAAATCAAAACTTAGGTATTACATTAAGTTGTTACCTAAAAAAAAAATCACTGTTTAAAACAAATAAGATATTAATAGTAATAGGTAGAAAACCATCATTAAAGTTATGAATACATAGATTAATATTATAAAACAACAATATATCTAGAAAATATAGGACTAGTCAACACAGGTAAGTAGGGCATTTCTAACTCACAAGAAACGCACAGGCAAACTCTACCTGGGGTAAAACTAGATTAAGAAGGCCAGGCCTTATGGGAGGGGAGTTCAGGGGAGAATGAATGGATACACGTATATGCATGGCTGAGTCCCTTCACTGTTTACCAGAAACTATCACAATATTGTTCGTTAATCAGCTATACCCTAATACAAAATAGTTTTAAAAAAAGGCCAGGCCTCATCAACAAAACACTTCAGACATTCTCTTCAGCGCTTTACAAAATTCTAAAACCTCAAACGGAAACAGCTCTCTCACAGTCTTCTTTTATGGTGCCACCTTAACGGGTACATATTCATAAATAATAGGGTACAAAAACATAAAAGGAAATCTACTATCAAAAATAGGAAAAAATTGTAAATATGTAGGCAAAAAAAAAAAAGCATTCTGCAACGTGACTGCCAGCAAAGTAACAAGTAGTTCATTCTTCAGGTCTGTCTCAAAGAGGAAAACAGATAAGCTGCCCATACGGTTTTTACCTAAACTACAGTAAGAGTCTCTTAGTAAAGTGGGGCCTTACAACCCAAAGAGAAATGATGATGCTAACAAAAGAAGAAACAAATGAAAAGTACAAAAAGAAAAATCATCATATAGTAAAACCAAAGTGTCCTTAACATTAAAAACAGCAAAATATATAATGCAATTTTCTAGTATGATATCCACAGATGTTACAATATAGCACTGTGAATATTGTGATTAGAGAATCTGGATAAATAAATAGGTGGACATAAAACCTGGCCCCACCAATTAAAGATTTTTGTGGCTTTAAACAAGTTGCTAATTATCTCTGGGTCTCTGTTAACTCATTAAGAAAACAGATTTAATAATAATTACTTCATATAGGTACAGAAATAAATACAAAAATGTAGACAGGAAATTGGATTCTCTCTCTCTCTCTCTCATTCACACTCACACACAGCTGCTTTCTCACAACGTGCTCTACACATCCTGGCAATAGAAGAGAGTAAGTGGAAATAAAGAATATATTGAACTATAGTCAAAATGATCTCAAGACCCATTCTACTGTCTTAAAGTAGTAGGTAATGTTGAAACTGAGTTATCAGAGATAGGATTCATGCTTGCATAGGTCAGTTAAGCATTAGAACCAAGACTCTGACTTGGTAAAAAGACCATTCACCTCTGGTCAAAAAGATATATGAAAAGGACGAAGTAGCCCAAGTAATTTTTCTTTTGTTTCATGACTTGGGATTGGGGACAATAAATCCTAAGTCTAAGGACCATTAGACCTTAGACCATTAGACCATTAGACCAATAGACCTAAGTCTATTAGGACCAAGGGATTAACCTTGTTTAGAGAATGAAACAGATATACCAAGCAACCACTATCCATTAACATCTACCCTCCCGTTTTTCCCCTTAGTACTAGAATCTTCTGATTTTCTACTGGGTACATGATGACCTTGCTAGAAAATTTCTGCTGAGTATGACCACGTGATAAGTTCCAGCCAATGAAGTTTATGAAATTCTTAACCAGACCTTTGAAAGGAAATGTCCACTCTTTACCTTCTCTTCCTTCCTACCAATGGGGTACAACCCAGGCAAGGTGGTGAAAAACCATCTCTGACCACGTGAGAAAGTACAACAAACTAAAGAAATATGACAGTAAGTCAGAGGTACCTGGTCTCTGGAACCAAACTCCTCTGAACATAAAATCAGTCTGGAATCATAGAAAGAATTTAACATCTTCCTTGTTCAAGTTACTGGCTATTCAGTTTTATTAAACCATTCATAATAGTGTGCTAATTAATAATCTGGTTGACTTGGAATATCCCCTCAACTTGCCTGGAGAAACTTTCAAAATCCTATTCCTAGAAGAAAATGGAAAGGGAAAAAAATTTTCTGAATACCCACCATGTACCAGGCATAGTGCCTGTCTTCATACTATCTCATTTATGTCTTATCACTACCACATGAGGTGAGTTCTATTATTTTAATATCAACTTCATGGATAGAAAACTGAAAACAAGAGAGGTTGAGTTGCTGACCCAAGATCCACTGCTAGTAAGTAAAAGCTGTCTTTTTCAACCATTGTCTGTCATCAGATTTACTTAAGGACATGTCCAAATAGAAATGACAAAAGCTCAACTCTGGAGATTGTGTTTCAGTAGGTCTAAGGCAAAGAGTTCTAAATGTGAATGCCTTGAGAAACAGTTACCAGTAAACATAAATGAGCAAAAGGCTGTAAAGATGCTGGGAAATTATAAGACAAAAATAATGACGGAAGTAGGGGGAAAAGTGGAATGTGGGATAAATGGTGGGGAACTGTGACAAACTGGAATGCCCCGTCAACTCAAGTTATCTTTTTATTGCACTATTCTTATCAAACAAAATGTATCTACAGGTCAAATTTAGCTTGTGGACCTCTGAATTTCATGATTTGTTCTAGAATCTTAAAACCAAAACAATTCTTTCCAAACAAAGCTCCCTGACTAATACTGATTCAGCAGTTCAAAGGATTACAAGCTGAAAGAAACTATTAGGAATCTTGTACACATTGAGAACCAACTGGCACTTGTAAAAACAGAGTATTTTTAAGAAAAGTGGAGAGGCTTTATCGGTATCTGCATAAAACTGTTTATTGAAGTCAGAAAAGTTAAATACTATCATGAGTTAGGAGCATAACATACTTATCTTCTCAGTTACAACATCATCTTTTCCACCTCACCTCAGCCATTTAATTCCTATGACTGTACCTAGATTCTGAACTGTTTCCATAATATAATTCCTCAAGTATTCTCTGAGCATTATCTTTTATCTTTCCTGACCACTTCTTTTCAGACTCAAACAAGTTCTTAATACCTTTCAGGTCTCCAATGTGCAGATTTTTATCCTCTGACTGCCCCAGAGCTCATGCACATGACTGCCGTCTTTACCTGATTATTTCATGGCCCATCAATTAATTACTTGTTTGCAAGATGCAGTCCTCTCTTCACTTGTCCCTCTCTTCCTCATCTAGCTTCACTTGACAAAACCTAAAGCACAGGTAAATCCAACTCATCCCCTATTTTAACCTGCATCAGAGCAGCCAAACACATTCCCAAATAAATTTCCATTCCATTTTTATAGATAATCACTGAATAGCTTCATCTCTAAAACCTTCAGTATCTCCTCTCTATTCTTAACTTGCAGATGATGGCCTTATTTATTTCACTGGAGAGGTTTCGAAGAGAAGAGAAAAGCAATGAAATGAGAACTTTCACAACCTCTGGTCACTGCATACCTCAGCCTATCTGCATGTCTACACATATCCTCTGACTAATCTCCTGTTACCAGGGATAAACTGCCCAATGTTCCTATCTAAGGTTGACCTTCAGTTGCGATTAATTCCACCCCATCTTCCCTCCAGCAATTCTACCTCTTGCACATTTTTTCTCTCTACTGGCATACTAAAAACATCGCAATATCCTTTAAAAATACTTAAAAGACATTCCCTGGGCTCTCATTTGTTGTTCACTTCAAAGTTGCCCTTAAAAGGAAAAATCTAAAGCCCTGCCCATATTAGCTGTCTTCAATTCTGTTCCACTCCTAAGTTTTCAACTACTCTCAACTTCTCTAATAGCTCCTCTCAAGTGAAAACTGACCTTCATTTTGACAAATCCAATGGTCATTTCTCAGTCTTAACCTTATCCCTTTAACACAACTTGTTTACTCTCTTTTTGAAACACTTGCCTTGTTTGTTTTTTTTTTTTTTTTTTAACCTCACTAATGACTCTGTCTCAGTCTCCTTGGTAGATTCCTCCTTATTTTCCCAAATTTCAATGCTGTTGAATGCCGAGGTAGCCCTATGACTGTCATCAGAACTCTTCCCATCTCCTTTTCCTCTTATAGTCTAGGTAATTTCACCTAGTCATCTCACCATAAATACTTTCTATACCCTGACACTCCCAAATCTGTATCTTTAGCCTTGATTGCTCCCCTAAACTTCAGATTCTGATAGTCAACTACTGTCTCCACTTACAAGCCTAATAGGTGTTTTGAACTCAACATGTCCAAAACTGTCCTCAATTTCCTTCTCTCCTGCAATAAATCTGCTCTTCCTGCCGTCTTTTCCACCTCAGTAAACCGTAACTCCACTCTTCTAGAAGCTCCACAGGAGCCTCTTGATGAAAGTGAAAGAGGAAAGTGAAAAAGCTGACTTAAAACTCAACATTTCAAAAACTAAGATCATGGCATCCTGTCTCATCACTTCATGGCAAGTAAATGGGAAAACAATGGAAATAGTGACAGACTTTATGTTCTTGGGCTCCAAAATCACTGCAGATGGTGACTGCAGCCATGAAATTAAAAGACGCTTGCTCCTTAGAAGAAAAGTTACAACAAACCTAGACAGCATATTAAAAAGCAGAGACATTACTTTACTGACAAAGGTCCATCTAGTCAAAGCTATTGTTTTTCCAGTAGTCATGTATGGATGTGAGAGTTGGACTATAAAGAAAGCTGAGTGCCGAAGAATTGATGCTTTTGAACTGTGGTGTTGGTGAAGACTTTTGAGAGTCCCTTGGACAGCAAGGAGATCAAACCAGTCAATCCTAAAGGAAACCAGTCCTGATTATTCATTGGAAGGACTGATGGTGAAGTTGAAGCTCCAATACTTTGGCCACCTGATGCGAAGAACTGACTCACCGGAAAAGACTCTGATGCTGAGAAAGATTGAAAGCAGGAGGAGAAGGGGACGACAGAAGATGAGATGGTTGGATTGTATCACCAACTCTATGGACACGAGTTTGAGCAAGCTCCGGGAGTTGGCGATGGACAGGGAAGCGTGGCATGCTGCATTCTATGGTGTTGCAAAGAGTCACACATGACTGAGCGACGGAGCTAGAAGTTCAGGCTGAAGAGAAATCACCCTTTTCCCCTCTCTTTCTGTTTATTCCATAATCTCTCAATAGAGATCTACAAAATCAGTCATTTCTTATTACCTCTATCCTTAAAACCCTAAACCATTCTATTTGTTCTCCTTACTTTCACCTTCGCTTCTCTATACTCTATACTGAATACAATCATCAGGGTTATCCTTCTAAACATCAGTTGACTCACATGTTCTCTATGCAAATCTGATGGCTTTCCATCTCACTCCGAGTGTAAATTCAAAGTCATTCTCATGTTTTTCCAGGCCCTACATGATGTAGCTCCCTGACACCTCTATGACCTTCCTCTCCTCCTACCAAACACCAGCCCCCACCTCTGTATCAGCCATACCAGTTCTTCTTGGTCCTCAAGAATGTTTCTACCTCAGAGCCTCTATATTCTGTTCCCCCTGCCTGTAATGCTCTCCTCTCAAATAAATGTAAGCTCCCTACCATTTTCCTTACATTTTTTCCACAAAATGTCACTGTCTTAGAGAGCCCAGCTCTGATCTCCCTATATAAAGTAGTACTGTCCTACTTCCCTCACTCCCTACATACTTTATCCTGCTTTGTATTTCTTCATAATACTTATCACAATATAGCAGTAAGTTGAGGATAAACCCTTAAGTCTGGGAGACAGAGAAGTCATTACTCGTTTGTCTCAAAAGTATTGATATTTTCTGGTAAACTTTTTCACTATCTGTCCTCTCCCAACCTGCCACTCAAATGTAAGCTACCTTAAGAACAGTTTATTTTGTTCAACGTTAATCTCTATAGGCTCCACAGCAAAGCCTAATACACAGTAGCTCAATGTATCTGTTGAATAAATAGGCTGAATGAATGACAGTAAAAAGCATTAACCTGTAATCCTTAAATAGTTCAAAGGTAAGAGATAGATAGGCCAAGAAGGTCTACTGAAGTTTCTGATTCTTCTAAGGAATCTTCTTATTTCTGTATTTACAGCACTTCTTGTCCATCATAGGCACCTGTGACATCTTTTAATGTTGTCTTATGAGACTCTAACATTTCACTGTGTTTACTATCTAACCCCATCTACATGACTTAAAGCCATTTTTATACTCCCTGACAAACTCCTCCATCCCCAAACCTAAAGTTTACATATGCACAGGCCCTCAATCACGACTGACTGATGTTAACTGAGTACTATGAAGTTATGTTTGAATATAAATTTCACTGTTCATAAACAAAGTTTAGGTCACCCCTTAACAAAGCAACTCAGTTTTAGAACATGAATTCAATAAGTGATAGTGAACATGACAGTCACGTTCCACAAACGCTTGCTGAGTTATATAATATACAATTCAGCCCTCAACTGTGATGCTTTTGCAAACACTACATGATTAACTGTTTAACATACAGGTTTAGTTTGCTTTTGAAGAAGTCTTGTACTCAAATCTGAAACTCCCAGAAGATGAAGACCAAAGAATAAAAACAATAAATCTAAGCAAGATTTCTTAATTTCTTGAATCTAGTACTTGAAATTTCTAGAACCTTTTACAGATGAACAATTTTAATGCAAATTCAATGCCCAAATGCTGGAGAAGGAAATGGCAACCCACTGCAGTGTTCTTGCCTGAAGAATTCCATAGACAGAGGAGGCTTGTGGCCTTGGTCCATGGGGTCGCAAAGAGTTGGACACGACTGAGCGACTGACACTACACTACCACACTAATGCACAAATGACTAGCGTCTAGGACCAAAAAAGAAAAATTTGACAATGTACATATTTTCTGAACCATAAACAAAACCATATGTATAGCTGTTTAGTACCCTTTCCTATAAAAACTGAAAGCAACCAACTTAACTTTATTGAGATCTTATTCTAGCTAAGAATCTGTATTCAATTTGATCTCATTTTTAAAGGTCTATTTTTTCCCATTTTTAGCATTTATCACTTGTTCATTTTTCATTTTTATGACTTAAGTATTTTATCAATTCTTAAAACTCATATATAGTATGCAAAATATGGTGTTCTAAAACCAAGGTGAACTAAATCTAAATTTATATTAAGAATTTTGTGTATTTAAATGATATTTACTTAAAAAAATAAAGGAGTTTCTCTACCCATCATTAAAACATTATCCTTATCTATATCTTTTATATAAAAAATTAATACTAATCTAGCTAACAGAAAAACAGAACTTTATGAAATCAAAATTATCCTTTGGCATCAGATTCTACAAAAACATTAGGTATTAACTATTTATATTAAGTTTATTAAAATCTGACATTCATATTTCTTTCTGACAGGAAAATACATATGATTTAATGATTATATAACACTTTAAACTATTCAATTCTACTTTTCATTTTTTAACCGTATCTGTTAAAACAAAAAGAAAACCTATGTTAATTTATTCTGCAGCCTAAAGTTCAACTTATGCAATATCTGTTTATCTAGGAAAAGTCCTAATAATCAGCTCTGCATATACTTAGGAATTATCTATTTGCATTTATTATATTTTATTATTTCCTTACACATAGTCACACCATTCCAAATTCACTATTTTTAACTGTGGTTTATAAGCAGATAAAAATACAGTCTTATGGTAGACATCAAATTTAGACACTAACACAAAACTCACAAAGTTAACAGAAAAATAATGATATAAACTCTTTATTAAAAACAGAACTGGTGTGTTTTTATCCTATAGGTTATTTCTTATTTATATTATTCAAAAAAGATTTGAGGTGGCTTATTAAAATATGCAAAGCATGAGATAATTTAATTAAGCTTTAATTATTAATTTTTAAAAACTAAGTAAGGACTGTAGAGTGTGTTTGTTTAGAAGGTGAGAGTGAATAATGAAACGAAGGGTAAAGTAGGAAAAAATAAGATGAAGCTTCCCTGGTGGCTCAGAGGTTAAAGTGTGGTCTTCCCTGCAATGTGGGAGACCTGGGTTCGATCCCTGGGTTGGGAAGATCCCCTGGAGAAGGAAATGGCAACCCACTCCTTGCCTGGAGAATCCCACGGATGGAGGAGCCTGGTGGGTCCATGGGGTTGCAAAGAGTCGGACATGACTGAGCGACTTCACTTTCTTTCACTTTCAGACATATAGAATATTCCTTAAAGTTCTCTGTGTAAGATTATAAAACTAAAGCCAATATTAACTTGAAAAAAAAACAATGAGAAAAAAAAGTCTTGAAAAGGAAGGACTTTTCCTTTTGGAAAAGAGAAGCCAATTTCACCATGATGAGGGAGGCTAGAAGGAAAGGGGATGACACTCTTAAAAGACAAAGATCAGGTAACAGATCAAACCCAGAGAAAAGAAAGGCCAGAATATCAGAATTCTTCTGCTGTGAAGCAAGGAAGGGAAAAATGGAAACGGCAACATTTTCATTTGTTTCTTTTATTCAAAACAACTGATTCTTCTTTTCCTTCTTTTAATACCCGATAAAAACACTACTTCATTTGATCTAAGTATATGGATGAGCTACAGTGAAAGGAAATAAACTGCCAACTCCTTAGACTGGCTGTAGCAAACTGTTAGCTGCTGACTCCCCCAGCCATTCCCTTCCAACATATTCCTTTTTTGTAAAATTCATTTTCTCTGACAGAAACTGAAAATGTCAGGTTTCATCTGTTCATCTTACCACACTGCTAACAATAGCCATAATGACTATTTTGACACATGAGATAACGGGACAATCTACTGGAGTGAACACATGAGAAAATTTTTCAGTCCTAGTGATAACAGAACCCTCTCCCCTCCTCCTCTGTTTTGAATTCTATAATGAAAGAACACAGTGCTTATTTAGAGCTATTCCAGCAATGTTGAGACCATGAGACAACAAGGTTAGGAACCAAAAAGAAAAGCATATTGATGTTGGTAGAATAGAAGAATAAAATAAGACTTGATCATTGAGCTTCTGAAACAACCCCATAACTACTATTGTTTATGTCTCCTGTCATGAGATAGTTAACACATGGCTACCACAGTTAAGTATTTTATTACTTGCTTCCAAAAGCCTAGATAAGGTATAACATCAAAAAGATGAACAACCAAAACACTTATCATAAAAGTCACATGCACATTGGTAGTAGACTCCACATGTGGCTCTGAAATTTCTGGAAAATTAAAGAAGTTATTGCAATCAGTAACATAATTCGCAATATCAGAAACCAGCTAATAAGCAAACACACAGCTACACCTACTATTTTGAATTGAGAGAAAGAACACTACATAATGTACTGAGAAACAGGCTCATCAACATTCTCAGTTTAAACAAAAGAAAAAAATCAATAAGGCTTTCAACAACAACAAACGTATAAAAAGTACACATCAGCTAGACGAATAATAGTTAAGAATCAAAATAATTTTATCCAAGTACATAAACACCTAATAATATGGCTCATGGAAATGTTTGGAGCATTTGATAATCTGTATAAATTCCAAGTAAATTATATTTCTTACAGTCATACTTCAAAAAAAAGTTAAATATGATTCTTAGAGAAGTGCCAAAGTGAAAGTGATCTACCTGCTAACAGGTAACCAAGCCGGAGGAGTAGTGAGCAACTTATGCAAACCAAAGAGGCAAAGAGACACACGTATGAATAAAGTTATTCTAATACCACAAGAAAAGGTACCAAGGAAACATCCTCTGGCAATGCCTGGAGATAAATAGGAAATCAAAATAAGGATAAATGGGAAATCAAATTGCAATTCACTATACACAAAATGATGGTTTGAAAACTAATTTTACTCTAGAACTCTTTTCTTAATGAAGCCTTAAAAGAAAAAAAAAGACCTTAAATGCTAAATAGCTGATCACATACAAGGTGAATGATAGAAGGGATTAGTCCCTCTACTTGTATTCTGAGAACACAGTGAAAAATAATAACAAAAAAAATCCTGTCCTCATGAATCTATGTCCTAATGAAAGTGACAGACAATAAACAAAATAAAAAGAATCATACATATTATCACACACCATGATCAAGTGGGACTTATTCCAGGGATGCAAAGATTTTTCAGTATCTATAGACCAATCAATGTAATATACCATAACAAATTGAAAAATAAAAACCATATGATCATCTTTATATAGATACAGAAAAATCTTCTGACATAATTCAACATCCATTTATGATTAAAAAAAAAAAACTCTTCAGAAAGTGAGCATAGAAGGAACATTCCTCAACATAAAAAAAGAACATACACAATAAATCCACAGTTAACATCATAATCAAGGTTGAAAAGCTGAAAGTATTTCCTGTAAGATCAGGAACAAGGTAAGGATGCCAACTTGTACCGGTCTTCGACACAGCAATCACAGAAGAAAAAGAAAAGGAATCCAGGTTGGAAAAGAAGTAAAACTGTCACTGTTTGCATATGATATAGGTGCTATACCTAGAAAATCCTTAAGACACTACCAGAAAACTACTAGAGCTATATTGGACAGTGGTTAGGTTAGTTAAAAGGGAAGAAAACAGCAGAAAAGAGAATAGAAACTGTTATGGGAGAGGGAGGACTGCAACTTTAGACAGGGCAACCAAGAAAAGCCACAGTGAGTAGTAGATACAGGATGTGGACCTGAAAAAAAGTGAGGGAATGAGCCATGTGGGGGAAAGGCAGCCCATGCAAGGAAACAAATACAGAGGCCCAGAGCAGGAGCTCACCTGGCCAATCATTCAAGGAGCAACAAGCGAGCCAATGAGGCTGAATGAGGGGAAATGATAAACTCAGAGAGGTAATGTGAAGTTAGATCACACAGACCCTTTTAGATCAGCAGAGAAACAGGCCTCTAGTTTGAATCAGATGGAAAGCCATTGAAGGGTTTTGAGCAAAGGAGTGACTAGATCTGACTTAGATTTTAATGGGATAATACTAGCTACAACTGAAAATTTCCTCTGTTCTCTACGAAAAGGCTTGACACCAAAGTATGACCTGAAAGCCAAATTTGGCACTGCCTGTTTTTGGAAATACAGTTTTATTTGAACACAGCCATGTTCATTTGTTTATATATTGTCTATGGATTTTTCATAATCAGTGGCAAAGTTAAATAGTTACACACAAGCCATAGGCCCACAAAGCCTAAAATATTTACTATCTGGCTCTTTATAGTAAAAAGAAAAAAATGCCACCCTCTGCTCTAGCAAGAAAAGGCTAGAAAGAGCTGGGAGGTTATTATATTAATCCAGGTGACAAAAGAAGACTTGGACTAGGGCACAGCAATGAACTTAGCAAGAAGACATTGAACATGTACTAGATATACTTTGAAGACAGGATATGCTAATGGATTAGACATGGAGTGTGAGAGAAAGTAATCTGAGTAACTGTCAAGAGTTCATCCAGAATAATTTTTAAAATAATGCCTAAAACAGCCATAGAAAAATATTACTGAAGAGCTCATACAAAAGATCTACTTTTAAGGGATGTAACTTCTTCATTAATTCATTTAAAAATGTTTTGATCCAACAAGAGCCATTCTTACCAATCCTGGTTCTTCTAGCAATATTAAGGTCATCAGTTCAGTGCCAAATATCTAATTTGAGCCTTTGAAATTTAATCCATGAATGATTCAATCCATTAAATCAAAGGTTGTAGGAAAAAAATTGATACATAATTTCACATTGTTTCAAAGAGAATTTTTTACATGGTAACAGATTATAACAATGTTCACAGTACCAAAACCATACTTGATCATAGAAGAAACAACCATATGGTTTCAGTGAAAGATTAGGAATCATAAGGCTAACTATATGATGTGAAACCTAAGTTGCAATCAGGATAAGTGGGCCTGTTTTATAGTTTGGTTTTAACAATAAGATATGTTTTGTCATAACATGGTTATATATTCTAAATAATCTAGAATTTTCACAAAATGGGTCAAAAGCTATAGAATAGATCTCACTAATAGGATAAAGCACTATGGCAGAAGGCTATAAAAAGATGTAAAAAGTATACTAGGGTGTATGATGTCACTGGATGAAACCAAAGTACTTACTCTTTTTAAACCTTTCTTCGGCTGCCGATATAAAACAGCCATTAAGAAATAAGAAATCCAACTAAATAAAACAATCTTTTAAAAAGATAAAAAAAAGTGCCTTCTCTAATGACATAAAACTGAAGCAGAAGACAAGGCATACCCACAAACAGCAAATCTATTTTGATTTGAAATTTATTTTTCCATCAAATATGCATTACATAAATCTTAATCTACAGAAGTACAACCAGGAGAAGTAGCCAAGAAGTTCATTTTAACAAGATGTTTACTGATAAGAGCAAACTTCATTGATATTGATTCATGCCAAGTCATGTGTTTTAAAACACTATTCAAAAATCTTCATGATTTTTCAATTATATAACTGTTTACAGGAAAAAGCCACAAATACATGCAAATATGCTTTAAATCATTTCCCCAAAAAGAGTTCATTTAACAAGATGGGGAGAGAAAAATCACACTTCATTATTCCAAAATCCAGAATTCCTACCTAATCAATCAAAGGAGGGAGCAAGGTAAGGAAAAAACCTCAGGCCCAATTTCCACATCGTGATTTATCTAACTTTCCCTGTAAATTTCCCCAGATTAGCTCACAGATATATAGATATACAGACCACAAGTTGCAAACTATTTATTCAGTGTAATACTGTATTTTGTTTGTTTTAATTTGAATGCCTTTAAATGTGGAGATGAAATCTGTAAATCACTATAGACCCCATTATGCCCCTGTCCCATACATGGCTGCTACACATATTTTCATTAATTAAATGGCTACTGTCTACCAAAAATAATGATGGATGGCACTAAACAAAGAGACCCAAACCACCAGAGTATAAAAGGCAAAGCCCTCTCAATGAGTTCTAAAAGAAATGGCTACAAAAAAACCATCCTGGCTACAAAGTTCAGTTTCCAGAAGTCAAGTCATAACCTTAACCTATAGATTCCCTGATCCAGATATTCACTGAGATTTTATTTGATCTGCTGAGTCTTACTTCTTTTATCTCTCTGGATTTCTGCCAACCATCTTGAGTAATTTGTTGTTGTTCAGTCACTCATTCATGTCCAACTCTTTGTGACCCCATAGACTGCAACACGCCAGGCTTCCCTGTCCTCCACCATGTCCCAGAGCTTGCTCAAACTCACGTCCATTGAGTCAGTGATGCCATCCAACCATCTCATCTTCTGTCATTCCCTTCTCCTCCTGCCTTTGATCTTTCTCAGCATCAGAGTCTTTTCTAATGAGTGGGCTCTTCACATCAGATGGCCAAAGTATTGGAACTTCAGCTTTAGCATCAGTCCTTCCAATGAACATTTAGGACTGATTTCCTTTAGGATTGACTGGTTTGATCTCCTTGCAGTCCAAGGGATTCTCAAGAATCTTCTCCAACACCACAGTTCAAAAGCATCAATTCTTTGGTGCCCACCTTTCTTTACTGTCCAACTCTTAAATCCATATATGACCACTTGAAAAACCATAGCTGTGCCTGTTGGCAAAGTAATATCTCTGCTTTTTGATAAGCTCTCTAGGTTGGTCATAGCTTTTCTTCCAAGAAGCAGGCGTCTTTTAATTTCATGGCTGCAGTTACCATTGCAGTGATTTTGGAGACCAAGAAAATAAAGTCTGTCACTGTTTTCACTGTTTCCCCAACTATCTGTCATAAAGTAACGGGATGGGATGCCATGATCTTAGTTTTCTGAATGTTGAGTTTTAGGCAAGCTTTTTCACTCTCCTCTTTCACTTTCATCAAGAGGCTCTTTAGTTCCTCTTCACTTTCTGCCATAAGGGTGGTACAATCTGCATATCTGAGGTTATTGATATTTCTCCTGGCAATCTTGATTCCAGCTTGTGCTTCAGCCCACCCGGCATTTTGCATGATGTACTCTGCATATAAGTTAAATAAGCAGGGTGACATTATACAGATTTGACGTACTCCTTTCCCAATTTTCAACCAGTCTGTTGTTCCATGTCCGATTCCAACTGTTGCTTCTTGACCTGCATACAGGTTTTGCAGGAGGCAGGTAAGGTGTTCTGGTATTCCCACCTCTTGAAGTATTTTCCACAGTTCGTTGTGATCCACACAGTCAAAGGCTCTGGCATAGTCAATGAAGCAGAAGTAGATGTTTTTCTGTAATTCTCTTGCTTTTTCTATGATCTAACAGATGTTGGCAACTGGATTTCTGGTTCCTCTGCCTTTTCTAAATCAAGCTTGAACATCTGGAAGTTCTCAGTTCACGTACTGCTGAAGCCTGGCTTGGAGAATTTTGAGAATTCCTTTGCTAGCATGTGAAATGAGTGAGTGCAATTGTGTAGTAGTTTCAAGATTCTTTGGCATTGCCCTTCTTTGGAACTGGAATGAAAACTGACCTTTTCCAATCCTGTGGCTACTGCTGAGTTTTCCAAATTTGCTGGCATACTGAATGCAGCACTTTCACACCATCATCTTTTAGGATTTGAAATAGCTCAACTGGAATTCCATCACCTCCACTAGCTTTGTTTGTAGTGATGCTTCCTAAGACCCACTTGTCTTCACACTCCAAGAAGTCTGGTTCTAGGTGAGTGATCACACCAATGTAGTTATCTGGGTCATGAAGATCTTTTTTGTATAGTTCTTCTGTGTACTCTTGCCACCTCTATCTTTTGCTTCTGCTAGGTCCATACCATTTCTGTCTTTTATTGTACCCATCTTTGCATGAAATGTTCCCTTGGTATCTCTAGTTTTCTTGAAGAGATCTCTAGTCCTTCCCATTCTATTGTTTTCCTCTATTTCTTTGCATTGATCACTGAGGAAGGTTTTCTTATCTCTCCTTGCTATTCTTTGGAACTCTTCATTCAGATGGGTGTATCTTTCCTTTTCTCCCTTGCCTTTTGCTTCTCTTCTTTTCTCAGGTATTTGTAAGGCCTCCTCAGACAACCATTTTGCTTTCTGCATTTCTCTTTCTTTGGGATAGTTTTGATCACCACCTCCTGTACAATGTCATGATTCTTCGTCCATAGCTTTCCCGATTAGATCTGTCTATCATATCCAATCCCTTGAATCTATTTGTCACTTCCACTGTATAATCATAAGGGATTTGACCTAAAGGTCATATCTGAATGGCCTAGTGGTTTTCCCTACTTTGTTCAATTTAAGTCTGAATTTTGCAATAGGGAGTTCATGATCTGAGCCACTGTCAGCTCCTAGTCTTATTTTTGCTGACTGTATAGAGCTTCTCCATCTTTGGTTGCTAAGAATATAATCAATCTGATTTTGGTTCTGGCCATTTGATGATGTCCATGTGTAGAGTCGTCTCTTGTGTCATTGGAGGAGGGTGTTTGCTATGACCAGTGAGTAATCTACATGACCCCGTTATACAATTGCTCCTCTATATAGGTCCACCAAATAGCTGTGAAAATGCATAATGTCCCTTCAGTACTCTTTTTTAATTAATCAAAATACAACTCATCATAATCAGAGACTGGCACAAAAACAGATACATGTGCCCAAAATATAATCTCAATAGGATCCATTCATTGGTAAAATATGTCCCTTAAAATTGGCTCAAAAATATTTCTTCACGAGATTATCTTTTTTACTTGTTTCTTGCCTATGAAATAAAATGGAGTAAGATGAAAGCCCAATATAAAAAATATATTTTTACATGACACTGAAAATTCACCCAATAAAGACAGCATAACAACAGAGGCTTAGATATTACTATAAATCTATTCCAAATATAAAGTAAGAATTATAGAACACTCAATTACCTACTTATACAAAAAGCTTTAAAAAAAAAAAACAAAACAAAACTTGGTCTCAGGATCCCTTATAGTAGTAAAAGGTTTTAAAGACCTGCAAAGAGTTTATGTGAGTTACAGTTACCATATTAGAATTTAAAATTAAGAAATTTTTAAAATATTCATTTATTTAAAATAACAATAAGCCCACTACATGTTAATAAAAATAACGACTTAATGAAAAATACTAAGATTTACATACAGAAAAATTTTTAGTGAGAGGTGACACTGTTTTACATTTTAGCAAGTCTCTTAATATCTAGATTAAAAGAAGACAGCTGGATTTTCAAAACTGCTTCCACATTCAAATGCTTATATTGTTATATGTTATATAATCTCTGGAAATCTCCACTATTACTTGTTAGAAAATTAAGACAAAAAACGTATGTATTATTTTCATACTGTTATGAAGATAGTTTTAGCCTCACAGACCTTGAGAGAATATTGAAGAGTCCCAAAAACATACTTTGAAAATGACTGATTGCTTAAATTTCTAGTAGGAAAATTTTAGAATTAAAAATAATTGTAAAGAAATAGAAATGCAGGTACTGAAGACAGGGTAATGATTTTATTTAAAGAGAGAGCAAGGTTATTACTAAAATATAATTTTAGATTCTTATACAAGATAAGCAGACATTATAATGCTTTAAAACACCTTGAATTATGTTTCATTTTATCTGTCAGATTTCATTATAAAATTTGTAACATGGTTTCCAAATGTATGGCTAGCTTTAAGACTGAAAAAATTCATATATATTGTTTACTCAAAGTTTTAGACCAGTGATCTAGACAAACTTAAAGAATAAACTCACAAATTTATTTTAAAATGCACACCTGTTGGAGAATATAATGGAGTCATGATAAGTCTTATGAACATATTCACCAACCGTGGATTTAGATAAACCTACCTCTTCTGCTGCTGCCTCTGAAAGCAGACCTTCCTTCTGAGCACAGGTCACATGGAAATAGGCTCTGCACATCCCTGCATCACAGCTAATGCAAACTCCAGTTCGAGCAAAACGAGGGTCTTCACAGAAGCTACACTCCTACAATGGAATAATAGGAAAAGTCTCAGAGGGAAAACATTCCCAGAACAGAAACTGCATTCTTATACAAAGCTTCTACAAAATACAAATAGTGAACCAATTGTACCAACAGTATATCAATATAAACAAAACCGCAGGTAAGCCAAATATTTATAAGAAAAAAAGTAATTCTCTATATAGTTCTACAAAACCAAAATTCCACTTATACAATAATGATGATAACAATAAGTAGCTGAGGGCTTACCATGCACTAAGCACTATTCTAAGCACTTTACATGAATTAATATATAAAATTATTTATATATAGTATCATTTGACACTATTTCATAATAATATGTGGAAGAAGTACTACAGTCATTCTCATCTTACACATGAGAAAACTGAGGTAAATGCAGTCTTTAACCAGATAATCTTAAAGATGATGCTCTTAACCATTAAACTACATTTATTTCAACAGTAATATACTATTTGAGAAAATTAAAGAAAACAAATAGGAAGCCAGAGAAAATTCACCAAAAGATCTAGACATTGAAATCAAAGAAGTACCACATTTAAAAAATATATTTTAGAGAAGCAGAAGCAATCTTAAGTAAACAATTTTGTGAAATTAATAATAATATACAATATAACCAATTATTTATATTCTTCCTATATATAAAAGGAAAACTGCAAAACTAAAGGTATAAACTGTTGAAATTACCCCAAATGCCAGCACCCTGATTTATTTTTTAACACTTTTAACTAAACCACAGAGAGAAGAAAAGAAAAAAAAAAACCTACTATCAAAACATTACTCTATAAAAATATGAACCTTCACAAAAAAACTTACTAATCTATGAAAGACCATCAGTAGACAGTTAAGGAAGAACTGCTTAGTAAATGCATTCTATATAGATTAAATATGAGGGAAACATTTAAAAATAAAAATGAAGAAGATTCAATAGAGCTAAAAACGTCACTATAATACTATAACAGTTAGTACCTACTTGGTAAACATTACCAAACTAATATATTAGCACTGTTATCCAAGAACTGTGTTCTGGGCACAGGTGTGAAGACACTGCCAACTCCTGACATTCTACTGCCTAGTTAAAGGTCTCTTCCATTAACAGTATGTATATGGTATAAAATATCAGCAAGCAGTAATATAAACATGATATCAAAAGACTGTTAAACAAAGAGAAAGAGAGGAGAGGGGGTTGGAGAAGGGGAGAAATTAAACTATTTAAAAGATGTCAATACCATAAACAGAATCAAATTGTTCAGGATAACAATTTAATGTAATAAAATTACATTAAATGAGTAATTTAATGTAATATGATGAAATTGGGCAAGGAAATTCTGAGAGAACACAAAGAAAAAATGTCTGACGCTGAAGTCTTACAAGGCTATAGAACAATCTAACAAAGAAAATCATTTAAAACGCTAGGGAACGAAGCAACTGAGAACACAGGGAAGAAAGCAATCAGGACCAGGAAATGGATAGACAATGAGGTCCAGAGAGATGTCTAAGGTAAAACTCACAACACTGGGTTTGATTTTGCAGATGAGCTAGACAGTACATAATTTTTTTTACTCCTTTTCCTAGTAATACTTCAACATAAAAGCAGGTGATAATGAAAAAAAAAATCAGCTGATAACTATACATTCAATGACTCGTTTTTAATCCAGAGGTCACTGCTAGCCTCAGTTTTATGAAGCAGTATTGGCTTACTGTTTTGTTTTAATTGCTTTGAGATTTATATTTATGGTAACAACATATGCCTATTGAAAATGATGGAAGTTAGTCCCTTTTAGGCTTGATGGAAGCTGCTATCAAAAAGTAGGAACTTCCATTTCCAAAAGTGGTGGACTAGGTAATCTGTATTGCTTCTATTCAACTAGAAAATGTAGACAAATTAGTATTTATTTACGACGGTTTAAAGGCATTAGAGAAGCAACAAGACAGTGTACAGTTACCCGAGGAAAGTAAATTCAATACTAGAGCTTAGAAGTTTTAGCTAATTCTGGAGAGGGAAGCTGCAATTACCCAAACCAAAGCAAAAGATTACTGGAGTGACTGTTAGAGTCCAAGGAGGATATTCTGGATATAACAGCAGAAACTATCAAAGTTTAAAATCAGAATTTTCCAACAATATATAAGTTTTTCACCTTACCTTTAATATGTTACTAATGCTCTTCAAGAGACTCCCTTCCCAAATGCTCAACAGACAGTAATGGAAAGAGAATATATATCAGTGCCTCATTAGTTCTAGCATTCTAAAGACGTGTGCAGTAATTATATACTTGTTTAAATTAATAAGTGTGTGATCTTATCATTCATAACCTAAAACTCAAGTCATAGTGAAAAACCAATTTATAATCTATAGAGATTCATTTGCTAAGGCAGGTTATGTAGTCATAAAATCAGTCCTTGAAATCTGAGTAAAATAATGGGTTTTTCTTGAACTCTTTTCATAGTTTCATAAACTTCACTTCAAAAGTAAAGTTAGAAATTAAGCTCATATTTGGTCCAACTGGTTAAAAATAAGGATTTAATCTGAGAAGTCACTATACACTAAGCAGTATGCCAAATGCCAAGGAAACAACAGTGATATCAACTATCAATTTTCCCCATAGGTTAAACTAAATTACAAACACATGGAAGAATTTACATATTACTGGCTTTCTGGGAAAATTACTGTCAATTATTAACGATTTAGTCTCTCCAACAGCATAACTGGGCTTCCCTGGTGGCACAGACAGTAAGAATCCGCCTGCAACTCAGGAGACCCTGGGTTCAGTCACTGGGTCGGGAAGATCCCATGGAGAAGGAAATGGCAACTCATCCCAGTATTCTTTCCCGGAAAATGCCACAGAGAAACTTGATAAGCTACAGCCCAAACAGATTACAGAGTCAGACACAACAGAGCGACTAAGCACGCAGGCAAGCAATAGCATAATTAGTAATAAGCATTTCTATAGCTAATAATGATATTAGCAAAAAGCCATATAAACTAACAAGTAAAACTTTCTATTAGACAACCAAAAACAGTTTGTCTCACCTTGGCACCATATTTGGAATAGTTCATTTCTGTTAGTGTTACTGGTCGTAATTTGTCAATATCTCCAAAGGCTACACCAGGAACGTACAGGGCACAAACGATGTGAACCCATCTACAAGGAGAAAAGATATGATTTTGTTATCAAACCTTCTGATAAAATGCTCACATGGAAAATAAACATAAAATATATGTGCCATATCAAATAACTACTGCAAAAATTTTATGACCAGGTCTCAAAAACTTGGACATACAACTAGAGAATATTAAACACTTATATATCATTTCGTTACAGAAAAGGGGACTGCAATAAGCACTACTTTTCCAGCAGCTTAGCCAAAGCTGAGAGTTAACAATTATAACTGCCTTTCACTTAAAATTCACCACACTTTGCACTTATCTGTTATTCTTAAATATTTGCACAAAACCACTATTCAAATGAAACAAAACATTTTCATATGCATGGAAAGGTATTCACATTATTTTAAGCACTCTGAGAATTAAGGATCCTAATTTAAGAACTGTCAAGTTACTTTGCATAAATTATATAACATTGATCTTTCCTGCTACTTTTTTCTAAAAGCTATTGGATAATCCTTAAGGAGATATTAAAAAAAAAAATTCTTGGTGTGCATCTTAACTTTCTTTCTTCCTAGGCTGAAACTGACTGATAGGAGACTGGATAGAACAGTTGTGATAATATAAGGAAGTCACAGTTCATTCAGCTCATCTGTTCACCATACAACCTATGTATTATGTATGTGCCCCCAAAATAAATAATTTTTAAAGTCTGGATGATGTTACAACACTAAACAACAACAACAACAACAACAAAATGTTCAGGGTTTCAGTGTACTAAAAAAAAAACAAACGAGGAGTTGATTCTAATTACATTTTTATTTATTTTTTTTTCTAATTACATTTTTAAAAAACTGTTCTGAACCTCTATAAAATATATTAGGAACACTTTCTGTTTGCTTATAGCCATACAAAATGCAGGACCACTAGATTTTGAAATGTAAACAGATCTCCCTCATCTCTGCAGGAAAGAGGGTAAAATTGAGATAGCAAATATCTCTTAACCTTGTGAAAATATTAATAACAAATTTTGCTTTATCATAACTTAAGAGGCTACGATTGCTACATGGTTCTGTTTTGTGATGCACTATGAGTCTTAAAGAAATAAGACTGAGAATCATTTTATAGAGGTACTGGGGAAAATAGTTACAAAACTTTAAAATCTATCCTTTTTTATTGGGAAGAAAATTCAAAGTTTTGAGATTTTCTTGATAAAATGTTTTAATCCAACTTCCCAAATGCATCCTGTGGAGTTCAATATAAAGATACACATCTTCAACGAGCAGCTGCTTTCTCAATTTAATTTGTGCAGTTTTTTCATGCTCCACTGATGTATTAAATGCCGCTGTACTCTGTAGGAATTTATCTTTGATAAACCCAACAGCTGGCTGCTTGCTTCATATTGGCCTTCTTAAAATCTTTTAGAACTAGTCATACAAGTACTACAGATTGAAACTGCCATTTCAGTGTGACTGGCACAAAAGTGTATCATTTTCCCCAACCATACTTGTGAGGATGCCAACTTGAGTCTTTATTAAAATACATACCAAACAACTGAGATAATTTTGGTCCTTTTTAGTATCTGTTGTATATAGATTTTTGTTCATTTGTTTAACTGCATGTACTTTAGAACCTTGTAATTAAGACAATTTGAGAAATCAAAAAGGAATAAACTTCCTTGTTACTTTATCATTCATTTTGCTTGGAGCTATGAAGGCAGATGTTGATTAGGAAAGGGAACAGAAAACAAGCATCCCATAAGACCACCAAAAAACAGAGTCAGAATTGTCATTCTAGCATAGAAGCTATTAATAGATTATTTTAAATTTACATATTTTAATAAAGCAAACTAAGTAGAAAAATACTTCTCAAAAACTCATTTTAAATAAGAACTATATTCAGTGATCAAACTTGATTTTGAAGGGCTTTATACTTGTGGTGTCCTTATAACACATTAATAAAACTCACTTCAGGAGTTATTTTCATTCCTGCATTTATTCATTTATTCTGAACTGAAGAGCAGAGCACCAGGCAGACAGTGGGGAAGTGACAAAGAAGTATGTGAAATGTTTGCAGCATAAGGAGTGATATGTTATTATATTAAAGTATGTGTAATATTTTCTATATTCAGGTTTATAATACCACTAAGGCAGGATAAAATACTCTCTTTAAGAAAAAAAAATAAAAAATTTAATGATAAGAATGTATTGATGGTCTTTTCACATTAAATTGTATTCTTTTCTATTGTAGTATATGTAGCTCCCATTAGACACAGAAGGAAAAACAGTCTAAATGGCCTATGTAATACAAGAAAATTTCAAAAACTTTTTTCATTCTTTCCATACGTAGTTCTTTCTTTTCATCTGTTTTCCATTTGAAGCTAGAGTACTAAATACCTTGTCAAATCTTCGTGACTTTTTTGCTCTTGATTCAAGCTAGTATTACATCCTTCAAACTGTATCAAGACCTATAATTCCGACTGTACTCTACAGGTAAGTGTGGGCATCAACATAAACAAAATGTTCAAAGAGCATAAAAAAATTTTCCAGGCTGCACCAACAAGGGAGGTGTCTACATACATGAAAGATCCACAGAAGTCAATATAAATATATCTCAGCAAAACTGAATGGTTAAAGAAGTCTCCCTTTTCTTCATTCAGAGCCAATTTTACAAGTTAGTTTGTGGACTGGGTATTAGTATATATTACATATTAGTGTGGTAAGAGAGCTACTTTATAGTTTCTCAATAGAAATTTCAAATTATTGACAAGAGAAAAGTAAAATAAATGCTCTTCCCTAAAAGGAAACTGTGTTTCCCAAAGCTGCCATACTTGATTCACAACCATTTATTACCATAAATTTCAACTTGTAGGACAGAAAAGTTATTAAGAAAGGATTTATGCAGTTACTTTTCTAAGATTACCTTAAATAAATGGAATGATATCAGTAATTTAAAAAAAAGCACTAGCACTAGAAGTAGCAGCAGCAGAGGAACTAAGGAGATATTTATTACACACTTAAGTTTCAGAAACTGCACTGTTTACAGAAATTGTCTCATTGCAGTTCAGTTCAGTCGCTCAGTCATGTCCGACTCTTTGCGACCCCATGGACTGCAGCACGTCAGGCTTCCCTATCCATCACCAACTCCTGGAGCTTACTCAGACTCATGTCTATTCAGTCAGTGATGCCATCTGACCATCTCATCCTCTGTCACCCCCTTCGCTTCCCACCTTCTATCTTTCCAGCTACAGGGTCTTTCCACATGAGTTAGTTTTTTGCATCAGGTGGCCAAAGTATTGGAGTTTCAGCTTCAGCATCAGTCCTCCCAATGAATATTCAGGACTGATTTCCTTTAGGATGGACTAGTTAGATCTCCTTGCAGTCCAAGAACTCTTAAGAGTATTCTCCAACACCACAGTTCAAAAGCATCAATTCTTCGGCACTCAGCTTTCTTTATAGTCCAACTCTCACAATCATACATGACTACTGAAAAAACCACAGCCTTGACTAGATGGACCTTTGTTGGCAAAGTAACGTCTCTGCTTTTTAATATGCTGTCTAGGTTGGTCAGAGCTTTTCTTCCAAGAAGCAAGTATCTTTTAATTTCATAGCTGCAGTCACCATCTGCAGTGATTTTTGGAGCCCCCAAAACTAAAGTCTGTCACTGTTTCCCCATCTATCTGCCATGAAGTGATGGGACCAGATGCCATGATCTTAGTTTCCTGAATGCTGAGTTTTAAGCCAGCTTTTTCACTCTTCTCTTTCACTTTCATCAAGAGACTCTTTAGTTCTTCACTTTCTGCCATAAGGGTGGTGTCATCTGCATATCTGAGCTAATTGCTATTTCTCCTGGCAATCTTGATTCCAGCTTGTGCTTCATCAAGCCCAGTGTTTCTCATGATGTATTCTGCATATAAGTTAAATAAGCAGGGTGACAAATATACGGCCTTGACATACTCCTTTCCCCATTTGGAACTAGTCTGTTGTTCCATGTCCAGTTCTAACTGTTGCTTTCTGACCTACATACAGGTTTCTCAAGAGACAAGTCAGGTGGTCTGGTATTCCCATCTCTTGAAGAATTTTCTACAGTTTGTTGTGATCCACACAGTCAAAGGCTTTGATATAGTCAGTAAAGCAGAAATACATATTTTTCTGGAACTCTCTTGCTTTTTCGATAATCCAGTGGGTGTTGGCAATTTGATCTCTGGTTCCTCTGCATTTTCTAAAACCAGCTTGAACATCTAGAAGTTCACAGTTTATGTACTGTTGAAGCCTGGCTTGGAGAATTTTGAGCATTACTTTACTAGCATGTGAGATGAGTGAAATTGTGCCGTAGTTTGAGCATTCCTTGGCGCTGGAATGAAAAACTGACCTTTTCAGTACTATGGCCACTGCTGAGTTTTCCAAATTTGCTGGCATATTGAGTGCAGCACTTTCATCATCTCATCTAATCCTCTCAAAAATGCTAGGAAACTGAGGCATAAAATGGTTAAGTCACTTGCCTAAAATCACAGTTAGTAAGAAAAAACCAGAATACCAATATAGGCAGTCTAACTTGAAAGCACACACTTTAATGCTGTAGTAAATTTCCTAATTCTAGGTCAAAGTGAGTCCAGGCATAAAATAATGCCATTGTCTATGACACAAACCACAGACTCAATTCAATACATCAAATAATGTGCTACATGTTTATTTTGAGGATAAGCAATGAGCAACAAAAAGTAAAATTTTTGGTCATTTTCCTAGGCATCAATATACAGGGTAGTCATTTTTCCTAGATACCTTCAATATACAGTCACCAAGATTCCATGATAGACTCTGTGCTATCCCAACTGTATGGCAATACTTCTCAAGGGCCTATCCACCAATTGAGGTAAAAATGAGAAAAATAGCTTTTATTTTACTAAAATAAACTTTATTAAGTTTAAAAAAGAACTTTTCTTTGGCATATAATGCATCCTATCTTTTCAAAATGTTAAATATGAAAAATGATCATGATAATTTGTCTAGGTTATTTCACCATTCTTATTAAAATATTAAACATTTAATAAAATACTGAAATATCTATATGTGGTAAAATAAAAAACTGAGTACCCCCTCTTACACGGGGGAAGAGGGTAAGTAGTGATTCATAATATATAAAAGGTTAGAAACTAATCTTATATTAGTCACCCATCCCAATTGGTAGTCTCCTGGGGAAAAACAAGAAAGATGCCAACACTGTAACAATGACAATTGTTCAAATTTGATACTAAAAATGAGTGTAAATATAGTGCAAAGATAGCTCTCTGGGCCAGTTATCATTTTAGTGCCTCTCAGCTCAAATCCACTCTTCAATATCTGCTTTGAAGTAATGAACAGAATCCCATCAGCACTTCCCAGCACGATCCTCGGCTCTGTCTCAGTCACGTGGCAGAAGGCACTGTCAGAGGAAGGGGCTTCTCTGCAGGACAGGAAGAGGACACCCCCAGTGCTCTGCCTCAGTGACCCTACAGACCCACCTGAAGATCACCTTTCTGTGGCCCTCTCAACCTAGACACCACACACTCCTGGCGTGAAACCACTGCCCAGTTACCCACTTGCCAAGAACTACAGGCCAGGTACTGGCCCAGGCAAACCAGCCAACTTCTCTGCCATCCAGTAGGCTCAGACCACGCTTTCTCTAACAAGGCCTGAACCACAGTCTTGGGGAAGGTGCCTTCCTTCCAAGTCTGTCATTCCCTGGAAACTCTCTCAGCTCTATAGTATTATTCTGCAGAGTTCTTTTGTATCTTTATGGTTACTGTTTATCATAGCTTAGTACTTCTTTAAATTAAACATCCCCTTTTATAATCATTGTATAGGTTCTATTTACTAATATACTCTTGAAGTCAAACAGATTCAGAGTTCAAATTTAACTACGAACTTGTTCAAAACTATGTAAAGATCTGAGCCTCAGCTTCTACATATAAAATAGGCAACTTTACCATATCTCTTATCATACAGTCATTCCTAAGATTAAATGGCATTATAGGTTACAATGGCAAATGCAGATACTCAATAAATGATCTTTTCTCCTCTTTGCCCTGATATGTAGCCTCCTGTCCACTTACTCTATGTCAAAAAGACACATAGAAGAAAATCAAATGAAAATGTCTAACTCAGAAAATCATAAATACAAAAATAGAAGCATATACATTATAAAGCAGGTATATTAACACAAAAGAATTATGACATCAACCTTCCAGCATCTGTCTCCTTGAAAATTCCATCCTGATTGGGACACAGTTCACAGCTAGGGGAAACACCACATTTACAGGCATCACAGAACCAAGGTTCAGTGGAGTTTTCAGAAGCTGAACTCATAATCGAGTCACTCTCTCCATCAACTCCATAACAACCTAAAAAAAAAAAAAAAATGTATGATTAGAGTTTACTTTTTAAACTCACATTTATAAAGTTACAAAGTAAAAGGGAAAGGAAGTAGAGAATAATTCTGAAAAATTAATGGTTTAGAAAAATGATATTAAAGTCAAAACACAGAACTGAAATCATTTTATAAAAATATGTTTTCACCTACCATAGTGTATGCAATGACATAACCCTTTAAGACAAGTTTAGGTCTACCGGAAAGCATTTTGAAGGGGAAAATTTTTACTGTTCTTTAAAATTTTTTACAAAAATACATTAAAATATGAGTTTTCCTTATACAGAAATCAGAACTATTGAGTCTAGGAACTATTAATTAGTAAATATTTTCAAGCTACCTTTGTACTGAGCATTTAAATATATCTAAAAGACCATGATCATGTAAAATATACAAACAAAAACCTCTGATCTAATTTTGGAGGTGGTAGGTTAAAACACAAATTCATACAACCATAAATGCAAAGTAAGTACTAGTAAAAGGAAAATAACAGACATACACATACATAAATTAAGGCTACTGAGCAATCTGAATAGTTTAGATTAGAGATAAACAGGCGAGTTGCATTCACAGTTGAGCCAGTCTAGACCTATACAAGGTATCTGATCTATTTAACATTTATAATTCTTCTATTTTCTGTAAAAATGTATCCAGAACTGAAATGAATGAAAAGAAGGGTAGCATAATCCTTCACATTTTAGAGTAGGACATCAACCCTTATTGTGGCTTATAATAACCAGTACTTCTCTGGTTAATTACAATAGTCATGACTCCTAAATAGTTTTGTTTTGTTTTGTTTTTTTTACCTAAATGGTGCTGGATGTACCACAAACTTCATATTATCTCTCTTTTTCTAGAAAGGAAGATACTGCTCTCATGACATAATGTACTTAAGAAAAATAATTTAATACACATTAAAAATTAAATAGATAACAACCTTATTCTATTAATAGTTCCAGTTATGCCCATCATCTTTAGGCTTGGGCATTTCTCTGATCTCCTAAGCCACATTTATTACCTCTCAAGATAGGTCACTTCTACAAATAGCCTACTATTAACCATACCAGGATAATTCTGACCAGGTTTATCCTAATAGGGTGGTCTTACTACCAAATTCTAAGGAGCACTCAAAGTACCCTCCAATAAATTAAAGCTATTAAAAATACCACTCTGAGAAACATATGTAAGTAACAATTATCTCTCAAGAAGATTCCCCAGAGAGATAAGTTTCCATGCATCCAATATATGATCATGTGACTATTAAAACTGATTAAACACTACACAGACAACAGGAGCCTGAAGAAAACTGTCTTCTCACAACCACCAAAGATACCCAAATTGAAACAAATAAGTATGTAAATAGGTATTGAATCAAACAAATCAAAGAACCATGCAGGCTGGTTAACAATTTTAAAGTAACAATTTACTAAATGTTGCTGATAAATCAAGTCCTGCACCTCTTACCCACCTAGTACCACTCAATATAGATTATAATTAATTATTCTGGTAGGCAGAAAACGAAAAACTTGCTTGCAACTACAACTTGGATAAGCTGCTTCAAGCAAATCCCTTAACTATTGTCAAACTTATGCTATTCACTAATTTCACTGACTACGCCAAAGCCTATGACTGTGAGGATCACAACAAACTGTGGAAAATTCTTCTAGAGATGGGAATGCCAGACCACCTTACCTGCCTCCTGAGAAACTTGTATGCAGGTCAAGAAACAACAGTTAGGATCGGACATGGAACAACAGACTGGTTCTAAATTGAGTAAGGAGTACATCAAGGCTGTATAGTGTCACCTTGCCTATTAAACTTATATTCAGAGTACATCATGAGAAATGCCGGGCTAGATGAAGCACAAGCTGGAATCAAGATTGCTGGGAGAAATATCAATAACCTCAGATATGCAGATGACACCACCCTTACGGCAGAAAGCAAAGAGGAACTAAAAAGTCTCTTGAATGACAGTGAAAGGGTAGAGTGAAAAAGCTGGCTTAAAAGAAAACATTTGAAAAACTAAGATCATGGCATCTGGTCCCATCACTTCATGGCAGATAGATGGAGAAATAATGGAAACAGTGAGAGCCTTTATTTTCTTGGGCTTCAAAATCACTGCAATGGTGACTGCAGCCATGAAACTAAAAGACATTTACTCCTTGGGAGAAAAGTTATGACCAACCTAGACAGCATATTAAAAAGCAGAGACCTTACTTTGCCAACAAAGGTCCGATTGTCAAAGCTATGGTTTTTCCAGTAGTCGTGTATGGCTGTGAGAGTTGGACTATAAAAAAGGCTGAGTGCTGAAGAACTGATGTTTTTGAACTGTGGTGTTGGAGAAGATTCTTGAGAGTCTCTTGGACAGCAAAGAGATCAAACCAGTCAATCCTAAAGGAAATCAGTCCTGAATATTCATTGGAAGGACTGATGCTGAAGCTGAAACTCCAATACTTTGGCCACCTGATGCAAAGAGCTGACTCATTTGAAAAGACCCTGATTGCTGGGAAAGATTGAAGGCAGAAAGAGAAGAGGACAACAGAGGATGAGATGGTTGGATGACACCACCGACTCAATGGACATGAGTTTAAGCAAGCTACAGGAGTTGGTGAAGAACAGGGCAAGCCTGGCATGCTGCATCCCATGGGGTCACAGAGAGTCGGACATGAATGAGCGACTAAACAACAAATGTTATTCAAAGGTTTTACAGTAGTGAACCTCAACATAATCCAAAGGTCATATGGAAGAATGCTAAAAATTTTAAAGGAGCTAGACTATCATGCACAAGAAAAAGATTCAAAATATTAATTTCTTTAAATCATCTAATTGTGGTTGGTAATAACTATCACCTTCATCACTTCTGTTTGTATATACATTTTTAAAATGATAAACCATAAAATGAAAAAGAAATAAAATTTCCCTCTTGGGAGTAGTTATTATTGATTGTCAGCAAGATAACATTTTTCAGTAAAAATAACAGTAAGCAAACAGTTTATTTGAAGAAAATCACAAAACAATAAAAAAATAGTGAATTTGATTTCTCAAACCATTATGTAATACCACAAGGAAAAAACTATTTTCTTTACAAAATAATATTTTTCATGCAAATTTTTTCATTAGTATTCACATGAAGTCCCAAGATAATAAACCCTCCAAATGACTATCCATTTTACGCACCTCATTCACCTATATCAAGGTAAATAACAGCAACTCACTCTTTTAGAATAAAGCAAAATTTCAATTCTAATTTTTAAAGAATATACCACACACTTGACAAATATCTGTACAATGATTAAATCACCTACAAAAACTTCAGAAGTGATTTCTAAGGGTCTCTTTTAGGAAATTCCTAGTTTGCAACCTAAAACATTGGTATCACTTAAACTTACAGAACAATGAGCAAATGGGTAAGTATTTCTTCTTCAGCTTCACTGCCCCTGAAAAATGATCCACACCATGTTATTACCTTTACAGAGTCTTCAACTTGCCACTTTTCCATATTTCTCTGCCATATCTGCTGTGTCTACTGGGCTCTAGACTGAAATTCTAACATTTACATCCACATTAATCCATTTAAATTAATGACTAAATACATTTTAACATCTTTTTCTTTCTTTCATACAAAACCTTTCATACATCTCATGATGTACTCTGCATATAAGTTAAATAAGCAGGGTGACAATATACAGCCTTGACGTACTCATTTTCCTATTTGAACCCAGTCTGTTGTTCCATGTCCAGTTCTAACTGTTGCTTCCTGGCCTGCATACAGGTTTCTCAAAAGGCAGGTCAGGTGGTCTGGCATTCCCATCTCTTTCAGAATTTTCCACAGTTTATTGTGATATACACAGTCAAAGGCTTTGGCATAGTCAATAAAACAGAAATAGATGTTTTTCTGGAACTCTCTTGCTTTTTCAATGATCCAGCAGATGTTGGCAATTTGATTTCTGGATCGTCTGCCTTTTCTAAAACCAGCTTGAACATCTGGGAGTTCATAGTTCACGTACTGCTGAAGCCTGGCTTGGAGAATTTTGAGCATTACTTTACCAGCGTGTGAGATGAGTGCAACTGTGTGGTAGTTTGAGCATTCTTTGGAATTGTCATTCTTTAGTATTGTCTTTCTTTGGGACTGGAGTGAAAACTGACCTTTTCCAGTCCTGTGGCCACTGCTGAGTTTTCCAAATTTGCTGGCATATTGAGTGCAGCACTTTCACAGCATGGTCTTTCAGGATTTTAAATAGCTCAACTGGAATTCCATCATCTCCACTAACTTTGCTCACAGTGATGCTTTCTAAGGAACACTTGACTTAACTACCATAAAATGAGGTTTATTCTCTTCAACCTATCTAATTTTGAGTAAAAGATACAAAAAGTACACCTTCAATATGATTATGGAAAAAAGTTTTTTTACATAATGAAATATAGAAAATTAAAAATTTATAGATATATAAAACCTATTTCATATAGGTTTTTCATGTTTTAAAATGGGTAAACACGAAAAACATGTTTGCTATTATTTTAGCAAAATCTCAACTTAAAAAATCTCTCTAAATTATAATTACTTAAGCTTTTTTTTTTTAAAGGAAAAATATAAAGGAAATACATCAAAGCACTAACTATGGTTGTCTGGATATTAGGACTGTTAGAAATGTTTTATGTCTTGAAATTATGATCAAGGCTTCCCTGGTGGCCCAGTCATTAAAAAAAAAAAAAATACACCTGCCAGTGCAGAAGGCACACATTCAGTCCCTGGGTTGGGAAGATCCCTGGAGAAGGAAATAACAACCCACTCCAGTATTCTTGCCTGGGAAACCCACAGAGGAGCCTGGAGGTCTACAGTCCATGGGGTCACAAAAGAGTTGGACATGACTCGACAACAATTACTATCAACCTCTGAGTAGCACACACAACCTATGTGAATCATATTTAATGAAAAATAATATAAAATCTGTCTATAATTGCTTTGAATTATTCAAGAAATATGTACAGTCCAAACAGAGGACACTTTCCCCATTCAACTGTCACTGGGGACAAAAAGACCTACAGTCTTCTATTTTCTAGCTATGTAACTTTGACCAACCACATCTCTGAGGCTGAGTTACCTCACCTTCAATAAGTATTTAATATTTATCCTATCTCTCAGTACAGAAAAAACAGGAACACAAAATTTGCCATTTAAAACATTCTTTTCTGTACTTAACATCCTATCACTAGAACTCTGATTATAAAACCTACTAAAAGTTTTTAAATAAGTTGAGTAATATTGCTGCTGATGAGAAAAGAACTTATAATATGCATGATACCTATCACAAATATATCCTAAGGCACAAAAGAGCCAAAATGCTGTTGACACATAAAGGCCAAATGGTGATTACTTGAACATTTGCTACCCAGTGAACACTGCTAAGGATACCTTTTTTCATATGCTAAGAAAAAAAAAATAGTCTAGGGCTAGGCTAATAGCAGACTGGAAAATAAATAAAATGGGGGGGGGGGGAAGATCTCTTAGAGACCTTATTTAAAACATTGTTGGCAAGTATACTACCCAATGCTCTGTCATGTACAATGACATGCAGGTGACATTTTTCTTCAGACACAGTGCAATCAATATATCAGGATAACTGACATCACAGTCAGGGGTACCCTACTATTACAAGTCAGTTACAAGATCTTGTCACAAAGGTGTTTATACTAAGTGACAAGTTGCAACCTCAAAAGAAAAGAGATTTATCTACAATTAGATAAATACTCTGAAAAGAATTAGACAGTTATACATTTGAAAAGCACATTTGGAAAACTATCTTTTAGCAAAATCTCAACTTAAAAATCTCTCTAAACTATAATCACTTAAGCATTTCTTTTTAGGGAAAAAGATAAAGGAAATACATCAAAGCACTAACTATGGTTGTCTGGATATTAGGACTGTTAGAAATGTTTTATCTTCTCTCTGTTCTATACTTCCCTCATTTTATTTACTATTCATTCGTGGTTCAGCTGGTAAAGAATCCACCTGCAAAGCGGGAGACCTGGGTTCAATCTCTGGGTTGGGAAGATCCCCTGGCAGAAGAGAAAGGCTACCCACTCTAGTATTCTGGCCTGGAGAATTCCGTGGACTGTATAGTCCATGGGGTCTCAAAGAGTAGGACATGATAGCAACTATCACTTACCCACTTACCCAATACATTATAATGGACAATTAGCTTTTTATAAAATAAAACATTTAAGAAGTTCATATTTAACCATGAAAATATTTAAGGAAAAGTGGCCTGGTTAATTTACAATATGGAAGTCTGTCACTTAGGCACCTGATTAAAAACCAAAACCCAAAACACAAAACCTAGCAAGACTAGCTTCCTATCATGCCTTAGAAAATTTCCCTTCTTCTGGATTCATTAGTTTTAGATAAAAATTCATTTTGGAACTTTATAAGTAGTGAAGAAAGATCTACATATGTGACTGTATAAAAAAAATGAACATTCTAAACAGTGAAAAATACCACAAAGGTAAAAGGTATAGAACAAAGTGGAAAAAGTATTTGCAGGGATACAAACTATTTTTAACACATATAACAGACAAAGGATTAATACGAATAAAAAAGAAAATTCCAGTAAGTCAGTAAGAAAAAGGACAGGTTAAGAAATGACAAAGAGGGCTTCCCTGGGGGTCCAGTGATTGAGAGTTCACCTGCCAATGCAAGGGATACGGGGTTCAGTCCCTGGTCAGGGACGATCCCATGTGCTCTGGGGCAGCTGAGCCCAGGCACCATGACTACTGAAGCTCCTGCACCCTAGACCCTATGCTCTGCGGTAAGAGATGACACAGCAAGGAGAAGCTCGCACCCTGCAACTAGAGCGTAGCCCCACTCACCACAGAGAAAAACCTGCACACACCAGTGAAGACCCAGCACAGCCAAAAATAAAAATAAAATGCCTCTTTTTAAAAAATAAATAAAGAAGTGACATGAGAAGTGTACAGCAAGCAACAGGAAAAAAGAAAAAAAAACTGGCCACATATATTACTATCAAACTTCAATACTAATAAGGGGAACACATATTTTAATTAAGAGATAGTCTCCCAAAGATTTTTTAAAATTTACCAATATGCAGTGTTGCAGAGTGATCAAGTAGTTAGTACACTGTTGGAAGAATACAAATACAGTCTTTTTGAAGGGCAATTTGGCAAAGTTTGTTAAAAAGTTTAAATGTACTTATATTTTGATTCATTCTAGAAATCTATCCTGTACAAATTATGACATGAATATATATGACATATATTTGTTAGCACTAAATGTCAGTGGAAAACTAGAAACAAAAAAAAAGTAAAGACATTATGGTTGATCCATTCTATAGCTATTAATATATCCCATTAATAAAAAAGTAGTAACATATCCCATACGTAACTCATATGAAAAGAATCTCAAGATTAAGAAATGAGTAAAATAAAGTAAGTCATGGGATGGGAATCTCATGGAATTTATCTATTTATTTATTGCAAGGTGGGGACTGTGCAAACATGCAAACGCGTGTTGCACACTTGTGTGTACATTAAGAACCTGACAGAAGGGGCTCTCACTGGTAAAATTTGGACAATTTAAGTATCAGAGTAAACAGGTTAGAGATGATAATGAGACCACAGTAATACTGAAAAAGGATAAAAGGGGAGAAGCTCTTTACAAAACAAAAGTTGCCTAATAAATGTAGAGAGAATGATAGAAAACCCCCATTCTGCAGCCACATGCATAATACCTGGCTCTGTCAATGATGCTAAAACCACTAAGTATAAGGCTGCTGCTGCTGCTGCTGCTAAGTCGCTTCAGTCGTGTCCGGCTCTGTGCGACCCCATAGACGGCAGCCCACCAGGCTCCGCCGTCCCTGGGATTCTCCAGGCAAGAGAACCAGAGTATGTTGCCACTGCCTTCTCCAGAAGGCTGTTAGGCAATAGGATATTATAAAGCCTCAAGGTCATTACCCTATAGGTATTCATTAATTATAAAGAGAAAAGTATAGCTTTAAAATGGAGAGGCTTGGATGACACTACCTTAACACATCACCAACAATGCAATAAATTGGCATTAAATGCTCTGGATGTGAAACATCATCACAGCACTCATACCAAAAAAAAAAGTTTAAACTGAATCTAATCCAAAGGAAACAATAAAACAAATCCAGATTAAGGGATACTCTACACAACATTTTAAAAATGCTTTGATCCTTCAACACGTCAACATAAATGATACAAAAAGACAGAAACTTGTTTTAGATTAAGAGACTGACAGGACAGAAAACGCAGTGCATGGTACATGAATGTATCCTGGATGGTAGGAGGAGTGGAGAGCGGAGGACAGGACCACTGTGATAACAGAGGTATAGAGGGTACAAGAGGAGTTTGCATATTATTGACCATCAATCTTTTTGAAAAATATGTTTCTGTATGTGTAAGCACATGAGATGTTACCTCTCACTATGTGAGCTGTTTGCTTTAGGGACGACTACAAAGACTCAAATGAGAAAAGCATGAGGCTGCTTTTATTGGCAAGCTGTGTTTTCCCTCCTCTATCCTTCTGAATAAGCTGGTGTTAAATGTAACCAATGTAACCAAAAATAATAAAGTGTAGGTACCCTGGTAAGCCTTATCGAGCCACTCCTTCATATTATCAATGGAACTAATGACTTAATGTTCACATGAAACACCCTGGGATCCGCCATAATACAGATTCTGATTTAGAAGGTTAGGGACTTGGCCTGTGATTATGCTTTTCTAACAAGTGTCCAGGTGATACGGATGCTACCAGTTAATACTGTAATCTGTGGACCACACTTTTTGAGTAGCACAATTTTTTTAAAAAACTACTGAAATGGGTAAAAGTGACATTTTCATTTAACTTTAAACCTTATTTACTTTAGATGCAGCAATAGTTCAAGTGTACAGTGAGAAAGACCTTAAAAACTAAAATAATTAACTAGCCATAAAAGCTCCTATTCAGATAAATAAGTAAAGGACTAAAACTTTACTTCTGACAGGCTGCTGACCTTGTTTTAGAGGAATACAGAATTAAAAGTTAAAAAGGAATAAAAATGTTGGTGAGTATGTGGAGAAAAGGGAATCCTTGTACACTGTTGGTGGCATGGTAAATTGGCACGGCCAGCCACTATAGAAGACAGTATGGATGCTCCTCAAAAAACTGAAAATAAACTACCCATATGGTCCAGCAATTCCACCACTGGGATACATCCAAAGAAAACAAAAACAAATTAGAAAAGATACATGCACCCCAATGTTCATAGCAGCATTATTTACAATAGCCAAGATATGGAAGCAACCTAAAAGTACATCAACAGATGAACTGATATAGATCTGGTATACACAACAGAATATTACTCAGCCATTTAAAAGAATGAAATTCTGCTATTTGCAACAATGTGGATGGACCTAGAGAGTACTAAGTGTATGGGAATAAGTCATATGGAAAAAGACAAACACTCTATATTATCACTTATATGTGAAATCTGAAAAAAATAAACAAATGTATATAGCAAAACAGAAATACACTCAATATACAGAGAACAAACTCATGGTTACCAGCAGGGAGAGGAAAAGTGGGAGGGGCCAGATAAGCAGGGGAATAAGACATACAAGCTACAATACATAAAATAAATAAGTAACAAGGATTCACTGTACAGTACAGCCACTAAATATAGCCACTATTTTGTAATAACTTTAAATGGATTATAGTTTATAAAAATACTGAATCAATATTTTTTACATCTGAAATTAATAATATTGTAAAGCAACTATACTTCAATAAATAAGTAAAAGGTCAGAAGGGAGAGTTCATTGTGATTTGTACAAGGTGGTAGTCCCCAGGAGATGCAGACTTGAGTCCAAAAGTAAGCAGCTATAGCAAAAGAGTTGCTTTACTACCATAGCTGCGGGACATTGAGACCACAAGGCTATAGCAGACTACCAGCAGCAAAAGGCATCACCCTCAAATACACTCAAACATCTCTAAGGGCCAGGCAACTAGCAAACATGAGTAAGGGATTTGATAGAAGAGTGGTAAACTGAAGATTAAAGGCTTCATCAGCCCTATTCAACTCCAGGAGACTGTTACCATAAAAGTGAAAACCAACTGCTGTCAGAACTTCAAGAGAAGTTCAAATTCCAAAATATGTAAAATAAAATCTTCCGTTTTTAAATGTTAACAATCAATTTAATTTCTTAAAACCATTGTGCTAGCCATAAATATCATGGTCAAAACCATGGCCTATGAAGCAGAGGCAGTACCCTCAGCATGATCAATAGTCAGTAAGACCAACAGTGCTAGTCATGCCTGCATCTCACACTGGCGCTGACAGCCATGAGCGCAGGCCGTGGTAACACGTCTGTGACCATCCGCGGCGACCAGCACAACAAACAGTGGCAGCCCAGCGCTCCTTTTGGTGTTCACCTATTCTGCAGCTCCTCCAGGAACTCATACACACAACCATGTTGCCTGGTCTAAGGTTATAATCATTACCACTAAGCTCAAGTAATCCCTTATTGCTGTCTGGTAGTATATACACACATATATTATACACACACAACATATAACATGGGTGAATATACATATATATGTATGTGTACACACACACAATATTACGTATGTATTTCCCTAATCCACTTATTCCCCCAAAGAACTATTTTATACCAACCTCTTACTCCTCAAATCTCCAACATCTCCCCACCTCTACACTCTGCTAATGGCTGCTTCCTGTTTCACTGAAAAAATAAGCATTCAATTTCACACGTTCTAACCACTACATCCAACATCCTACCTACCTCTGTATCCATATATTCTCTTTTCCCTCCAGTTACTATGCCAACTTTTATCTATTAAATCTCTTCCCTTGTGTTGGATCCTATCCTTTCCAGCCTTGTACTCACAGGACTTGCTCCAGCAACTGTTCCCCTTTCTTTCCTGACATCATCAATTGCTAACTTTCCCTTTCCACTGGTCCCTTCCATCCACACACTAGCATCTCTGCATCTGTGGCAGGCAGCCCCTAAGATGGCTCCCAGTATTAATATTCTTGGAATGTCCGCTCCTACATTTGACTAAGGTTGGTCCTGTGTGAACAATGTAGCAGAATTGACAGTACATACCACGTTAACTAAACCCATATTTTCCCCCTTGCTTCTATGTATTTTACATTTATTTAATAAACCATGTGATATAAGCATTTTGTCAGTAAGCCTTGTTTCCCATAAACTTTGGGATGACTTGCCTGGTAATGACTTGGAGTTTACCATGCATCAGGGTCATTTCCCATAAGACAGGTTTCATCTTACTCTAAAAACAGTATTTGACAGTTACAATCTATTTTGAAAACTTTCCATTACTCCAGGTCACTACTCAAGGTTCTTCTCCCATCTCACTGGCCCTGTGCTCCTCAACTCCTCTTGAAGTGCTCAAAGCACTATACTATTCCCTAGAAAGCACATTCAGGCTCACAGTTTTAAATAATATCCACAGGCTGATCAGTCCCAAATTTACCTCACCAGCCCCTGTATCTTACCTCAACTCTAAAAGTTTAAAACCAAACTTTTACTATCTACCTGTAAACCTATTCCTCTCTTGGATCATTGCTATGGTCTCCAAAATGGTCTCCCTGAATCCCACTTTAGACACCCTTCAGTCTGCTCTCAACCCAGCAGTGATTCTTCCAAAACATAAATCATATCATACTGATCCTCCGCTTGAAGTTCACCTAGGTCTTCCCATATCCATCTCAGTATAACCTGAGATCTATGACCTACAAGGCCCCAACTGGTTTGCCCCCATCTCTGCCTCCCCCACTAAGCAGCTCACGCCCTCAGTTCCAGCCACACTAACCTCCACGTCATCACACAAACACTCCAGACACGTTCCTACTGCAACATCTTTACACTCACTACTCCCTCACTCTGAGTGCTCTTTCCCCAGGTATTCACATGGCTTGCTTACTCACATGCTTCAGGTCACTGCTCAGAGATCACCTTATCAGAGAGGATTTTCCTTATAAGCTTTTATAAATAGAAAATTCCACCTGCCCACACAACAACCCCCATTCATAGCATTCCTAATATTCCATTTCCTGTTTTATTTTTCCCCACAGTCCAGACCACCACCTGATATATATTACTGTATTATATTTTCATTTCTGTCTCTTACTATACATTAAGCTCCATGAAGTCAGCACTGTCTATATTCTGTTTATTTTACATGCCTGAAACCTACAGAATGCCTAGCACTCGGAAGGTTCTTAACAAACACTACTGAAAAAAAAAAAGAATAAATAACAGCAACAGGAGACATTCCCACAGTGAGTCTTAGCAGCAAGGGTGAGGAGCTTCATATGAAGGCAAGAGGACAGGTTAAAGAAGTCCAAGTCCCACAGGTCTCACAAGTCCACCAGACACCCAAAACTATTTGGGAGGAGGTGGCAATACCAGAAAGGCAGGTAAGGTCAAGGCCATAGAAACACTGTTTTGGAGTAGTCATGACTCTGATAAGAAAAAATTAACTGACAGCGGAAAAAAAATAACTTTACTACAGAGAAACCTAGAAGACACCCTCTCAACCAAGTGATCAAAATAACATCATCAGTAACTGAACAAATAAACATTACATGCTTCCTAATACATTGGAAGCACAAGATAACTTCTGAGGCACTTCTGCCAAAAGCATCAGGTTAGCACCTGAACCTAATCAGGAGAAAACATAAGAAAATCACAATATTGAGGACATCCTATAAAAGAACCGGCCTGTATTCTTCAAAAATGTCAATAGAATGAAACACAAAGACTCAAAATATGTTCTAAATTAAAGGAAACTAAATAGATATGACAACTGAATCCAGTTTATAATCCTGGATTTTCTTTTGCTAGAATCAACATCATCAGGATGATTGGCAAAATGTGAATACAGTCATAGACTAGATAACAGTGTTCTACCAATGGTGATTTCCTGACTTTGATAATTATGTGACTTTGTAAGAGAATGAATGTCCTTGATCTTTGTTCTTAAGAAATACACAAAAAGGCACTAGAGGTAGAGCTGAACATTTTGTCTACAGTTTACTCTCAGAGAGGTGAGGGAAAATTTTTTATATAACAGAAGATAAAACATATATATTTAAACATCACCATCTGGCAAATCTTAGTGAAGAGCATACAGAAATTCACAAGTCAGAAATTATGTCAAAATAAAACATTTTAAATAAAATACAACAAAAATTATATTAAAAAGGTTCAAAATTCATAATCAGGAAAAATACTTTCAATGTACTACAATGGCTCCTATTTCAGATTCTAAAAGATGATCTCTACAAATTCCCCTTTCAACTTAAAAATTATAACTATGAAAGAAGAAACTATATACCACTAGACTCAACTGTACCTTTTTCAAGAATGCACTCTACTGAACGAACATACCAGATTTTTTCCTATACCTAAATTTCAGTTAAAAACTAGAAATAATGCCATAAAAGAAAATATCATAGTACTGACCTTCAAAGAAATAATGATTTATGTACAGTAATAATCTATTTTGATTATTTTAAAACACATTTTAAATGAACCTAACCTGAAAAAATAATACCCATCATAATTTGAAAATTCAGTATGTCTTATTGCAGGTTAAATATCATAACATATTATAGAAAAATTAGTATAGTACATATGTAAAATAGCTGGTATTACTTTTACAAATGCAGTGTCAACCAGTCATTTCTGAAAGGAAACAAAACAAAGCAAAATTACCTTCATGAACGGTAATGCCACAATTGTCGCACTGAATTATTTCATCCGCATCCTCACTGTTATCTCCAAGACAAACACAGCAAATCAGAATATGGTCCATTTTCTGAGAACTCCAGTTTTGACTCTTCTCAAGAATCAGCGAGTCCTAATAATAAAATATCAGAAAATCACATATTTAAAAATTAATTTTAATAAAATTCTCATCCTAAATCATTTTCTGCATTTCCAAAATTATGCTGCATACTCCATTATTTTAGTAATTCCCAAGTGCGCCACATTTGAGAAGTATATCTCTTTGTTAAAGGACCCTCTAAGAACCCTCTCTCTAATTTTTTACTTCTCTCCAAGTTCCATATTCTCTCTTCCCAAATAAATATAAAACCAAGCTTATAACCAACCACTCTTCATCTGCTTTGCCATTCTGAATATAGCCTGACCCCTGAAACTCGGAGAAAGGTAAAATTAACCCACAAGTAATCACTAATTCTATATGAGTCTTAAAAATGTAAGAATGGTTCCTACACTTAGCAAGCTTATAATCCTATCTAGGGGAGACAAGACACATACATATTAAATAATAAAAAAAAAAATCAATTCAAGATAACATATAGGCAAATATGTATGTGATGGTATAGTTACAGACTAAATTCCTTTAGTGGTGGGGAATCTAGAATTTCCAGAGTCATCAAACTGCTGGATGAAAGATCCATGAAAGTCTGGATCTTGGAAAGACTTTCCATGAAAGTCTGCATTGGAAATTGGTGTATACAGGTAAAGAAAATCATCTAAAAAAGGATCCAGACTGACTTCTAGAAGAGTCAGACAACTCTATTAGCCTTTTGTCAAGAAATACCTAGTGAACACCTAGTTAATTGAAATATAAAAGAAAGGAAAATGCATTCAGGAATATTTAAAAAAAAAAAGGAAGAGGGTGCTCCATTTAATTTAAACCTTCTGCATTATGAATTTAAACTTTAAATACAAATTAACAAGATAATGATATCTGCTATTTAATGCACTGAGCTTAGCATTACATGTAATAAAAGATGGCATCTGAGTCTATATATTTTCATTTAAGAACCTAACCATATTCAGAAACAAAATAAATTAGTTCCATATCACACATTCATTAAATATATTATTTCATGTTAACATTTTTATATTTCTATATTCTTTTAAACTGACCAATATCCACAGGTAATATTTAGAGTAATTTCAACTGCAATTTGTAAATAACATCTGAATGACACGACTGTCACAATTAATAACATTCTTTCAAGATATTTTCTGTGTAATTAATCTAAACTTGCAGCTGCCCTAAATAAAAAAACAGAAAATAATGCAAAAGTTAACAAGGAGGCAATGTCATTTCTCTTGAGAATTCTAGCACTTTAAAATTCTCTACTTTACTCCTTTTGTTATAAAACCAAAGTAGTCTGGGGCGTTGCATGTGGCTAGCAAATAAGGTTAAAATTTCCTAAAAAGAAAACTCATGTTTTAAACTACTTTAGTACAGTGAGCAAAACAAAAATCTGCCCAGATTTTCATCCCCAAATTTCAAAGCTGAAGCTTTCTCACCTGTAAAATGGTATGACAAAAATAATACCTACCTCATCAGATTCTTGTAAGAATTAACAAGAAAACATGGCAAAAATGTTCCTGATACATACTAGGTATTCAATAAATGATCATTCCCATTCTCCTTTCTTCGGTACTTTGAAGATGGTCCAAAAACAGAAATATGAGCTGACCAGTTACTACATACACTGGGAATCTTCCTTGAATCCCAAAAGGAAAGTTATAAGCCTCAATAAGCACTGCTAGTTTAAATATTTTCCTATGGTAAATCCATTTTTTTTTTAAAGAATACCACATCCAGATTAAAAAAATAATAGACCAAAAAAACCGTGAGCAAATGACCAGAGTTTGATAACTGAGAGGCTACTCATGTTAATGCACTCTGCCTGTATTTCTCTGGTGGAATTACAATAACTAATTAGCCCTTGAAAAAAAGATTTACCCATGTAGGAAATAAGTAAATGTCTAAGGATCAGAAAAACGAACATCAATAGGTAGTAGCTCTAATTCTATTATTTTCCTATTTGTCCATTTTGCTCAGAAAAAACAGTAAATGTCTTAATTATATCTCTATTCCATTTTCTCTCTACACATATTATCATATAGAGGCAGCGAAAACAAAGTTAACTGGCAATTCTGGCTGATACCCATCATTGCAGAGTCTTACTAAAAATTAAATACAAAGAGACAGAAATAGGCAAAATTAGGAAAATTCAGATGACAACAATCTCTTCACACAGTAAGACATCTAATCCATTTAACATAACAGAGCCTGTTATGAAGAAAAAAAACCCAACTTACACCTGAAAAGTTCTACTAAGATGATTTTCTATCATATACTAATTCTCACCCAAAGTGCTTCTTTCAAAGTCTGGGAACCATTATCTAAAAATACTACACAGCCCTCCCCCAAAAAAACTTACTTCAGAAAACTAAAAGGTAAGATAACCTTAGTGAATCTCAGAAACTTCAAAATAAAAGGATGAAAAAGACATGTAACCATATTCCAAAAGTACTGTTCAGATTGCACTTAAATTCAAAAAAATGCCATAATGCCACTGACAAAGATATGCCCATGTGAAGAAAACGCAGGTTATCAAATGCCCAATTCTAGAACAGCAGTTCTCAAATTGTGGCCTAGGGAACTCTCTTTCAGGGGTTCTAACAGGTAAATACTATGGATGTTTGCCTTTTCACTCTCTCTCATGGGTATATGATGAAGATTTCCAGAAGTTACATGACATGGGATGGTGTCACCAATCCAACAACTTCTATGCTTCTATACATTTCGTTTTTTAAAATTTCTGAGTTTTAATTGCAAATGGCAAATATCAAAAGATATAATGTATATAAATAATAATTATGGTCCTCAATTTTTAAGAGTATAAAGGTATCCTGAACCAAAAAGTTTGAGAATCACTGCTCTAGAGCATTTCAAGGCCTACAGCATACACATAGTAAGACCATTAAGAGCCAGTAATTATAAAAGGCCTCCACTCAAAAAGAATGTCAACTTCCCCTAAAAAATTTCAAAATTATGAAAGTTCCTAGGCATCATTTACATAATACCCAATATCACAGCCCTAAAAATGCACCTGACAGAAGCCAAGAAAAAAATCTGCCTGCGTACAGGCTAAATACAATTCTATTACGTATTCTAAAACTATATTTTCAGCCATCTCTACTACAAAGGAAGTAGTATTCGAAATGAAGTAAAAGCATAGAAAAATAAAATTTCAAATATAATTGGATATATACCTATTAACTAATGAATGCTTGACAAGGTATCACTACCTAAATTAACCAGGAATATTAAAATTCAAACACTGGTCAGACAACAAGGATTATTTTTAATCATCTTTTTACAAAATCAAGATTATATAAATAGGAAATTTAGAAACATAAACTGAATTTATTAGTTTTCTATTAAAATTTAACATTAATTTGAATGGCATTTATGTAGAACCAGAATCATCAAAAATAATGGAGGAGTTTGAAAAACAGTCTTGGAAAAAAACAGTTATCAAGCTTTCAGGTAGAATATTATTGAGGGAAAATTAATCTTCCATAAATTCTCCTATATTTCTATACAGAGTGGAGCAAAAGGAAAATTAACATAAATTAACACAAAAAGAATTAATTTAGTTACTATAAGAAGAACTTTCTTGACAACTTTATCAAAGTACTCATCCAAGAAATGCTCTGGAATCTCATTCCTTAGGGACTATTAACCTAAATAAAGCCCCACTATTTACCAGAATCTTTTCTGTTTAGTAGAAAAATATTAAACAGCACATATCACCTTTATATGTATCATAAAATATAGTCTACAATCTCTCAAGCAATGTGTTATATAGTACAGATTATTAACAACTGGATAATTTACACAGATTTTACATAGCAAATTTCTAGACATTCCCTCACACCTAAGCATAAATCCAATTCATACTGCCCCCGTCACTAGCCAGCCTCCTTGTGTGACTGTCATGCTAATAAAAATGAAGAAATACTGCCAAAGGTAAACTTAGTCAGGAGATATAGACTAGCATAAAGTGCTATAAAATAAACTGGATACATGCTTAAATCAATTACGAACAACTGGATTTTCCATACTTCTGTTTCCTTAAATTGGAAATACAGACTGTTAAATGAAACTTAAAATAGAAAATCACTGTTATGTAAAACTTATAAACAGAAGAAATGTAAAAGAACAAATAAAGCATAAAAGGAAAATCTTTCTACCAATTTAATCTACTTCAACAACATAAAAAAACAAAAAACAAGTGCTTGTTAAAGAAGTGAATTTTCATGACTATCAACACATTAATGGAATGACAGACAATCATTATAGTTCTTTCATGTGATGTAACAGATACATCTACATGTAAGACAACAATTCAGTCTTTCTTTTGAAGAAAAACATATACATAAACACACAAAGAGATACAAATGTGTTTGAAGAGTCTTGAATGCTGCATCTTGGGCCCAATGGATAAACCTAACTTTCAGTAGTAGAACTTCAAGTGGAAGAACTGAGTCATTATTGTAGTTTTATGATAGTAATGTTTGTTTTAGCATAGAATGTTTGTTTTCATTTTTTTGTAGAGAGAACTTATTCACTAAACATATATACATATATAATTTGTATTTACTTCCACACACCTAAAGCAATGATCTGGTGACTATTCAGGAGGGTGCTACAACTAAAAAAGGAATTACCTTTAAAATGAATCTCTAAAAGCCTGAGACAATTAAATTCTTTGTTGCTCTACTTGAAAGTACTCTTAAAAGTACTCTAAATTTTTATGCAGATATGGATACAACTAAGTTGAAAGAAAGGTGATCTTTGTTTTCATAACCCACTCAGGACCATTTAGCAGGCCAATGAACAATGGACTGAGGGGATAGAAAATGGAAAAAACTCTACCGGTATGGACATAAAAATATTTAAGTATAGACTGAGCTCCTTGAGAACGGTGATTATGCTCTCCTTGAGGATGGTGACAAATAGGAGATACTCAATAAAAGTGGGCTGACCAAATGAATAAATGTTACAGTTAGGGTGCTCATTCACTCCCACAGCTGTCTAAGAACAGGATTTCAAGGAAGCCACTTAATATAATGGGTAGAATGGTTTAGAGAAGAATTCCCTTTTCCCCAGACAGACAGATATCATAAAAATTGGGTTGATCTACCTCATTACTCTTGCTCTGAGATAGTGTCAGGCTATCATTGGTCAGTTCCTCATCATCAGCACTGTTTCTGCTAAGAACTTTACTCTTCTTCTTCTTGCAGCCCCCTTCACTGGCAGGACTGCTATGATCTTCATCGTTGCCTTCATCATTCTCATCCGCATCACTCCCACTCCCCTCATCTTCGTCATCCTCATTGTCTCCATCACTTCCTTCCTTCTGAGATGCAGATCTTCCCTTTCTTTTTACTACAGTGGGTCGCCAATCATTGTCATCTTCACTGTCATAGTCATCCATGTCATTCAGCTCTTCCATGGACACAAAATCCAAAAGTGGTCGGTTCCGACGAAGGTTCCACTTTTTTGGCTCGCTGACTTGCTCCTCAGTAGTTGTGGTAGTGGGGACTGAAGGACATGTGTTAGCAGCAGGAGGACTTGTGGCTGGCGTGGTGGAAGCAGCAGCAGCAGCCACATTATCAGATATTGTTGCTTTTTCTTTCTCCTTCTCTTTCTCTTTTTCCTTTTCTTTCTCCTTCTCTTTTTCCTTTTTCTTTCTAGGTCTTTCTCCATTCTCTTCTTCCTCTTTCTTTTCCACCTTAATTAACTGTTTTTCTGATGACAGTACTTCTTCCTCTGCAGAATTTTTAAGTTGTTCTTCTTTTACTTTAATGTCTTCATTCAGTTCTTCCTCTAAAATATTTTCTTCAGAATCACTACAGGAACCTTCTCCACTGTCCTTTGAAGGATCTTCACTTCCATTACCACTCCCTTCAGAATCTGTTGAAAATATGAGAAAAAAAACCACACATATGTATATACATACACACACACACACACAACGCTGACACAAATGAAACCACCAAAATTTGTGAATAACTTGCAAAACAATATAAACAAATTTAAGTCAAAGAATGGTAGACATTCCCAACCTGGTTAAATAATAAATCAATGAAATTGATATAATGATTCTAGTTTAGTATAGCACTAATGACGATGAATATATGTAACTCTAAATTAAAACATACTCTAAAATGAGGACCACTATTTTGTGTCATACATCTCACACTATACTTGATACTTTAGAGGCATTTTTTTTTCCTAAAAGTAAATGTGCTTCTTTTTAAATTGAGCACTTGATTTTAACTTTATAATACAGATTACATTCTTCTTCTCTTACATCTTTCTTTCATAAATTACATGGACTGGCAAGCATGGAGTCACATTCAGAGCAAGAAAAATCTGACCCGAAAAAAAAAAAAAAAAACTGTTTCATTTACCTCACTCTTTACCTAGCAAAAGTGAACCCAGATATTTATGACAGTCAGCCTGTACCATATCTCTAATATACCAATCAAATTTAGGAGCACCAAATACACAAGGGAAAAACAGACAATAGCAATGGCACAGAAAATGGAGGCTGCAAGATTTAAGTTATCAATTTTTCTGCTTATTAGGATACTGTTCATATCAACAAAAGAGTCACCTAAACTTCCAAAGGTTCTAGGCATTAACTACTAGAGTCCCTAGATTGAAAGAAATTAGTGCATTTTTTAAAAACTAATCCATCTTAGGCAAGAGCAAGCACAGTTGTCACTAAAAAGATAGGCTGAGGATATTAAGAGTTCATGCAGGACCACAAGCTTCCTAGCAAGTGCTATCCATTCCTGCCTAGGGCAGTCCACACCCTTTTAGACCAACAGTATTCAGTAGCATTCCAAGCCTCTTTACATATAATTAAATAAATAAGAATCTAAAATATCTGTGGAAGGAGAGCAGGAAGAAGTAGGAAACAAACCAGTCAATAATCAGGTCGTAGCCAACATCAATAGTAAAATCTGTAGGGTGATGAATATTTTGTACCTATAACCAAGAAAAGGGTAATCATAAAATTATGGAAAAAATTCATATTTTCACACCATTTTAATTTTTGTTAACTCAACCAGCATTAGCCTCTATAATTACCTGGGCATTCAAAGTAAAGAAAGTTGTCTGTTATTAGTATCTGGTTTCTAAAACATCTCAGAAATCCTTTACAAACAGCTGATGAAGAAAAATCCTGGAAGTTAAATCACATAAAAAACACAGACTAACATTCAGTTGATGCTGATTGAGCCTGCAAAAGCACTGTCAATCTCAGGATTATCATACAGTGCCTATGTCTCATTCAGGACTGCAGTGAAAAAAGCATTCTCAACCTGAACAATCTTGCAAAGGCCACAAGAGTAGTATCATGTAAGCCAACAACCCTTTGTTTGAAACTTTTGGAGCCAGATGTGTTTCAGAATTTAGATTTTTTTTTTCAGATTCTGCAAACGTAGCATGGTGCATGCACAATACATTACACTAACACCGCCAGCAGGGTCTGTGGTACTACGCTACAATCAAACACATTCTTTCTGCAGTGAAAAGTATGAAGATTTACAAGTATGATAAGTAAACCCTACAAGTAAACTCCTATCAGTTCCAGTCAGATTTTATCATCAAATGAGTTTATGTCAAACATAGGAAATATCTTTGAATTTGTGAGCAAATTTTAAGAGTGTGAACCCAGTATCACTTAAAAATAGGCAAAGTCCAACAGCTCTACAAATCATTAAAGAAAAAAATGGTGATCTTTTCATACCACTCACAACTATTAGACTCAAACTACCAAGAAAAAAATACCTCTGGTTAAAAAAAAAAAAAAAATAGTTCCTAGGTAATTTTAGATAAAAGTGAAAGTAAAGTGAAAGTTGCTCAGTAGCGGTCCAACTCTGCGACCCCACGGATTGTAGCCCACCAGGCTCCTCTGTCCATGAGATTCTCTACGCAAGAATACTAGCCATTCCCTTCTCCAGGGATCTTCCTGACCCAGGGATCAAACCCAGGTCTCCTGCATTTCAGGCAGATTCTTGACCTTCTGAGCCACCAGTGAAGCTCATTTTCAGATAAAGATATAATAAATAATAAGCAGAGTTAACCAAATGCTTCAGAGGCAAAGATGGATCTTTGTGCATACTGACTAAAGAAAACTAGAACATCCTGCAAGCAATGCAGATTAATTATAATTAATTATAAGTAAATATAATTAATTATAATTAAGAAAGCTGGGAAATGGAGAAAAGGTACTTTTCTTCTGGATTAACCTTGTAGAATTTTTTCTTAATTAAAAAGTACTCCTAATAACTTTTACCAGTAAACACATAATAGTAGATAGAAAAAAATGATCAAGTGGGGCACAAAGGTGGGCTCCTGATCAAAACCAAGACTGCTTCAACTTTGGTAAACATTACTTGGAAATTTTACAAAATGTCAAGAATTTCTGCAATTTTGTTTTGGTTGTTTTGCCAATGCCAATAAATTATTTTTAAAAGTACTCTTTGCATCTGCCTGAATAGAAAGCAGAATCTTAAATAGATTAGTTAAATGTTTTATATTTGTTAACATTATTAGAAGAATCTGAGATTTTCCCATGAATTCCAATCCTAGTAGCTTACCCAACCCTCCATTCTTCAAATATAACACATTAGCCATATTCCAAATGCAGGGGATCAGGAATTATCAAATTTTACTTTTCTCTAATTTCTGAAAAATAACTTCAACTAATCAGTCGTAACTTCTTTTCAGTAAATATGCACTTGGGGGATGGAGACAAACAATATTTAGTCACAGGCATTACTTAGTAATAATGACAATGAGAAAAATAAGAGTCCTGGGCTATCTATAACTGTATTTTTGTAGACTGCAATGAAAAATTTCCTATTCCTATAAATTCAAACAATGTTCCAAGTCCATCACTCTTACAAGCATTAAAAAAAAAAGAAAAAATTAATAATAGACTAGAGAAATAAACCAGATATTTCAAATACAGCTATTGTGGACATAAGAATAGAATTAATTCTAATTCTACAATAAAAAATGTGAGGAAAAAAATCTTTAAAATTGAAATCCCTACCTCCTAGTCAGTAAAATTAATGGTAACCTTTCTCAAATACAATATATCAAAACCTCTCCAAGCAACAGATATTTCCATGAACAGACAGTTAAATGTTTTACAGTTAAAGAAATTAGAAATCAACCTTAAAGAATCCCTTCAATATTAAATGCTTAAGTTTTCCCCATGATAAATATCAAATAATAGAATCAGTTAATAAATATTAAGTAATTAAATCAGAATGATTTAATTCAGTTTTACGATAGCTTTGCAATATAAAGAATCATCTTTGTTCATCAATCTTAATTATTTAACTATTCTGTTTATTGAGCTGATGTAACAATAATTAGGATTATACACATATACAACAGATAACTGACACATCACCAGTCTAGTAGTTATTCAGCTATCATCCTGGGGACACTGGAAGCTAATCTAGTATATCTCTTTTTAAAAGCCAGTCAACACAACTCATCTTCTACCGCTTATTCTAGTTCCAGTTGTGTCACTTTATATTTTCTGGGTAAATCTAGACCAGTGGTACTCAAGTGGGTACAATTTTGTCCCACAGAAAACATTTGGCAATGTCTAGACATAATGGTTGCCACAAAAGGGCAGGGCTGGGGTAGGAGTTAGAAAGGGTAGATGTTAACGGCAGTTAGTAGAAGACAGAGATGCTGCTAAACATCCTCCAATACAAAGGACAGCCTCCACAACAAAGAATTAACCAAAACAAAATGCCAGTGTTGCTGAGATTATGAACCCTGGTCTGACATGTAAGACCTCAATTTGGCCTCATTCTATTTTCCTGGGCTCATCTCTCCCACAGTTCTTTTATTCAAATTCTGATCTCCATATATAAATGACATTTACCATCCTCCATTAACACCTCATGTTTCCCTCACCTAGGTTGGGACTCTTTTACATCCTAGTTCAACTCTCATCTCTTCAATGAATCTTTCTAAATCAAGTCAGTCTAAAGTAATCCCATCTCCTTTGAAAGACTGGAACTAGATCATGCCTTATAACATCTATCTGCTTTGGATTTAATCATTCCAGTATTATCATTATTTCTTTGTGAATTCATCATAACATCCAGCAAAGAAATTTTAAGCAAAACAACAGTTGGTTAATGAAAAACCAGATCTGCTCATTAGCCAAAGTCAGTTAAGCAGAAAATACTACAAAGGCAAAATCTAGTCTCAATCTATTGGTTAAATTGTTTTCTGGCAATTTGGACCAACCAAACTAACTATGGGCTTCCCTGGTGGATCAGTGGTAAAGAATCTGCCTGCCAATGCAGAAGATGCAGGTTCAATCCCTGGGTAGGGAAGATCCCCTAGAGAAGGAAACAGCAACTCACCCCAGTATTCTTGCCTGGAAAATCCCATGGGCAGAGAAGCCTGGCAGGTTAACGTCCATGGGGTCACAAAGTCAGACACAACTGAACAACTAAACAACAACAAAACTAACTATGGCTCAAGAGCTAATGTTAACCATCTTACTTTGGCCAAGGGTTGGGGAGACACAGCACTATTTTATCTTGCTTAATAAAAGTAACACATGTATTTATCCTCAACATTATTACAGTTGCATGTGGTGGTTTAGTCACCAAGTTGTGTCTGACTCTTGCTACCCCATGGATTGTAGCCCACCAGGCTCTTCTGTCCATGAGATTTTCCAGGCAAGAATACTGGAGCGGGTTGCCATTTCCTTCTCTAGGGGATCTTCCCGACCCCGGGATCTAACCCAGGTCTCTTGAACTGTAGGCAGATTCAATCCTATCTTAAATGTCTCCTATCCCCAGTCTTAAGTCATAGTCACAGATATAATCACTTTAAGCCAAACTATGAAACTGCCAATAATCAACTGCCTTTAGTCTTATAAAGCTGATTAATTTCATAGAGTACCAGCTAACATTTTTATATATGGTTCTTCTGGTGGTAACCACCATAAATCTGATATGCTTACAGATTATTTAGGATTAACTTGAAAATTTATTTAGTGATGGTCCTCAATCAAAAATGATAAATTTATTCCTACTTTCACATTAGAGATAAAATAAAAGATGGTCTATTTTCAGTTCATATTTTTCTAAAGGTAGAAGCTAGTAACACTTAACTGTTGCTAATAACTTGCCAACTTTATTGGCAGGTCTTTTCTGAATTTTATCTTTTTCTATTTTATCTGAGAAGCATAAAAATAAATTATGTCTATCTGCATAATTTCTCAGAAATTTCATAAGTTTTCAGAAATTTCAATATTTATTCTTAAAGCCAGACAGAAATATAAAGTTTTGTAGCTGAATTTCAAAATTCAAAATGAATACCAGAAGAAATTGAGGCATAGAATCCAATTAAAAACTGAGGCCCACCACTCTAACCACTGTAACATTAAGTCTGAAGGAAGTCAACAGTTTATTGAGTTAGTCATTTTTAACAAGTTTGTGGGGGTCTTTTTTTGGCCACGAAACATATGGGATCTTAGTTCCCCAATCAAAGACTGAAACAGCAACCCCTGCACTGAAAGGGCAGTCTTCACCACCAGACCACCAGGGAAGTCCAGAAGCAGTGATTTCTAAAGACTGCTTTGAAAGAAGCTATGATCAGAAAGACTATTATTACTAGCTATTATTAAAGATTATTACTATTCAGTTACTATTTTTCCACCTCCAGTTTAATCGCCTATTACTAAGTAGGGTTGGGATTCCACAACTTCAACATGTCTGAAAAACAGTGATAACTCAAATGTCTTATTTCCTATGAGAGTCCAACTATCTTACAAAGAGAAGAGAAAGGATTCAAAGAGGAAGCACTGGTAGTATAGATAAGCCAGTATCTCAGCTATGGGAGACAATACACCTTAACCAAGAGTGGAAAATACAAGTCAATTTCTACTATCACCCATTTAAAAAAAAAAATCATTTTCTACTAAACTCTCAGTTATGATAACAAGAGCTGCACAAATAAATTTGTGACCTTTGGGGCCCAGGAAGGAAATTACAAGTATAGCAGACTAGACAACCAAAAGTATACATTTTTAAGTGCTTTAGAAGACTAAAAAAAAAAAAAATTATCAACCTAACAAAACTCAGTCTACCACTTTCACAAATAACAGATAATTCACATCAACCATGATTAAAATTTAACAAGGTGAGGAGTCTCTATTTAGCTTGATACCAAAAATTATTTTGAGAAAGTAATTTGTATCATTAGATTATTTTAACCCTTGTAAAGAGAAGTACTACATCTCAATAAATAAAATGAGAAAAATTATATGCAAAGTCAGAATTTACTGTCATAAAACTAATTATGGACTACTTAAAAGAAATTAAGCTTTGGAGTTTTTCCCTAACAGTATTCTAATAAGTCATCATTTCTGAGACCCAACCATTTTTGTCAGTTTACTGTCTCAACATGACAAACCTAAGCTGCATTCTAGCCAAGGATACTCCTTTCTGCCACAGTTTTCAACAAGAGCACTGAAATAGGTTTAGATTTTACTTCTTTCCCTTCCTTTTTTCCCCCTTCTTTGGAAATACCAAACAACAGTAAACCAAGTGAGAGATGAAAGAGCTGAGAAATAAAAGGGTAAAAAAATCAAACAAGATAAACTTTACAACTTTTGATTGCGGAGAGTAACCTCAATTAGTCACCTTGATAAGTAAGTACAGTAGTTTCAATTTAAGACTACATCTACATCTTTCAGGACCTAAGCAGTGATAGCATTAAAAATGTTGAGAATCTTAAGAACTGGAGTAGATCCATTTAGGCTAAGTGGCTTCATGCAAATTCTTTAAACTCAGTGCCCCTGTTATCTGTAAAATAGTATCTCTTCCAAAGTTACTGTAAAAATTAAATGAGGTTATGGAAACAAAAAGTTGTTGGTAAATCACAATGCAAATTGTTCCTGTTGATGCTATTAAAAGTAAAATAGTAACACAACACAACCAAATTTCATCCCTTCCTACCACATCTGGCAGGAAAAAAAAAAATTAGGAGAGAAATAGGACTAAGCACTGAAAATTCTCTGGAAGAATAATTTAAAACTGTTAAAAGGATAAAATCAAAAGGGCTTTAATTTCTCACTTGATTTAAATTTCTGTCAAAAGGGGTGGAATTAATTTTTATTGTTCATGTGTACTTGTATTTTTCACATAAAATATTTAAACATAATTTGTATTTCTCAGATTTCTGCAATGAAAACTTTTTATGTAGATATGTCTTGAATTACAATGAACAAAGATAAAAGGAAAAACATATCTTTCCATTTTTCAATTGTGTACAATGTTACTATATGATTTCAGTTGTGTATATTACCCTATGACTTTTTTAAAAAGTTTATTTTTAAAATCACAAGATAAAATGAGCAAGCATGCATGCTTTGTAGCTCAGATTTTTAAGGCCCCTACCAAAGTACAACTTTTTACTTTTGTCAATTCTGCGCTGGTAAGGGAGCTAATAGACAAAAAGCAAAACTCCTTTCAGAGGGTGCCAACCAAACTCTCTTCCTGGGTGGTTCAAGTCTCCTACTACTCTCAGAAGAGTACTCTACTTTAAGATTACCTCTAGATTTTCCCCCACTCTGTCCATAAAAGAAGCATAAATGTATCATTAAGTAAACAACAGAGTAAACACTTCTGCATCTTTGTGTCTTTTTGTTTTCCACTGTGTCTTTTTGTTTGGTGTTTATTCAGGTATGGAAGTGAAAGTTGCTCAGTCGTGTCTGACTCTTTGTGACCCCATGGACTATACAGCCTGTGGAATTCTCTAGGCCAGAATACCGGAGTGGGTAGCCTTTCCCTTCTCCAGTGGATCTTCCCAACCCAGGGATCCAACCCAGGTCTCCCACATTGCAGGCAGATTCTTTACCAGCCGAGCCACAAGGGAAGCCCAAGGATACTGGAGTGGGTAGCCTGTCTCTTCTGCAGCGGATCTTCCCCACCCAGGAATGGAACCAGGGTCTCCTGCATCGCAGGCGGATTCTTTACCAACTGAGCTATCAGGGAAGCCTTTATTAAGGTATAGGTGATTTACAATATTACTGCATCTTTGAAATAAATCCTTCTCTGACAGTTATCTGATAAATAGCAACAAAAACAGAAGTAGTTAGCATTATTCAATGACACACTCTAAGGGAAATGTAGGAAATCAAACGGACAAAATTAAGTTTATGTGCTTTAACTTTATATTGACATTTTAATTAAAATCCATTCTTTTTAAGCAACGTCTGAAAATCAGCCCAACTCCAAAGAGCTGGGAAAAGGGAAGCGAGAAATAAACGTTTACCTGAAGCATCTCCAACTTTAAAATCACTGTCATCTGAACTATCATAATCGAGAGCTTCTAGCAGAGAAGCTGCCAAAGGCTTCACCTGCCTCCTCTTGGAGCTGCGATCCACTGTTAAAAGAAAAACATTACAACGTTATTCATAATCCCACCAAGCGCGAGGGAGAGTTGTGGTGCTGAAGGAAGGTACAGATGACCTCCTGCAGGTGGTGCAAATCTTTGTCTTAATTCAGTTCTCAGCAAATGGTGTGGTGGAAGGTTGGGGTGGGATTACTGGGGCTGGCCGGCCAGCTCCATGGGCAGGTTCAGCCCCAAGGCGCAGCAAATACGAGCCCAGGGCGACCAAAATCAAAACTGGCCCTCTTGAACATCTTGCTTCTGAGACTTGCTCCCTGTAACCCCTCACTAAGACATCGTTAACAGTCAATAGAAAATGCAAAGCCCAGGGAATATAAAAACTATGTCCATTCCCACGGATCGTGGAGGGGGAGCGTCCGCGGAGGGTACATCTTCCCACAGGACTCTCCCGCCCCCGCCCTGCCCCCGCCGGCCCCGACTTCTTGAAGGGCTGAAATGGACCAGTCTCCCCGCGGACGCCTCCGACACACTTACTAAGGAATCCGAGGTGGTCGTTTGGAGGAGACCTAGGGAGAGGCTGCGATAGCACAGGCAGCGCCGAGGTCGAGGACTGAGACCAAGGAAATAAGTCCAAAAGATGCTATTAAAAATAGGCGGCGGCGCGGACCTGACCGGGGCGCCCCAGGTGCAGCCCCGCCGCTCCCCTCCCGCCCCCCGGCCCCCGGTCCTAGGAGAACCGACCCCGGCCCCTCGAGCGCCTTCCTTTGGCGCCTCCCGGCCAAAGGCGCCCTCCGGCCCAGGCAGCGCGGCCAACCCGGCAGCCCTGAGGAGTTAATTTACCCCGTTAAAACGCTTAGATAAAAAATAAAGGAGAGAAAAACTTTATTATCCCGCAAACAAAAGCAACAAAAGACCCAGAATCCGCACAGTCCGAGGCCGGTTGCCTGACAATAGAGAAAACAACGACCCGGATACAGCTCTGAAGAGAAGGAAGTGAAAACACGAGCTAGAGAGCGGCCCTAAGAGCAGCAGAAGCTGAGAGCGCGTGCGCGCGAGTCGCCTCAGCTGTGTCTCCGAGAGGAGGAGCCGAACGGAGCCGAATGAAGCCGAACGCAAAGCCGAGGGGGAGCCGAGAGGAGCCGAGTAATGCCGAGCGGCAACTGAGAGCCTTCCCAAACCCTCTGCCTGCAGATCCCTTATGCTGGGCTCTCAGTCCAAATACGTAGGTCAGTGTTTGTTTCTGACAGGACAGAGCAGTGCGTGTGTCTCCATGAATGTGGAATAGTGCTTTGCATACACTTGGATAATTTATTTTTTAAGATGAATTTTTAAATCCATAAAAATACGAGAGTATGTACAATTGGATTTCAGTTCTTCAGCAGTTTCAAATGCCACATTTATTCATATACAGGGTAGCTATTTTTAAAAAACAATGTTAAAATGTTAGAATCTGAGCAGTATTAATACTTTTTACGTGTTTCTATATCAAGGAGAAAGGAAGATTAGAATAAAGCTGATTGTTTATGTATTCCCAGATATATATTGAGTGGTAATGTTTGTAGCATAGGGAAATACAGAGTTAGGAAGGACTGTAAATGAAATATAGAAGGAGCAAATCATGCAATACAGTAGGGGCGCTTATTCTTTAAAGAAAACGTGAATTCTTTTGTGAACTGTAATTGAATTTTATAATACTAAATTTGAAAAAAATAATAAATACTTACATAGTGCAATTTAGGGCATGATTACATAGAGGCTGTACCTTCAGCAAGAAAGTTACCTTTTCCCTGTCAGAGCTTAAGATACAGTTGAGGATACAAATAAGTCAGTGAGCAATTACTACGTATTGTGAAAGGGGCTGCCAGAGAAAAAGTACACATGCTAAGAGAAGTCTTCCCAAAGAACGTTTGTTTTTTGTTTTTTGGTTTTTTTTTATTTTTTATTTTTTTTGCTTTTTAAAATTTTATTTATCTGTGCTGGGTCTTCGTTGTTGTACACCTTTCTCTAGTCGCGGCAAGCAGGCCACTCTCTGGTTGTGGTCTGTGGGCTTCACATTGCGGTGGCTTCTCTAGCTGAAGTTTGCAGGCTCTAGAGCTTGGTCTCAGTAGTTGTGGCCCATGGCCTTAGTTGCTCCAGGGCATATGGAATCTTCCCAGACTAGGGATGAAACCTGTGTCTCCTGAACTGGCAAATGAATTCTTAACCACTGGACTACCAGGTTAAGTCCAAAAGTCTCATTTAGCTCCAGACATAGTGTCTGAACTGGGCTGGAGAAGAGAGAAAAAGAGATGCAAGTTCCAGACCAAAGAAAAGACATAAGCAAAAGACCAGGATGAACAGAGGAATAGAGATGACTAGTCAGATTCCCTGAAAGCTGGGCTGCCTCAAGTGCCTCAAGACATTCCACCACAACCGTAGTTATTGCAACCTCATATTTCTGTGTTCTTCATCACTGCTAAAAATGCAACATCTCTGACCCTCTGATCTCTCTGAACCTTTAGTTCCCTGACCGAAACCACCACTGCTATGTACCCACTCAAAGCTTTCTATCATACTGAGGAAACTTCCATTCCAAAATTGTAAAATCTTAGTAAACTCTTTCCGTTTCAGTATCTTTCTTGTACCTCCTTGTATAAAGTTAGTATGAAGTTATCATGAAACCCCCTCAGATGGAAGCCACTTGTTTTCTCAATATCCAAAGGCGGCATCTGGTTCTTAGTTGGCTTTCAGGAAGTGTCATAATTCAAAATGATTTGTAACCAAATTCAGGATACTTGGAGATAAAAAGATGGAGTGTGTGGAGAATGTAAAATAAGAAATGAAAAAAACTGAATTGTGTTATCTGGTTTGAGAGAGAAGTTGTAGGTCCTGATTTATATTTTAAGAAACCAGAAAAGTGGAAATCAGTTTGTTATAAACCTAGGGATAACAGACATCACCAATTAGATGGACATGAGCTCGAGCAAGCTCTGGGAGTTGTGATGGACAGGGAAGCCTGGCGTGCTGCATTTCATGGGGTCACAAAGAGTCATATGACTGAGTGACTGAACTGACTGACTGAAGGATAACAGATCTGGCTCACAAAATGTAATGGAACATGTCAGCTACATTTCTACTCTCCCCAAATTTCACTGAAATCACAGGGAAAAGATAAATATAAAGCCAAAAAAACATAACTCTGCTATATCTTAGCAGAGTGTCACAAGCAAACTTTTGAGGGTAGAAAAGAATGTTAACAGTTATGAAGGTAGGCTCAGATTGCCAACAAGACCCACCTGACTGCTTAATCTCATCTGGGTGAAAGAGATGAGTCACTGAAATAAGTTTTTTCGGAAGTCCATGTATAACCCTCAAATGACAGACAATGAGGCCTGTGAGAAAAGCTAAGACTTGGATAATAGGCTGGGAGCGGCCGCTGTGCGGGCGCAGGAGGGCCAAGGGGAGCTACTCCACGTTCAAGGTCAGGAGGGGCGGCCATGAGAAGATACCCCTCATCCAAGCTAAGGAGCAGCGGCTGCTGGAGCCGCCATGAAGAGATACCCCACGTCCAAGGTAAGAGAAACCCAACGAAGACAGTAGGTGTTGCAAGAGGGCATCAGAGGGCAGACACACTAAAACCATAATCACAGAAAACTAGCCAATCTGGTCACAGAGACCATAGCCTTGTCTAACTCAATGAAACTGAGCCAAGCTGTGTGGGGACACCCAAGATGGTCAGGTCATGGTGGAGAGGTCTGACAGAATGTGGTCCACTAGAGAAGGGAATGGCAAACCACTTCAGTATTCTTGCCTTGAGAACCCCATGAACAGTATGAGAAGGCAGAATGATAGGATACTGAAAGAGGAACTCCCCAGGTCAGTAGGTGCCCAATATGCTACTGGAGATCAGTGGAGAAATAACTCCAGAAAGAATGAAGGGATGGAGTCAAAGCAAAAACAATACCCAGTTTTGGATGGGACTGGTGATAGAAGCAAGGTCCAATGCTGTGAAGAGCAATGTTGTGTAGGAACCTGGAATGTTAGGTCCATGAATCAAGGCAAATTGGAAGTGGTCAAACAGGAGATGGCAAGAGTGAATGTAGACATTCTAGGAATCAGCAAACTAAAATGGACTGGAATGGGTGAATTTAACTCAGATGACCATTATATCTACTACTGTGGGCAGGAATCCCTTAGAAGAAATGGAGTAGCCATCATAGTCAACAAAAGAGTCCAAAATGCAGTACTTGGATGCAATCTCAAAAACGACAGAATGATCTCTGTTCGTTTCCAAGGCAAACCATTCAATCACGATAATCCAAGTCTATGCCCCAACTAGTAATGCTGAAGAAGCTGAAGTTGAATGGTTCTATGAAGACCTACAAGACCTTATAGAACTAACACCCAAAAAAAGATGTCCTTTTCATTATAGGGGCCTGGAATGCAAAAGTAGGAAGTCAAGAAACACCTGGAGTAACAGGCAAATTTGGCCTTGAAGTACAGAATGAAGCAGGGCAAAGGGTAATAGAGTTTTGCCAAGAGAATGCACTGGTCATAGCAAACACCTTCTTCCAACAACACAAGAGAAGACTCTACCCATGGACATCACCAGATGGTCAACACTGAAATCAGATTGATTATATTCTTTGCAGCCAAAGATGGAGAAGTTATATACAGTTAGTAAAAACAAAACCAGGAGCTGACTGTGGCTCAGATCATGAACTGCTTATTGCCAAATTCAGACTTAAACTGAAGAAAGTGGGGATAATCACTAGACCATTCAGGTATGACCTAAATCAAATCCGTTATGACTATACAGTGGAAGTGAGAAATAGATTTAAGGGACTAGATCTGATAGACAGAGTGCCTGATGAACTATGGATGGAGGTTCGTGACATTGTACAGGAGACAGGGATCAAGACCATCCCCATGGAAAAGAAATGCAAAAAGGCAAAATGGCCGTCTGAGGAGGCCTTACAAATAGCTGTGAAATGAAGAGAAGTGAAAAAAAGCAAAGGAGAAAAGGAAAGATATTCCCACTTGAATGCAGAGTTCCAAAGAATAGTTAGGAGAGATAAGAAAGCCTTCCTCAGCAATCAATGCGAAGAAATTGAGGAAAACAACAGAATGGGAAAGACTAGAGATCTCGTCAAGAAAATTAGAGCTACCAAGGGAACATTTCTTGCAAAAACGGGCTCAATAAAGGACAGAAATGGTATGGACCTAACACAAGCAGAAGATATTAAGAAGAGGTGGCAAGAATACACAGAAGAACTGTACAGAAAAGATCTTCATGACCCAGACAATCACGTTGGTATGATCACTCACCTAGAGCCAGACATCCTGGAATGTGAAGTCAAGTGGGCCTTAGAAAGCATCACTGTGAGCAAAATTAGTGGAGGTGATGGAATTCCAGTTGAGTTATTTCAAATCCAGAAAGATGATGCTGTGAAAGTGCTGCACTCAATATGCCGGCAAATTTGGAAAACTCAGCAGTGGCCACAGGACTGGAAAACATCAGTTTTCATTCCAATCCCTAAGAAAGGCAATCCCAAAGAATGCTCAAACTACCGCACAGTTGCACTTATCTCATACGCTAGTAAAGTAATGCTCAAAATTCTCCAAGCCAGGCTTCAGCAATACGTGAACCGAGAACTTCCAGATGTTCAAGCTGGTTTTAGAAAAGGCAGAGGAACCAGAGATCAAATTGCCAATATCTGCTGGATCATCGAAAAAGCAAGAGAGTTCCAGAAAAACGTATATTTCTGCTTTATTGACTATGCCAAAGCCTTCGACTGTGTGGATCACAATAAACTGTGGAAAATTCTGAAAGAGATGGGAATGCCAGACCACCTGACCTGCCTCTTGAGAAACCTGTATGCAGGTCAGGAAGCAACAGTTAGAACTGGACATGGAACAACAGACTGGTTCCAAATAGGAAAAGGAGTATGTCAAGGCTGTATATTGTCACTCTGCTTATTTAACTTATATGCAGAGTACATCATGAGAAACGCTGGGCTGGAACAAGCACAGGCTGGAATCAAGACTGCCGGGAGAAATATCAATAACCTCAGATATGCAGATGACACCACCCTTATGGCAGAGAGTGAAGAGGAGCTAAAAAGCCTCTTGATGAAAGTGAAAGAGGAGAGTGGAAAAGTTAAAGCTTAACATTCAGAAAGCTAAGATCATGGCATCTGGTCCCATCACCTCATGGCAAATAGATGGGGAAACAGTGGAAACAGTGTCAGAATATTTTTTTGGGCTCCAAAATCACTGCAGATGGTGACTGCAGCCATGAAATTAAAAGACGCTTACTCCTTGGAAGGAAAGTTATGACCAACCTAGATAGCATATTAAAAAGCAGAGACATTACTTTGCCAACAAACGTCCATCTAGTCAAGGCTATGGTTTTTCCAGTGGTCATGTATGGATATGAGAGTTGGACTGTGAAGAAAGCTGAGCGCCGAAAAATTGATGCTTTTGAACTATGGGGTTGGAGAAGACTCTTGAGAGTCCCTTGGACTGCAAGGAGATCCAACCAGTCCATCCTGAAGGAGATCAGTCCTGGGTGTTCATTGGAAGGACTAATGCTGAAACTGAAACTCCAATACTTTGGCCACCTCATGCGAAGAGTTGACTCGTTGGAAAGACCCTGATCCTGGGAGGGATTGGGGGTAGGAGGAGAAGGGGAGGACAGAGGATGAGATGGCTGGATGGCATCACTGACTCGATGGGCATGAGTTTGAGTAAACTCCGGGAGTTTGTGATGGACAGGGAGGCCTGGCGTGCTGCGATTCTTGGGGTCACAAAGAGTCGGACACGACTGAACGACTTTACTGAACTGAACTGAATTCATAGGAAGGAAAAAAAAGTTTCATAGAAATCCATTTGCAGAGGGCCTGAAAACAGTGTTTCTCCCCAGAATATAACTTCAAGTTCATTTTTATTAAGTAAGAAGTCTGACTCCAGAAATTACCAGAATAGGCACCAGGTTTATAGGAGAAAGAAGGATAATAAACCCAGTGCCATGAGCTGTCATAAGAAATAGGAAGATCCAGCATACAAAGTCACTCATAAATCATGAAAGATAGCCTACTCACACACACTCTTCCTACATCACTGAGCTTCTTCCCGCCCACCATAATGATCAGAGTGAGGACGTCTATAAACAGAACTTGCATTAATTTATCTGCCAGGTGAACAGGGCTTCTTATTTAGGCAACATACAAAAATTCAGGCTACCAAATCCACCTATTCTATGTATATAGACATAGGGGCAACCAAGAATCAATGAATATTTTAGTAAAACTACCAACAGGAGAGGATTTAGATTTTTAAAAATCTTTAAAACAATTATATAATTCATATATATCAGGTCTCATGTACATCATAGATTTAGAAGGTGAAAGAGACAGAGGCCACCTTCTTTCAGTTGTAGCACTAGCAAGACAAGATCTATTCTCTATGAAAGTAGAATCTACCTTCTGGCATCTACTTACCATTTTCAAATGCATAACGTCATGGTGGAGAATGAGTTCTGGAAGAGATTAGCAACAATAGCTGCACTTTGTTTTTTGACTTTTAGATCATAGCTACAGTTGTACGATTTTGAAACTCAAAGCCTCTTTGGATCACTGACTTTCACTGTTTCAACCCTTCTAATGATTTTGCATGTACCATTTTTTTTCCATATAAAATACTTATAGTGGTTTCCATTTCTTCTACTAAAATTTTCTTTGATATGAATGCTTGCTAGAGAAAGGTGTTCAGAAAATAAGTAAAACTCAACCATGAGAATTAAAGATTTACTATTTGACTTGGTGTGTGTCAAAAGGCAGTGATGACTTCATTTATTGTTGTGGTTTAGTCATTAAGTCAAGTCTGACTGTTTTGCAACCCGTGGACTGTAGTCTGCCAGGCTACTCTGTCCATGGGACTTCCTAGCCAAGAACACTGGAGTGGTTTGCCATTTCCTTCTCCAGGGGATCTTCTTAACCCAGGAATTGAACCTGAGTCTCCTGCATTAGCAAGCAGATTCTCTTTCACTGAGCCACCGGGGAAGCCCAGACAATTCATTAACAGTGGAAAATAGATACAGATGCAGTGATTAAAAAAAGTTATTTACAGTATTAAATGTAATAACCAGGAATAAGGTGCTTATTGAAGGCAAACTTTTGGTGACAATGTTTGCTATGGCAGAATGAAAATTATTATTTTATTACTATTAGGATGAAATAAGAAATACTGAGTTGGGCTGGAGCCAGCAGCTAGCCAAACGGCTGTCATTTGTGATCACTTAATTCATTGTAGAGTCTATGGCTCATGTTATCTCACAATAGTTAATGTTTTCAGAGATATTCAGGAGGAAACAATATTGATGAGATATAAAGAGATGGTGCTGAAATATCTGAGCTTTAAGAGAATACTAAATGCTTCTAAAGAGAAAACACAGAATATCTACAAAGGAATAGAAATCAAGTTAGAATCAGAATTTTCAACTGAAACTCTGGATGACTGGGAACTTCTAAAACCATCTCAATGTTTTCTAACAAAGGGTTCATTGATAACCATCCTTTTCAAATTATGTAAAATATACTGACTACAGAATTTTCTCCAAGGCAGCAAGGATCTGCTCTAGTATTACAGAGTAAAAACTTTCCACATATATAAAAAATGAATAATACTGATATTTTAAAATTAATTTTTCATAGACAATATGTACACATAGTAAAAAAATGTTTAATGCACAAAAGATTTTTATGAAAATAAAATTTCCACTTTATCTTTGTGCCCTAGCCAGTCATCTCTCTAGACATGACAGGATTAACTTTTTTTAAAAAGGTGCTTAGCTCAGGGCTGGGTTTTTATATCTTTATTGAGATACAGTTCACATACCGTAATATCCACTCTTCCATGGTGTAAAATTCATGGTTTTTAGCCTACTCAAAAGTTGCACAATCATCACCACTATCTAACTGTAGAACATATATAACATCATCACAGGAAGATAACCCAAACCCATTAGTAGTAACGCCCTGTTTTCTTATTTCTAGACCCTGGCAGTCATTAACCCACTTTCTATCTCCCGGAATTTGCCTATTCTGGATTTTTATGCAAATGAAATAAAAAATGTATGGTCTTTTGTGTCTGGCTTCTTTTATCTAGCATAGTGTTTTCATGGTTCATCCACACTGTAACACAGCTTGTTTTCAAACTAATATGATACTGTGAAATGTTATCAGTATTTGTTCTGTGTGGAGAGAAGATGAAAGAGGTATTTCAATATTTGCTGTAATAGCTGTGTATTAGACAGATCTCTTAGACAAGCAGAGATATTTAATTATGTTTCAGTGCATGTGAATGGCACTCTTAGGGGCTGAGTTTCACAAGGGGCAAGTCCCAAGAAAGCAAAGCAGATGGGCAAAGACAGCATCACTGATGCAACATCACAAAGTGTACAACACTGTATGTTAGACAGACAAATAAAGTCAGTTAGAGACAGGGGGTTTCGTGTCATCAACTCAAAAGGTGGCAAAGCTTTCAAACAAACAAGAATGCATAAATAATACCTTCTGTTCTTTTTAATCCATCAGGTCTTCAAGTGACAGAACATAAGCAAACTTCCAATATTGTTCTAAATCTACACAACTCAGTTTAAAAAAAAAAAAAACTCTCATTGGAAAATACCAGAGGACAATGAAAAATAAATGAATATACACATGAAAGGCTCAAGGAACAAAACACCCTTATAAACACCATCCATGCCAAGGTCAAAAAAGTCTCTCTTGAGCCCCCTCAATTAGTACCCTCTGTGGCCTATAAATATAGTCATTATCTTGAGTCTAAGACTATTTTTTTCATATTTTATGTACAAAATAACAGTATATGTTATTTTGTTTCTGGTTTCTTTGGCTAATATTTTTTCTGAGGATAATCTATGTTGTTGTAATTGTAGTTCATTTGCATTGTGGAAGCACATGCTTGAATATACCACAATTCACTTTTCATTTGCCCTTGATAAACACTTTGGCTCTTTTCAGTTTATGCTATTATAGGTAATAGTTCTACATGTAGTCTTGTTCATGTCTTGGCATGCATAAGCACACATTTCTGTTGGGTTTATATCTCAGAGTAAATTATTGGACCATATTGTATTCAAATATTAAACTTTGGCAGATTTTCAAAGCATAGTCCAAATTTGTACTCTAATCAGCAATGTATTCAGGTAATGCATTTAGCAAAGTAGCAGGATACAAGATTAATATACAGAAATCTGTTGCATTTCTTTAAATAAACAATTAAATAATAGAAAGAGAAAGTTCTAAAGAGTCCCTTCTAAAATACCATAAAAAAATACTTAGGAGTAACCCTAACGAAAGAGGTGAAAAATTTATATGCAGACTATAAAACATTAATATAGGAAACTGAAGTAGATTAAAATAAATGGAAAGATATCCCATGCTCTGAGACTGGAAGAATTAATATAATTAAAATAGCCATACTACCCAAAGCAATCTGCATATGAAGTGTAATCCCTATCAAATCATCCATGACATTTTTCACAGAACTAGAGCAAATAATCTTAAAATGTATATGGAACCACAAAAGACCCAGAATTACCAAAACAATCCTGAAGAAAAAGAACAAAGCTGGAGATATAGCCTTCCCAGCCTTTAGAAAATACTGAAAAGCTACAGTAATCATAACAGCATGGTGTTGGCACAAAAATAGATATATAGATCAATGGAACAGAATAGAGCCTGGAAATAAACCCACAGCCTACACTCAATTAACCTTTGAAAAAGGAAGCAAGCATATACAATGGAGAAAAGACAGTCTCTTCAGCAAGTGGTATTGGGAAAGTTGGACGACTACATGTAAATAAATGAAGTTAGAACACTCCTTCGCGCCACACACAAAAATAAACTCAAATGCATTAAAGACTTACAAATAAGACATGGCACCACAAAACTCAGAGAATGGAAAGAACACAGTCAAAGCATTCTCTGACATAAATCATACAAACGTTTTCTCAGGTCAGTCTCCCAAGGGAAAAAGAGAAAGACAAGTTTCATGTATTACCACTTATATGTGACATCTAAAAATGTATATACAAATAAACTTATTTACAAAACAGAAACTGACTCACATAGAGAAAACAAACTTATGGTTACCAAAGAGGAAGGGGGGGGATAAATTAGGAATTTGGGGTTAACAAACACATACTACTACATATAAAATAGATAAATAAGAAGCTCCTACTGTATAACACAGGAAACTATATTCAAAATCTTTTAATAAACTATAACGGAAAACAATCTGCAAAAGAATACATATATATATATATTAGTTATATACATATATAACTGACTACCTCTACACTAGAAACTAACACTGCATTAGTTATGAAACAACTATACTTCAACAACAAGAACAAAAAATAACCTAGCAGATCTGTCAGTACTTGAAGCAAATTACCATGCAAACTGAGTTATCCATCATGAACTGGGTTTTGTCTGACCAACAAAGCCATAAAACTAAATATGCAGAGCAGCATTCTATCATCAATTGGAAAACAGCTGAGTCCGAGCTGGTCCTGAAGGTATAAGTAAATTGCATGAGTAAGTGTTATACATGCCTGTGTTCTATATTCCTGCAGTAATATCTGATCTCCCCTCAACCAACCAGCACCTACGGTTACATGGAACACATCCTTTGACCAGTTAACTGAGGGAGAAATATTTAAGCCCAGTAAACAGATGTTTCTGTGTGAAACACTGTCAATATTAAACAGCTGTAGTATTTTAATTCAACTCTGGATTGACCCTGAAGGACAGTAGTGAAAGATCATATGGAAGTGGTTCTTAATATTTTCCCTGAAAATCCACTAGTGAAATTCCTATCACTTCTGCAATTGTAGCTTTGCTGATCTAGAAGTCCCAGCTCAAGAAAAGTTTTCTATCAGGACATAGAGCAATGATTCAATTAAAGTGGTAGTTAAGACTGCCACCTGATCACTTGGGGCTCTTCAGTCAACAATCTTATGGGAGGTTATTCTATTAGCTTGGGTAATTGACTTTGATTATCAAGAAGAAATTAGGAAGCTACAACTCAGTGAGGGTAAGGAGGAGTGTGTCAGAAATGCAGATCTCCCAGGGCACCTCTTAGTATTCCTGTTCTTGCCAAATCCCTCCTTCAGTTTCTATATTCCTGAACTAGGTATATGTCTAGTTCTGTGACAAGGGGCTCCAGTGTCTTTGGCAGGACACCCATATCATTAAGCCTGAGAGTTTGGAGGTAATGAGAGACTGTTGTGGTCTCTCTGTTCTCATGGGTTCCACCCATCCCCATAGATTCTAATATGCCTTTGCTTCTGTTCTTCATGTCCTTTTGCTTTCCTGACTACCTTTCCTGTTGACTTCAAGATGCAATTAGAAACACTACTCCCACAATTGCATAATGTCAATTCCTTATACTAAAACTCTTATTATACATGCATATATCCTAGAAGCTCTGTTTCTCTGGTTGAACTCTGATGGAAATATCAACCTACATTTCTGACTCATTCTACTTTTTCTGTTCTAACTCCTCTCACTTGACCTGGTCCTTATTTTGTGCATATTCTCTAGAATCACAGCACTGACCCTCTTCTCTATTTACACTTTCCTTCTTACACATTCTTTGTAGCCAAGCTCATCAATTTTCATAAATCTTACATACATGCCCTTTCCTTTTATATTGTACTTGTAGACCAAACTTCTCTCTTGAACACTAGCGGTATTTCTGCGAGCCTTCAAAACATCTTTGATTGGATATTTTGGAGATAATCCTAGACTCAACAGTTCCAGAAATGAATTCATACACCAGGTAAACTAAGCTATTTATCAGTATTTACTGTGGCACTTATCATACAGCTTTGTAATAATTATACTCCCATCCCACTAGATTATAAGATGTTGAGGAAAGACAGCACTGTGTTATTCATCTTATCCTAAGCATTTAGCATGATGAGCAATATGTAGTAGGCACTTAACAGATGTTTAAGAATGAATATATGAATGAACAAATGACTGAATGAATGGATTCATAGAAGAGATAGAAACTGCAGAGAGATAACAAGTGGCAACACAGACGAATAGAGTATACTTATTCTCAAAAAGATATAATTTAAGGATCTGTGTGTATGGCATAATTTTCCAAAACTTTTAATAAATACCATTTTCCTAAAATTAATATTGAACCAGAAGGTTTCAGTGAAAAGAAGTACCATGATTTTAAATTGCTAGCGTTTCTTTACTTTTTAGTATTCATTGAATTTTGTACATAAAATGCTTCAAAAAATGCTTCAACTATTTAATTTAAACTGATGACTGTTATGTGAGGCTTTCAGATTTATAAGAGTGGAAGTAAACTTTCACAGAACAAAATATGTTTTCATTTTTCTAACAGAAGTTGTATAATTAAATACAGTTTATGCTAAGCAACCACAATACTATTACAAGAACATTTATTTTTAGATTAAGGATAGTTTCAGAATCTTTATTAATAAGTGAAGGTATAATTTGTGTTTGTGTTATCAGAAAAACAACTCCAGTTGTCAATTTATCTGCTAGAAAAGTAATTAAATGCTAAATGCAAACAGAGTAAAAAATATAAGATTCTGCTTTCAATTTGCATTAATATAGTCGTACTCCATGGTTCACTTATCAAATTATTCTTCTCTAAAGAAGCTATTTCTTTACTCTCATACATTTAATAACAACACATAATTACTATACCTTCCAGAATTTTCTGGGCTTGAATCTTCAGAGAAACCATGCAAAAGAAATAGTTTTGGGGCATGCTATTGATATACTGCCTATATTTATGCACTGAACAACTTGCATTTAATTTGAATAATATTTTGGTATTTTAAAATTGTTCATAAAATTGAATAGAACAAAGGAACAAGAAATCTAGAGGGACACATGTCTCAGAGTGGAATGGTTTTAATGAAAAACAGCTTTGTTTATTAATATATTAATAGTATGCCCTGCCATTGTTTTATCCCGTGTTTAGATATAAAACTTATAAATCTTTACTGCCTAAAACATAAAGTTCCAAATCTCAACTTCTCAAAAATCTGTGTTAATCTTTTCCACTTCATTTCCAATAACTCTTCCTTATGAAACCTAAACTCCCACCACACTGAATTCATTTCAATTCCTTCTACACATTATGTACTTTGTGAACTTTCATTCCTTCTGCCTTTTTCATGCTGTATCATCTGTATGGAAGAAGCAAATCTCCCCTCCTTTTTTCTCTGACTTTCTAGATGCTCCATTCTCTACCATTATAGCTTGCAAACTAATCAATTATTTTCTGAGTTCTTCTTTTTATTATACTACAGTATGTCAACTGTTGCCAGTAGTAACCAACACATGTTGCTACAAGCCCTTTGCCTGCCATTTCACTGAGAGCTCTGAGTTCAACAGGGACATTAGCTGCCTTCTAATTAATTGAGAACTATTTCACCAAACCTTCTGGAACTGCATAACTCCATCCTTCAAGCCTCTAGTAATAATTACCTTGTCACCTGTTGCTGAGTCCTGAATCCAATGGCTTGTATTTTAGGGTTTTTATCATAACACACCACCACAGTTTTGGAGCCAAATTCTGTATTAGTCTCAGTAGGTTAGGTTATGCTGTAGTAACAAGCTACTCTCAAACCTGATGACTTGTTTCCTTTTCATTTTCAATGCATGTCCACCCTAGCTCAGCAACATATCTGCTCCAGGTAGTTTTCAGCATGACAGGAAAGGCTCTGTCGACAACACTGCTGATCTTGTGGCAGAATGAAAAGACAGGACACCGCACATGCTAGCTCTTAGAGCTTCTGCCTGTGCACGGCAAACACTGCTTGTCACATCTCATTGGCAAATAATGCAAGTCATCTCATCAAGCCTGACATTAGTGAGGCAAGTAGGTGATCCCCTTTCCAGGGAGAAGCAGCAAGAATTTGTACATAATATAATCTGCCACACATACCAATCCTACTTCTAAAGCTGAAGTTTGTTTTTACATCATGTATATTCTACTATGGTTTCTTTTTCCAGACTGTCATCTCTAATCTTCCCATCTCTGCTTAAATATTGGTCACTGACTCTTTCCTCTAACTTTATTGTGAAAAATGTAGACTTTTACAATTTGACATTTTGGTTAATATTTAATGAAATTTAGAAAATTCTCTGGTGTTCCATTGTTTAGGACCCCATGCTTCCATTGCTAGGTGTCTGGGTTCAACCCCTGGCCAGGGAACTAATACCTCCCAAGCCAAATGCCCCCCGCCCCCGCCAAAAAAAAAAAAAAAACAAACCTTTTAAAAATGAAATTTAACTTCCCTGGTAGCTCAATTAGTAAAGAATCTGCCTGCAACACAGGAGACCCCAGTTCAATTCCTGGGTCAGGGAGATCCCCTGAAGAAGGGATAGGGTACCCACTGCAGTATTCTTGGGCTTCCCTGGGGGCTCAGTTAATACAGAATCCATCTGCAGTTCTGTGGACTCAATCCCTGGGCTGGGAAGATCCCCTGGAGGAGGAGATGGCAAGCTACTCCAGTATTCTTGCCTGGAGAATCCCCATAGACAGAGGTGCCTGGTGAGTTACAGTCCATGGGGAAGCAAAGAGCTGGACAGGACTAAGAGACTAACCACAGCACAACCCTGCTTTGTTAATGATTCCAAAGGCATCACTTGACTACCTGTATTATTGTCACTTCTAGAAACTAAATCATTGAAAAAAGAGTCACTGGATTTTACTTTCTTATTAGTAATGGCATTCCTGTATACCTACTTACTTATTACCAATTGTTATCATTAAAAATTAAATATTGCAAGGACAGATCTTCCCCTTCTAATTTCTTTACTGAAAGCCTACCTACACTTACTAATCTTGGGCTTCTGTGTTCACATCTAAGTACCTTCCATGATTTTTGTGCTGATCTTTTCTTTTAACATAATGATACTCCTTACCATAGTTTATAAAGTAAATGTCGGAGACACCTTTATAACCTCTCTGATCTCATTTTTTAATGGGTCAGCCATTCTTGCCTCCCTTGAGCATTTTATTATTTTTTTAAACCTCAAAACTATACAATCAGAATGTTTTTCTCCCAGATCTTCAGCAGGTTAACTTCTTTTCATTTAGGTTTCAGCTCAAATATTACCTCCTCAAAGGAATCTTCCACATTCACTTTTACTAAAATAAACTTCTTTCCTCCACACCTCTATGTCCTTCTCTATCTCATTATTCCTTTTTGTTGTTGTTTGTTTACTAGTCTCTAAAATGGGCGTCCCTGGTGGCTTAGATGGTAAAGAATCCACCTGCAATGCAGGAAACTCAGGAGATGCGGGTTCAATCCTTGGGTCAGGAAGACCCCCCCCCCCCCCCCCCCAGAGAAGGGAACAGCTACCCACTCTAGTATTCTTGCCTGGGAAATCTCATGGACAGAGGAGCCTGGCATGCTACAGTCCATAGGGTAATAAAGAGTCAGACACAACTGAGTTACTACAAGGAGTCTCTGAGATTATCTTGCTTGTTTATCCCATTCATCTCAGATTGGGATTTGAACCCATGTGCCAAGAATTGAACTTGGCCAAGACCCACAGCTTCCAACTGAGATCACACACCTGTTTTTAGGACCTAATGAAGCTCAGTCAGTCAGTCAATTCAGTCGATCAGCTGTGTCTGACTCTGCAACTCCATGGACTGCAGCATGCCAGGCCTCCCTGTCCATCATCAACTCCCGGAGTTTCCTCAAACTCATGCCCGTTAAGTCAGTGATGCCATCCAACCATCTCATCCTCTGTCGTCCCCGTCTCCTCCCACCTTCAATCTTTCCCAGCACCAGGGTCTTTTCAAATGAGTCAGCTCTTCGCATCAGATGGCCAAAGTATTGGAGTTTCAGCTTCAACATCAGTCCTTCCAATGAACACCCAGGACTGATCTCCTTTAGGATAGACTGGTTGGATCTCCTTGCAGTCCAAGGGACTCTCAAGAATCTTCTCTAACACTACAGTTCAAAAGCATCAATTCTTCGGCGCTCAGCTTTCTTTATAGTCCAACTCTCACATCCATACATGACTACTGGAAAAACCATAGCCTGATACTTTGTTGGCAAAGTAATGTCTCTGCTTTTTAATATGTTGTCTAGGTTGGTCACAACTTTTCTTCCATGGAGTCAGCGTCTTTTAATTTCATGGCAGCAGTCATCATCTGCAATGACTCAGATGAAGCTCAGGTTCTTGATATTTCATCACAGAAAGAATTCAATGAGAGACAAAGTGAAAAGTTAAGAGGTGAATTTATTCAGAGAGAAACACACTCCATAGACAGAGTGTGGGGCATCTCAGAAGGCAAGAGCAGCGGCAAAATGTGATGTGGTTAGCTTCTACAGGCTGAGTAATTTCACGGGCTTGAATGGGACGATTACTTCAACTATTTTAGGGAAAGGACGGAGAATTCCAGGAATTGGGCTATTGGTCATTTTTTGGTATTTTATTGTCAGCCTTTGAACCATCTTGGTGCCTGTGGGTGTGTCTTTTAGCTTGCTTATGTGTTACAACCAGCGTATACTCAGGCTCAAAATCTAGTGGAAGTCCACTAGTCTGCCATCTTGGACCTATTTGATTCTAATCAGTTTATGTCATGTCTTCAGGCTATGCCATTCTTTTAAAGGTTGTGCCCTGCCCCCCTTTCCTCCTGTTTGTCTTCCCAGCCAGTATATAAACTCCATTAGTGAGGAACAAGTTTTTCTTTAGCTGTCATAGTTAAAACAGTGCCAGATGCAGAGTAGGTACTTAACAAAGATTTACTGAATGAATGAAAAAGATACCAGTCTTCATAAGCTTCATGTCATTATAATAATCACCACCTCTTCTCCAGCACCACAATTCGAAAGCATCAATTCTCCAGAGCTCAGCCTTCTTTATGGTCCAATTCTCTTAATCTCAACAATTGGCATCAAAATCCACAGAGTCAGAATGGAACCTCTGAAACTATCTTGGGCTCCCTCCTCTTCCCACTCCTATGTTTGATCAATCACAAAGTCTTGGTGCTACCTCCTAAATATCTCTGCAATCTTTTCTTCATCATCACATTTCCTACACTAGTGGAAGCTACCATTATCTAACATGGACTATTGCAATGGCCGTTTAACCATTCCCTCCTCTTTCATGTTTATCTCCAGTAATTCAATTTTCATAGACAAAGCAATCACTTAAAGCCACATCTTGCTTTTGCCTAACTCCCTAATGCTGTCAGCATAAAACCCATGCTGTGTAAATGACCACTGGTTCAACAGATCTGATACCCTCCCCCACCCTCCCCGCTCCCTTTACTGTTCAAGTTCCAACCAAACCAGACCTCCCTTCTTTAAAAAGTCTCTTTCGTACAGTCACAACTATTACCTCTGTCTATACATCACCTCCCTCCATTTCGTTTGGTTAACGTCTTCTCCTTCAGGTCTCCCATTACTTTTTAGGAGGAGACTTTCCTTCCAGGTCCAATTACTGGTGTGATCATTTGATTAATGCTTTAAGCTACATATGAGCTTGGGGTTCAGAGTGTCTTCGAATGCCTGGGAAGACTTTTGGGTTAAAAAAAGAAAAAGAAAAAACAGGTAAATGATAATTCCAGTTTTGGGATACCGGAAAAGATTATGTGTAGTGACAAGACCAATAGAAACATATTTTTAGAATGCAGTTTCAAACCCAGGCAGAGGAGAGAGTGGCAATGTCGCAAAGGTCTTTGTAGCACCTTTGTAGTCAGGCTCCTCTGTCCCTAGGAATCTCCAGGCAAGAATACTGGAGTGGGTTGCCATTTCCTGCTCTAGGGAAACTTCCCGTTCCAGGGATCGAACCCGTCTTCCGCATTGGAGGCAGATTCTTTACCAGGTCTGAGCCACCAGGGAAGCCCTGAACACTTAAGCGACGACCAGGAACTGTTTCCAGATCACATTGACAAGACTACCACCATCTTTAAGTCATTTACTAGTTTCTAACTTCTGCCCCTCAATGACAGTCAAGGACAGGAAGCAGCTGCAGTAGTTTTAAACCGCAGTCGCTGACCTCAGCGGCTAGAGACTCGACCTGCCCTCCAGGCGGCCGGCGCTCAGCAGCCAGAGGCGCCGCGCAGCTCCCCGAGCGGCTGTCAGGGCGGGCGGCGCGCAGCCGGCACGCGCGCCCCCAGCGTCTCGGCGCGCGGACCAGGCTCGTGGACGCCTAGCTAAAGGACCCGGCTCGCTGAGCTCAAGGCGCGTGCGTCCGCCTGCCCGCCCCCTCTTCAAACTCGGGGCCTCCCAAGAAAGTGCCCGTGTAGTCAATCGTAGGTTTCTAGTTTTGACGCAAAAAATTACCCATTGAAAGTATGCAAGGCATAGTAGTGAGACTGTTTTGCTTTGCAGTCGAACGCTGTTGATTTGGCCAGATTAGAGCAGACGCGAGAAGTGCTGAGTCAAACAGGCATTATCCAGGACAGCTGCATCCGGGCCCTCCTGCCGCAGGCCGCCCTCTGAGCCAGGGGTCCTTCAGGTAGGAGGTCCTGAGTGACTTTGGACGTCCGCTCCTCACAGGTGCGGTGAGTGCTTAATCTCCGGCCTTGCGGCTTAGTTTTTCTCTCGGTTTGGGCTCGAGGCCTCTGTCGCAACCATGCTCCGCCAGATCATCGGTCAGGCCAGGAAGCATCCTAGCGTGAGTTCTTAAACTCTCTCCCAGTGTCTTCCCTTGTCTATCCGGTGGGACGAGGCGGCTGCGTCTGTCCCCTGGGAGCTTCCTCCTTCGGCCCCTTACGGTTCCTCGGGGCTGGACCTTGCCTCTGTCCTGTTCTCCTAGTTGCCCCAGGACCTTGAGTTGTGACCTTGCACGCCTTGCATTGTGGGGTTTGGCCTGGCATGGGGGAGGTGAGGGATTCTCTCGGGCAAAAGAGAATGTTGGAACAGTGTGGTGGGCGGGCGTCCTTTTGCAGGTCGGTGGTGCCAGGAGGGATAGTCGTGCGCTGTGTGGGTTAGACAGCAGGAAAGGTCAAGTATACTGTTTGTTGTGCTGTTAAAAGCCTTGTTTTCACTGCATTGCACCACTAGGCCTTAAGGAAAATGTGAGGGTCTCTGAGTTTGGAATCCTCAGTTTCTCTTGACGTCTTGATACTTTGTGATACTTTAGGAGTGCGGAGTTTAATTGCGTTGAGTTCTTTTATATTTCATGTGTTTCCCCCTTGCACATCAACGTCCGGTGGTCCTAAAACTCAATTACGCAATGTTTAATTTATGTTTTAAATCTGATTGCCTAACTGCATTAATTGTGCTATTAGTACGTGTCCAGAGATTATGTGTATTAGCGGTATTTATATAGGTGTGTTTCTGTATGCTCATTCAGACTTTATTTAACAGAATTTTTGTTTTTCATAACGTCTGTGTAGAAGCAAGCTTAAATAATTTGCCAAGAGCTTGTGTTTCAAGCCTTGACATGCGAGAAGCTGGAATTTGATTTACTATTAGGTAAAAAAGATGTATTTTCTTAGAAGATTTAAATTTCAATATAACGTTTTCCACGTTAGATCAGAATTATCTTCACATCCTTTAGAAATTCTAGAAATTCCTTTTTTTTTTAAACTATTGAACATAGTTAAAATCTTTAAAAATGAAGTCCTTTTTTTTCAAACTTTAAGACCAGATTAAAAAGGTGGTTTGAGGAGAAGGTAAATCTAGAGTTAGAATGCAGATTAGTGGTTGCCTGGGGCTGAAGGTGGGGATGCCTGGGGCTGAAGGTGGGGATGAGTGTGGCAGCAGTGACCCTGAGAGAGATTCTTGGGGTGATGGGAATGTTCTAAAATTGTATTGTGGGATGGTTCCACAGCTTTATACATTTACTGGAACTCGTTGGTTGTTGAAGTTAATGAATTTTAAGGCATGTAAATCCCAATAAAGGTGTTAACATAAAAAAAAAAAAGATGGTTAGAGATTTGGGAATCAGTGTGTAGAAACTACTGTAGTCTGTTTACTTTTATCAGTATGTAGGTATTTGAAGATGACTGTTAATTCTCGTCCATTTTGTTTTGGCTTCCAGTTGATCCCCCTCTTCATATTTATTGGAGCAGGAGGGACTGGAGCAGCACTGTATGTCACACGCCTGGCATTGTTCAATCCCGATGTCAGGTAAGTGTTTAAAAATGTTTAGAACTTTGATGGTTTACCAAACTGATTTAGGAGCCTCAGTCTTTCTAGAGAGGCAGCATCAAGTAGTAGAAAGAAGCTGAAATGTGCTGTCCTAGAGTAAGTTCAGATCCCAGTTCTACTGTTGTTTTCTTTTTCTGGTTCATGCAATTATCTAAATTTCTCTGAGTTGCATTTCCTCATTGGTTGAGTATAACTGCCAGTACCCACTTTGTAATGTATTGAGGGTTGAGATAATAGTAACTTTATAAAACACTTAGTCAGGGTTGCGAGTATGTTTGAGTGTTTTTGGGGGGCTGTTTTCCTACAATAGGGAATGCTGTTTTTAAAAACAAAGTTTTCTGTGACAGGGTTAGGAACAGGGATACTGCCCCAAGGGGCTCTCTCTGCTATACCTTTTATTAACTTGTTACGTGGGTTTGCTTATTAGGGGTCTTATCTATATTTCAACTCTATAATGAAAATAACACTACTTCATCTGATAGGAAGTGGAATTTGATCTGTTCAAAATGATAGCTTCTTGAATGTAAAACTACTCTAAATAGTATTTTGTAACTTTAGTAATTACAATGTTTTATGTATTTCTTCTAGTTGGGACAGAAAGAATAACCCAGAACCCTGGAACAAACTAGGTCCTAATGATCAGTACAAGGTAAGCTAAAAATTGTTTCAGAATTGCTGGAAAGTGTATTTTAATAAATTTTGTTATGAAGTAGGTCTTTTTTTGAAATAGGAGATGCAAGTAAAACTATTATAATGAACTTGGAGAAATTGCTGGATTGTTCTGTTAAATTAAAATGGTATATTTTTCTAATAAATATCTTTTTAAGGACTTTATTCACAGTCTTTAGAGTCTGGGTGGGAAATGAAGGTAATGTCTCAATTCTGCTGATTTGACTAAGGAAAAAAAGAGATAGTATGGTTAACATTTTCTCCAGTCTTGGGTAGTGTAGTGCAGTGATTCTCAGACCTGGGCATACATTGGCAGCACTGGAGAGGTGGTTAAAATAGATTCTTCAACTCCACTCCCAGCGGTTCTGATTCACTTGATCTGTTGTGGAGGCAGAAAATTTGCATTTCTGATAAAGTTTCAGATGATATTGATGCTGTTGGTTTATGGGCCACACTTTGAGTAACTAATCTAGTGGCTGGTTTGGTTGGTGGTTCTTTCTTTTTGGTATGGTTGACATATTTCAGGTGAAATTAGTAGGAAGAAGTGAAAATCAGTTGAAACTTATATTTTACCATAAATTTTCTAGGTACACCTTTTTGACATCTTTCTGCAAAACTAGTTCGTGAAACTACTCCTTCAAAGAATCATTTCATGGACTGAGGCTCTTTACTTTTATTTATGTTACCGATACATAATTGACATGTAATATTGTGTAAGTTTGAGGTGTACAGCTTGTTGGTTAGGTGCATTTATGTATCACACTATGATTACTACAGTAGTGTTAGCTAACACCTTTATCATGTCACATAATTATCACTTTTTTGTGTTGAGAATAATTAAGAGCTAGTCTCTTAGCAACTGACATTTATGATACTATTGATGATAATCACTATATTGTGCATTAAGCCTCCAGAACTTATTGAGCTACTAGTCGCAAGTTTCTGCCTTTAATATCGTCCCGGTTTCCCCATCTTCCATCCCCTGGTAGTCACCTTTCTACTTTCTCTTTTTACAAATTCAGACTTTTTAGATTCTATTTAAGTGATGATCACACAGTATTTGTCTTTCTCTGTCTCAATTACCTCACTTAGCATAATGCCCATAAGGTTTATCCTTGTTGTTGAAAATCTAAGACCATTTATTCCCCAGATACAGCTGTGGTTCCATGTAAGATTTTTGTAAGAAAAAAATCCTTGCAGTGTCATAAAGAGTATAAATGTTTGCATATACAAAGAAAAAACCCTTGGCATGTCAAAGCTTTATTAGGATATGATTCATATACCATATGTGTGTACTAAGTCACTTCAGTTGTGTCCAGCTCTTTGTGACCCTGTGGATTGTCACAGAGAGTCAAAGGGTGAGACAGAGGATGAGATGGTTGGATGGCATCACCAATTCAATGGACATGAGTTTGAGCAAGCAACAGGAGTTGATAACGGACAGGGAAGCCTGGTGTACTGCAGTCCATGGGGTCACAAAGAGAGTTGGACATGAATGAGTGACTTAACTGATGGACTGTGGCCCACGAGGCTGTTCTGTCCATGGGATTCTCCAGGCAAGAATACTGGAGTGAGTTGCCATGCCCTTCTCCAGGGATCTTCTCAATCCAGGGATTGAATCTGCATCTCTTATGTCTCTTGCATTGGCAGGTGGGTTCTTTACCACTAGGGCCACCTGGGAAACCATATACCATACAGTTTACCCACTTAAAGTATATAACTTGGTGGGAATTTTCCACTATACCAGACTCTTTCATCGAAAACTAGCAGTTTCTTTGAGCACTGTTAGGGAGAAGTATCCAGAGCAAGAAGTGTTTAGGACCTTTTAGCAGATATATCTCTTTATTGTAGATATATACGGTCATTACACGGAGAAGGCAATGGCACCCCACTCCAGTACTCTCGTCTGGAAAATCCCATGGACCGAAGAGCCTGGTAGGCTGCAGTCCATGGGGTCGCAAAGAGTCAGACAGGACTGAGCGACTTCGCTTTCACTTTTCACTTTCATGCATTAGAGAAGGAAATGGCATCCCACTCCAGTGTTCTTGCCTGGAGAATCCCAGGGACCGGGGAACCTGGTGGGCTGCCGTCTACGGGGTCGCACAGAGTCGGACACGACTGAAGCGACAGCAGCAGCAGCAGCAGCTGTCATTACTGATGACAGCAGCTTTTAAAATAATTATCACCTTTTGCAGACTCCAAGCCTTCTGCTCCACCTTCTGATTATAATTGGGCTTCCAAATCTCCAACAGATTTCTCTACAAGAAACAATGTACTGATGAACCTGAAGTGAGCCATCTAATTTGTGTCACATTTTGCCTCAGAAAATGATATGCAAGCATCCTATTTTTTCTCTCCTGTAAATTTAAGTCCATTCTGGAGAAAATGATTCCATATCCAATAAACTTTAAAAAAGAAAATAGCAGCAACAAAAAAACCCAGGCCTTGGTCCTCTCACCCCAAGAGCATATTGGAATCTCTGGTATGTAGTTCAGAAAACTCCCCAGGTGATTATGATAATGAAACTGATTACCAGTGTTTTAAAATATGATGTTCATGGGGTCACAAAGAATCAGACACGACTTAGTGACTGAACAGCAGCAACAAGAATATGGTAACACATGCCAGAATAAGGCCACGTGAGCTGGAAATGGAATGTTGCTGCAGCAGAAATCTAATGTGTGTGGCGTAGATTGGGCTGTGAAGAGCTAAGATACTGGTATTAGAGCCTGGAAAAATGAATCCTGCAATGGCAAAATATCTGATAAAGTGTCACCTGCTGTAACTTGGAAGGCAGACCTTGTGCTTAAAGAGTTCATCATAAAAGATTTTGGAAAACAGGATGTTAGTGGGCTGTGGCTGGCTCTACTTGCCAAGAGATGAGTTTAGAAGAATTGGGACATTTGCAAGCAGAAATAGAAGGGAACCAGGTCCAAAAACTTGAGAGCTTGGCATGGATGATGTCTACTACTGCTCTTAAACCTAAACAGTGAGGTAGACTAGATTATTTGTCATTCTCTTTCCCTCACCTAAGATAATTTTTTTTCTGGCCCTTTTAATATCAGGTTTGGTTATGTGACTTGCTCTGGCAAATCGAAGTGATATCTGCCACTTTTAAATGAGCGTGCGGTTCGTCCATTGTTCTTTCCCATCTGTCTCCTGAGACCAAATTGACAGTTAAGGGCTTCTCATTCATTTTAAAATGAAAAGAACATAGAGCAGTTAGCTTAGAAAGGCAGATAATATGAATGAAAAATAAACCTTTCTTGAAAGCCACTAAGAAGGTGGTTATTTTTTGCTATTTCACATTCTAGCAAAAGCTAACTAAGAGAGGAGACTAACAGGATTTAAGCATTGAAGGTCTAGGAGCATTTCTCAACTGGATAAAATACCTTGAAGCCAAGATCAGAATATGCTGTGCCTTCCCAGCTGTTGTTTGAGAAACCTCCAAGGTAGCTACCATTAAATTGAGAAAAGGATTGGGGACATGGAAGCTGAAAAATAAAGCAGATTTGAAAATTACTTCAACAGAGGACTCTGATACTGGTACATGGAGCTGAATAAAGCAAACATATCAGAAGTCTGCTTAGTTTTGAGGAAATTAGCAAAAATACTGTGAACTTTCCACTCTGCTTGGGTGTAGGAGCTTCATCCTGCTTCTGACAAGTCATATAACTTGATCCCAGTGGCCTCTTTTATAAAGAATGAGTAAGGTTGTGATAATTAAGATAAAACAAATGATTCTGCCGATAGTGCCCAGGATCTTTTAAAACAGCCCAATAAATGCTTATTTCTTAAAATATAACCTGCAGTTCCTTTTACAAATATTCTAACATTTTGTTAGTATGTTACAGATGAACAGTTGGTTTCTTTCAAGTCCCATTGTTTTTTTCAATTACTTCATAGGAGAATTCTATCAGAACAAAAAATACTGCTTTATGACTGAGTCATACTTTAATGTTTATAAAGTTTATAAATGTCTACATATGTATCTCAAGGATAAGTTTCACAACCTGGGAATTTTTTCAAAGTCAAATAAAATTAAGAATTTTTCAATTAGAGATCAAGAAGTTAGGGTATGTTTGAAGAAATAAAAGGTTTGAAGAAATAATGGACACAGATGTATGAGCTTCTTGCTTAAAAACTGAAGAAAATGATTATACATTCTGCAGTTTGGATACTTCTGGAGTTAAATAATACAGTTTTCAAGTAATTAGAGCGTAGCCTCTTCAGTATTCTCTGGCATAAGATTATAGCCTTATCTGGGCTTATTACGAATCCTAATGTTTCTTTAGTAGGATTGCTAGAGCAGTTTCAAGTATAAATCATTTTTTAAAAAATTATTGGGAGAGGCGGTTTTTAAAGAAATGATAGTAAAATATATTTCAAATTAAGTTGAATATAGAGACATTTATGGAAATTAAAAATTTTCCAAAATACACTTAAATATATTTAAAAGCTTTTATACCAAAGGTGGTAAAGTGTAAATTTGATTTTGATGCATTCTGGGTTAGGAAATTAAGGAAACCCCTAAGTGAAGGAGAGAGAAAAATGGAAAGAAAAGTCATCAAAGCAGGCCAGTTTGTATGTAACAACTAACAGAAAGAAACATGCAACAAAGCATTACTTTATATTATTAGCTGATCTTTATTGCTTTAAATCTTTCCCATCTAAATTATGGCACTTTGCTGAACAAATAGGGATGATAATTGATATTCATTCTGTTGAAGATTCACTCCTGTACATAATAGAGATGAAAGGAAAAACGTAAAAACTGGAAATATATGTCAGAAGAATTCATAATTATTCACCTTGAAGTTCCAACAGATCATACTGACTCTGCTTTTCTAAGGAAGATTGAATATTTTTACCTTACCAAAACCATTATTAAGGACTGGAATTTTAACGTCTTTGTTTGATTTTTATATTGTTAAATATTTCTAATAAAAGTTCACGTCTATAATTGTTACTATAGAAAGCTGAATAAAAATGATCTTAAACATCTATAGCATCTTTGTGTATATGATTAAAATATCTTTTTTCTTTTCCAAGTTCTACTCTGTGAACGTAGATTACAGCAAACTGAAGAAAGAAGGTCCAGACTTCTAAATGAAATATTTCACTTAAAGCTGCTTAGAATGAAGGTCTTCCAGAAGCCATCCGCACAATTTTCCACTTAACCAGGAAATATTTCCCCTCTAAATGCACGGAATCATGTTGGTGTATTGTATTGGGGTTTACACTTGTGAATAAATAGTCTGAAACTTGATATGTGTCATTATTTAATGCTGAAACTCTACTCTGAACTTCATAACTCAGGATATGGGAACTTATTGGAATTTAAGGAATTTCTTAAATTTCTGTGTATTCGTGTAACTTGAAAATAAGACTTTAAGCAGCTCTAATAAGACACTTTCATTTTGTGTACAGGCTGTTAACACTGGGGCATATTTAAGAACTGGAATTGTAAATGAAAGGTAGATTTGGAAGATTATTCAAGCCTCTTTGGGATTGGCGAGATGAAAACCTCTGAATTTCTGTTACTGGCTGATATTGAAGTTGTACTGTTGTTAATACTGGTTTTTACTGTGTCATTCTCTCTGCTGAAAATTTTCTAGGTTGTCAGTTGCCATGGTCTGGCTGGGGATTGTAGTTGGATCTGACTCCATCACTATTCACCAAGGGAGTGGCCAAGAAGTGCTCTTGAGAACTTCTGAGTTTTGGCAGGTTTTCAAAGGCTGGGAAGTATGTTAGTAGCAATTTTGATCCAATGAGCAGAACATTTCAGTGGTGGCTAATCAAGAATTAGCCATGTCATATATCAGCTTTCCATGTGGTGAGTATAGATCATGACATTGTAGGAGCTTCAGGAATTTAGTGAGACAATTTTAGATTTTAATATATAGGTCTACATTATAATACTTTGTGGCACATTTTACTTGTCAGGAACTGAATTAAATGTTTATGTGAATTATCTCAAATGCTTAAATTTTGTTAAAAAAGGAAACCAACACCAATTAAACCAAGATTAAATTATTCAAGTTCATTCCATTAGTCAAATGTGAATCAGTTATCCCTTGGTGTCTGGGAGATTTGTTTTGGGAACACTCTTCCTCCCTGCCCCCTGCAGATAGCAAAATTCACAGATGCTCAAGTTCCTTATATAAAATGGCATAGTGTGGTCAACCCTCTGTATCCATGAAGGCAGAACACATAAATGTATTTGAACACATCTGTTAGTATTTGAACCCAGGTAGTCGTGAATGTAGAATTGACCCCTTTAAGCCCCTTGTCTTTTGGATAATGTTTATCCTCAGAGTTTCTCAGCCTTGCCATTGTTGACTTTCTGAGTCAGATGTCAGATTGTTGTAGTAACCTGTCCTGTGCATTTTTATTTTAGCGTGGTTAGTAGTATCCTTGTCCTCTGCTTTATATGCCAGTGACGTCTCTCCACGTTGTAAAACTAAAAATGCTTGCAGACATTGCCAAATGTTACCTGGTGGACAAAATTGCCCCATTCCCACCTGTGTCAGGAACCACTCTGGATGCTTTGGTACATATCACCTCAAGGTTTAAAATTATGCAGAGAAATACAGGGATTTAGTTATAAATACCTAAATAAAAGAAAGACAAAGCTTTTATTAAGTAGTTACAAATAAATGCCTTAAGAAAGTAGTCATAACATTTTCTAGTACTAGGAAATTTTAAGTCTTTTAAAGACTTTAATAATCTCTGTGATCAGTATTTCTGGACTTGCCCCCATGAAAATGTAAAATTTGGCATGAGGTATGTCTTGAAACTACATCCAATTACTGCTGTTAAAAAAACTGAAGTGGCAATGGAAGTTGACTGTCACTTAGGACTGCATCAGATACAAATGCTGCTAGGAAAAATAACATGCCATTTTTATCCCCCTTTGGATGAATTTGTTTAGAATTATACTTTTACTGTACTGCTTATTTAAATATACAGCAGATTACTTTGTCATTTCCTCATCTTAATGAGGTCACCAGGCAAAACTGCATTTCGGGACAGATGTTGCCTTGGGTAGCATTTTTGTATATTTGAAAAATTTCCATTTTCAGAGTTGACAGATCCTTCCCAGGAGGTACTTGAATCAACCTGGAATACTCATTGGGAGGACTGATGCTGAAGCTGAAGCTCCAATACTTTGGCCATCTGATGTGAAGAGCTGACTCATTGGGAACGACCCTGATGCTGGGAAAGATTGAAGGCAGGAGAAGGGGATGACAGAGGACAAGATGGTTGGATGGCATCACTGACTCGATAAGAGTTTGAGCAAGCTCTGGGAGATGGTGAAGGACAGGGAAGCCTGGTGTGCTGCAGTCCATGGGGTCAGAGTCAGACACGACTTTGAGACTGAACAGGGTATTTGAAACAAGAAGCAAGGCAAGAATTATACTGAATTTTGTTTTTTTCAATTCTATTAACCTACCCTGATCAGGTTTTACCCTTATCACTTAACTAAAAATGCTTCTGTTTTAGGCATCAGTGACCTCCATGTTTCTAAATTTAAAAGTTGACTATCATTGCTCACTTTGACCTAAGAGAGCTTACCCAACTCCTTGAAATATTCCTTCACTGTCTAGAACAACATGCTGTGCTTGTTTTTCTTTTACATCTTTGGCTTTTCTACTCAGTCTGTTGGTGGTATACTTTCGTTTCCATGAACTTTTAATATTGGAGTGCGCCAAAAGAAAAAAAAAATCACTTTGGACTTTTTCACTATCTGAACTCTTCATCCAGTTTCATGTCTTCAAGTACCATCCTTTAGCTGTTAAAAATAATTTTTCAGACCAGGTCTTTTTTCATGTGTGTTTGTGTGTGTGTATCTCTATTCACTTGACCTCTCCATGTGGATGTCTTAGAGGCATCTTTAAGATGTCCAATGTGAACCTGTGAACATCTCAATTCCTGCATTCACAGTCCTCAGTCCCACTGTTTTCAATCATGTCAGTTTATAGGAATGCCTTCCTTAATAGTAGTTCAGTCCAAGATCCTCAGAGTCTTCATTAACTCTTCAACACTGTCTACTATATTTTAGTATGTTTACTGTACCTTTGAAATAATACCCAGAATCTCACCGTTTTCAGCACATAATTTCCCCACTGTCACCTTGGTTTTAAGCCATCATCTAACATGAAGTATTAAAATAACCTCTCAACTGGGTCTCCCTGTCTACAATCTGTTCTTAACAACAGCAGCCAAAGTGATCTCTAACGCAGTACTCAAAAGTGATCTTTAATAGATTCCTTTGTTCAGTATCCACCAACATTTTCCTGTTTTACTCAGTAAAAGCTAGATTGTTTTGTTGCTAAGTCATGCCTGACTTTTGCGACCCCACGGACTGTAGCCCACTAGGCTCCTCTGTCCGTGGGATTTCACAGGTGAGAATACTAGAACGGGTTGCCATTTCCTTCTCCAGGGACTCTTCCCAACCCAGGGATCAAACCGGAGTCTCCTGAATTGCAGGTAAATTCGGTACCGCAGTAAAACATTCTGATTACTTATTTTAAATACCTTCCTCTACTAAAATGTAAGCTCTATGAGTACAAGAATATTTGGCCATTTTGTTTGTTGATGTATCCTCAGCACCTGGAATGGTACTTGGCATATAGTTGGTGTTCAAGGAATATTTGTTAAGTGAGTGAATAAAGGACCAGTTCATCAGGTGTCTAGAGTGGCTAACCTTAAGTTGCTAAAAGTGATTTTTTTTCCCATTTATTTTTATTAGTTGGAAGCTAATTACAATATTGTAGTGGTTTTTGTCATACATTGACATGAATCAGCCATGGATTTACATGTATTTCCCATCCTGATCCCCCCTCTCGCCTCCCTCTCCACCTGATTCCTCTGGGTCTTCCCAGTGTACCAGGCCCGAGCACTTGTCTCATGCATCCAACCTGGGCTAGTGATCTGTTTCACCATAGATAATATACGTGTTTCGATGCTGTTCTCTCGAAACATCCCACCCTCGCCTTCTCCCACAGAGTCCAAAAGTCTGTTCTGTACCTCTATGTTTCTTTTTCTGTTTTGCATATAGGGTTATCATTACCATCTTTCTAAATTCCATATATATGTGTTAGTATACTGTAATGTTCTTTATCTTTCTGGCTTACTTCACTCTGTATAATGGACTCCAGTTTCATCCATCTCATTAGAACTGATTCAACTGAATTCTTTTTAATGGCTGAGTAATATTCCATGGTGTATATGTACCACAGCTTCCTTATCCATTCGTCTGCTGATGGGCATCTAGGTTGCTTCCATGTCCTGGCTATTATAAACAGTGCTGCGATGAACATTGGGGTGCACGTGTCTCTTTCAGATCTGGTTTCCTCAGTGTGTATGCCCAGAAATGGTATTGCTGGGTCATATGGCAGTTCTATTTCCAGTTTTTTAAGAAATCTCCACACTGTTCTCCATAGCGGCTGTACTAGTTTGCATTCCCACCAACAGTGTAAGAGGGTTCCCTTTTCTCCACACCCTCTCCAGCATTTATTGCTTGTAGACTTTTGGATAGCAGCCATCCTGACTGGCGTGTAATGGTACCTCATTGTGGTTTTGACTTGCATTTCTCTGATGATGAGTGATGTTGAGCATCTTTTCATGTGTTTGTTAGCCATCTGTATGTCTTCTTTGGAGAGATGTCTGTTTAGTTCTTTGGCCCATTTTTTGATTGGGTCATTTATTTTTCTGGAATTGAGCTTCAGGAGTTGCTTGTGTATTTTTGAGATTAATCCTTTGTTGCTTCGTTTGCTATTATTTTCTCCCAATCTGACGGCTGTCTTTTCACCTTGCTTATAGTTTCCTTTGTAGTGCAAAAGCTTTTAAGTTTCATTAGGTCCCATTTGTTTATTTTTGCTTTTATTTCCAATATTCTGGGAGGTGGGTCATAGAGGATCCTGCTGTGATTTATGTCGGAGAGTGTTTTGCCTATGTTCTCTAGGAGTTTTATATGTTTCTGGTCTTACATTTAGATCTTTAATCCATTTTGAGTTTATTTTTGTTTATGGTGTTAGAAAGTGTTCTAGTTTCATTCTTTTACAAGTGGTTGACCAGTTTTCCCAGCACCACTTGTTAAAGAGGTTGTCTTTTTTCCATTGTATATCCTTGCCTCCTTTGTTGAAGATAAGGTGTCCATAGGTTCATGGATTTATCTCTGGGCTTCCTATTCTGTTCCATTGATCTATATTTCTGTCTTTGTGCCAGTACCATACTGTCTTGATGACTGTGGCTTTGTAGTAGAGTCTGAAGTCAGGCAGGTTGTTTCCTCCAGTTCCATTCTTCTTTCTCAAGATTACTTTGGCTATTCGAGGTTTTTTGTATTTCCATACAAATTGTGAAATTATTTGTTCTAGTTCTGTGAAAAATACCGTTGGTAGCTTAATAGGGATTGCATTGAATTTATAGATTGCTTTGGGTAGTATAACCATTTTGACAATATTGATTCTTCCAATCCATGAACACGGTATGTTTCTCCATCTGTCTGTGTCCTCTTTGATTTCGTTCATCAGTGTTTTATAGTTTTTTATGTATAGGTCTTTTGTTTCTTTAGGTAGATATACTCCTAAGTATCTTATTCTTTTTGTTGCAATGGTGAATGGTATTGTTTCCTTAATTTCTCTTTCTGTTTTCTCATTGTTAGTGTATAGGAATGCAAGGGATTTCTGTGTGTTAATTTTATATCCTGCAACTTTACTATATTCGTTGATTAGCTCTAGTAATTTTCTGGTAGAGTCTTTAGGGTTTTCTATGTAGAGGATCATGTCATCTGCAAACAGCGAGAGTTTCACTTCTTTTCCTATCTGGATTCCTTTTACTTCTTTTTCTGCTCTTGATTGCTGTGGCCAAGACTTCCAAAACTATGTTGAATAGTAGTGGTGAGAGTTGGCACCCTTGTCTTATTCCTGATTTTAGGGGAAATGCTTTCAATTTTTCACCATTGAGGGTGATGCTTGCTGTGGGTTTGTCATATATAGCTTTTATTATGTTGAGGTATATTCCTTCTATTCCTGCTTTCTGGAAAGTTTTAATCATAAATGGGTGTTGAATTTTGTCCAAGGCTTTCTCTGCATCTATTGAGATAATCATATGGTTTTTATCTTTCAATTTGTTAATGTGGTGTATTACATTGATTGATTTGCAGATATTAAAGAATCCTTGCATTCCTGGGATAAAGCCCACTTGGTCATGGTGTATGATTTTTTTAATATGTTGTTGGATTCTGTTTGCTAGAATTTTGTTAAGGATTTTTGCATCTATGTTCATCAGTGATATTGGCCTGTAGTTTTCTTTTCTTGTGGCATCTTTGTCTGGTTTTGGAATTAGAGTGATGGTGGTCTCATAGAATGAGTTTGGAAGTTTACCTTCTTCTGTAATTTTCTGGAAGAGTTTGAGTAAGATAGGTGTTAGCTCTTCTCTAAATTTTTGGTAGAATTCAGCTGTGAAGCCATCTGGTCCTGGGCTTTTGTTTGCTGGAAGATTTCTGATGACAGTTTCGATTTCCTTGCTTGTGATGGGTCTGTTAAGATCTTCTATTTCTTTCTGGTTCAGTTTTGGAAAGTTATACTTTTCTAAGAATTTGTCCATTTCATCCAAGTTGTCCATTTTATTGGCATAGAGCTGCTGGTAGTAGTCTCTTATGATCCTTTGTATTTCAGAGTTGTCTGTCGTGATCTCTCCGTTTTCATTTCTAATTTTGTTAATTTGGCTCTTCTCTCTTTGTTTCTTAATGAGTCTTGCTAATGGTTTGTCAATTTTGTTTATTTTTTCAAAAAACCAGCTTTTAGCTTTGTTGATTTTTGCTATGGTCCCTTTGGTTTCTTTTGCATTTATTTCTGCCCTAATTTTTAAGATTTCTTTCCTTCTGCTAACCCTGGGGTTTTTCATTTCTTCCTTCTCTAGTTGCTGTAGGTGTAGAGTTAGGTTATTTATTTGACTTTTTTCTTGTTTCTTGATGTAAGCCTGTAATGCTATGAACCTTCCCCTTAGCACTGCTTTTACAGTGTCCCATAGGTTTTGGGTTGTTGTGTTTTCATTTTCATTCATTTCTATGCATATTTTGATTTCTTTTTTGATTTCTTCTGTGATTTGTTGGTTATTCAGAAGCGTGTTATTTAGCCTCCATATGTTTGAATTATTAATAATTTTTCTCCTGTAATTGAGATCTAATCTTACTGCACTGTGGTCAGAAAAGATGACTGGGATGATTTCAATTTTTTGAATTTACCAAGACTAGATTTATGGCCCAGGATGTGATCTATTCTGGAGACGGTTCCGTGTGCACTTGAGAAAAAGGTGAGGTTGATTGTTTTGGGGTGAAATGTCCTATAGATATCAATTAGGTCTAGCTGGTCCATTGTGTCATTTAAAGTTTGTGTTTCCTTGTTAATTTTCTGTTTAGTTGATCTGTCCATAGGTGTGAATGGGGTATTAAAGTCTTCCACTATTATTGTGTTACTATTAATTTCCTCTTTCATACTCGTTAGCGTTTGCTATACATATTGCGGTGCTCCTATGTTGGGTGCATATATATTTATAATTGTTATATCTTCTTCTTGGATTGATCCTTTGATCATTATGTAGTGTCCTTCTTTGTCTCTTTTCACATCCTTTATTTGAAAGTCTATTTTATCTGATATGAGTATTGTGACTCCTGCTTTCTTTTGGTCTCCGTTTGCGTGAAATATTTTTTTCCAGCCCTTCACTTTTAGTCTGTATGTGTCCCTTGTTTTGAGGTGGGTCTCTTGTAGACAGCATATATTGGGGTCTTGTTTTTGTATCCATTCAGCCAGTCTTTGTCTTTTGGTTGGGGCATTCAACCCATTTACATTTAAGGTAATTATTGATAGGTATGGTCCCGTTGCCATTTACTTTGTTGTTTTGGGTTCACGTTTATACAACCTTTCTGTATTTCCTGTCTAGAGAAGATCCTTTAGCATTTGTTGAAGAGCTGGTTTGGTGGTGCTGAATTCTCTCAGCTTTTGCTTATCTGTAAAGCTTTTGAATTCTCCTTCATATCTGAATGAGATCCTTGCTGGATACAGTAATCTAGGTTGTAGGTTATTCTCTTTCATTACTTTCAGTACGTCCTGCCATTCCCTTCTGGCCTGGAGGGTTTCTATTGATAGGTCAGCTGTTATCCTTATGGGAATCCCTTTGTGTGTTATTTGTTGTTTCTCCCTTGCTGCTTTTAATATTTGTTCTTTGTGTTTGATCTTTGTTGATTTGATTAATATGTGTCTTGGGGTGTTTCGCCTTGGGTTTATCCTGTTTGGGACTCTCTGGGTTTCTTGGACTTGAGTGGCTATTTCCTTCCCCATTTTAGGGAAGTTTTCAGTTATTATCTCCTCAAGTATTTTCTCATGGCCTTTCTTTTTGTCTTCTTCTTCTGGGACTCCTATGATTCGAATGTTGGGGCGTTTCACATTGTCCCAGAGGTCCCTGAGATTGTCCTCATTTCTTTTGATTCTTTTTTCTTTTTTCCTCTCTGCTTCATTTATTTCCACCATTTTATCTTCTTCCTCTCTTATCCTATCTTCTGTCTCCGTTATTCTACTCTTGGTTCCCTCCAGAGTGTTTTTGATCTCATTTATTGCATTATTCATTTTTAATTGACTCTTTTTTATTTATTCTAGGTCTTTATTAAACATTTCTTGCATCTTCTCAATCTTTGTCTCCAGGCTATTTATTCTTTTTCAGGTAGATTCCCTATCTCCTCCTGTTTTGTTTGACTTGGTGGGCATTTTTCATGTTCCTTTACCTGTTGGATATTTCTCTGCCTTTTCATCTTGTTTAGATTGCTGTGTCTGGAGTGGGCTTTCTGTATTCTGGAGGTCTGTGGTTCCTTTTTATTGTGGAGGTTTCACCCAGTGGGTGGGGTTGGAAGATTGGCTTGTCAAGGTTTCCTGGTTAGGGAAGCTTGCGTCGGTGTTCTGGTGCGTGGAACTAGATTTCTTCTCTCTGGAGTGCAATGGAGTGTTCAGTAATAAGTTTTGAGATGGGTCTATGTGTTAGGTGTGACCTTGGGCAGCCTGTATGTTGACGTTTAGGGCTATGTTCCTGCGTTGCTGGAGAATTTGCGTGGTATGTCTTGCTCTAAAACTTATTGGCTCTTGGGTGGTGGTTGGTTTCAGTGTAGGTATGGAGGCTTTTGGACGGTCACTTATTACTTAAAGTTCCATGTAGTCAGGAGTTTTCTGGTGTTCTCAGGTTTTGGGCTTAAGTCTCCTGCCTCTGGATTTCAGTTTTATTCTTCCAGTAGTCTCAAGACTTCTCCAACTATACAGCACTGATAATAAAACTTCTAGGTTAATGGTGAAAAGATTCTCCACCATGAGGGACACCCAGAGAGGTTCACAGAGTTACATGAAGAAGAGGAGAGGGAGGAGGGAGATAGAGGTGAGCAGGAGGAGAAAAAGGGGGACTCAAGAAGAGAGAGACAGATCTACACAGTTGTCTGTTCCCAAAATCTTCTCCGTAGCCCAGACACCCACAAAGATTCACAGAATTGGATTGGGAAGAGAAGGGGAAAGGAGGAAATAGAGGTGTTCTGAGGTAGAAAACGGAGAGTCAAAAGTGGGAGAGAGTAATCAGCACACTCCTGGATAAAAATGGGAACTGAATATTGGATTCTTCAATGTCCAAAATTTATATCACATACTGAAAAACAGAGATTAAAAATCTAGGGTACAGGTTAGACTTAAAAATACAATATTAAAAACAAAAAGAAAAACACAAAAAATTTTAGAAATATATGTGAAGTTCAGCTTAAAATAGGGTTTCTCTTTTTTTTTTTGCAAGGTTATAGTGAAATGCAAATGAAAGTTAAGGAGTAGTAGAGGAGTAATAGAGAACTTTAAAAGAAAATAAGAGAAAAAAAAACAAGAAAGAAAATTTTTTTCCTAATTAAAAATATCATAAAAATATATGAGAATGAAAGTTAAGGAGTAATGGGGGAGTAATAGGGAATTTTAAAATAAAAGAGAAAAAATAAAAAAGAAAAGAAAAAAAAGGTAAAAATACATCTAGGAATTTCTCTTGAGCTGTTGCGGTCAGTGTGGGTTCGGTTCAGTTTCAGATAGCTCCTTGTTCCAGCTTACATTTCTTAATATCCCTAGGCCCCTTCCGGTGTAGTCGTTGTTATCTACAGGGATTTTAATCTGTTGCACCGGTCCCTTCTGAAGCGGTTCCCTTTGTTTATTTGGCTTCTGTTTGCCGGTCTCTTCAGTGTCTAATTTCCGCCCTGACACAGGCGGGCAGATGTGGTTTCTGGTTCAGGTTGTTAGTTCTGTTGCCCTGAGGGGAGGGACGGGCGCTGCTTTCCCCGACTACGCTGCTCAGGCTCCCGGCTGCTCTATATGGAGCGGGCCCTGCATTGCGTGCGGTTCCAGTTTTCAGGTATTCCGCAAAAGCGCAGACTCAGTTGCGCCTGCGTTTTGTGCCTTCCCCGGCCCGAGCAGCTCAGGCAGCCAGGAGCTTGATGGGCGCCTTCTCCCCTCCGTGGCCCCAGCCTCAGTTTCCGCCCGCGCTGGTCGGTTGCGTGTGCCTTGTGTTTAGCCGCGACCCTCCCGGCGGATGTCGACCATCCAGAATCTCAGGAAGTCTTTGGTTAGAAACTGGAGGCCTGTTTGCACTGTGGTAGGGGATGCCATCTTTGGGGCTGAGCCTGCCCCTTTCCCCTCCCCCCTGCCTCCTGCCTCCGGCGGGGCTGGGCCGGTCCTCAGCCGGCTAGCTCTTCTCTGGACTTGCTCAGACCCTTTGTTCTGCGAACTGCTGGAATGTGTTCGGCGGTTAATTTTCTCTCTCTCTTTTGCTATCCCACAGTTTAAGTTGTTATCTCACAAAAGCTCCCTCCGATTGCCTTCAGGGCACTCAGGCCCAGTCCTTACCCGAAGCAATGCTGCCCGCTCCGTTCCGCCCCCACTTGCTGGTGGCGGATGCGGGCTTCTGGGGTACTTTTCTGCTGGGAGTTGCTTTTAGGCACGTAATCTGTGGGTTTTATTTATTTTTCCTCCCAGTTAGGTTGCCCTCCGAGATTCGAAAACTTCCCCCAGACCCGCCAGTGTGAGGATTTCCTGGTGTTTGGAAACTTCCTCTATTAAGACTCCCTTCCCGGGATGGGTCTCTGTCCCTAGCTCTTTTGTCTCTCTTTTTATTTTTTATATTTTGTCCTACCTCCTTTTGAAGACAATGGGCTGCTTTTCTGGGCGCTTGATGTCCTCAGCTAGCGATCAGAAGTTGTTTTGTGAAGTTTGCTTAGCGTTCAATTGTTCTTTCAATGAATTTGTAGGGGAGAAAGTGGTCTCCCCATCCTATTCCTCCACCATCTTGGCTCCTCCCCTAAGAGTGATTTTTGCTGGAGGCAGAGAACCAGAATTAGAAATATGGAACACCTTTAGTTTAAGGGCTCTGATCTATACTTTACATTACCAACCCCAGTGGATAAGTTTTTAATAGGTCTTTTAAATTTCCAATTAAAGCATCATCTTTATACTGAAAAACATCTATCCTGGCATTTTAAGCTTCTTTTCTTGTTTCACAACATTTAAGTTAGGATAAATCTGAATGAAGGAAAAGTTAGGTACAAGCACAAATAAAACTAGATGAGTCCTCCTTTCATTAAAAAAATTCCTGAAGTCCATATACCATATTCACCATTTCCAAAAGATATCCATTTTCTTTTTTCCCATTTTTCTCGTTTCCAGTTATAAAAGCAATGTGCCCAGCATAACTAAAATAATTCACAGAAAGCATTTTTTATAAATCCAAGGCTTTCCTTTAGTGGTATCAGAGAATGTGTTGGAATGCTACTCTGTTACCACTTTCTCAAAAATGCTCAAATAGGGCATGCAGGAACTTTGTTATCTGAACAAATAGCAGTTACTGTAGAGCAAAACAGAACCTCTAAATTTGAAATTTAAACTTCAAGTAAACATATACATAGAAATTATATATTTATTACACTTAAGTGTTTCTCATTGTAGCAGCTTTTCCAGTTCCTCTCGGGTAATTGATAGAATTCATCTTTGGAGGAAATCTCCACTTTTCTTGAATAGGTAGAAGGTAAAAAAGACAAGAGAAAGGGTTACAAGAAGGCATCTCATATCAGGATGAAACTGATGATACCAGTGGATAACATCATTGAGCCAGGAACAGTATGTATTACTTTGTTTACTAATTATAACATTGTAAGGCTGACTTACTACCCAACCCACTCCTCCGCCAACTTTTTTAGACAAATGAAGAAAACAAGACATAAAAATATGCCCAGGGTCATATTTAACTAGGAAGTGGTATAGAGTCAAGCTTTGAATCCAGATAGTTTGACTTCACATTCATTCCCTGAACCTGCTAGACCTGTCTCATAGGATTGTCTTTAGAATTAAATAAGATAATATATGTAAGAGGCTTAATATTTCTCCTGGCAGAATAAGTATTACTTAAATATTATATAATTTGTATTATAAAGCCTGGAGTTCATTTCTTTCTCTCCTTCCATCAGAGTTTTAATGGGAAACTTAAAGCCATATTATAAAAAGCTTAAAGGAAAGAAAAGAACTGTTCAGTAAAAGCTTATCCAACTACCAACAATCTGATTCAGTAATTTTTTATTGTAAATATCACTGATTTCAAGGTGACTCCCCTTTTACACCAGAGCTATAAGTCTAAGAAGTGTGATTTATGTTTCTCCCTAGGTTTGCTCAAGCAGCGCTTGCCCACATAGCATGCCATAATAATGTTCCACCCTCTCTGATTTGCATTATGACTCCGTGAATTAAAATCTTGTTATGTAGGTCATTTCTCCTCTGTTGAAAATGATACTGAGTTAATCCATGCCTGATATTGAAAGAATTTTTTTGATGCTGTTTGAATGATAAATAATAGCATCTGGAAAAATTTATCTCAGGTTTTTTTTCCCTGCTATTGTTTTTTTAATCTTAAAAGGCAGCAGCTTGTATACTCTATACTCAGCTTTTCTGTTTGTTTCTAACCAAAGCTTTTCTAGGAAAAGAGTTAATACTATACAAGATTTTCAGACTCCATAATGATCCATTCTAAATAAAGATACTTTACAAACTTAATTTGTTTTAGACTGGTCAAAAAGTAATGTATCCTCCCTTGTTATATAGTGTATTTCAACATCTTAAATTACAAAGCAACTTTGTTAGAAGAATCTTGTTAAATTGCTAAACTGTTAAATCCTATTGTTTTCATAAAGAGTTTGTCTCCTGTTCCCTCTTGAAGGAGTGGTTTGCAGGTAAATGTTTTAACAGCCAGCTCTCCAGAGGGGAAAATCCTGATTTGTAGCATTTGCAGATTTCTGTGGTTGGCGGATGAATGCCTTTCCCCAGAGTAGTCCACCTATTAATTCCTGGAACCTGAGAATAAATTTGTTTATATGGCAAAGAAAAGTAAAATTGCATATGAAATTATTGTTGGTAATCAGCTGACTTTAAAATAGGGACATTATCCTGGATTATTCAGAGCCCAGTGTGATCGGAAGAGTCCTTAAAAGTGAAAGAGGGAGTCTGAAGAGGAAAGTCAGAGGGAGACGTGACTATAAAAGAATGATAAAAGAAATGCAAAAAAAAAAAAAAGCAATGTTCCTGGAAAACCTATGGAAATGAATTCTCTTAGAGCTTCCAAAAAAGGAATTCAGTCCAATGAATTCTAACTAATTTAACTGTGAGATAGCAATTTGTGTTTTAAGCCATTAAATTCATGGTAATTTGTTTTAGGAGCAATGGGAAAACTAATACATCTACTGTGGCAGAGTTTAAGGTACCATCTTGTTTTTATTAATTGAAGGTTGGAAAAATGCGAGAAGAATTAGCTCTTGAGAGCTGATGTTGAACTCATTCTAGCATGGCACTGAGTGGACTCAAATAGGAAAAGGTTTGTTCATTTTCTCCTTATATTTCATAGTAGAATAATAAACTCAATAAAAAGTGACTAATTGAAAACTTCTTACTATCATTAAGCTATTTGCTAGTATTTTCTTTTCTTTTTTCTTTTTTGTTTTGTTTTTCCTTAGAATCTAAGGCAGCTGGAAGGTAGGAAATGGGCATCTAGAGAGGGGAAAGAGAATGGGATGAGGTGATCACGTTGAACAACTCTTGAGGGCGACGACGGTACAAATGATGTCCCATTTAGCTGAACAGAATCAAGTCCCCAACATGCTTTTAGATTTTTACACAGATATGAAAACTACTGCTCTTTTACAAAGTGCTTTTTTCAAATTGTTCACTAGAAACAGTAAAAAAAATCAGGATTGTATAGAGAAAAGAGAACAGGGTTTGAATAACATAGAACTTTAGTCACTATCCAGCCAAGAAAACCAAAAATAAATTCAAGACATCAAAAACACCATAACAGAAATGAAGAGGGCCTTTGATGGACTGTATGTAAACTGGACAGAACTGAAGGAAAAAAAAATCTGAGCTAGAGGATATATCAATAGGATCCTTGGAAACTGGAAAGCAAAGAGAACAAAGACTAACAAACAAAAGAATATGCAAGTTGTGTGGAACAACTTCACACATACGTGTTATGGAAATAGAAGAGAAAAAAGAGAGGAGCAGAAGAAATACTTGAATAATAATGACTGAGAATTTGCCAAAATTAATGTCATAAGCTAGCTCACAGATCCATGAGGACACTGAGCAGATAAATGCCAAAAAAAACTATCCCTAGGCATATTAATTTTAAACTACCAGAAGTCAAAGATAAAAAATCCTAAAAGAAGCCAGTGGAAAAATAATTACTTGTAGAGGAACAGAGGTAAGAATTACATTTAGCTTCCCTCAGAAACAATGCAAGCAAGAAGAGAGTGGAGTGAAATATTTTAAATGTTTTGAGAAGGAAAATGCACCTCCCTAGAATTCTTTGCCCTGCAAAATTGTTCAAAAGTGAAGGAGAAATAATGACTCTCAAACAAAAGCTGATGGAATTCATTGCCAGTAGATCTGCCTTGCAAGAAATGTTCAAAGAAGTTCTTTAAGAGAAGAGAAATAATGTAGGTCAGAGGCTTGGATTTGCTTAAAGGAAAGGGAGTACTTGGAAGAAGGAATAGATGAAGGTAAAATAAAAATTTTAATTTTCCCTCATAATTTATCTAACAGCAGTTTGTTCAGATATTACTAACAATGCATTTATATGCTGTGGATTCAGTGCAGCAATGTATTTACATGCTATAGATTCAGTGTAGCTCCAATCAAAGTCTTGATAAGTTATTTTTGTGGATATTGACAAACTGATAATAACATTTTTGTGGAGATGCAAAAGAGTCAGAATTACCAACACAATATTGAAGGAGAATAAAGTTGGAAAACTGACAGTACCCATCTTCAAGTCTTACTAGAAAGCCATAGTAATCAAGGTTGTCATGCTGGAAAAGAAGACATAGATTAACGAAACAAAATCAAGAATCCAGAAAAAATGGTACAGCCACTTTGGAAAACAGCTTGTGGGGGGGGCAGTTTCTTATATAACTGTATATATAACTTATATATACATATATACATATATATATATATAACTTATATAACTATATATATAACTTATATAACTATAGGAGCCAGATATTTCTCTCCTTGATATTTACCCAAAAGAGTTGTAAACTTGTGCCCACAGAAAAACTGTGCATGGATATTTATAGCAGCTGTCAAATAATGTCAAAAGTTGAAAGAAACCAAGATGTCCTTCAGCAGGTGAATGGATTAAACTGTGGTACATCCAATAACAATTGAATATTATTCAGCATTAAAAAGATATGAGCTATCAACCCATGGAAAGACATGGAAGAATCTTGAATACATGAATGAAGAAGCCATCCCAAAAAGGCTCCATTTCCGTATGAGTCCAACTGTATGATACTCTGAAAAAGGCAAACCTGTAGAGACAGTTAAAAGCTCAGCAGTTGCCAGGGGTTGAGGTAAGGATACGTAAATGGAATACAAAGGATTTTTAAGGCACTGAAAATATTCTGCTTGGTACCATAATGATGGATATGTGTCATCATACACTTGTCCAGACCCACAGGATGAATAGCAAGGGTGAACCAGAATGTAAACTGTGGACTTTGGATGATTGTGATGTGTCCGTTTAGGTTCATGAGTTGTAACAGATGTACCGTTTTGGTGGAGGGTGTTGATGATCGGGGTGAGGGTTTATACATATGGAGGGCAAGGGCTATATGGGAAATCTTTGTATCTTCCCCTCAAGTTTTCTGTGAACCTAAACCTGTTCTAAAAAAATAAAATCTTATTAAATCTTTTACTTTAAAAAATAAAATGAAGAGAAGAAAAGAAAGGAAGGTTAAAAAAATCCAGATTGTGACTTTCAATCAATCTGCAATTCTTTTCCCCTTTGTGTCTCTCATAACACATGGCCACGGACTATATTTATGATGGTTACAAAAACTTTATAAGTAAATCTACTTCCCCATTTTACACATCTTGACTGTTGCACTGAGGTTTTCTTTGTATCTACGTGAAGAGTGTCTATGTCTGTTTTGTTTATCCTTGTATCTCCAGGGCCTGACAGTGTCTGCACTTAATAGACCTGCAAGTATTCATTGATTGAATATATAGAACATAATGTGATTGCAGAGGCTTTTGATTTATAGACATTTTCTGAGTGATAGTATAACTTAATTTGTAGATGGTAGTTGAATTTTGAATGAACGTTTAGAAGTGGAAACTCAAGTGCTCATATGTTATTAAAATGAAAATAAAATGCAATAGAATGTTTTTTATAAACAGCCAAGGGTTTATATATGAAACATCAATAAAATAGCTATTGAAAAACCCTAATTACTGACAGTTTACCATGTAGATACCTTATATGATGTTTCTACATGGAAGCTACTAATTTGAGTTACTCTAGAAAAATAATGTATATAGGCAGTTTTAGTTTATCATTATAATATTGTGATATACCCCCTCTTACTAGAATCCCACAGTGACTAATAGTCACAAATAAATTTATAGACTTGTTTTTCATATTGAAGCAAAATGACTATGAGCATGAAATATCCTCTTCTTTTAGTTTCCTTACTGCAGGTGAATAAAACAAAGCACCTAATGGATAGTGAGAATAAATTACTATATGGAGAAATAAGAACTGTATGCCTATTACTAATTTTTAGGTCCATAAACAAGGAAACAAAAATAGATCATACTGCTGGTCCATATTGTTATAAAATATAATTTTAATTCTAGTTTTAAAGTTGATTTTCAAATAAGTATAATTTTTGAATTCAGCTAAATGTTGCCAGGAGAAGAAAATGAGTTTGGTATTTGCTGGCATATCAATTTGTAAACATGATCACAGATCATAAATTGCAAGAAATACAGTGCTATATATTTTTTAGATTGCAGTGAGAATTAGTTCACTGGAAAGAAAACAGAAAGACATTTTAGCTAATTTATATTGCTTCTTAAAAGCACAAACCTAATAAAATACTATGTTAGGAAAGAAAAGCTTAGAAAGCAAAGAACATGGAGAAACATTGAATAATCAGACTGCTAGGGATAAAAAGTAAAGCTTAAGGTATTAGGAGGATTAATTTTGCTCTTGCTTTCTGTAATGGATAGGGAGGGGAGAGAAGGGAGCTCTTATTTAAATGTGCAAGGCTGTTTACATGGGTTATCTCACTTTTTATCCTCACATCAGTCCTTTGGGGCTGCTGTTGTTTTACTAATTTCAGTATCACAAAAATAAAGTTCAAGGAGGCTGGTTGAGTAAGTCGCACTACCATCTTATAAAAGCAGGCATTTGAATCCAGACCCACGTGGCTCCAAAGTCCTCCCTCTTCCCACTGTTTTCAGCTGTGCTCATCAAGGGGTGCCAATAGCTTGAGCCCTGACACCACAGGCACAGTGATCTGGCACTAAGAATCCACAACCTGGTGGGAATGGCTTAAATTTGCCTGAACTGTAGCTTGCTCTTTTCACTGCCTTTGAGCATTTTTATTCCTATATTAACAGATGAAGAAATTGCAGTAGAGAAGTTAAGCAAATTATGGTTACACAGAACACAAATGGCTGAAATGGGATTTGAAATCAGGAGTGGCAACTCCAGAGCACACAAACTTAACTGTTGTGCTAAAATGTCAGGCCTTACAGAAGAGGAAATATAATCCTTTCTCCCTACCACGGCTTTCATTATCTCCTGGTGATTTATGCTGCTTATGGGAAGGTGGCTGAGGATAAGGGGGAGACGAGGGGAGGGAGTGTAGAGAGAAGAGAACTCAAATGCAGTTCTTTAATTAATTACTTTGGTGTTTGTTTCATGGCTCATACCTGCTTTTGATATATGTTGTGGGAGACAGGAAAACAAAAGGTATATTTGGATAGTGATAAATAGGAATATAAGGTATAAGGTTTTTAGCATGAGGTATGCAAGCTGGTAGTCAGAGATAAGACTAAAATGTGTGTTGAGGACAGATCAAGAAAGGAATAAAAGATAAGAGTGGATTTTATATGGTGGTTGAAGAGAAACATTTATGATGGATACAATTAGAGATTTGCTTTTGGAAGATTAATCTGGCACAGTTGTACATGTGAATTTGAGAGAGGAGACATCGGAATCAAAGTCCAACTGAAAAGCTATTTAAAAAATAATTTAGACTACATGTATTTATTAGGGAAATACTACTTGTTAAAACAGAAAAATCCCCCTATGTTAGTCATCTCAGGCTGCCATAACAAAATACCATACACATAGTGGTTTAAACTAAGGAAATGTATTTTCTTGCAGTTCTGGAAGCTGGAAGACTGAGATTAAGGTGCCTGCAAGGGTTGGTTTCTGGTGAGAACACTTCCTGATAGGTAACCTTCTCTGTGTTATGACAGGGCAGCGGGAGAGACAGCAAATTTCCTGGTGTTTCTTCACGAGGCCACTAACGCCATCATGAGGGCTTCCCTGATAGCTCAATGGTAAAGAACCCACCTGCCAATGCAAGAGACACAGCAGACGCAGGTTTGATCCCTGGCTTGAGAAGATTCCCTGGAGAAGGAAATGCAACCCACTCCAGTATTTTTGCCTGGAGCATCCCATGGACAGAGAAGCCTGGCGGGCTACAGTCCATGGGGTCACAAAAGTCAGACATGACTTAGCGACTAAACAACAACAATGCCATCATGAGCCCTTCTAACCCTAATCACCTCCCAAAAGCCCCATATCAAATACTATCATACTGGAGTTTAGGGCTTCAACACATACATTTTGGGGGAATATAAACATTCACTCCATAATACTCCACATCTTCATGGCTTAAGTGAATAGAATTTGATGAAGTTTGACATGCTTTCCTTGGTGGAAAGTTTTCAATATGGGTCATGTTCGAAGTTGAGATTAATCCCTGCATGACACATAATAGTTTCTACAGCAAGGAGTGAGTGTAGTTTTTTCTATGCTAGGTCTGAACATATCTCCTGTTGATCTAGAGACTTAAGAATTATGAGATGAACTCTCTGCCTCCCACATACTCAATAATATAATATATAACCGTATATGATACCAGATAATACCAATAAACATACCCATTCAGAAAGAAGACAGACTAGGAACATACATCAGTCTCTGGTCCATTAAGGCTCTAAAATATTTCCATGTTATGAGAGTCCCCTTCCCCAGGGATAGGGAGTGTCCCTTGATTGGGTAATTCTAGTTTCTGGGAGATGCAGCTCAGTCCATTGTTCTCTGTGTTTCTTAGGTCTTTTCTTTTAAAGAGTACTTTTCAGTATTCCCCTTGGTCTCATCTAAAATAAATACTGGAGAATATGCCCTCCCTGGGTGCTGAGTAGCTTTTTTTGAACCTGCTTTTTGTTTGCGGAAAGTTAGAGGCCAGGGGTTGTTCTAAGACTCTAAAGGTCTCAGATATTTCCAGTCTAGGCTCATGATTTATCTGACTGAAAAATGCTCTTGTAAACTTAATAGGCATTTAATCTGATTCCAGTGACTTTTATATGCCTATCACACACCTGCAGCTCTTTTAAAGACATAGATAGGTTTACTATATATCTTTTCTTTCTAACCACCTTCTTCTCTCTATTACTCTCACTGTCATCTCATTATGATCTCTTGGTGTTTCACCTTAATTGGAGTACCTTGGACTTATCAGATTCCTACAGCAGAAACATATCCTTAATTTGTTTACCTTGGGGCATTTTGTCCAACTGAAAGTATTTACTGGGTGCCAACTCAATTTATGCACAAACCTTAGCTTTGATATTTGCCAGAGGCTCAATTTTAATCAGTTTTAATTTGCTGTTTTACTATTTGAGTTTGAGGAGAGTTACCTCTTTCAACTTTACAAATCACTGATTTCTATATTCTCTCTAAATCATATATTTCTGCTTCTTACCAGCCAATTCTTTTCATGAGCTTCTCATTTTCCTGTGATATCTTATTGAATCTAGGCAATGCCAACTGGAACATGTTGCTAAACTTTATTATCCAACCTTTTCCCTTAGGATCACAAGTTTGTTAGGTATATAATCTTCCATATAAGTTATTTCAGGGAACAGGCCTGCCAGATGTTTTGCCATGGCATAGATCTTGGACAAACATATTTTCAGCCTCTGAAAAGACTTTCCTCTCCACCTGTTGCCTGAACCCAGTGCCACATTTGTAGATCAAATTGCCAACATTTGCTGGATTATAGAGAAAGCAAGAGAATTCCAGAAAACAATCTATCTCTGTTTCATTGACTATGCTAAACCCTTTGACTGTGTGGATCATAACAAACTGTGGAAAGCTCTTAAAGAGATGGGAATACCAGACTATCTTACCCATCACCTGAGAAACCTGTATGCAGGTCAAGAAGCAACAGTTAGAACCCTGTATGGAACAACTAATTGGTTCAGGATTGAGAAAAGAATCCTTTCTCAGCAGATAATCCTCAGGAATCCTGTCTCAGCAGACAACAGGCTGTCTGCTGTCATCCTGTTTGTTTAACCTATATACTGAGCCCATCATGAGAAATGCCGGGCTAGATGATTTACAAACTGCAATCAAGAATGGTGGGAGAAACATCAACAACCTCAGATAGGTGGATGGTACCACTCTAATGGCAGAAAGTGAAGAGGAACTAAAGTGGCTCTTGATGAGGGTGAAGGAGGAGAGTGAAGGAGTTGGTTTAAAATTAAATATTAAAAAAAAAAAAAACACTAAGATCGTGGCATCCAGCCCCATTATTTCAAGACAAATTGAAGGGGAAAAGGTGGAAGTAGTGACAGTTTCTTCTTCTTGGACTCTAAAATCACTGCGGATGGTGACTGCAGCCAGGCAATCAGAAGACAATTGCTTCTCGGCAGGAAAGTGGTGACAAACCTAGACAGTGTGTTAAAAAACAGACATTACTCTGCCAACAAAGGTCCATATAGCCAAGGCTATGGTCTTCCCAGTGATCATGTACAGTTGTGAGAGGTTGACCGTAAAGAAGGAAAAATGCCAAAGAATCAATGCCTTCAAACTGTGGTGCTGGAAAAGACTCCTGAAAGTCCCTTGGACAGCAAGGAGATCAAACCAGTCAGTCTAAAGGGAGATCAACCCTGAATATTCACTGGAAGGACTGATGCTGAAGCCGAATCTCCAGTATTTTAGTCATCTCATGTGAACAGCTGACTCATTGGAAAAGTCCATGATGCTGGGAAAGATTGAGGGCAGAAGAAGAGGGCATCAGAGGTTGAGATGGCTGGATGGCATCACCAACACAATGGACATGAACTTGGGCAAACTGCGGGAGATGGTGAGGGACAGGGAGGCCTGGCGAGTTGCAATCTGTGGGATCGAAAAGAGTTGGACATGACTGGGCAACTGAACAACAACAACAATTGTTTTGGCAGCACCTGACTGGAAGGTATTAATTTTTACATTTTTCTGGATAGGCTAGATTATGACATAGAAACGAAACTCCCAAATATCAGTGGCTTACTAAACCAAATTTGTTTTTCTTTCATGCTACATGCTTACTGTGAATTGGGTAAGAGGTTCTGTTCATGGTAGTCACTAAGGAATCAAGGCTAGTGGAAATTTCAACCAAATACTTTCTTCCAAAACCATAGGGTAACCCACCTATTCTCATTTGTTTGGCTATTTCCCAGTCTTAGCACTGAAAACCCTGTTTCCCCTGAACCCAGTCAAACCAGAACAATGTTTCTGGTATTGTTCTGGTCTTTCATCTGGAACTTCTGTGTCCTAGGGAATCACTTAGTTCTGGGAAAACTGAGGTAATTGGTCACCTGACACAATCACTACAGTTGTGAGAAGGAAATGTTATTCTTAAGCCATCAGACCAAAAATGACATCTGCCACTGTTCCTTCCTCTCATTAATCAGTGTAAGTTGGATGGCATTGTCTCAAAGTGGGCAGAGAAGAGCAACTGACCATGTGTTTACAAGGCAGAGTCAGAAATATTTAGCGAACAGTGCAAACTACCACAGGAAGAAGACAAAATAGTTTAATAAGCAGCTGGTTGGATCATAACATATAAAAGAAATTGTGGCAGTTTAAGATATTAAAACATATGAGAAGTTATATAAATAAAGTCAATATAAATATGATAAAAGCTGGTATTTAGAAGGAAAACTAGAAAATAAATTAGATCCCAAAGATAATAGATCTGCTTTTGAACTATAAATTTAACAACAAATACTTTCTTGGTCCTAGTTAGCATGTATGCATATACATGTGGTGGTGGATATAATACATATAGAATTTTAAGCTCAGTTACTCTCTGAGAATTTTGTAGAATATATAAGCAATGAGTGCAAATCAGCCACTTGTAAAAATTTCTCTTTCTGAGCTCTGCAAATGTGAGAATGAACTAAGGATTTCCAAATTTATCAGTTACTAGAATATAGGTGCAGAATAGTGTCTAATCATTTATTCATCTATCAACTTATTCATTTATTTAGTGACATAAACTGTGGATGTAGGGACAGAAAATGTAAGGATGTAGACAGAAAATGCCCCTCTTCTCATTGGAGGAGACAGATGAACAGGTAAATATGTTAGGTTGTGATAATTACCATGAAGAGAATAAACAGGATGACTAGATAGAGAACAAAGAGAGAGGGCACAGAACGGATAGCAAGTATTTTGATTCGAATCATAGGGAAGTTTCTCTATGAGGAAGTTATTTAGTAGGAATAAGCTGCCAAGGGAAGAGCTGGAATAGCTTTATAGCCACAAGTGTTAGAGAGTACAAAGACACTGAGGTTGCAGTGATGTATTAGTAGTGTTAGTCTCTCAGTCGTGTCCGACTCTTTGCTACCCCATGGACTGTAGCCCACCAGGCTCCTCTGTCCATGGAATTCTCCAGGCAAGAATACTGGAGTGGGAATTCCCATTCCTTTCTCCAGGGGATCTTCCCGACTCAGGAATTGAACCCGGGTCTCCTACGTTGCAGGCAGATTCTTTATTGTCTGAACCATCATGGGAGCCCTGAGGCTTCAAAGAGGAACCGAATAAAGCCAACATGGTCAGAGAATATAGCTTTGGGAAAATTGAGGCAAAAAGAAATGGAAGAAGAGGTGAGAACCAGGCCAGGGTAAAGAGTTTGGACTTTATTCTGACCATAGATCTTTATTCAGTAAGTGATACGCTCTGCTTACAACAGAGAAGAAGGCATGTGCTGATTTGGAGGCACTCCAACATTTAGAGACTGTAGAGAAGATAGAACAGGAAAGGAGACTGAGAAGATCCAGCTGGTAACACAGAGTGTAGTCTACTGAACATGGATAGAGGAGACTATTTTAAGGAGTGGTGGTGGTGGTAGTGAATTGTGCTATTGCTGCTGAAAAGTTCAATAAAAAAAAAAACATCAAATTTGTCACCATGAGAACTGCAACAAGAGCAGTCTCTATGGAACAGGTTGAGGGCCAAGTATAAAATGTGGGAATGGAGACAGTGAGCATAGATAAAGTCTCCAGGCATAAAGTAATCACACCAAATATAAACAGCAGTAGTATAAGTAAACTGTAACAATATACTCCAGTAAATAAAAATATTCAGTTCAGTTCAGTTCAGTCGCTCAGTCGTGTCCGACTCTTTGCAACCCCATGGATCGCAGCACTCCAGGCCTCCCTGTCCATGACCAACTCCCAGAGTTTACTCAAACTCATGTCCATCGAGTCGGTGATGCCATTCAGTCATCTCATCCTCTGTCATCCCCTTCTCCTCCTGACCCCAACTACCAGTTCATAATTATATCACTTATCTCTAGATGGAAATTAATTACAGAAGGTGATAGTGAGTGTAAATCTAAAAAAGGGAGGCCAAAGTCTAGAAATCTACCAGTCATTCCAATAGTCTCAGAGGGAAAGTGACAATGAACCTAGAGAGAACTGCTTTCATCACCATAGAGATGGCTTTGGTGAAGAGCAAGGAGAATTCTTCATAGTTCAGTATTGTCTGAATGAAAATTATCTTCATCAGGTTAAATTTTATTTCTCTTTACTTTGATTTCTTGCCTCCCAAACAACCATCTCACTAATAATTCTGTGTCCCAAAGTAACTGATACCAGAGAGAAGGGAAAGAAAAACAAAGAGGAGTTTTGATGGAAGGCAGACTGAATGGAAGGATTCATTTTGAAGATGAGATGTTTCTGGTTTCCATTTTTATTTTTTTTCCCTAAGAAGAAAATAAAGAAGATAGTATGCAATCACACAGTGAAGTATGTAGTAACAGACTAAGTGTGGAGCTTGGGTTGCCATAACAGCATACCACAGACTGGATGGTTTAGACAACAGAAATTTATTTTCTCACACTTCTGGAGGTTGGAAATCCAAGATCAAGGTGCCAGAAAATTCAGTTTCTGGTAATACATCTTTTCCTGGCTTGCTTTCTCCTTGTTCCCTTTCATGAACTTTTATTTTGTGTGTGTGTGCACAATGAGAAATCTCTGATGTCTTTTCCTGTTCTTATAAGATCACTAGTCCTACCAGATAAGGGTTCTACCCTTGTGATCTTATTTAACCTTCATTACCTAAAGGCCCCATCTTCATATACAGTCACTTTGAGGGTTTGGGCATATGAATTTGAGGGGAACACGATTCAGTTCATAACAAATGGTTTTACTCTTCTTAAAAAAGGAGGATGCATTTTCTATTGATTACGTAATAGTCGATAGAACTTATTGAAAAATATGAAAGGATTGTGTAGCCATATTACAGTTTGACTACATTTCAAAGCAAGACAGCAGCCTGGGAGTGGAAATTCATATAAAGGCCAGAGGTTAAATAGATTTGAAAATCAGAATAGTAGACATAAACAAGAATGTCCAGGAGTATGGGGGAGATGTGGGCAGGAGAAAATATCGTTAATGTGGGCTTCTTCAAAATGGTTGGCCATTGGATTTAAACTAATGCTTTCCTAAATTTTTTCATGTCAATGGCAGGAAAATGACAAAGCAATGACAATTTTTGTGGCATTTTGAGGCATCTACATGGGTCTTGGTGGAAAAATCTTATATTATCCATTTTACAGTTTAGTAACATATACTTAGTGAGAATAATGAATAGAAAATACTACAGAAGATATTACATTTGAATTTGTTTGCAATTCTAAATAAAATCCTTTAAAATGTCTTAATGAAAAATTTCAGTTTGTTTTCTGAGCATATCATTTTTAATATCAGAATTTTTTCCCTTTAGAATAGCCATATGCCATTATTAAGACTTTTAAGTGATGATACATTTAAATTTTTGATTGTCATTATTGATATAATAAGTAAGTATATAATAAAAATTAAAGTAGAATTTTTAGGACATTTGTAGAAATTGAAATCAGTTTCACAAATAATTTTAAAGTTTTTTCTCACTGGCAAATGTAATGTTGGACTTTCTCTGAGATAGTAGAGATTCAAATCCAGTTAAACTTTTCCAGACCAAGAATTTAAATGCATTTGCATTGTTAGAAGAATCTTCCTGTCGCTAGCTTGGTGGCTGCAGAAAGGACAAATTAACCATGACTTATTTAGGAGGACATTTTGGGATGTAGTCTCCATCTGTACCTGCCCAGGGTTCTGCCTGACCTCTTCACTCCAATATCCTGGAGCATGGGCTGTGTTACTTGATTGACTGGAACACAAACTCCTTCAACAGCTTCCTGGGTCACTTGTGGGGAATGGACAGTGATTGAGTGCTGAAACACTTGAGGATGTCCGAGTGCTAGAACACATCCTTGTCCTTGCTCATCATTGTGTGACAGAATGGGAGGCACCAAGGGTTACTCATTATTGTGGGCAGCACTTGAGTTGCCTCCTGAGGAACCCCAGAGAAGGCTATCTGCCAGGGGTTACCAAACAGAGTAGTGGTCAATCCAGGCCCTACCACGCTTCTTGAAGATTAAATAGAGCATCATTTTAGGTAGCTCTGTCTTAGTTTTGCAAAGAGACAACTATAATAAAATCAGAAGAGGGAAGATGGTTTTAAAGAACTAGGAGAAGTTGTAATGAGGAAAAAGAATATGTTCATTCTACTCAGAGCTTACATCCTAAAAATTTTATCCATTCCCTGTCCCCCCCCCCAACTCTTTTTGCTTATAATATAAAAAACACAAAATGATGTATTTATTCATACCAGTGGATCATCCAACTCAATCCTTTTTGTATACTAGCACCAAGAAATATTTTATAGGAAAACATAATTCTTTCCAAGCAAGGAATAATACCAAATTTGTTTACTTAAAAAAAAAAACAAACTATCTATTATAGAAAAGTCATCTGTGTATTTGTGTCAATCTTCTTGAATATAATGTAGTACCCTTCTGGTAGTAGCCAATATATATTTTAAACAGCTTTATTGAGATATGATTTGCATACTATACAATTCATCCTTGTAAAGTGTATAATTTCATGATTTTTCATATGTTCACAGAGATTTGCAACTGTCACCACATTCAATTTTAGAACATTTTCTTCACCTCAGGAAATAGCTCTGTAACCTTTAGCTGTTATCATCTTACTCCCCCATAACTTTCTTAGCTCTAAGCAACCAGTAATTTACCTTCTACCTCTATAGATTGCCTATTTTGGTCTTTCATATAAATGGAATCATATAATTTGGAGGCTTTTGTGACTAACTTTTTTCACTTAGCATAATGTTTTTTTAAGATTCATCTAAGTTGTACTAAAAGGCTTCCCTGGTGGTTCAGACAGTAAAGAAGCTGCCTGCAATACAAGGGTGAAAGTCACTCAGACATGTCTGACTCTTTGCGACCCCGTGGACTGTAGTCTATGGAATTCTCCAGGTCAGAATACTAGAGTGGGTAGCCTTTCCCTTCTCCAGGGGATCTTCCCAACCCAGGGGTGGATACCAGGTTTCCTGCATAGTAGGCAGATTCTTTACCAGCTAAGCCACTAGGGAAACCCAAGAATACTGGAGTGGGTTACCTATCCCTTCACCTGCAGATCTTCCCGACGCAGGAATTGAACCAGTGTCTCCTGTATTGCAGGCCGATTCTTTATCAGCTGAGCTACCAGCAAATCCCACAATATAGGAGACCTGAATTCAGTCCCTGGGTTGGGAAGATCCCCTGGAGAAGGGAATGGCAACCCACTCCAAAATGCTTGCCTGGAAAATCTCATGAACAGAAGAACCTGGCGGGCTATAGTCCGCGCAGTCACAAAGAGTTGGAGATGACTGAGTCACTAACGCTTTTCAAGCTGTACCCCAAAATGTGCAAACTACCATACACTTGTGCTCATTTCACATGCTGGCAAGGTTATGCTCAAAATCCTTCAAACTAGGCTTCAGCAGTACTTGAATGGAGCATTTCAAGATGTATAAGCTAGGTTTAGAAAAGGCAGAGGAACCAGAGATCAAATTGTCAACATTCCTTGGAACATGGAGATAGCAAGGGAGTTCCAGAAAAACATCTACTTCTGCTTCACTGACCATGCTAAATCCTTTGTGTAGATCACAGCAAACTGGGGGAAAATTCTTGAGAAGATGGGAGAACCAGACCACCTTACCCCTCTTCTGAGAAACCTGTGTGTGGGTCAAGAAGCAACAGTTAGAACTGAACATGGAACAACTGACTGCTTCAAAATTGGAAAAGGAGTCCAATGAGGCTTTATATTGTCACCCTGTTTGTTTAACTTCTATGCAGAGTACATCATGTGAAATACGAGGCTGGATGACTCACAAGCTGGAATCAAGATTGCCGGGATAAATATTAACAGAATCAGGTATGCAGATGATACCACTCTAATGGCAGAAAGTGAAGAGGAGCTAAAGAGCCTCTTCATGAGGGTGAAAGAGGAAAGTGAAAAAGCTGGTGTGAAAATAACATCCAAAACACTAAGATCATGGCATCTTGTCTCATCACTTCATAATAAATAGAAGGAGAAAAAGTGGAAGCAGTGACAGATTTTATTTTCTTGGGCTCCAGAATTGCTCAAGATGGTGACTGCAGCCATGAAATGGAAAGACTCTTGCTCCTTGGATGAAAAGCTATGACAAACCTAGGCAGCATATTCAAAAGCAGAGATTGCTTTCTGACAAAGATCCATATAGTCAAAGCTATGGTTTTTCCAGTAGATGTGTACAGATATGAGAGATGGACCATACAGAAGACAGAGAGCTGAAGAATCGATACTTTTGAATTGTGGTTCTGGAGAAGACTCTTGAGTGTCACTTGGACTGCAAGGAGATCAAACCAGTCAATCCTAAAGGAGATCAACCTTGAATATTCATTGAAAGGATTGTTGCTGAACAATCAGTTTGACCACCTGATTTGATTCATTGGAAAAGACCCTGATGTTGGGAAAGATTGACAGCAAAAGGAGAAGGGAGTGGCAGAGGATAATATGGTTAGATAGCATCACTGACTCAATGGACACGAATCTGAGCAAACTCCGGGAGATAATGGAGGACAGAGGAGCTGGCTTGCTTCAGTCCGTGAGGTTGCAAAGAGTCAGGCATGACTTAGCAACTTAGCAACAACAACAAGCTGTACTATATATCAGTACTTCTTTTTATGGCCAAATAATATTTCATTGCATGAATATACCACATTTTGTTTCTGCATTTGTCAACTGATTGATATTTGGGTTTCCCCCCACATTTTGTCTAGTATGATTAATGCTGCTGTAAGTATTCCTACACAAGTTTTTGTGCTGGCATATATTTCATTGCTCTGGGGTGTATATCTAACAGTTGAATTGCTGGGTCATGTGGTAGCTCTGTGTTTAATCATTTGAGAAACTACCAGAATGTTTTCCAAAGTGACTGCAGTATTTTATATTCTCATCAACAGTGTGTGGGTGCTCTGATTTCTTTACATCCTCATCAGGCCCTTTTATTATCCGACCTATTAATTCTGCCATCTCAGTAGGTGTGAAGTGGTATCTCATTTTGTTTTCAATTTGCACCTTTCTGTTGACTAATGATATTGAGAATCTTTCCATATGCTTATTGGCTGTTTGTATATCTTCTTTAGAGAAATGCTCATTTAAAAAATCAGGTTCTCTCTCTCTCTCTCTTTTTTTTAATGAGCTGTAATAATTCTTTATATAACCTAGATGTAAGGTCCTTATCACATATATGATTTAAAAGTATTTTCTTTCATTGTATTATATGTGTTGTGTTTTTTACTTTTTTAATGGTGTCTTTTGAAGCACAAAAATTTAAAATTTTGGACTTCCCTGGTGGTCCAGGGGCTAAGACTCCACACTCCCAATGCAGGGGGCCCCAGTTTGATCCCTGCTCAGGAACTAGATCCCCCATGCTGTAACTAAGAGCTCGAATGCCACAACTAAAGATCCCCCATGCCATAACGGAGATCGAGGTTCCCATGTGCCACAACTAAGACCTGGTGGAGCCAAATAAATAAATAAATATTTAAAAATCCTTTTCATTTTAATGAAGTTGTTTATCTTTGTTCTTCTGTTGCTCATGATTTTACTGTCATATTTAAGAATTCTTTGTCGAATACTGTGTTTCATATGAACTTTATAGTTTTAGCTTTTACATTTAGGGACTTTGATCCAGTTTGAATTGTTTGGTATCTGTTGTGAGGTAAAGATATTTTGACCACCTACTATTTACCTAGTTGGTGAGGGAGATATCCTCTATCATAAATAGTACGAGATGGCTGAACACATGATATCTAGCACTGGACAGATGAAATCCAATAGAAGATTATTAATCAATCATGCTGGCAGCCCCAGAGGAGGACACAGCATATCATACAGGGCCACATGGGGGCTGCACTTGAGAACAGTAAGGATAAGCAGAGGCTGTGGGAGTCAGACTTTGGAATATCCAGAGGATGAGGTGATCCCTGGCTCCCACGGGAGATCATTGGCTTGTTTGTGATTAGCTTGTTTAAATTTCATGGACTGGCAAGGAGATAACTGGCAAGCCCATTAGACTGAGGATGGGGTGTGTTGTATCTGATGCCGCTGACAGAGGAACTAGTCAGATGGGAAACCTTTCCTGTGGGGTGGGGGGCATATCTCATAAGAACAAGGAATCTTATGCTTGAGACTTGGGGCCCTTCAAGGCTCAAAGAAGTCAGTGCAGCACAGGAAATGTTAGACTTTGTAATGTGCTGTGCTTAGTCGCTCAGTCGTGTCTGACCCTTTGCGACTCCATGAACTGTAGCCCATCAGGCTCCTCTGTCTGGGGTGGGTTGCCATGCCCTCTTCCAGAGGATCTTCCCAACCTAGGGATGGAACCCAGGTCTCCTGCATTGCACGTGGATTCTTTACCATCTAAGCCACCAGGGAAGCCCAAGAATACTGGAGTGGGTAGCCTATCCCTTCTCCAGGGGGTCTTCCTGACCTCAAAATCAAACCAGGGTCTCCTGCATGGCAGGCAGATTCTTTACCAGTTGAGCTATCAGGGAAGCCCAGATGTTATGATACCAGAAAACAATTCTTTTGTATGTGGCCATCCAGTTGTCCTAGCACCATTTGTTGAAAAAATTATTCCTTCCCCATTGAATGGTCTTGGCAAACTTGTCGAAAATCAGTTGACCCACAGATGTATATGTTTAGTTCTGGATTCTCAATTCTATTCCAGTGATCTGTCAGTATATATCTTTTTCTAGTACCGCACTGTCTTGATTAAAAAGCAGAGACATTTGTCAAAAAAGGTCCGTCTAGTCAAGGCTATGGTTTTTTCAGTAGTCATGTATGGATGTGAGAGTTGGACTATAAAGAAAGCTGAGCACAGAAGAATTGATGCTTTTGAACTGTGGTGTTGGAGAATACTCTTGAGAGTCCCTTGGACTGCAAGGAGATCCAACCAGTCCATCCTAAAGGAAATCAGTCCTGGGTGTTCATTGGAAGGACTGATGTTGAAGCTAAAACCCCAATACTTTGGCCACCTGATGCGAAGAGCTGATTCATTTGATAAGACCCTGATGCTGGGAAAGATTGAGGGCAGGAGGGGAAGGGGATGACAGAGGATGAGATGGTTGGATGACATCACCGATTCAACGGACACGAGTTTGGGTGGGCTCTGGGAGTTGGTGATGGACAGGGAGGCCTGGCATGCTGCCGTTCATGGGGTCGCAGAGAGTTGGACACAACTGAGCAAGTGAACTGACTGACTGTCTTGATTTCCATTGCTTTGTAGTACATTTGGAAATTGGAAAGTATGAGTTTTATACTTTTTCTTATTTTCCAGGATTGGAAATATTTTCTTCATTCAACTTTAGAGTTAAGTGATTTTGGAAAAACTGGTGCTAGCTTTACGAAACCAGATTTAGTATAAGACTAGTTAACCATGTTAACTGAAAAAGAGAAAAGAGCAGCCCATGTAACACTTGGTTTATTTTTTTTTAATTATTTTAACATTTTAATGAGATTTGAATACAAATATACATAGATCATACAGTTAAGTTACATTATTAACTTCTTTAGCATTTTGTTGAAATAATGTTTATGCCTGATATTTATATAAAATATAATGAAATATTATGAAAAATAAAAATTTCACTATACTTACTATGTAAATTAGCCCCAAACAATTTGGCTGTTAACTTTAGCCATAAACAGATATGACAAATTCAAGCTGATTTGGGAAATTATTTAATCAGTAGAGACAAAATGTGTGCAAATGAAAATGAAATGTCATGTCTTACAAATCAATATCAAGCTGAAATAATTTGATTTCTACATACAATTGGAGCTTTCCATAAATATTAACAAAGCTACATTTTTACCTTTATATCACTATGATGTTTTTCAAGGATATGTTAATGTGAGTTACAGAAAATGAGACTGCGTGTATAAAATTTACCAGAATGAAACTTAGAAGGAAAAAAACACAAGTTATATATATATTTTTTGTTAGGTTTATTGTATATTTAATATATGGACTTTACATTTAAATGACATTTACAAAAAATAAAAGCTAACGTTCATATGTTCCTCACAATGGGCTGGACTTGTGCTTTATGTACTTTTTATCTTTAAATTAGCCTATAAGGTAGGCACTATCATTATCATACCAGTTTTATAATAAAGAAACAGATGCTTAGAAAATTTAAATAACCTGCTTGTGATTATACTGCTAATGATTGGTTAAAGCTGAAATGAATCTCTGTCTTTCTGACTATAAGACTCATATTCTTATAAGACATGCTGTAATACTCCTGCTGCCTTTCATAATATTCTCATATTTAACTAAATTCTGGAGAACTGTATGACTGGTAAGGAAAATACAAACAAAGTAAAAAACACTTCAGATTAATACTGCTCTTTCAAATGGAAATTTTATATGGCTTTTCCCAGTGTACACTTCAAAACCTCAACAGATGTTTGAACAAGATGTCTTGACTTAAATTTGCTCTAAGAATGTTGAGAAGTTTGATGGGATTAGTAGAAGAGAAAACAATTGATTGTCCATTTAAACCCAGAAACTTTTTTTTTTAAATAAAAATCTGGCTTAAAAAAGAGATAGCTTGGCTTGACTTAGAAGAAGACTTCAGACTTTCTTTTTAAAATTAATTAATTCTTTATTTCATTGAAATATAATTGATTTACAATATTATATTAGTTTCAGGTGTACAACATAGTGATGTTGAATATTTTTGTAGATTACACTCCATTTAAAGTTGTAAAGTATAGGCTACATTTCCTATGCTGTACAAAATATTCTTGTAGTTTATTTTTATGCACACTAGTTTGTACCTCTTTATCCCCTACCCTTATCTTGCCCATGCCCCCTTTCCTCTCCCACTGATATCCATTAGTTAGATCTCTGTATCTGTGAGTCAGAAGCAGACTGTTTCTTTGTTCTGGAGAAGAACTGCCATGGGCCATTTTGTTACACAAAACTACCAAGGAAATTAGAGGAGTTTGGGAATCTGTGGCTCTAAGGGGCTAAACTGTCCTTTATGGTGAATCAGGGTTTGTCTAGGAATAGGTATATCTGCATTTCTTCAGAAAGTGTTTCCTTTGGAGAAGAGTTTATTTTTCCACGTATGTCATCAAGCGGATCTATGCCGCTAGCTGGTTTGCTGCAGTTATGGACTGCTTTAGCAGCAGCTCACAGGCAATCTGCTCCTGAGGACAGGAAAAGTCAATTCACTGGACAAATACCTGTAGAGCATCATTTGTGGATCAGATACTGTGGAAGGTGCTAGAATACAGAAGGAAAAGTAATACAAAAATCCATGGAGCCTGTATTCTAGTAGAGGAGGGCAGATAACAGTGGTAAGTAAAATGTGTTGTGTATCAGATGTTGAGAAGTGCTCTGGAGAAAAATAAAGTGGAACAGAGAGTGGGGGATGTGTTAGATGGGTTCACAACGCTGTTTACAGGGAGCACACGTGGAGCACACATGCAACCTCAGTCACGCCGACTGCAACCATGGGCTGTAGCCCGCTTGGCTCCTCTGTGCCTGTGGTTTCCCGGGCAGGAATACTGGAGTGGGTTGCCGTTTTCTACTCCAGGGGATCTTCTGGACACAGGGCTCCAACCTGTGTCTCTTGTGTCTCCTGCATTGACAGGTGGATTCTTTACAACTGCATCACCTGGGAAGCCATTGTTTACCTATTTATTTAGACATTACTTTAAACTTACAGAAAAAAAAGGATACAAGAAACGACTGTTTATATGAACCATTTTAGAGGAAGTGGCTATCACTCCTGACTGCATAACTACAAACAACAACTTTGTCCTACACAACCATAACAGAGCCCTAAGAATTAGGATATTAGCACTGATCCTTTACTGCCATCTCGTCTCATTTCATCAGTTGTCCTCGTGATGTTCTTTACGCAATAGGACTCTATTTAGGATCACATATTACATTTGGTTGTCATGTCTTTTTAGTGTCCTTCAATCAAAAACAGTTTTTCGTTGATGGGGGAATCCTTTCACAATGTATACATATATCAAATTATTATGTTGCACATTTTAAATGTCTTACAATTTTATTTGTCAAGTATATTTCAATAAAGCTGGGAAAAAGCACAGTTTTTCTATGTTTCTTTGACTTTCAGCCTTGACACTTGTGAAGATTTCTGGCTGAACATTTTGTAGAGTGTCCCTGTATATGGATTTATCTGATGATTTCTGGTTAGATTCCAATTATACATTTTTGGTAAAATGCAACATAAGTAAAGTTGTGTTCTTATTTTATCCTGTCAAGTGATAGGTGATTTCAGTTTGTCTCGTAATTGATAATGTTAACTTTGATCACTTCATTAAGAAGTCAGGCATCACCACTGTAAAATTACTCTTTTTCCTTTTGTAATTAACAAAACATTTTATGGGCAGATATTTTGAGAATATGTGAATATCCCATTTTGCATTGACTTTCATCCACTAGATTTAGCATCTGCCTATATTTCTTGCTTGATTACTACTGTGATGGTCCATGAGTTTCACTACATTTATTAGTCATCATTTTACTATAGAGAAAATCTTTCCCTTCTCTCCATTTATTTGTTATCTTAAAACTTTATATCAGGATGAACTCATGAATTTTGTTTTATTCAGCAGGTTATATTTTTTTATCATTGTTATTTAATTTCTTGCTCAAATTTTCCCAGATTTGGCCAGTGGGGTCCCTTTCAAGCTGACATCCATGTCATTTTGACAAAACGTCATCTTTGAGCACTTTCTTTCTCTCTGGCATGTTAGATGCTTCAGGTTTACCTTGTAATTTCTCTGCCCTTCCCTGTAATCTATCACTTTCAAAGATCCCTGGACCCTGTAAGTGGAAAATGACATTGAATATTTGGAAACTAAGATCTGAGTGCTAGATATGCTTGTGGCTAATAAGATTTTGCTGCCCCCAGATCTTTTTAAGGGACAGAGCTGGGATTATATGTATGATTATACACACATATACATAAACACATTTACATACATGTTTATTTCTATACCTAATATACTGAAAGCATGAGTTAATATTAGCTTCCAGCTCCAATCCAACACCACAGTTCATTTTAGTTTTCTCCTTTTCCATATTTGTAAATCCCTTCTTCCCCAGTAGAAACTTGGCTGCCATTACCTTTAACATGTTTTTGTATTAGATCACTTCTTACTGAATATAACCAGTTTCCTGATGCTGCTACCAGCCCTCACTTCCTCATGGCTGAACTCCTCATTCTCCACTCATCTTTTCCTTTTTAGATCTTGACATCTGACTTCAAGCTTCCTCTGACAGTGGCCCATGTATTGATGCCCTCCTCATCCCATTGATTCTTATGTATTACACAGATTTGCTGCCTCTTAACTCCACCCTTCATGAATGTTTACCTTTCTGGGCTTTGGAGTAAATTATTTAGGAAGGCAGGAAGAATACCAGGTTGTCATTTTTAATGGAATGATCAGGAAACACCTTGCTAAGAAGATTAGACTTGAGGGATGGTTTGAAGTTGGTGAGGGAGTGAGTCCTGTGGGTATTTGGAGAAGAGTATTCCAGGCAGTGGTAGTAACATGTGCAAAGGCCCTGAGGCACAAAGATATCCTGTGAGTTAAAGGCAAGGAGGCCACCATCACTGAAGCAAATGAGCAAAGGAGAGAGTGATAAATCATGTCAGAGAGGTATCAGGAGGCCAGATTCTGTAGGACTTTGTGGACCAATGCACAGTCTTGGCTCTTCTCTAAGTGAGCTGGAGTGCCATAGGAGGACTTTGAACAACAGAGCAATGAATTTGACTTTGGTTTTAAAAGGCGACATTCGTTCCTATGTTGAGAACAAACTGTGTGTATGTGAGTGGTGATGATGGGGTGGAGGGAGATGGAAGTTGAAAGCAAGGAAAACAGTCAAAAATACTCTTAGGATGATGAGAAGAAAAATTAGTTATGGAGATCATGCGAAGTGGTCAGACTCTGGATATATTTTGAAGGCAAAGTTCATGGGATTTGTGACGGGTTAGATATAGAGCTTTGTATAAAAGATATATAGATAACAAATACTTAATTACTGAAATGTAAGCTTAAGGGAGTCAGGGATTTTTTTTTTTTACATGTGAAATGTGGAGAGTTGGACTATAAAGAAAGCTGAACACTGAAGAATTAATGCTTTTGAACTGTGGTGTTGGAGAATACTCTTGAGAGTCCATCCTAAAGGAGATCAGTTCTGTGTATTCATTGGAAGGACTGATGTTGAAGCTGAAACTCCAATACTTTGGCCACCTGATGTGGAGAGCTGACTCATTTGAAAAGACCCTGATGCTGGAAAGGATTGAAGGCGGGAGGAGAAGGGGTTGACAAAGGATGAGATGGTTGGATGGCATCACCGACTCAATGGACACGAGTCTGAGTAAACTCTGGGAGTTGGTAATGGACAGGGAGGCCTGGTGTGCTGCAGTCCATGGGGTCACAGAGTTGGACAGGAATGAGTGACTGAACTGAACTGAACTAAAAAGGTCTTAGTTTATTCTTTCATGAAAAATCTGCACAATCACCACAGATACAGTCATTGTGGAATCTTTACTCCTTCTGTTGTCCAATCTCCAGCTCACTTTTTGCCAGCACCAACACTGGCCTTTGCAGTCCCCCTGACTTTCTCCATTCTGTTCATGCATTTCTTTTGCTGTTTTCTGGAGGTCTTTTTCTTCTCATATAGGCATGTCTTGCAAGCCTGTGTTTGGGCTCATTCTTCTTTGCATAATCCAAGGAATGGTAAATCATGCCAAAGCCAAGTTGTCTTGCCACCATCAAAATGGGTTCTGAATCCAAATACAAAGATGACATCTGGTGTGGTCTTGTACATTTTGGCCAGTTTTTCCCAAATTTCTGTTTTAGGTACTGTTGCCTTCCCAGGTTGAAGGACATCGATGACCATTTGTTTCCACTGAAACAGTCGGTTGGTCATGAGCTTCCTGGTCTGGATAGTTACTGTGTCTTTCATGATGGCAGCTGATCTTCAAAGCAGACAGGGAGGAAAGGAGTGGAGTCAGAGATTTTTGTTTTTGATTAGTTTTTCTTACTGTTATAGCCCCAGCTCCTAGAACTATACTTGGCATGTATCAAATATTCAACAAATAATCATTGAATGAAAACAAAAGTAAACAGGAATCCTAGTCTTCGTACTTTTTGAGGAATTTGAATCTTTTCCTTTAATGGGGTATGTGGAAATTACCACTAAAAAATATTGGGAAACCTGTATTTAGTCAGCTGATAAAATGTGACATGAGTACAATGAAAAGGACTCAAGAGGGCCAGTGAAATTATACTTTCAAATACTTGCTGTTACTAAAAATATCTTCTAGAAACCAAAACAAGGAAAACTGAAATGTTCTGATTGTGTTCAGTAGTTCACTTCAGGATAGCAGTGCTCACTTACTATGCCTATGTGATTTATTGTGCACATGGATGAGTGGCAAGAAATTTACTACCTACAGTGAGGAAGAACCAAAATTTGAGTAGGATTTGCTTGAAATAATAAAATAAGAGCACATATGATGATCATTTTTATTATAATAGATCGTCCCTTTTTTGAACCGAGAAAGCAGCACATTTGCAGCAAGCACGCTGGAAAATGTACATGACCTGCAGTCTGTCTCATTTGTCCCACACCCACAGAGTGCTGTTGCTGCTGCTAAGTCACTTCAGTCGTGTCCGACTCTGTGCGACCCCATAGACGGCAGCCCACCAGGCTCCCCCGCCCCTGGGATTCTCCAGGCGAGAACACCGGAGTGGGTTGCCATTTCCTTCTCCATTGCATGAAAGTGAAAAGTGAAAGGGAAGTCACTCAGTCGTGTCCCACTCTTCGCGACCCCATGGACTGCAGCCTACCAGGCTCCTTCGTCCATGGGATTTTCCAGGCAAGAGTACTGGAGTGGGGTGCCATTGCCTTCTCCAACACCCACAGTGTAGATTGGTAAAAACTTTCTAGAAGGCTATTGACAGTATATACGTTGGCAATCTTAAACATCTGTGATAGTTGACACCACGATTCCTACTCCATATCCTCCTTAGGGTTGTTTACATACATGGATTGGCCTATTTCACCAACCTGGCTACACAAAAGTTCACATTTAGTTTAAAAATTTACATAATTCATGTAAATTTGTCAGCTTCCACAGACTGAAAATAGTGGAACATCTGGTCACTCACTTTTGAAGTTGTTCCCATATACATTGTTGAAAGATTTAGTGGGCTTAAATGGCCAAATGGATTGTCTTTCCCAGGGATTCTCTAGGCAGAAGGGCAACCAAAGAATGTGACTAACCCTCTGGTTTATCTTGCCACTAACATTTTATTCCACCCATATTCCTGCTATCCATGTCCTTGGCTATGATAATGGCATTATCATCACTATGATGACTGGCACAGCCCACAAAAAAGTTCTGTTTGGAGATCTAACTCTCTTAGTCTTATAGCCAGGCATGAGTGACCCACTATTTAGTTACCCACAGATGCAGCTTTTATGATTATAAAATGTTACACATGCTTATAGATAATATAAAAACTAACCATCAATAAACATTTCAGACCATTTCTTTCTCTGTTTTTGGGTTCTTGCAGTAATTTTTCTTTTTTTAATGTTTAGCTTTGCACTTAATATTATATGTTTTTTTGCATGTACTTTTGGTTTTTATAAAACATAATTTTAAATAGTCACAATATATAACATTATGTTACCAAGTTTATCTAAGTAATCCCTGATTGTTGGAATTTAAGTTGCTTTTTGGTCACTTTTCCCTTTTTATGTGTTCCTAATGCTGGGATTTCAGTTGAACAGGTTTGGGGATTAAAGAGTTGGACTTTTGAAAGGAACCATTGATGGGCATCAGACTGGAGCAAATACACTGACATATAAAAGCATTTATTGCATGTATAGATAACTAGCCCCATTATAGCTCTAACTTTAAACCGTGTTCTGACTCAGGCCTGGAGAGGGAGGAATCACACAGTGATGGCTCCAGTTACACATCAGTTTGTTTCCCCCCAAACCCGGGTTGTATTTGCATGATGCTGAAACAACCCCACTGAGTAATCAAATTCAACAAAAACAGGCCTTTCTTGTTTCAAATCCTGTCATGCTACTAATGGCTACTAGAGGGCAGCAGAAACCAGGAACTGGCAGGAAAAGCAGTAACTTGAATAGACCGAAGAGGCTCTGCCCAGACCTGAGAACCATCTGTTCAGGGTTGAGACACAAGATCGGGTTCAAAGAGTCTGCATTAAAGGCCTCTTCAGTTACTTGAGAAGAAAACAAAATAAAGGAGTAACAAGAGTGCTCAAAAGCTTAGATATTTAGCAGACACCTTAAACGTTTTGGAGGATTGAAACAAACAGATGGAGACCAGCAGGAATCATCAAGGGGAAGCCAAGAGTCACAGGTGACCAGGTTACTCATTCAAAGGAGAGTAGAGTTAAAGCTGTGGAAAGGTTTGAAGGGCAGGGATCAGGGAAGCAAGACATCTGAAAGGAACTGGGGATGTCAGAGGGCTATGATGACATGATGTCATCTGAGCAGACCTTCCGCTGAAAAGCCCCCAGGCGAGGGCAGCAACTGAGCAAATGTTAAGGCATAACAACCTTGAGAGGTTTGGAAGCTAGGGAAAGCGATGACATGTTAATAAAACGGTTTCTAACTTATGGTAGTAGAAAGAACACTGGGCAGGAACTGAGATCTGGATTTAAGATCTAGCCATCAACTAGTTATAGGACTGTAAAAAAGTGTCTTACATTTCTTTGGCTTCTGGGTTATCATGGACAAATTGGGGGGTTGGACTGGATGAATTCTATATCTAAGATATTTGAAATTCTAGGGATGAATTGATTGGTCATCAAAGCCATCACCAGTTACACTGTGTAGGTAGGCTGAGATAACAGTCCAGCATTCATCTTTCCTTAGTCTCTACACACTGTCCTCATGCAGCTAGCCAGACTGTTACAGTCCCACCGTTTTTCATTTGTACTTCTGTGAAGACAGAAGCCAGACTACTTGATGTTTCATACTGTGTACTTGTGTAAAAGAGAGAAGGACCAAGCTTTCCCAGGATTTGATGATCCTGTTTCAAAAACACGGTTGTGTGTCTTTGGGAAATCTTAAAAACAAAACAAAATAAACTGCAAAAGAATGGCATATAAACTCACTGTTGCAGTTCAGACTCTGTAGTTGCTGACACTTTGTGTATGAGTTAGGGTGACTTTAAAGGACCTTTAAGATATTTTAGACTTTTCTAATCAGAGCTTATATTTTGAATTCTAAAGTACTAGATAATGATAAGCACATTGTCAAAATGTTCATCATTTCCTTAACTATCACTGTAGGATTACAAACAACATTTTTAGTTTTAAATCTTTTAAATTTATTTGTAATCTTATTTAAAATGGGCATTATTGCTGTTTGAACTTTATATATTTATGGAAGAATTTAGTAAGTAGATAATTCTAAAGAGGCTGGTTTATTGTTGTTAGACTATAAGCATTTTTGAAAACATACTCTTGTGAATAGAAATGGAGGAATGTGGACATTTAAAATCTTCAAACAACTTTAAGTCTGCTTTAAATAAAATCTGATCTGCTTTTTCATCTAATTTATGTAAAGAATTCAAAAATATTAAAAATGATGCATGGTTATATTGATTTTTGAAGCAGGTAGATATCATAGACATTGTCTGGTACAAGTGGTTCTTGACCTTTTCACTGCTAAAGTCTCTTTTAATTAATTTTTCTCCAGTGATTCAACATTTTGAAATATTTTGTCTATTTTTCCTGACCAAGAGCACTCCTTAAATGATAATTAGGTCTTTCATTTTAAATTAATCTGAACGCATATAACTACTGATCTCTTTAGCATGAGTTCGGCAATGACACCATCCTGAGATAATGAAATTCTATCATGTAAAAAAATTCTAGTATTTAGTGCAGACTTACTGTGAGAAAATACATTAATTCTATTATAGTTTTGAAATTTTGAAAATAGTTCCAGAACTCTGCAGAACTACTTCTTTTCCCTACCTCTCTCAGTTTACAGATATGTAACTCGGTCAGTTGTTTAGTCATGCTGATACAAGTCCAGTGCTCCATCTACAATGCTGAGTGTTCCCTCTTCTTTAGGATTAATCATTACAGTTTATGGTAATGAATGTAGTTAAGTTCATACTGCTCACAAAAAAGTGAATCTAGAAATTTGGATTGATTGATTTTCTTTTTTCTTTCTTTCTTAGATGACAAAGTGAACAAATCTAAATTTAGGAGGCATCCCAGATAGCAGATTTAAGGAACTAAATTCTAGACATTTCTTGGAATGTAAGTTCCAAGATATTGTCCCTTACTATTGTTTTTCCTTTTGGAATCCTTCAAGAGTTGAGATATTATTTTGTTTTGACAGCATGTTGATATGACTAATTTCATTACTAAAAATTTATTGCATACTAACTTAGTTGCAAAATGGAAGAATTTTAAATCCTGACCCCATAGAAGCCAAACAATGACACTGTGTTTGCGAGTGTGTGTCTTTGTGTTTGCTAATTACAGAACCAGCCTTCCTTTTCCTGCCCATAAACATGTAACACATGTATAGTTTTCTAGAAGTAGGAATGAAGACGGAGTACTCCTGACATACCAAAGTATAAGTTACCTATACCTTCTACTCAAGGAACTAGCTCAAGCTCTTCCTCTCGCTCTCTCTATATATGGCCAAAGCTATCTCTTGACATTTGCTTCTGTGATGCCTTAGAGGTCCTCTATTAATCTTCTTTTCTTAATGAAATATGCAAATATGTCATCATGGAGGGTTAAGACAATGGTTTATTATCAGTAAACCAAATCAACCTGAACTATTTTGTTAACTAATAGAGAATAAGGATGAAAAATAGGAAAAATTAAACTTGGAAGTGTGGTAAGATAAAGGACAATGGAATTTAGAATGTTCAGGTGACAGGCAGTAAGAGCCAGAGTTGCTATGAGTGCACCAGGAGCCTGGAGTTGAAATCAAAGAATAAGTGAATTTTGTCTTATTCTTAATTTTAAGTTAGTAATATACACAAAATTTTGTTTAGAGGAAAATCAAGCTTTTAAGAAAACATATTTGAAAAATGCTGTATTTTTGTACCTGTTTCTGACACTAATGTAGCATTGGGACCCTCACTGTCAGATTTTACTTTTAATATGCAGTCATCAATAGAGTAAAATGAAAACTGTATGTGTATATATTTAAAGATAATTTAAAAAATGACTCCAGTCTTATACATAAAAAAATGCATTATAGTTGTATTTTTACTTGTCTCCAGAGAACACTTAAAGAAGGCATTTCTAGAAACAGGATTAAATATTTTGGCTAAAACACTTAGAACTCTTCAATGGCAACTATTAAAAAAAACACTCAGAACTCCTTGGGGACAGACCATTGTATGGTTTTATAAAGTTTTGTGGCAAATACTCGCATGGTTTATTAATGGCAAAATCTGGCCTAGAGTCAGATTTCCTGCTTCTCTTGATATGCTCAACCCACAAAGTAGGACCTTCTGCGCAACTGAAAGTAAACCTAACTGAAGAGTGTTGTAGTTTCTCTGTTTGATAATAATAGGTACCGCTTTTCATAGAAGTTTTATCATGAGCCAGGTGTTCACATGGATTGGCTGCAGTCTTCACAGCCATCCTGGAAGGTGGTAATAGCTAACACCGAGAGGTGGGATAGTACGCGGCTTAGGAGTGCTGTTATGGATCTCATGGAGTAGTGCCTGTCTCCTATCCAGATTTGAATTCCACACTTCTGCTTAATGGCCAAGTGACCTTCATTTCTGCGTCTTCACAATCTAGGTAAGTAGTTGTTGTTTTTGTTGTTCAATCACTAAGTCGCGTCTGACTCCTTGCGACCTCATGGCCTGCTGCACGCCAGGCTTCCTTATCCTCCACTATCTCCCAGAGTTTGCTCAGATTCATGTCCATTGAGTTGGTGATGCTGTCTAACCATCTCATCCTCTGCTGCCCCCTTCTCGTTTTGCCTTCAATCTTTCCAGCATCAGGGTCTCTTCCAGTGATAAGGAGCACCTATCCTGTAACGTTGGTGTAAGTGAGAAAGAGGAGAGCAGCACCTGAGAGTCAGGGGCTGGCCCAGCTCTATCAGCTAGGGCTTGGCGTTCTAGAAGCTAGCTTGACACTGGCAGCTAGGTTGTGGCATTTGGCCTGGTGAACATAAACAGGTTTGTCTGTGCGTGCTCAGTTGCTTAGTCATGTCTGATTCCTTGTGACCCCATGGACTGCAGCCTGCCAGACTCCTCTGTCTATGGGGATTCTCCAGGCAAGAATACTAGAGTGGTTTGCCATGCCCTTCTCCAGGGAATCTTCCCAACCCAGGGATCAAACCTGCGTCTCCTGCATTTGGCAGGCAGATTCTTTACCACCGAACCACCTGGGAACCTAAACAAGTTCACAGGCCATCAGTGGCAGACAAGGCTACTCTGTGATTGGGAGGAATCAAGAAAAAAACAAGACTACTCTATAATCATGTCTGAATACAGACAAAAACAAAACATTGCATAAACCACAAAAATGACCAACTCACCCTCTATCCTGGCTAAAATGAATGACTGTAGCCTCTTTACCAATTACAAACTAGCCTTACTTTTCCTGACTTCTAGATAAGAATGATGAAAATACCAATTTTAGAATTACCTTCACTTTCTGATCATATCAAATACAAAGCTATTTTCCACTTCTTTGAACTTTCCCTAAATTACTAACACAGTCCTGAATCCTAGTCCTTTCTAACACCCACTTGCTGAGGTGCCTCACAGTTATCCCTGATATATGGTCTCCCTCATTGTCACAAGTCAATAAAACCAACCTCATTTGACCAAAGGTATGTTCTTGGTGGTCCTGGGCTAGAGGGCATTGACATGAGGAATGAATGAGTTAATCCACATAAAGAACTTAAAATAGTGCCTGGCTCCAGGTAATTGTTCAATGAATATTATCTATATAGTGTTTTATAATTTTTTAGATAGTGATATGGAAACTCAGAGAGGGCCCAGAGCTGGGAGGATGTGGTGTTGTATTTCCAGTTCAGGTTTATTATGCTCCAGAGCCCATGTTTTCACTCTACCATACTACTACACCTTGACTCATCACCATTGCTTCCCTGTCAGGGGATGCCTTTACTGGCCCTTGGGATTCTAATTTTGTCTTGATCTATGGCTTCCCTGGTGGCTCAGAGGGTAAAGCGTCTGCCTGCAATGCAGGAGACCCGGGCTCGATCCCTGGGTCGGGAAGATCCCCTGGAGAAGGAAATGGCAACTCACTCCAGTGTTCTTGCCTGAAGAATCCCATGGATGGAGGAGCCTGATCGGCTACAGGCCATGGCGTCGCAGAGTCAGACATGACTGAGTGACTTCACTTTCACATGTTTAAATAAAAATTCTTTTCCTTTAAATGGCATTAAAAATCAACTGTTAATCCTTTCCACTTATGTAGCAGCTTGTTAGGTGAAAGACCTTCAGATTTTCTTTCTTTTGCTACAACTTTAGTCTTTTGATCATGGTAAAATTCTCTTTTATCCTTTGAAGTCTCATTGACTGAAAAGACTGTGGTAAAGAATGTTAACTTAGATCTTTTGCAAAATAAGGTAGCTGGGAGAAAGAATGGCAACAGTCCCAAGCTAGCACCAGGGTGCAGAAGACTGAAGATGAGAGCCCAAGCATTAACCTTCAATGAAACCATCCAGCCAACTGCTAACATGATAAGGGAATAATGTCAGGGAGCTTCAGGAAAAGATAACACTGACAGCCAGAGCATGTTTGACCTCCATAGCCTAAGGGAAAATAGAGATTAATAATGAATTGGACCATGGATCTAGGTGCCTTTTCCATCCACTCATTTTCTAATTTATCATTCATGGGACCTCAGAGGTGGATGAAGTGAGGTCTTATGTATGTATTTGCTTTATGGAAAGACTTCTAATTGAATTCTTCCTAAACTGTATGTTTTGGAAATGCTGATATTCTAGGAGGTATTCATATGTCAGGGTCAATTTTTGGTATTGTTCTTTTTTCTTTTTTTTTTTGTAGCAATAATTTCTTTTTTTTTTTCTTTCATACATTGATATGAATCAGCTATGGATTTACATGTATTCCCAATCCCGATCCCCCCTCCCACCTCCCTCTCCACCCGATTCCTCTGGGTCTTCCCAGTGCACCAGGCCGGAGCACTTGTCTCATGCATCCTACCTGGGCTGGTGATCTGTTTCACCATAGATAGTATACATGCTGTTCTTTTGAAATATCCCACCCTCACATTCTCCCACAAAGTTCAAAAGTCTGTTCTGTATTTCTGTGTCTCTTTTTCTGTTTTGCATATAGGGTTATCGTTATCACCTTTCTAAATTCCATATATATGTGTTAGTATGCTGTAATGTTCTTTATCTTTCTGGCTTACTTCACTCTGTATAATGGGCTCCAGCTTCATCCATCTCATTAGGACTGGTTCAAATGAATTCTTTTTAATGGCTGAGTAATATTCCATGGTGTATATGTACCACAGCTTCCTTATCCATTCATCTGCTGATGGGCATCTAGGTTGCTTCCATGTCCTGGCTATTATAAACAGTGCTGCGATGAACATTGGGGTGCACGTGTCTCTTTCAGATCTGGTTTCCTCAGTGTGTATGCCCAGAAGTGGTATTGCTGGGTCATATGGCAGTTCTATTTCCAGTTTTTTAAGAAATCTCCACACTGTTCTCCATAGCGGCTGTACTAGTTTGCATTCCCACCAACAGTGTAAGAGGGTTCCCTTTTCTCCACAGCCTCTCCAGCATTTATTGCTTGTAGACTTTTGGATAGCAGCCATCCTGACTGGCGTGTAATGGTACCTCATTGTGGTTTTGATTTGCATTTCTCTAATAATGAGTGATGTTGAGCATCTTTTCATGTGTTTGTTAGCCATCTGTATGTCTTCTTTGGAGAGATGTCTGTTTAGTTCTTTGGCCCATTTTTTGATTGGGTCATTTATTTTTCTGGAATTGAGCTGCAAGAGTTGCTTGTATATTTTTGAGATTAATCCTTTGTCTGTTTCTTCATTTGCTATTATTTTCTCCCAATCTGAGGGCTGTCTTTTCACCTTGCTTATAGTTTCCTTTGTAGTGCAAAAGCTTTTAAGTTTCATTAGGTCCCATTTGTTTAGTTTTGCTTTTATTTCCAATATTCTGGGAGGTGGGTCATAGAGGATCTTGCTGTGATTTATGTCGGAGAGTGTTTTGCCTATGTTCTCCTCTAGGAGTTTTATAGTTTCTGGTCTTACATTTAGATCTTTAATCCATTTTGAGTTTATTTTTGTGTATGGTGTTAGAAAGTGTTCTAGTTTCATTCTTTTACAAGTGGTTGACCAGTTTTCCCAGCACCACTTGTTAAAGAGGTTGTCTTTTTTCCATTGTATATCCTTGCCTCCTTTGTCAAAGATAAGGTGTCCATAGGTTCGTGGATTTATCTCTGGGCTTTCTATTCTGTTCCATTGATCTATATTTCTGTCTTTGTGCCAGTACCATACTGTCTTGATGACTGTGGCTTTGTAGTAGAGTCTGAAGTCAGGCAGGTTGATTCCTCCAGTTCCATTCTTCTTTCTCAAGATTATTTTGGCTATTCGAGGTTTTTTGTATTTCCATACAAATTGTGAAATTCTTTGGTCTAGTTCTGTGAAAAATACCGTTGGTAGCTTGATAGGGATTGCATTGAATCTATAGACTGCTTTGGGTAGAATAGCCATTTTGACAATATTGATTCTTCCAATCCATGAACACGGTATGTTTCTCCATCTGTTTGTGTCCTCTTTGATTTCTTTCATCAGTGTTTTATAGTTTTCTATGTATAGGTCCTTTGTTTCTTTAGGTAGATATACTCCTAAGTATTTTATTCTTTTTGTTGCAATGGTGAATGGTATTGTTTCCTTAATTTCTCTTTCTGTTTTTTCATTGTTAGTATATAGGAATGCAAGGGATTTCTGTGTGTTAATTTTATATCCTGCAACTTTACTATATTCATTGATTAGCTCTAGTAATTTTCTGGTAGAGCCTTTAGGGTTTTCTATATAGAGGATCATGTCATCTGCAAACAGTGAGAGTTTTACTTCTTCTTTTCCTATCTGGATTCCTTTTACTTCTTTTTCTGCTCTGATTGCTGTGGCCAGAACTTCCAACACTATGTTGAATAGTAGTGGTGAGAGTGGGCACCCTTGTCTTGTTCCTGATTTCAGGGGAAATGCTTTCAATTTTTCACCATTGAGGGTGATGCTTGCTGTGGGTTTGTCATATATAGCTTTTATTATGTTGAGGTATGTTCCTTCTATTCCTGCTTTTTGGAGAGTTTTAATCATAAATGAGTGTTGAATTTTGTCAAAGGCTTTCTCTGCATCTATTGAGATAATCATATGGTTTTTATCTTTCAATTTGTTAATGTGGTGTATTACATTGATTGATTTGCGGATATTAAAGAATCCTTGCATTCCTGGGATAAAGCCCACTTGGTCATGGTGTATGATTTTTTTAATATGTTGTTGGATTCTGTTTGCTAGAATTTTGTTAAGGATTTTTGCATCTATGTTCATCAGTGATATTGGCCTGTAGTTTTCTTTTTTTGTGGCATCTTTGTCTGGTTTTGGAATTAGGGTGATGGTGGCCTCATAGAATGAGTTTGGAAGCTTACCTTCATCTGCAATTTTCTGGAAGAGTTTGAGTAAGATAGGTGTTAGCTCCTCTCTAAATTTTTGGTAGAATTCAGCTGTGAAGCCATCTGGTCCTGGGCTTTTGTTTGCTGGAAGATTTTTGATGACAGTTTCGATTTCCTTGCTTGTGATGGGTCTGTTAAGATCTTCTATTTCTTCCTGGTTCAGTTTTGGAAAGTTATACTTTTCTAAGAATTTGTCCATTTCATCCAAGTTGTCCATTTTATTGGCATAGAGCTGCTGGTAGTAGTCTCTTATGATCCTTTGTATTTCAGTGTTGTCTGTTGTGATCTCTCCATTTTCATTTCTAATTTTGTTAATTTGGTTCTTCTCTCTTTGTTTCTTAATGAGTCTTGCTAATGGTTTGTCAATTTTGTTTATTTTTTCAAAAAACCAGCTTTTAGCTTTGTTGATTTTTGCTATGGTCTCTTTAGTTTCTTTTGCATTTATTTCTGCCCTGATTTTTAAGATTTCTTTCCTTCTGCTAACTCTGGGGTTCTTCATTTCTTCCTTCTCTAATTGCTTTAGGTGTAGAGTTAGGTTATTTATTTGGTTTTTTTCTTGTTTCTTGATGTAAGCCTGTAATGCTATGAACCTTCCCCTTAGCACTGCTTTTACAGTGTCCCATAGGTTTTGGGTTGTTGTGTTTTCATTTTCATTCATTTCTATACATATTTTGATTTCTTTTTTGATTTCTTCTATGATTTGTTGGTTATTCAGAAGCGTGTTATTTAGCCTCATATGTTTGAAGTTTTAACAATTTTTTTCCTGTAATTGAGATCTAATCTTACTGCACTGTGGTCAGAAAAGATGACTGGAATGATTTCAATTTTTTTGAATTTTCCAAGACCAGATTTATGGCCCAGGATGTGATCTATTCTGGAGAAGGTTCCGTGTGCACTTGAGAAAAAGGTGAAGTTGATTGTTTTGGGGTGAAATGTCCTATAGATATCAATTAGGTCTAGCTGGTCCATTGTGTCATTTAAGGTTTGTGTTTCCTTGTTAATTTTCTGTTTAGTTGATCTATCCATAGTTGTGAGTGGGGTATTAAAGTCTCCCACTATTATTGTGTTACTATTAATTTCCTCTTTCATACTCGTTAGCGTTTGCCGTACATATTGCGGTGCTCCTATGTTGGGTGCATATATATTTATAATTGTTATATCTTCTTCTTGGATTGATCCTTTGATCATTATGTAGTGTCCTTCTTTGTCTCTTTTCACATCCTTTATTTGAAAGTCTATTTTATCTGCTATGAGTATTGCGACTCCTGCTTTCTTTTGGTCTCCGTTTGCATGAAATATTTTTTTCCAGCCCTTCACTTTTAGTCTGTATGTGTCTCTTGTTTTGAGGTGGGTCTCTTGTAGACAGCATATATTGGGGTCTTGTTTTTGTATCCATTCAGCCAGTCTTTGTCTTTTGGTTGGGGCATTCAACCCATTTACATTTAGGGTAATTATTGATAGGTGTGGTCCCGTTGCCATTTACTTTGTTGTTTTGGGTTCACGTTTATACAACCTTTCTGTATTTCCTGTCTAGAGAAGATCCTTTAGCATTTGTTGAAGAGCTGGTTTGGTGGTGCTGAATTCTCTCAGCTTTTGCTTGTCTGTAAAGCTTTTGAATTCTCCTTCATATCTGAATGAGATCCTTGCTGGATACAGTAATCTAGGTTGTAGGTTATTCTCTTTCATTACTTTCAGTACGTCCTGCCATTCCCTTCTGGCCTGGAGGGTTTCTATTGATAGATCAGCTGTTATCCTTATGGGAATCCCTTTGTGTGTTATTTGTTGTTTTTCCCTTGCTGCTTTTAATATTTGTTCTTTGTGTTTGATCTTTATTGATTTGATTAATATGTGTCTTGGGGTGTTTCGCCTTGGGTTTATCCTGTTTGGGACTCTCTGGGTTTCTTGGATTTGGGTGGCTATTTCCTTCCCCATTTTAGGGAAGTTTTCAGCTATTATCTCCTCGAGTATTTTCTCATGGCCTTTCTTTTTGTCTTCTTCTTCTGGAACTCCTATGATTCGAATGTTGGGGCGTTTCACAGTGTCCCAGAGGTCCCTGAGGTTGTCCTCATTTCTTTTGATCCTTTTTTCTTTTTCCCTCTCTGCTTCATTTATTTCCACCATTTTATCTTCTACCTCACTTATCCTATCTTCTGCCTCCGTTATTCTACTCTTGGTTCCCTCCAAAGTGTTTTTGATCTCATTCATTGCATTATTCATTTTTAATTGACTCTTTTTTATTTCTTCTAGGTCTTTATTAAACAGTTCTTGAATCTTTTCAATCTTTGTTTCCAGGCTATTTATCTGTAACTCCATTTTGTTTTCAAGATTTTGGATCATTTTTATTATCATTATTCTAAATTCTTTTTCAGGTAGATTCCCTATCTCCTCCTCTTTTGTTTGACTTGGTGGGCAATTTTCATGTTCCTTTACCTGTTGGGTATTTCTTTGCCTTTTCATCTTGTTTAGATTGCTGTATCTGGAGTGGGCTTTCTGTATTCTGGAGGTCTGTGGTTCCTTTTTATTGTGGAGGATTAACCCAGTGGGTGGGGTTAGACGATTGGCTTGTCAAGATTTCCTGGTTAGGGGAGCTTGCGTCAGTGTTCTGGTGCGTGGAACTTGATTTCTTCTCTTTGGAGAGCAATGGAGTGCCCAGTAATGAGTTTTGAGATGGGTCTATGTGTTAGGTGTGTCCTTGGGCAGCCTGTATGTTGATGTTCAGGGCTATGTTCCTGCGTTGCTGGAGAATTTGCGTGGTATGTCTTGCTCTAAAACTTATTGGCTCTTGGGTGGTGGTTGGTTTCAGTGTAGGTATGGAGGCTTTTGGACGGTCACTTATTACTTAAAGTTCCATGTAGTCAGGAGTTTTCTGGTGTTCTCAGGTTTTGGGCTTAAGTCTCCTGCCTCTGGATTTCAGTTTTATTCTTCCTGTAGTCTCAGGACTTCTCCAACTATACAGCCCTGATAAGAAAACTTCTAGGTTAATGGCTAAAAGATTCTCCCCCGTTAGGGACACCCAGAGAGGTTCACAGAGTTACATGAAGAAGAGGAGAGGGAGGAGGGAGATAGAGATGAACAGGAGGAGAAGAAGGGGGACTCAAGAGGAGAGAGACAGATCTACACAGCTGTCTGTTCCCAGAGTGTTCTCCGTAGCCCAGTCACCTACAAGGATTCACAGAATTGGATTGGGAAGAGAAGGGGAAAGGAGGAAATAGAGGTGTTCTGAGGTAGAAAACAGAGAGTCAAGATTGGGAGAGAATAATCTTCGGTTTAAAAATAGGGCTTCTCTTCTTTTTTTGTGTGTGTAAGGTTATAGTGTATTGAAAATGAAAATTAAGGAGTAGTAGAGGAGTACTAGAGGACTTTAAAAGAAATAAGAGAAAAAGAAAAATAGAAAATAGAAGAGAAAAAGGAAAGAAAAAAAAAGAAAGAAAAAGAAAAAAAAAAAAAAGAAAAAAAAAATTTTTTTTTCCCCCTAATTAAAAAATCGTAAAAGTCTGTGGAAATGAAAGTTAAGGAGTAATGGGGGAGTAATAGGGGATTTTAAAGGAAAATAAAAGAGAAGAAAGAAAAAAGAAAAAAAAGAAAAAAATAAAAAAAATTTAAAAAAAAAAGAGAAAAAAGTAAAATTATATCTAGGAGTTTCTCTGGAGCTGTTGCGGTCAGTGTGGTTTCGGCTCAGTTTCAGATAGCTCCTCGTTCCAGCTTACGCTTCTCGATATCTATGGGCCCCTCCGGTGTAGTCAGTGTTTCCTAGAGGGATTTTAATCTGTTGCACCAGTCCCTTCTGAAGCGGTTCCCTTTGTTTATTTGGCTTCTGTTTGCCGGTCTCTTCAGAGCCTCATCTCCGCCCTGACACAGGCGGGCGGAGGTGGACTCTTACTCAGGTAGCTAGTTCCGTCGCTCTGCGGTGCAGGGAGGGGCTTGCGCTGTGGGCACAGGCTTGCGCCGCGGGGATGGGCCGGGGCTGCCGGGAGGAGCTGACGCTGCTTTCTCCGTCTGTGCTGCTCAGGCTCCCGGCTGTTCTATATGGAGCGCGCCCCGCGCTGCGCGAGGTTCCAGCCCTCGGGTGTTCCACAAAAGCGCGGAAGGAAAAGCTGCGCCTGCTCTCTGTGCCTTCCCCGTCAGAGCGGTCCAGGCAGCCAGGGGCTTGGTGGGCGCACTCTACCCAGGTGTGGCGCGCCCACTCCCTTCCGCGGACCCAGTCTCAGTTTCCGCTGGCGCCAGTCGGGTGCGCGCGCCTTCAGCCCTCTGCGTCCCCAGCCCCAGTCCCCGCCCGCGCCGGTCGGGTGCCTGCGCCCTGTGTCTCGCCGCGACCTTCCCCTCCCCCCTGCCTCCTGCCTCCGGCGGGGCTGGGCCGGTCCGCAGCCTGCGAGCTCCTCTCTGGACCCTCTCGGTCTCTTTGTTCTGCGAACGGCCGGCAGTGTGTTCGGGCCGGTTAATTTACTCTCTCTCTTTTGGTCTCCCACAGTTCAAGTTGGAAACTCACAGAAGTTCCCTCCGATTGTCCTCAGGGCACTCGGGCCCGGACCCTACCCCAAGCAATGCCGCCTAAGAGCTCCCGGGACCGATCTCCGTCCTTAGCTCTTTTGTCTCACTTTTTATCTTTTATATTTTGTCCTACCTCCTTTTGAAGACAATGGGCTGCTTTTCTGGGCGCCTGATGACCTCAGCTAGCGATCCGAAGTTGTTTTGCAAAGTTTGCTCTGCGTTCAGTTATTCTTTTGATGAATTTGTAGGAGAGAAAGTGGTCTCCCCGTCCTACTCCTCCGCCATCTTGGAGCATAATCGCCCTTTGGTATTGTTCTAATTGAGTCTACTTGAAGAGTCACAGAGGCGTATTAAAAGATTGTAAAAATGAAATAAAATATCTGTTTAATTTTATGTCAGGCATTTCCCAAATTCATTTAAATTTAAGATGTTTTTCTTAGAACATATTACCACCACCATCACTACCACCACCATCATCATCACAGTTAACACTCATGGAGTGCTTACCATACACTAGACACTGTTCTAAGTACTTTGTATATATTAACTCATTGTCTCAACCATTTTGTTATTGCTAGGGAGTCTGAGGTGTAGAGCAGTGAAGTGACCTATTCAAGGTGACACATCTAGTAAAACAAAGCAGAAATTCCTAGAAAAACTGCTCATGTCTTAGGAGAAAAAGTGAGAAGTCCTTTTTTGACTTGAGGGAACAAAGAGAAAAGTACTAGATTTATTCAAGTGTCCTGTCAACATTTGTTGAGAAACTAGTATGTGCCCTGAGAAACTGGTATAAACACAAGCTATTCAAAGTACTGGAGATACAGCATTGAGTAAGACAGGATCCCAATTCTTATGGAGTTTACATTGTAGTGGGAATAAATAGATAATAACAAATAAGCACATAAACAAACAAAAAAAGGGTAGTGATAAATGTTATCTTGTAAACAAAACAGAGTGGTCTGAATATGGATTAAGATTAGCTTAATTATTCTTGAAAGTTCATTGCAATGTCTTATTTAATAACTTCATCTGACTAACTAAAGCAGAATAATCAGTTTAATCATAGCCTTTTAATAATAGTCTTACTGATTTATTGATAAGGTATGTGTTTGCTCATTGGGAAGCTCATCAAAGAAGTGTTTTTATATTCTTTATATTCTTAACAAAGTATTTCCCAAAATGGGATCAATGAAGTACTAGTTCCCAGGAATTTTAATAGTTGTGTATGTATGAAAATATTTTTGTGGTCAAGGGAGTTTGAAACAAGTTTCTAGCAACATCAGTTACCCAGAGTCTCCAATATATCAGTGATTTTTTTTTTCCGGCAAAAAATATAGTGTACAATATTTTAAACTTATTTGACCATGGAACTTTCTCTTGTGACAGCTTCTCATGAGAGTTGTGGTATGTGGAACCCACTTTGAAATGTATTCCTTTAGAGCTATCTCTCTTTCTTTTTTTAGCACAGCACATTTGTGGTGCTACTGTGTTGCCATAATTATTAGCTCACTTAAAAGAAGTTTCGATCTTTTGCATTGACTTAGAGTAATTCCTTATTAAATTCTCCTTTGTTGTTAGAATTCAGATCTAAGAGAAATAGTATTTTATAGAAAAATGCTATTCTTTCATATTCTGAAATCTTGTTAATTCTGTTTGCTAGAATTTGGGTTAGTGGGACTAAATATTCTGAATTCTAAATTTTCTCCCATGCTTGTTTTATTTTTATGGTTCAATCTTTCTTGATCAACCTGTGCTACTGTTGGGATCTATTGGGCACTATGTGTTATGTGTTCTTTCTCTATCAGTAAGAAAAAGAGAGTCCACCTTTCTATCTCTGTCATATCACATGAATAGAACATACAGAGAAATAAAGTTTTGCCTAAATGTACAGTGAAAAATGTCACCAATATATACAATTCTCAAGGGCAAAAATTATTACCAGTTCCTTGTACATTCTTCTAGAGATATTATATATATCACACATATTTGTAGTATTTACACTCATATACATTTGCACTCATATAACACATACAAAACTTCCTTTTGTGAACACAATGTAACAAATGTAATAGCAAACCATTCTACCGCACTCCACTTTATTCACTTTGCAATTTATTTTGGGAATGTTTCTATATCAGTTTGTAGAGATCTACATCATTAACAAAAAAGAAAAAAGGAACTAAAGCTATTGCATTGTATTCCATTATAGATCTTGTTAAATTTATCTGTTTATATTCCACTGTATGGATTATTATAGTTTAACCAGTCTCCATTTCTGGGGAAGGCAATGGCAACCCACTCCAGTACTCTCGAGTGAAAAATCCCATGGACGGAGGAGCCTGGTAGGCTGCGGTCCATGGGGTCGCTAAGAGTGGGACATGACTAAGTGGCTTCACTTTCATTTTTCCTTTCATGCACTGGAGAAGGAAATGGCAACCCAGTCCAGTGTTCTTGCCTGGAGAATCCCAGGGACGGGGAGCCTGGTGGGCGGCCGTCTATGGGGTCGCGCAGAGTCGGACACGGCTGAGGTGGCTTAGCAGCAGCAGCAGCAGCCTCCATTTCATAGACATTTAGGTGATGTTTAAATAATTGTGTAAAACAAAATAACTCCTTAAATATTAGTCTTGTGATGGGGTAAATTTTGCCTTGATGTTATTATATTGATAACTTTGAGGTTTCTAAATTAATGTTTTACCGTTTAAAAAGATTTTCTACTTGTTATTTGGTTTGGTATAAAAAAGTTTGCAGGTTTCCAGAACACTGAAATTTGAAAACTTGTGCTGAAAACAGTAGGCTTATAAAAACCTAACTGGTTTCCTGTGTTAAAATTCTTTTGAATTTTTATCCTTGCCAATCTTGTATGTTTTCACATTCATTACATCATAATATTAGCTACATATTTCCTGCCCCAAATTCTATTTTAAAAGCTTTTAAGCTTTTCATTTTTGGATTTAAGACCAGGACTCGTCTGCATGGATTATTGTTCTGAAGTGCAGTACCACCGTGTGTTTTGTTGAATTCTTTCTATATAAACAAGTCACGAATAATATAAATGAGCTTAGATTGGATCAGATACAATGAGGGTCGAAGAGTGATGGTTGATGCAAATAAGTGAAGTGATTAGTATTGTTCTTGCTGCAAGATAAATTACATTATATCATGCATTAAAACAATGGCTTGTCCTTCAGGATATCAACGACTTTTTAGCAGACCACATAATGGGAAGTATGCAGCCCTTTATCATTTAAAAAAAAAAGTGAGCTTATAAATAACAGTTTCGAGAGTTATTTTCAAGTTTCAAAGACCAGTGTGGTGCCAGCACTGATGAGGTTGTACGCACCTTGTCTTTGGTAATGGACAGGCGCAGTGTTCTTATTGTTCTTTTTACTCTGCAGTACTGTTGTGTGATGACACAGAGGCTGTTTTGATCTCTGGGTACTTTAGCTTAAAGTGGACCAGGAGCTCTTCTACCCTTGGGGGTGTTAGTAGGATTCTAATGATTCCGTTTGATCTCCCATGCTAAACGCAAATGAAATAAATCAGGAGAAATACACATAGTGAGTATATCAAAGAGTTATTTCTACTTCTGGGCATAAGGCAGTTGCTAAGCAACCTGTGTCAGACTTCATGGTCATCTGTTAGAAAGGACACAAAGTCAATGCTCACTCCAGACACATTAGATCGTAAGTGAAAAAAAACTGTTTTGTTGGATTCAAGAAAAAGCTCCTTGGATGAACATATAATGGTTTCAGGATATGATGTATCTTTTTGCAGATGTGCTTAGGGGAACAATTAAAGAGGTAAAAAAAAAAAAATCAACATTCAATCCCAGCAGACAGGAAGGACAAAGAAAATAAATGACATTTTCTTTGAATTATTCTCACTTCCCAGGATCTACCTTCAGAACACCGTGACTATCTGTGGGATGTAATAACCTTAACAGTACGTGCCGTGAACCTTCCAACAGCAGGGGAGTCCACAGTGTACCTTTGGAATGTGGAATTTTATTGATAATAAGAAAATTACTTACAATCTTCTTTTACATCTTTCTTCAATACCACATTTTATGATATGAACTTGGTAACGTAGAAAAGAGATTTGTCAAAGCAGAGAGACCTGGGATAGGTTTTGGGCTAAGTTTAATAAAGCTATCCAAGGCACAGAGTGTGGAAAAATTATGATATTCACTTTGCAGAAATTATATGTTTAATATCTAAAAATCACTGATGATTTTTCTTCAGTATTTTGTGTAGATAAATATTTTTCTTCTGATATGAGATTATTGCTTGGCCCATCACAGCATTTCATTATGTGCTATTTTATTTTTTTAACCGCAATGCCTCTATAGTATCATTTACTGGCAACTTGACCTTAGAAAGTTTTTTTAAACTCATTTCGGCCTCCAGTTTTCTTGACTATAAAACAGAGCTATAAATGGTCCCCTCATAGAATTGTGATAATTTTATGAATTAATAGTTATATAAAATACCTAGTGGATGGTATGCTTTAAGTTGTGTGCGTGTGTGCTCAGGTGCTCCAGTCGTGTCTGACTCTTTGTGACCCCATGGACTGTAGCCCGCCAGGCTCCTCTGTCTACAGGACTCTCTGGGCAAGAACACTGGGGGGAGTTGCCATGCTCTTCTCCAGGGGACATTCCTGAGCCAGGAACTGAACCTGCAGCTCCTGTGTCTCCTGCATTGTAAGCAGGTTCTTTACCCACTGAGCCACCTAGGAAGCCGATAATTATTATGATTTATGGCATAGACTATTAGAACAAAGTATTCTCAGTAGGATTATTGCATTTTGTCTATAAAAGCACAACGATTTTTAAATGGGAAGGTATATTAACTCATGTTTTTTTGTGAAGTTTTTTTTTTTAATTAAACACATTTAACTGAAACTGAGATAGTCATTACACTGAAGTTTTAAAAAAATATTGTTCATTTGCTAAGTCTTGTCTGACTCTTTGTAACCCCATGGACTGCCGCTTGCCAGGCTCCTCTAACCTCCACTATCTCCTGCAGTTTGCTCAAATTCATGTACATTGAGACGGTGATGCTATGTAACCATCTCATCCTCTGCTGCCCCCTTACTCTTTTGCCTTCAATCTTTCCTCGCATCAGGGTCTTTTCTAAGGAGTCAGTTCTTCGCATCAGGTGACCAAAGTATTGGAGCTTCAGCTTCAGCATCAGTCCTTCCAGCGAATATTCAGGGTTGATTTCCTTTATTTTTTATTCTATGTTTTTAAGTTTAAACTTTTCTGTATTGGGAGTATAAGCCAATTAATAATGTTGTGAAGGGACTCAGCTGTACATATGCCTGTTTCCATTCTCCCCCAAACCTCCCTGCCATCCAGGCTGGCACATAACACTGAGCAGTGTTCCAATAAGTCTGTGGTGGTTACCCATTTTAAATATAGCAGTGTGCACATGACCTTCCAAAAGTCCACAACTGTCCCCTTTTCCCTGCAACCCTAGGTTTGTTCTCTGTGAGCCTCTTTCTGTTATTTAGGTAAGTTCCTTTGTATCCATTCTTTTTTTTCGATTCCACATATGAGGAATGTGATATGATATTTCTCCTCTGTCTGACTTACTTCACTCAGTATGACACTGTCTATGTCAGTCTGTATTGCAGCAAATGACATTATTTTATTCTTTTTAGTGGTTGAATAATATATCATTGTATATATGTACCACATCTTTATCCACTCCTCTGTCAATGGACATTTAAGTTGCTTCTATGTCTTGGCTATTGTAAACAGTGCTGCAATAAAACTGGGGTGCATGTATCATTTCGGATCATGTTTTTCTCAGGGTATGATTGCCTTTAGGATTGACTGGTTTGATCTTCCTTGCAGTCTGAGGGACTCTCAAGAGTTTTCTCCAGCACCATGGTTCAAAAGCATGAGTTCTTTGGTGCTCAGGCTTATTTATGGTCCAACTCTCACATCCATACAAGACGGCTGGAAAAGCCATAGGTTTGACTAGACGGACCTTTGCTGGCAAAGTAATGTCTCTGATTTTTAATATGCTGTCTAGGTTGGTCATAGCTTTTCTTCCAATGAGAAAGCATCTTTTAATTTCATGGCTGCAGTCACCATCTGCAGTGATTCTGGAGCCCAAGGAAATAAAGTCTGTCACTGTTTCCATTGTTTCCCCATCTATTTCCCATGAAGTGATGGGACCAGATTCCATGATCTTAGTTTTTTGAATGTTGAGTTTTAAGCCAACGTTTTCACTCTCCTCTTTCACTTTCATCAGGAGGCTCTTTAGTTCCTTCTCGCTTTCTTCCATTAGAGTGGTATCATCTGCATGTCTGATGTTGTTGACATTGATCCCCGCAATCTTGATTCCAGCTTGTGAGTCATCCAGTCTGGTATTTCACGTGATGCACTCTTCATGTGAGTTCAGCTGCTCAGTTGTATCTGACTCTTTGTGACCCCATGGACTGCCAGGCTCCTCTGTTCATGGGATTTTCCAGGCAAGACTACTAGAGGGGTTTGCCATTTCCTCCTCCTGGGGACTTTCCTGACCCAGGTATCGAGCCTGAATCTCCTACATCTTCTGCATTGGCAAGTGGATTCTGTATTACTGAGCCACTTTGGAAGCCCTGAGGTACTCTGCATATAAGTTAAATAAACAGGGTGACAACATACAGCCTTGATGGACTCCTTTCCCTATTTAGAACCAGTCAGTTGTTCCATGTCTGGTTTGAACTGTTGACCTGCATACAGGTTTCTCAGGAGACAGGTAAGGTGGTCTGTTACTCCCATATTGTCAAGAATTTCCCACTTTTTTTGTGATCCACACAGTCAAAGGCTTTAGCGTAGTCAATGTAGCAGAAGTATGTTTTTCTGGAGCTCCCTTGCTTTCTCCATGATCCAATGAATGTGGGTAATTTGGTCTCTGCTTCTGCTCCCTCTTTGAAACCGAACTTGTACATCTGGAAGTTCTTGGTTCACATACTGCTGAAACCTAGCTTGAAGGATTTTAAGTATAACCTTGCTAGCATGTGAAATGAGCACAATTGTACAGTAGTTTGAACATTCTTTGGCTTTGCTCTTCCCTGGGACTGGAATGAAAGCTAATCTTTTCCAGTCCTGTGGTCAGTGATGAGTTTTCCAAATTTGCTGACTTATTGAGTACAGCACTTTCACAGCATCATCTTTTGGGATTTGAAATAGCTCATCAGGAATTCTATCACCTCCACTACCATTGTTTATAGTAATACTTCCTAAGACCCAATTAACTTCACACTCTTGGATGTCTGGCTCTAGGTGAGTGACCACACCATTGTGGTTATCTGGGTCGTTAATACCTTTTTTCTACAGTTCTTCTGTGTATTCTTGCCACCTCTTAATCTCTTCTGCTTCCTTTAGGTCTTTACCATTTCTGTCCTTTATTGTGTCCATCCTTGCATGATATGTTCCTTTGATACCTTCAATTTTCTTGAAGAGATCTCTAGTCTTTCCCATTCTATTGTTTTCTTTTATTTCTTTGCATTGTTAATTTAAGAAGGCTTTCTTATCTCTCCTTGCTGTTCTCTGGAACTCTGCATTCAGTTGGATATATCTTTCTCTTTCTGCTTTCCCTTTTGCTTCTCTTCTTTCCTCAGCTATTTGTAAGGCCTCCGCAGACAATCACTTTGCCTTCTTGCATTTCTTTTTCCTTGGGATGGTTTTGATCACTGCCTCTTGTACAATATTATGAACCACTGTCCATAGTTCTTCAGGTACTTTGTCTACCAGATCTAATCCCTTGAATCTATTTGTCACCTCTACTGTATAATTATAAGGAATTTTATTTAGTTCATACCTGAATGGCCTAGTATTTTCCCAACTTTCTTCAATTCAATCCTGAATTTTGCAATATGAATCTTGTGATCTGAACCACAGTCAGCTCCAGGTCTTGCTTTTACTGTCTGTATAGAGTTTCTTCACCTTTGGCTGCAAGGAATATAATCAGTCTTACTTCAGTACTGACCACTGGGTGATGTTCAGGTGTGAAGTCATCTCTTGTGTTGTTGGAAAAGGGTGTTTTCTATGACCAGCATAATAAGAAAAATTATATCTATCTTTGAAGTGTAGTTCACAGTGCATTTTCTTTTTGGTTCTGCAATAAGTATAAAGTATCTAAATTTTGTCAGCAAATGAATATTTCTTTCTATAACAAATTATAATATCTTTAGCATACAGATGATACAAAAAAACTAGTACCCATAGTTCCAAACTCTCTCACAGGTTCATAGAGTCTCCTTGGAAGCTTAGGCCAGCATTTTAGTTTTGGAGAAAAATTTTTGTGTTGAATTCTGTGAGTCTGTTAAAAAATCTGTTAACATTTTTTACAATGATGAGTTCAGTGATACTAAAAAGTCAGTTAGGAAGAGAACTATGATAATGAGATAGAAGATCCAGAATCCACTTTAGGGAGTCACAGCTCATCTTTTTTAGGACTGGTTGGGCCTTGGTATTCTCTCTGTTGCAGTGGAACATTTGTTGATTGATTCAGTAACTATTTTTTGCATGCCTACTATGTGTGCTAGACAGTGTGTGAGAGATGCTGCGAATATAGCGGTGGACAAATTCTAAGTGAACCCTGCCCTCTTGGAGCAGTGGAGAAAATAGTAAAGAACTAAGTGCCTTGAAGGAAATGAACAGGGTGAGGGATAAATAATAGTGCTGCTGGGCTGGTTGAATGAGTTGCGACTATCTAAGGGAGGGTGGCTGGGAAAGATCTCTGAGCAGTTGGCATTTAGACTGAAACCGCTCAGAAGAAAGTTGACCCCCTGGACCTCAACGTTCAGCGTGAGTAGTTCTACAACAGCTAATGTACCCGTCAATGACTGACCTTTCTTTGTCTTCGGGACTCTTGAGTTCAAATGAAATAGCATGGTTTTCCCTCTCCTTTTTCTTATGAAGGCCTTCCACTTTTATCTTTGTTTTTGGAGACAGCTGTTTCATTTTACTGATAGATGCTATGTCATCCTTAAGCAAGCCAGCACTTCTTTCATTTTATGAGGCTTGTTTTCTTCTACACATTTTCATTTCAACCCGTGTCTTTTCATATAAATTTTGAACTTTAAAAAAATAAACTAAAGTAAACTGGTGGTAGAGACCAGGAAGGAGCTGTAACCAACATGTTAGAGTGGGGTATTCCATTTTTCCATATCTTGGTTACCAGTTTCTCATAAACAATTGAGCATGGCTTAAAAAGAGATTTAGAAGGTCATTTATGTGTTACTAATCTACATTTTTATAGAGTTTTAAGTCTTTCAAATTGTTGTGTTATATATATTTAGAGACAAGACTGGTTTAACAGCAATAGCAAAAGCATCCTTGCATTGGCAGGAGTGGTGTTTTCAATTTCATTAGCTTTCAAAACACCCATGAGTTGCAACATTAGGAGCATATTAATCTATAAAATTTGAACATTAATAGATTAGCATTCATGTTTGTACATTTATATGATTAAAGCTTAAAGTGCACAATTTCTAGTTTAATACAAATCAGTGTCTCCATGTCTGTTTGGATGATTGGGAGTTCTTTAAATTTATAATTAGCATCTAACAACTGCTAAACAGGTATTATGAGAAAAGAAGTCAAACAATATGAAACATGAAACAGAATACCACTTTGTAATAACATCTGTAACCCTTGTTTTATCTGCTTTGTGTTAAATGCACTATAGATGAGCGAGTTCTAAAGTTACCTATATGCTGGGTTTAGTCACTCAGTTGTGTCCAACTCTTTGTGACCCCATGAACTGTATAGCCCGCCAGGCTCCTCTGTCCATGGGGATTGTCCAGGCAAGAATACTGGAGTGGATTGCCTTGCCCTCCTCCAGGGGATCTTCCCAGCCCAGCGATCGAACCCAGGTCTGCCCTATTGCAAGCAGATTGTTTGCTATCTCAGCCACCAGGGAAGCCCAGGAATACTGGAGCGGGTAGCCTATTCCTTCTCCAGGGGAACTCCCCGACCCAGGAATCAAACCAGGGTCTCCTGCATTGCAGGCAGATTCTTTACCAGCTGAGCTAAAGGATACAAATGTGAATCAGTTACTAGGTAAAAGAACTGATTAGAATTTATTTTTCCCGAAGGACTTTTAACATTTAATTATGTAATTAATTCAGTTTTGGCTGTGCGGGGTCTTCATGGCTGTGTGCCGGTTTCCTCCAGTTGTGGCGAGTGGGGGCTACTCTGGTTGTGATCAGGGGCTTCTCGTCGCAGTGGCTTCTTCTGTTTGCAGCGCGGGGCTCCTTCGCGGGGCTCCAGTAGTTGCCGCTCGCGGGCTGCATAGCTGTGGCTCCGTGGTCTAGAGTGTGGCTCAGTAGCTGTGCTGCGCAGGCTTAGGGGCTCCAAGCAGGTGGTATCTTCCCAGACCAGGGATCGAACCCATGTCCCATTGGCAGGCAGATTCTTAACCACTGGACCACCAAGGAAATCCCTCCCGAAGGGTTTTTTATTGCGTACCTTTAATTAAACAACAATGGAAAACTAAACTGTAGTACAGTAAAATTTTCTGTTTGTAGGGATAAGAAATAAGCCTAATTATAAAACATAAAGGAACTCAGTTATATTGAAGAATGAGAAAATCATATTTCAAATCAGACTATACATACATTTTTATAAATAATTTTTCAGACTACATATATTTTTATAAATCATACATATATGTTATCTTCATAAAGCCATATATCATTTTTCAAACTCTAACTCCATATATACATGCAGACATACTCATAAATACATTGACACTGACACTTGGGTACAAACAGGAAAAGAATTTCACTTAATTTACAGAACAGTGTTTTGAGGTTTTTAAACACTTAGGATAATTTTTTGTGGCTCAACTGGCATTTTGGCTATGGTTATTAAGACTTGGACTTACAGCAATAAATTTAATTCAATTTTATTAAAGTGCTAGTTTATCTTTAACTGACTAATAGGATCACGAAATACTGATCTGTCCAACTTGACCTTCTTAGTGACCCAAATAAATTTTTCCAGCAATATATCTCTGTAGTCATTTCACTAATGGGCTTGCTGAGGTACCCCCAGTTTCTGAGAATAGACCCAGCTTTACCTAAACGACTCACTGTGCCACCGCTTAGTAAATTAGTTTAAAAAAATTCTGCTCTCCTTTAAAGAATATTCGGACTGAAGACAAAGTTGCTTTTATTGTGGCTTGACTGTCATTCCTGTTCAAGATACATTAGTTTTGGTAAATGTAACACATTGAGTGAGTACATGGGAAAAGATCTGGCCTAGGTAACTGCTATCTTTTCATCCTAAGTTTTCCGAGTCTGAACTTTGGAGCCCTGGTTTGTAAAATGAGGCTCTGAGTCCAAAGTAGAGGAAATGTAAAGAATATTTGCTTCTCCCCTCTTACTGTCCCCACTTTCAAACTAATTTAAAAAGTTGCCAGATTACTATGGTATATATTTATCATATATCCTCCTTCTTGAAGTCAAATAAGGAGTTAGCAGGACATAATTAACCAATTATTTTATTTAAATATTTATTTCTTAATGTGCATTTCTATGTCTTCCCTTTCAGCTTGAAAAGGAAGTATTTATATGTATACTTTGCTTGTACATAATTTTCTATCCTTCTTTTCATGTGCATCTTCCCCCCTCTTATGGCAGTTGTCAGCAGCTATAGTCCAGACACCTTGAGTTGAACATCACTGGAGAGGGTTCTTGGGTAAATGAGAATTTAATCCCTTTTTACACCCTTTTTACTAGCAAGGGAACCAATAAGGTTAGGAGGAATTATCAGAGAGTTTTGCTTTACTTTGCAGCTGCCACTTAGATTCATGTAGGTCTGAGTAATCAGCATTGTTGAAAAAAATTGTTTTGATCACTTTAGATATTTTTAAAAAAATCTTGACAGAATAGGGAGGGAAAATGGAAGTATGTCTGATTAGCAAATTTAAGGTAATATACTACTAACTCTGTTATTCTGTATTCTTCCAGAGGTTCTTTATAGATTCAAATATAAATATCTTTTAATTTTCTTCCTTCAAAGAAATCATGATATAAGATTATTCTGTGTTTTATGTTTTAAAAGTTTTACATGGGTTTTAAAAAACAACAGGCATATATTTGAATACTAGACTATTTTTGATTGCTAACAGAATGATGGTTCAAAATGCAAAAGAAAAAGAAAAGAAAAGAAAAAACCTTAAAATTTATTTTCTGTGTACAAATGTATATTTATAAGGATTTCCCAAGTGACTCAGTGATAAAGGATACACTTGCCAATGCAGGAGATACAGGAGACAGGGTTTGGATCTGTGGGTCTGGAAGATCCTCTGGAGAAGGAAATGGCAACCCACTCCAGTATTCTTGCCTGGAAAATTCCATGGACAGAGGAGCCTGGAGGGCTACAGTTCATAGGGTCACAAAGAGGCAGACCCAACTGAGCATGCATGCATGCCATGCATGGAATTATAAACATGTAATTTTTAAGTGCTTAGTGATTTGGTAGGCATCATTAACAGCTATGAACTTTCACTTTTCTCTGCAAAGAAATTATCTCATTCTGGAAATGAGATACACATGCCTTTGAAATGCTAATACTTATGTCAATGTATTATAACTTTCATATATATCTAGAAGACATTATGTCTATGGAACTCATTCTTGTCATTTGATACCAAAACTTCTTTTCATAGGAAAATTGCTGTATTATTTGTGTAATGTAAGATTTAAGAATTCAAAAAACTGCAGAAAAGAAAGTGATAATTATTATCTCCAGTCTTACTACCCCCAACAAACAATATTAAGTGAACATTATTCCATAATTTTCTATGTATGTATGTAAATAGAGGCTAGAAAGAAGGCTTTGAAAAATATTTTTCATGAAACAGGATCATGTTGTAAGTGATACCTTAAGAATGAAATGTATTAAGTTCTATTTGAATTTAGAGGTAGCAACTTAGAAGGACTGATGCTGAAGCTCCAATACTTTGGCCACCTGATGCAAAGAGCTGGCTCATTGGAAAAGACCCCAATTCTGGCAAAGATTGAAGGCAGGAGGTGAAGAGGATGACAGAGATGAGATGGTTGGTTGGCATCACTGATTCGATGGACATGAATTTGAGCAAACTCCAGGAGATGGTGAAGGAGAGGTAAGCCTGGCATGCTGCAATCCATGGGTTGGCAAAGAGTTTGACACAAGTTAGTGACTGAATGACAACAAGAGATAGCAAATGAAAATAAGGTGGAGTGAAAGAAGTTGCTAATTGCACATTGTTAACATTTGGAGTTGAGGCCACTGGCCGATGAACTCACAAGTATAGGCAGTGTGCTCTACAAGGGGCAAGTTTTTCGAAAACTCCACAAGGGTTTCTGGCCCAATGAGTGGAGTTTGATAGTAATACTTCCTGCAAAAATATTATTTTCAGACTTAGTTGATGTATCCTGCTGTAAGATCCTAAAAAGGGAACTCACTCAGTGGGTCTGATGTGGTGGATGCTCGGCTGAGAAGTTCTGTTCGTGCATGGCACTATCTTCCAAGAACACCCATGGGAGGTCATGCCTGATCTCCACTCCAGATCCTGAAGAGACTGAAATGGAGGAGCAGGCTGCAGCTGAGAAGGCTTTAACCAAGGAGGAGCTTCAGGGGGAATGGACTGCTCCAGCTCCAGAGTTCACTGCTAACTCCACCTGAGGCTGAGGCTGGTCCAAAGGAGTGCAGGTGCCTTCTCTGCCTGTTCAACAGTTCCCCGTTGAAGACTGGAGTACTCAGCCTTCCCCGGAGACTGCTCTGCAGTCCCCACTGTGTAGGCCACTGAATGGTAGGAACGACCACTGAGTGGTCTTAAGCTGTTCTTCCACACACTCTTAAAATGGAAATTTGGTTAACAGAAAATAAACCATTTCTAAAGAAAAAAAGTTGCTAAAACTCAAATGTTTTGAGTCATTATTTCTTAAAGGATCCTTTTAAGATTAAATAAAAACATTATGAAAATCATTAAGAATTTCAAGCCTTTTTAAAACCACATCTTCAATTTAAGAGGGTGTTGATTGATTTCTTTTTGACGATGGGGAATTAGTACTCTCATGTTTTCTTTTTTATTTTTCTTTAATCTACTGGTATATGTCAGTAACACTATTATTTTCATACTGTCCAGGTTTCTGGCATTTACATTCTATTCTATAAGCACAATCTATATGCTTTTATTTATATTCTACTTAAATGGAGACACAACTCATCACTTGTTTTTACATTGTTTTACCATTCCTGAGTTTGTTATTTTCATTCATTCTATAAAAGTAGCTTTACATTTTGATATATTTTACAAAGCAGTTTCTGAAGAAAGGCTCGTGAGTTTTGTGGTCCCTAGATTCTTTTGTGTTTTAGAATGACAGACTGTTGATTTTATACTTGACTAATATCATGGCTACATGCTGTAATAGAATTCTATACACATTGTTCTTGTGCTTGTGGCATAAAATATTGTGTTGAAATCCAAGGCCAGCCTGACTGAAGTTCATTAACTTAACTAGGATTTTCCTGAAATCTGATATGCTTTTTTGATTTGAAAATTACTTCCTTTTTTTCCCATGGAAATTTATTTATTAAGCCTTCTACTTAAAGGACATCAGTTAACTTTATTTTGAATCATCCTTATTTCTCCTTCATATTATTTGCTTTACTTTTATCTTTTTAATATGTTTACATTTTAAAATCTGTTATTGCTATGATTTTATCAGGTTTTTTTCTCTAGACTGATAATTGAATTGTTAGCCATGTATATCCTGTTACTTCTAGTTTCTAATTTAGCTATTAAACTTTATTATGCTGCTTTGATTCTCAATTTTTTCCCATAAACTTGTGACCTCTGTCTCTTCCTTTCTCTCTCCTTCACACTATTTCTCTTAACTGATTTTATGTGTTAGCATTGCTAGGCTATGGTACACAGTATTGTCAAACACAAATCTAGATGTTGACCTGAAGGTATTTTTTTAGGCATAATTAACATTTAAATCAGTGGACTTTGAGTAAAGCATATTACCCTCAAGAATGTAGGTAGGACTTATCCAATCAGTTTAAGTCTTTAGGAGAAAAGAGCAAGGTCACCAGAAGAAGAAATGACTTTATATCCAGGCTGCCTTGAAATGCTTTTCCTGGCAATGCAATAAAGCTGTCCTTTTCTACTTCACCCAAAATTGTCTTCAGGATCTGATTTGGCACTAATGTACAGAGAGGCCAAGCTTTCGGTAGCATTGTCACAAATTGCAGAATTCTGCCACCTCCCCCCTTTTTTAAAGTCTGGGAATATTATATTGTTTGTAGATAGCACATTTTCTTTATCCATTCATCTGTTGATAAACATTTAGTTTTTTTCCAACATCTTGGCTGTTATGAATAGTGCAGTGAACATGAGTGTGTAGATATCTGAGATCCTGATTTCAATTCTGTTGGATGAATACCTAGAAGTGGTGTTCCTGAATTAAATGGTAGTTCTAGTTTCAGTTTTCTGAATTGAATCTCTATGCTACTGTCTACAGTGGCTGCACCAGTTTGCATTCCCACCATCAGGGTGCAAAGGTTTCAATTTCTTCCGCATTCCTTGCTAACACTCATTGTCTGTTTTCGATAATAACCATTCTGACACATGCAAAACATATTGTGGTTTTGATTTGCATTTCCTTGATGATAGTAATATTGAGCATCTTTTCACATAACTGTTGGCCATTTTAGAAATCAATATCAGAAGGAAAACTGGAAAATTCACAAATATATGAAAATTAAACAACACAATCTTGAACAACCAGTGGGTCAACGAAGGCATCAAAAGGGGGGAAAAAACCCTCAAGACAAATAAAAATGGAAGGATAACATACCAAAACACGTACTGCAGCAAAAGCATTAATGAGGAAAGTGTATAAACACCTACATTAAAAAAGAAAAAAAATCTCAATTTAACTGTATACCTCAAGGAACTAGAAAAAGAACAAACCTAGTTAGCAGAAATAAAACAGAGTGGAAAAACATTAAAAATCAACAAAACCAAGAATTGGTTTTTTGAAAAGATAACCAAAACTGAAAAACCTGTAGCCAAATTTACTAAGAAGGAAAGAAAGAAAATTCAAATAAATAAAACCAGAGTTGACTCACTTTCGATTCTGTGAGAGGCAGTGATTTGATTCAAAAAATTACAATCGATGGCTATGTATTCCTTTTATCTTATTTTTTGTTGAAGCATATAATTGACTTATATTGGATTGATTTCTGCTATACAGCGAAGTGATTGTTATATACATATATACAGTCTTTTTTACATTATTTTCATACTGCGTATGTGCTGTACAATAAGATTTTGTTTCTTGTCCAGTTTGCATCTACTAATTCGGACCCTCAGTCTAGTCCTCCCCCATTTTTCCTTCTCCTTGGCGACCACATGTCTGTTCTCTATGTCTGGGGCTACTCCCCATCAGAACATCACTCAGTTCATTCTCCCCAGATTTGGAGGTATTCAGAGACAACTTACAGTTTGGCTTTTGAGGGATAAGACCAAGTCCTTCACTATAAAATTCCTGCCACTCTGCTCCAGATCCTCATCTTTTTTTCCCCCTGCTAGGCTGCTCTTTTTTGAGCTTCATGGCATTAGATTGCCTAGTTGCTGCTCCTGAATTTTTCCTGGGTTTTGCTATTTTTATTTCACTGAATTGAATGTTGGGAAAGGAAATTCTGTGCATCAGTTTTATTACACCATCTTAGCTCAGAAGTCCCCATTGATTTTTATTAACCACAAAAATATTTCTATTCATTGCGCAGATATGGAGATTTGTAAATAGAAGATTAGGTGGGATGTATTACCATGTGAACAAGTACTTAATTACATTAGAGATGCAAATGTTTTTTGAGATTATACTTTTGTAAACAAGATGATCTTGTTATAATGGAGGATTTGTGGTAACTGCAATGTAAAGGATCCTCAGAGGAAAAATTAGCAAAACTGAGTATGCGAACTATTTATTGCCTGTGTGAGTAGTATGCATAAAATCCAATGAATACCAAAGACTGTGTGCAAAATCACAACACAGTGCGTTCTATTACACAGTCTCATTCTCTTCTTTTAAATATCTAGATTGCTTTTCATTTCTTGTAAGTGAACTGAAGAAATGTGTCTCAGACTGACACACTTCTGAATGTTTTAAATCTCTAATGATCAAAAACACACTTGGCAGAGAACTAATTTCACACCTCAAGCATTAAAATCCAGAGTCTGTATTCATTGTTTATTTTACATAATGTAAAACAGCATGAAGCATGATATATTACACAATGGGTGAATGGGAATTTTAGAAAGTAGGGCATCATTTTACATTTACACCTGGTAGATGACATTTTATATATTAGAAAATGTCCTGATATATCAAACAAAATGATTTCTTTTTCAATCAACTGAATTTTTTGTTACTGTATACATTAAAGAATAAAAGATTTCTATTATTATTTGATTATATTTTCCTAGAATATATGGTAATTTTTTGAGTTATTGTGATGTCAATGTTAATACCTAATAGACCAGGCTTTGTTTTATAATTTTATTTATTGATTTGTTTACTTTTTGGCTGTACTGGGTCTTGTTGCTGTGTGGACTTTTCTCTAGTTGCAATGAGGGGAGGCTACTCTCTAGTTGTGGTACCCAGGCTTCTCATTGCAGTGGCTTCTCTTGCTGAGCACCAGCTCTAGGGCATTCAGGGCTTCAGTAGTTGTGGTTCTTGGGCTCTAGAGCACAGGCTTGATAGTTGTAGCTCATGAGCCTAATTGTTGCCCGGCAAGTGGGATCTTCCCAAACCAGGGGACTGAACCAGCATCTCCTGCATTGGCAGGTGGATTCTTTACCGAGGAATTCTTTACTACCTGGGAAGCCTAGGCTTTGTCTTAAATATGGGATATCCAAAAGTTAGAGAACACCATAAAATCTAGACTAATTAAATTATAATATACTGAGCAATAGATAGCTGGGCCAACTAAAAATAAGCCTTTAGGAATATAGTGATTCATTTCTTATTGTAGAATGTTTGAATCATTAGTGAGTATGTTAATTGCTGTTTGGTCGCTGGAGTAAAAAAGCTAGTATGGGTGTAATTTCTCTAATTTGTAAGTGTTTAAATTATTTCAGGTACAGTTACTGGTAAGGGCGACTTGGCATGCACACACAGGTAGTATCACCAGTTGTCAAAGGGACTCCTGGGTTTCACTGGTGACTACTGCTCCCAGTGCGTTTGATGGTTCAGGCAGAGATGGAGGTGTTTCAGGGGTGGCAGCGGCCCCTAGCATTTTAGCAGTCAGCGTGTTCTGGATTCTGGTAATCTCCTCTCCTCCCTTCTGTTATTTGAGCCCAAGGGCTTGTAGCAGCTTTTGCAGTTCTCTTCTCTGGGTTTCCTCACTTGAAACTTTTTGATCCTTCAGTCCTTTGATCATTTTCTGTAAGGGTTCCTTGTAGTAAATACTCTCTGTTTGAACTATTTAGCACAATTTCTGTTTTCCTAATAAGACTTTACTGATTCTGTACTGTCAGTATCTTTCTGGAATCACCCCAAACTATTCTAAACTGGGGACCCTCTTTAGCCTGGTGTGGGCACTCTCATTCCATCCGTCTGGCTGTGGAGCTGTCTTGGACTCAAGTGACCAGGGTCAGAGGTGCTCTGTGACTTTGTGCATGAGTATCATGGTGAATATCATTTCCTGACAGGTATTGGCATTCCTTAGGGTTTGAATTTTTTTTAAATACCTCTTATTCTTAAAAGAAAAGTAGACTTATTCTGAATGTGGTGGTTTAGTCGCTAAATTGTGTCTGATTCTCGAAATCCCATGGACTGTAGCCTGCCAGGCTCCTCTGTCCATGGGATTCTCCAGGCAAGAACGCTGAAGTGGGTTGCCATTTCCTTTTCCAGGGGATATTCCTGACCCAGGAATTGAAGCCGGGTCTCCTGTATTGCAGGCAGATTCTTTACTGACTGAGCTATGAGGGAAGCCCCAAGTGCAATTCTGAATGGAACAGCAATTTTCCGTAGAAAATACTAAGGAGTTAGTAGTTTCTTATTAGTTGTTTGAATTGAATGAATAGCTGGCTCTATGAGTGTGTGTGTGAGTGTGTGTGTGTGTGTGTGTGTGTGTGTAGTATTTTGGGGAGCTGAAAGCTATACTGTAGGCTTTTGGACCTTGCCTAATATTATACTTGATCCCTCAGTTTTCTTTTGTTATATTGTCAGTTTTTACTTTTTACTGAATATGTGAGCTAGTTTCTAGTTCACATTTTTACTTTGTATTTTACTTTGTATTTCCTATTTACCTCTCTTAATTTTTTTCTAACTTTCTTACTTTTTGTAAGAATGATAAAGTTTAATTTATTCCTTTCAGTTTTTTAAATCCCTTGGCTAGTTTGTAAACTATAAATAGCATTTTCAGTCTTTCCATATCTATTGCTTAGAGTGCGTAGAGCTCTAGTATTTTTAGTTATACAATGAAATTTGCTAATATCTTATTGAGGATCTCTAGATTTTTAGTTTCTAAAAATATCATACTTTAAAAAGCTTCTTGTTATGAAACATTTCAAACATATATGTTTTTGAAACCAGTATAGTGAGTGCTCCTGTGACAGACATGACTTTATCAGTGATTACAATGCTAAAAACATGGTCAATCTCTTTCACCTATTAATATTCCTCAGTTTACATTATTTCTTAAATAGCCATTTCAGTATTTGTTTCTGAATGATATTCTTAAAATGTAATCACAATGCCATGATCTCTCCTAAAAATTTACCTAATGTCATGAAATATCCAGTCTGTGTTTAAATATTCCTGATGGTCTCATAATTTTATTTTTGTTCAAATAGGGATCTAAATAGGGTTCACAATAGCAAGCAGTTGCAAATATTGATCTGAAATCTAGTTTAATTTGAGTTTCCACATCTTTCTCTTTTTAATTTTTCAATTGCAATTTATTCTGCACATTTTCTTACAATTTGGATTTTGCTAATTGCATCTCATGGTTTTCTTTAATAGGTTTCTCTTTCTCCCTCACTTTTTATAAATAAGTAATTAGATTTTAAGTCTTGACCAGATTCAGTTTGATTTTCTTTTCTTTTTTGCAAGAAAATTTCAAAGGAAAGTCATAGAGGGCACAGGATATCTGGTTGTTTCTCTTTTGTTGATGTTAGCAATGGAATTGGTGATCACTGCTTGAATATGTTGTTTTATTGGGAATTGAAAAATGATGATGTTTTAATCTCCTTTAATAATTTATTACCTGATATATTTCTGTAAATAGAAACTTTCCCTAATCAACTATTTAATTACCCTCAAATATCCTGCATTCATGCAAGAAAGTCAGGATATATGTTTTCGAAATAATGACCTGACTCCCTAGTATTTTCTAAAGTGTGCCATAATTTTTTAAAAGTATCATTATGTATTCATGAATTTTGGCATTTTTGATTTTTCAATACATTGCAGTTATTATGCTTGTTGATTCTCAGATTGTCCATATTTTGGCTAGAAAAAGCATTCTTAATTCTTGAATCCTTTCTATCTGTCCTCAGCACTCTTTGATAGATTTTTTGGTTTCTGGTTTGACAATATCTTTTATAGAATCATCTTGTATACTTCCCGCCCCATTTTAGAATCCTCTCTTTGTCCAAGGAGTATTAGTTCTTTAGTGGAAAATGATACTTAGAAGTACAAACTGTGTATTAAGCATGCTATTGCCTTTTTAGTGAACAGAGCTAAGAAATGTGTGTGTTAAAAATAAAGATAAAATATACCATGATTTCATATTGATAATTTCAATTCAAATTGAAGAACAGAGAGATTTTACTTAACCTTTTATTTTTTTTTTTAACCTTTTAAATCTTACATTTGCCTCTCTGTATTCTGCTAAAACTTCCTATTTTCACCAAAGCCAATAGAATTATTCATTTTCTTTTTTTCATAATACACTCAGTATAGCAATAACAACATCACCTCCAATGGTATGATTGCTGAAAACAGTTTAAGAATTTTTTTGCAGCTTTTTAAAATTTATTTGTAGCTTATATTATATTCCACCAGACATGTTGGACCAAATTACTGTAGTTTAAAAAACACTTGAGATAAATGGTGTGTGCAGTTATGCTACTAACCTGTTATATTATTTAGTTTATTCATTTTTTGCTTTTCCTTTTTTAGGGATTGCTTCAAATTTTTTAAATTTTATGATTATGTGAATATATAATTATGCATATGTTCCCAACATCAAATACACAAAACAAGATATATTCTGAAAATTCTAGCTTTATCCTTATTTTCTTTTGCTTTTTCCCTTCCTTCCCCTGTAGACAACTCTATTAGTCAGATTTCCTCAGAGAAGCAGAACCAGTGTATCATATATATGAGTTATTATGAGGAACTGGCTCATGTTCTCAAAAGTCCCAGGTTCTACAGTCTGCCAGCTGGTGACCCAGGAAAGCTGGTGGTGTAATTCAGTCTGAGTCTGAAGACTTGAGAACCAGGGGAGGTGACAGTATAAATGCCAATCTGAGGGCAGGAGAAGATGAAATGAGATGTCCGCTCGTCTAATGCAGTCCTTCTCCTCCTCTGTTGTCCAGAGGGGTGCTTCAGCCTCACCCCCAGCTTCTGGATGGATAGTTCTAGTCCATCTTCTTATGAGGAGGAGTGATGCCCAGAACAATCTATGTCACCATCCTGAGGGACCCTCCTTATATATCTGCAGTATACTTATATCAAAGTCATTTAAAATAAACATATCAAAGAGCAAGTTTATCTCCCTATTGTTGAAATTGCCAATTGACTTTTTTAGTGTTTTTTTTGTGTATGTGTGTTGGGGGGGGAGGGAGCAAATTATGAAAGGATAATTAAAGAAAGTTTTTCTCTCTACCTATTCTCTTTTCTAGCTCTTTTAGCATGCAGTTCCCTAACGCCAGAACAAGATTATATTTTTTTTTAGTTTGGGGACATTGTTCTTTGCTAAGTATCAGTATTATCAAAGTCACTGAGCCAGTAGTGATGCTGGTTACACTGTATTTAAAAAAAATTAATGCCCTGTATGTTAAGCTAATATTAAGTACTGAGAGACGGACATATTTTGTTGGTGGGATACTATTATTTCAAGTATTGATCAATAACTTGTTCAAACTTATCGGCAGTTTTCCCAATTCCTTTATCTTCCCTTTCTTGCCTCCTCTTTTTTACCCTAACACCATTCTCAGCAGCTCGTCTCCTGCATCTCTCCTTCCCTGTCCCACTGGCCATCAATAAAACAATCAAACAAACCCCAAATGTCATACATTGGCTAGATCAGACACAATTTAAGTCAACAGGCAAGCTAAGGCTATCCTTTCTAGTTTAGCTGGAGAGATATCAGAACTTAGAGTGCTGTCCAGGTCATAGCAGCTGTCCAGAGGTGGCATTTCCAGAGCTACTCTCAGGGTATCTACAATTGGGAAGGACATATTAAAGTTCTGACTACACCCTCTACATCAGGGATGGTAGCTCTGGGTAGTGCTTAGATTGAAATAGACTATATCGAAAAAGGCATAACAACTGATAGCTGTCAGAGGGATATAGTATCTTATGGTATTTTGGTATTTAAAAGTAATATAAAATATGATATTTAAAATATAATAAAATATGACATTTTATTTTCTAAAGTGCTTCCCATTTAATTTTATTTCCATCTTTATTGAGACATAACTGACATACAACAGTTATGTTTTGACATCATAGTCAATAAAACAAGATACGCAATTCATGGTAGAGAAGAAAAAGTTTGTTAAATAACCCTTCCCCCCACCACCACCTTTTTTTAAAACCCAAAGTGATATCAGTTCAGTTCAGTTGCTCAGTCGTGTCTGACTCTTGGCGACCCCTTGGACTGCAGCCTGCCAGGCCTCCCTGTCCATCACCAACTCCCGGAGTTTACCCAAACTCATGTCCACTGAGTTAATGATGCCATCCAACCATCTCATCCTCTGTCATCCCCTTCTCCTCCCGCCTTCAATCTTTCCCAGCATCAGGGTCTTTTCAAATGAGTCAGCTCTTTGCATCAGGTGGCCAAAGTATTGGAGTTTCAGCTTCAACATCAGTCCCCTCAATGAATATTAGGATTCATTTCCATTAGGATGGACTGACAGGGTCTCCTTGCAGTCCAAGGGACTCTCAAGAGTCTTCTCCAGCACCACAGTTCAAAAGCATCAATTCTTTGGTGCTCAGCTTTCTTTATAGTCCAACTCTCACATCCATACATGCCTACTGGAAAAACCAGAGCTTTGACAGACGATCTTTGTTGGCAAACTAATGTCTCTGTTTTTTAATATGCTGTCTAGTTTAGTCATAACTTTTCTTCCAAGGAGCAATCATCTTTTAATTTCATGGCTGCAGTCACTGTCTGCAGTGATTTTGGAGCCCCCCAAAATAAAGTCTGACACTGTTTCCACTGTTTCCCCATCTATTTGCCATGAAGTAATGGGACTAGATACCATGATCTTAGTTTTCTGAATGTTGAGTTTTAAGTCAACTTTTTCACTCTCCTCTTTCATTTTTATTAAGAGGCTCTTCAGTTCTTCTTTGCTTTCTGCCATAAGCGTAGTGTCATCTGCATATCTGGGGTTACTGATATTTCTCCCGGAAATCTTGATTCCAGCTTGTGCTTCATCCAGCCTGGCATTTCTCATGATGTACTCTGCATATAAGTTAAATAAGCAGGGTGACAGTATACAGATATGACTTGTTCCTTTCCCAATTTGAAACCAATCTGTTGTTCCATGTTCATTTCTAACTGTTGCTTCTTGACCTGCATACAGATTTCACAGGAGGCAGATCAGGTGGTCTGGTATTCCCATGTCTTTAAGAATTTTCCACAGTTTGTTGTGATCCACACAGTCAAAGACTGGCATAGTCAAAAAAGCAGAAGTAGAATTTTTTTTCTGGAACTCTCTTGCTTTTTCAATGATCCAATGAATGTTGGCAATTTGATCTCTGGTTCTTCTGCCTTTTCTAAAATCAGCTTGAACATCTGGAAGTTCATGTATCTGGAAATTACTGTGAAAGCATGTCTTGGAGAATTTTGAGCATTACTTTGCTAGCGTGTGAGATGAGTGCAATTGTGTGGTAGTTTGAACATTCTTTGGCATTGCCTTTTTTTGGGATTGGAATGAAAACTGACCTTTTCCAGTCCTGTGGCCACAGCTGAGTTTTCCAAATTTGCTGGCATATTGAGTGCAGCACTTTCACAGCATCATCTTTTAGGGTTTGAAATCCCTCAACTGGAATTCCATCACCTCCACTAGCTTTGTTCTTAGTGATGCTTCCTAAGGTCCACTTGACTTCTCATACCAGGATGTCTGGCTCTAGGTGAATGATCATACCATCATGATTATCTGAGCCATGAAGATCTTTTTTGTATAGTTCTGTGTATTCTTGCCACCTCTTCTTAATATCTTCTGCTTCTGTTAGGTCCATACCATTTCTGTCCTTTATTGAGCCCATCTTTGCATGAAATGTTCCCTTGGTATCTCTAATTTTTTTAAGAGCTCTCTAGTCTTTCCCATTCTATTGTTTCCCTAAGGCTTTATCTTTCTTTGCTATTCTTTGGAACTCTGCATTCAAATGGGTATATCTTTCTGTTTCTCCTTTGCCTTTAGCGTCTTTTTTTTCCCCCCACAGCTATTTGTAAGGTCTCCTCAGAGAACCATTTTGTCTTTTTGCATTTCTTTTTCTTGTGATGGTCTTGATATCTGCCTCCTGTACAATGTCACGATCCTCCATCTATAGTTCTTCAGGCACTCTCTCTATCAGATCTAACCCCTTGAATCTATTTGTCACTTCCACTGTATAATCATAAGGGATTTGATTTAGGTCATACCTGAATGGTTTAGTGGTTTCCCCTACTTTCTTCAATTTAAGTCTGAATTTTGCAATAAGGAGTTCATGATCTGAGCCATAGTCAGCTCCTGATCTTGTTTTTGTTGACTGTATAGAGCTTCTCCATCTTTGGCTGCAAAGAATATAATCAATCTGATTTCCCTATTGACCATCTGGTGATGTCCATGTGTAGAGTGTTCTCTTGTGTTGTTGGAAGAGGGTGTTTGCTATGACCAGTGCATTCTCTTGGCAGAACTCTGTTAGTCTTTGCCCTGCTTCATTCTGTACTCCCAGGCCAAACTTGCCTGTTACTCCAGGTATTTCTTAATTTCCTACTTTTACATCCAGTCCCCTATAATGAAAAGGACATCTTTTTTGGGTGTTAGTTCTATAAGGTCTTGTAAGTCTTCATAGAACCGTTCAACTTCAGCTTCTTCAGCATTACTGGTTGGGGCATAGACTTGGATTACTGTGATCTTGAATGGTTTGCCTTGGAAATGAACAGAGACCATTCTGCCATTTTTGAGATTGCATCCAAGTACTGCATTTCAGATTCTTTTGTTGACTATGATGGCTACTCCAATTATTCTAAGGGATTCCTGCCCACAGTAGTAGATACGATCGTCATCTGAGTTAAATTCACCCATTCCAGGCCATTTTAGTTCGCTGATTCCTAAAATGTCGATGTTCACTCTTGCCATTTCCTGTTTGACCTCTTCCAATTTTCCTAGATCATAGACCTAACATTCCAGGTTCCTATGCAATATTTCTTTTTATACCATTGGACTTTACTTCCATCACCAGTCACGTCCACAACTGGGTGTTGTTTTTGCTTTGGCTCCGTCTCTTCATTCTTTCTGGAGTCATTTCTCCACTGATCTCCAGTAACATATTGGGCACCTACTGACCTGGGGAGTTCATGTTTCAGTGTCCTATCTTTTTGCCTTTTCATGATGTGCATGGGATTCTCAAGGCAAGAATACTGAAGTGGTTTGCCATTTCCTTCTCCAGTGGACCATATATTGTCAGAACTCTCCACCATGACCCATCCGTCTTGGGTGGCCTTGCTCATAGTTTCTCTGCGTTAGACAAGGCTGTGGTCCATGTGATCAAATCGGTTAGTTTTCTGTGATTGTGGTTTTTATTCTGTCTGCCCTCTGATGGAAAAGGATAAGAGGCTTATGGAAGCTTCCTGATGGCAGAGACTGACTGAGGGTGAAACTGGGTCTTTTTCTGATGGGCGGGGCCATGCTCAGTAAATCTTTAATCCAGTTCCATGTTGATGGGCAGGGCTGTGTTCCCTCCCTGCTTTTTGTCCTGAGGCCAAGCTATGGTGGAGGTAATGAAGATAATGGCAAAGTCTTCCAGAAGGTCCCGTGCACACATTGCTGCTCTCAGTGCCCCCGACCCTGTAGCAGGCCACCACCAACCCATGCCTCCGTCAGAGACTCCTGGACACTCCAGGCAGCCTTTCTCTGGGGTCCTGGTGCCCACAAGGTTTTGTTTGTGCCCTCCAAGAGCCCATTTCCCAGTCCTGTGTAAGTTCTGGTGACTCTGTGGGGGAGTTAATGGTGACCTCCTCTAAGAGGGCTTATGCCACACCCAGGTCTGCCGTACCCAGATCCCCCATCCCTGCGGCAGTCCGCTGCTGACCCGTACCTCTGCAGGAGACACTCAAACACAGTTCTGGCTCAGTCTCTGTGGGATCTCTGGGTCCTGGTGCATATAAGTTTTGTTTGAGCCCTCTGAGCATTTCTGTTGGGTGTGGGGTTTGATTCTAAATGTGATTTCACCCCTTTTACCATCTTGTTGGGGCTTCTCCTTGCCCTTGGACGTGGGATATCTCTTCTAAGTTGCTCCAGTGCTGCATAGCCACCACTCCAGTGCCTACCGTCTCACTGGGGTTTTTCTGCCCAAAGTAATATACATAGTAGCAAAAATGTAATGGAACAAAGGTACATTATTTTGGAAAAAACATTTCTTTTAGACTGTTTCAGTCCTCAGGAGGAGATGCAAATAGTTTGACAAAGCAAAACTTTCTTTGCAAGACTAATTCTTACTCAGTTTAAAGTTTTCCAAACAAGTAAGATATGAACATGAGAGCACTGAAGTTTCTATCAGTGTCTCAGTCCTGGTATATTCATCTATATATTTTGAAATTAAAGATGATGACACAAAATGTGAAATGCTTTCTTTGAATCAGAAACTGTAACTTGCTATGAAATGTAGTCCCTGCAAGAAAGCTAAGAGCTGTTCAAATAGAGCTCTCCAAAGTTATCAATATTTTTACCAACTTGAAAAATGATGAAATTCTTTGAAGATAAAGGAATCAGGGTAAAATATTTGAAGATAGCTTATAACCATCTCTTTAACATTTTTCTGGCCAGAGCTGAGTCAGAGAGAACTTTTATAGCAGATGGAAAACTTTATACAAAAATATATCTATGACTAACAATTCTACTATTGACACAATTTGTTTTTTAAACTAAATAACACTTTGTTTTTTAAACTAAATAACATTGTATATAATTAAAACTTATTCACATTAATGTTGCCTTCTTTGTTATTTTCGATTAATTATTTTACTTGTAATAGTTTGTTTGCTCATAATTTTTATTAGAATGAGAATGTATATTGGAGTTTATATTTAACCAACATATTTTTAGTGATATTTTATTAAAAAAGTATATTAAATATTTGAAATGTTAAAATTGTTTTACTCACGTTAAGAGTTTTTTGAATTATGAATACACACAGTAAAATACCAATATTGATACTAGTTTAGAGTTATATAAAGGAAATAGAGAAATATAGCATTGTCATTCCAACCAAGAGAGGGAGTACACAGCTGCAGCATGCTGGTAGTGCCTGCAACATGCTGAGGTTAGCTTTTATGGCTTGCAAGAACCAGTTGTTAAAGTTTCAAGAAACATTGTAAGTCAGTTATTACATGGAGTCATTATCAAAAATTATGTGTAATACTTTTAAAAGTTGCCTTAATATTTCCAAAATAACATCAGTGATGTACACAGAAAAAAATGGTTCACCTTTTTCACATTAAGATATATAAAGTTCAAAATTAAGTTACACAAGTTTACAATTAAGTATGTTATTACCTTGAAAACCAAAGATAATAAATATTCAAAACGTATCTTTCCTAGTTATTTTGCTACATTTTTCTGTTATCTGTGCTGTTAGGGTCATCTCTGTCTGTTGTGTTATCATGGTGGACATGTGAGATAGAAGCGTGCATTGTGTGTGTATCATTCCCTACTCGGTGTTAGTGACATCTTGCTGGGAGTTTGCAATTGGCCACTGTGGGAATATTTTCCCATAGAAATTGGCAAATTCTATAAAACAGAGCTTGATTTATTGTTTTGATTACCTAGACTTAAGATAGTAATAGAGAAAATATTAATAATGTGATTAAATGTGAAAGTATGCTGTATTTGTAGTCATTAAATGGTGAATAGAACAAAGAAGAAGTACTCTTCCAGTATTAAAAGCTATTAAAAAGTCCTTTATATCATTGATGAATGAGTGGGGTTATGAAATGCTTCATTATTTTATCTTACTTGTTAATGTAAAGGGAAACATCAATCAGCATTTCTATTGGAACTACACTAGTTTGTTAATTGCAGTTATAGGTTGGCTGTGGATATAACAGTTCAGCAAAAAACAGCAAAAGCATTCTGTGCAAATCAACAGACTACAGAAAATTTATAATAAAGAGCATTATAGTTAATTTTTTAATTGTAAAAAATTTTTAAATCATTTTGATAAAGTAATTTAAATAGTTTAAATTTATTTAAAATTGTAAGACACATACACCCCCTCGAGTGTATTAAAAATTTTTTTTAACAACAATGTTGAATTATAGTTGATATACAAAAAAATGGCATGTATTTAATGTGTAGGATTTAATGGGTTTGAACGCATGCATACATTCATGAACCATTATCACAATTAAGGTAATAAACATATCCATCACATCCAAGTTTCCTGTTATCCCCATACTTTTTTGTGGTAAGACCCCTTAACTTGAGTTCTCTTCACAAATTTTTTTAGTGTACAATACAGCATTGTTAAGTATAAGTACTATGTTGTAAATTGCAAACTGTGATAAATGTTATAAATAAAAATACAGGGAGCTTTGATTGCTTTTAACAAGAAGACCACTGGACTTGTCAGGAGTGTGACGGAGCCACGCAGGGCGTCCTCGATGCACTTTGAGGGGTGTTGGGGGGGGTGCCCCCTGCCCACACTTCACCTGACTGAGGGCCCAGGCACATGTCTGTGCCGTGTTTGCTCAGGTGTCTCACGTCTGGGCTGAACCAGGTGAAGAGTAAAATTAAAGATTCGGGGCTTTTTCCAAAAAAAAAAAAAACAAGAAGACCAGATATAGTCCAGCATTCATTGAAGACTTCGATGAAGTCTTCAACTTTAGGTTGTGATATGTGAACTAAAATTTGAAGGATGAGTAGAATGTAATGATATAAAACAAGGAGAAGCGTCGGGAGCAATGAGAACAGGAAAGAAGGCTAGTGTTTTTGGACTGCAAATACTAGGGGCAGAAAGTGGCCAGAAATGAGAGTGGGAAGACATGCAGGGGCTAGAGGATCCAAACCTTGAGAAAGCTTTGAGAAGTTGGAATAAGTGAATCATATGGCTTTATATGAGTTTTAAAAAGATCACTTTGTGAAAACTACTTTGGAAGGAAGCCATAATGTGGTCATCAGTAACTTAGAAGGGCAGCTGATGAAGGCAGTCCTGTGAGACAGCATGGAAGCTTAAGCCTTTGAGGATGGTGATTATACTGCAGAGTAGTAAATGATTAGAGAGATGTTTAAGAGACAAGATTGATAGGACTTGATGATGTATTAGATATTAAGAATGAGGCAGAGGGCAGTTTCAAGAAGTTTTACTGTTTTATTTTCCCATGAACAATCAGAAGAATGATACCAATCACTGACTCAGAGAAAAGTGACAGAGGGCCCAGTTTGTGTTCAAGTTTTGGACATTCTAAAATGTCCAAATGGAGCTTTTTTGAAATGGATCTTCCCCAGTGGCTCAGCGGCAAAGAAATCTGCCTGCAATGCAGGCGACCCTGGTTCAATCCCTGGGTGGGGAAGATCCCCTGGAGGAGGTAATGGCAACATACTCCAGTATTGTTGCCTGGGAAATTCTGTGGACAGAGGAGCCTGGCAGGCTGCAGTCCATGGGGTCGCAAAAAAGTTGGGCATGACTTAGCAACTAAAGGATAACAGCAAGTTTGAAGTGGCTTTGAGACCTCACAGTGGAAATGTTGATTGTTAATTAGATATATCATGCATATGCCTTTTTTATGGATTCTCTTTTCAAGCTGAGCTCTGAGGCTAGGAAATATGCCCATCACTCAAAGTTCTTATTTTCAGGCAGCAGATACACCAATGAAGCTGGAGTTTATTGAAAAAATATTGGATACCTGCCAGGTTTAATGGAAGGCTAGAACTCTGGGTATGGAAAAATGTTTCTAGGAACAAAGCTCCAAATCCTGTATCAGAACTGGTCCAATGAGGAAACCATGACCGAACACCAGTTATACTTGTGCTGTTGCTTGACTTGTCAATAGACTTCTCTGTGCCCTGACCTTGTAGCCTCCATCTGCAGACAGTGTGAATGAGTCAGAGTCATGTATGGCTGCATTTGATTGCCAGAGCCTCACTCATAAGGTTATTCTTTATTTGCAAGAATGACTAGGGACATGCAAGAATGAAAAAGCTAACATTTTCAGCTCCTGTAAGGGAAGAAGCTTTTGAACTGCCACCAAGATAATAGAGACCCTGAACACAAACTAGAAAGAGGTATAGATTTTGCAAGGCTAACATAAAGAGCAAATTTCCCCTTACATACATCTTACTCATCTTTGTGTGCTTAGCAACTTATGTAGCAGTTCTGAAATAATAATTTGTTTTGAATTGAAAAAAATCTTTAACAGTTAATTAAAATAGTGCAGGTAAAGATTTTCTTGTTCATTTTGATCATTTAGACAGTCTATTACTAGATTATCATATGTCATTTTAATTTGTTTTTGTAAGCTAGTTTTACTGTGATAGTCCATATTTACTATTATACTTTTGTTTTTAGAAAAATATTTATTTTTTTCAAAACATCAATGTCTTTACATTTCTTATTTGAGGGACATAGGACACATTTCAGTGCCCAAAATGGTTTAGACATTTTATTTAAGGAAAACATTTTTCCCATTTCTCCTTTTCTACCTGTGCTTTATAATGCTAAACAAATAAATAATATTTGACATTTCCTACTGTTCCATGGTGAATTTTTGCCCTAGAACTTATTTCACATTCCATCAGTCCCAATCAGATTGATGGAGTGCGATCATTTAGCACTTCTCTTGCCTCCTTTTTATGTTTTGGACCTTCTAAGTTTTATTTTTCCCTTCAAAAATTTGAGAAAATAAAGGAAAAACTATATTACCTTCATAAGCTATAATAGATGAGCAGCAAAGATTCTAGTTGAATCTTGCTTAATGACAGTGATGATTAATGAGGAAGCAATTCCTTATTAACTTGAGAAGGTAATTTTACTAGATTGTTTCTCCCTTAGACATGCAAATCAAACAGCTTTACTTGCTTATTCCCACTATACCTTTCATGTTTTAGTGTAAAAAGAAGACCTTTGTTTTTTTCTGCCCTCAGTGTTAGTTTTCCTTGACACTTGAGTTTTTTCTCTCTATGATGGCAGGAACCACCGTTAGAAGGACGAGGCGTGCCCTGTTATAGTGCCGGTTACCTCTCCATTTACCCCAGACTCCTGTGGTGGTTTGTAGAATGTCACTTATACCAGAACTGCTGTATTAGAATGTTCTTCCCTAAGTTAGCGTTGGCCAAAAGAGGACTGTATGTAATTTTTGGAAGGCAGACGTGAAGCAGTAACCACCTCCGTAAGTCAAGGTGGTTAGATGCAGTGACGGAAAGGTGCAGATGCACCTGTGGGTGCTGGCAAGTTCCAGGTGGCTATTGGTCTGCATCAGCTTTTCTTCTGGTTATTGACCTACAGTGACTCCAAGCCCACTCCCAACCCTCTGTGGTGGACTCACAGAGGTAGTGTTACTGCAAGGTAGGGGTTCAGTTGCTTGCCGCTCAAAAGCCGATGAAGAGGTCAGGAAAGGAAAAGAAGGTTGGTGGATAGGAAAGTTTGCCTTATTTTGAATGCTGGCAGCTAGGGAGAAAGTGGACATCTGTCCAAAGGCTGACTTCCCCCAATGAAAATCAGTGGGTGAGAGCTTTATAAACAGAAGGAGAAGACTACATGCAGAAATAACACAGTCAACTCTAACAGTCATCTTGAAATTGGTCATGGGAGATCTTACAGTGTCATCTTGGTTGTTTTATGTACAGTTAATCTTTAGTTCCAGTGTCAGTTTGTTTCTATGTCTTGAGGTCAGTTCTAAAGAATTGAGGCACCTTATATCATGGCTAGAGTCAGGGCATCATGTAGGTACCTTCTCCACCTGGTGTAGTTTTAGTATAAACAGCTCAAGAGATATGGCTCAGAGTATTATTTGTAGCCCTTGAGAAGGAATTAAAGACCCTTGACTATGCTTAATGACTACATTATTATTATTGGTCTCCTTTGACAGTTTTCCTCTGTTTCTGCATTTTCTCACTTCTCTGATTAAACTTACTCTTTGGCTAAAGTTTCCCACAGACAACAGGCAGACAGAGGACACGTGGGAGCCAGGACCATAAAGTCCTTCTTTGTTTCAGTAGCTGCAAAGTCCTTTCAAGTCCCATTTTAGTGGTTGGATGTGCTTGGCTTTTCACATTGCCTGGCTGGCTGGTCACTCTCACTCTGATCCTCCAACTTTCTTCTTGAACCTCCTTTGCCCGGCTTTTCCTCTTATTGTGTTAGATCTAACTCTTATAATAAATCTCTTAGCCCAAACTCATGGTGGGTCTATTTTCTGGTTGAACTCTGACTGATTCAATTCTTCATGCTAAAACTTGAAGCTTGTTCCGATAGCTTTTTCTTTGCTCTTTGTCTTTTATCATGAATTGCTTTTTTTTTTCTGTAAGTTTAAGATCTGTCTCGACTGAAAGAATTCTTTCTATTTCAATTATTGGCAAGAAGTAAAAATTAATTTTTCAAGAGTTACTTAGTGTTCTCATTCTGGTGTATTCTGAGTGCAAAATGTCTGTATTATTTTTTCCTACAGTTTATTAATTTGAAAAAGTTAGATAATTGTATATCCCAGTGCAGTTGTGAGAATGTTAATAAATGGTAAAGCATGTTATAGTTGGTAGCTACAAGTTTATTCTCTAGATATATATATGAACTTTCTCTAAACTGTACTTAGTAAGAAAAGATAAAACAGCAATACCAACAACAAAACCTGTTCCTCTTCCATTGTTGAGATCTTGGATGTGTTTATTCCACCATTTCTAGATGGAAGATACATTGCTTAATTTAGAAATTAAAAAGTAATTAAAAATTGAAATATATATGAAGAGTGATGTGAAATAATGATATTTATGAGTAAAAATTTGGCTCCTTCGACATATATGACATCAGTTCAGTTCAGTCGCTCAGTCGTGTCCGACTCTTTGTGATCCCATGGACTGCAGCATGCCAGACCTCCCTGTCCATCACCAACTCTCAGAGTTTATTCAAACAATGTCCATTGAGTCAGTGATGGCATCCAGCCATCTCATCGTCTGTCATCCCCTTCTCCTCCCACCTTCAATCTTTCCCAGCATGGACAAATGTTAAATCAACTTTGTTACATACTCTTTTTTTTTTTTTTGATATTAATAATTTTAATATAAGGGATTTAGAACCCTACATTCTACACAAATACACTTAAAGCTTTGCATTGTATATATTGCTTTTATTTATTTATTTTTAATTTATTGTTACATACTCTCAATGGAATGTTATATAGCCATTTAAACATTTATGAAAATGTTATAGTAACTTGGAAAAATGTTTAAATATTAGTGAAAATAAGATATGGACTATTACATATAGAAATCTGGAAGGAAATACTTTAAAATATCAATAGTAGTGGGTTCACAAGTAATTCTTTTCCTTGTTTTTCTGTGGTTTCTAAATTTCCTGTTACCTTTAAAAAAAGTATACGGTTTATTTGAGAAGTTGTGAATTGCTCTTGAGAATGGTACTCTGCTGCTTATTCATGGGTGTGAATCCCACAATAAAATAATAGAGAAGCCAAGAAATTGCTTGTTATTTCATTGGCATAGCTAAAGAGGAATGCGAGCAAACTTCTTTTCTTAAATAGCTGGCATATATTTTCTCCCTTCTTTTTTTCCGCTCCACAATTATTGCTAGGTGTAAAGGCATGGGCACCAGTGCAGCATTTCATTTTCTGCCGAGGATTGCATGCAATATTTATATATTATATATCATTACTTTGAAATCAGTTTATGATAAAGGAGCCAGAACTCTTCCACAGGACTGCTTCTTTCTGTTTAAAGAGGCGTCTTTTCATTGGAGTGTAGTAATGGCTGTAGTACTTTGGCAAATAGCTATAAAACATGAAAACGTCCTCCTCTCTTGTATTAATCCATCAGGAAGCTTTCAGGGATTCTTCTTGTCTAAAATATTCATAGGCAGAAAAATGTCCTGAATGCCCTACAGAATTTGTACAGAGCCAGGGGGATGATTAATAGTGAAGCTCTGTTCTGAGTCACTCACAGTATGTAATTCTATTTGTCTTGCCAAATACACGAGAACAGGCAACTCATAAAAGGTAAAGGTAACAGACACTGTATTTTCTTACATTTAAAAAAAGGTCTTGGTGTCTCCACTTCACTATACTCTACTGCATATGGCAAATTTTTATTAAATAAAATAAAAGGCAGTTGAGTCATTCTTTGTAGCATGATATAAAGTTTTATTAAACTGATCTCATTTATTATATTGCACATTTCTCTTTGGTAGATATTTGCCTACATGGGTGTATCTTAAGTAAGTGGTGTTCAAAAGCTTAGTTAAAGAAAAACTAGTCAGGGTGCCTACTAAAATCAGGGTACACAGTAGACACTCAATACATCCCTTAGTGAAGAAAAGGCACTATCCATCTTCCAGTATTTCTGACATTAGTGTTTTTAAGATATCATTCAGTTTTCCTTTAAATCATTGTTGAAACTTAAATTCTGTTCAGGTTAATCTTGTAAAGTCAGGTAATGCAATGGATAAGCAATAGATGATATTGCAGCTCCTAGCTGGATTTAGGACTTTGAACCACTCATATTTCTTGAGGGCATGAGCCTATCATTTGCACCTGTTCACAGAGTTTGACGGAGTTTTGACTGAGTCAGGACCTTGGAATCAGGTCTGGATTTCTTGCTTTTGGTTTTCGTGCTTCAGTTTATAACCCTTCACTGTTTATGTTGATTATTGTGCTGCATTCTATCTAAAATTAATTGCAAAATATTGGAAATATAGGATAAATTAATCACAGTGTTTGTATTTTGGTTTTCTTTAGTGAAAAGATACTGGATATACAAAAATATAGCATCACTGTGAAGAAATTCTTTTTTTTTTCATTCACCTTTATTAGTTGGAGGCTAATTACCTTACAATATTGCAGTGATTTTTGCCATACATCGACATGAACCAGCCATGGATCCACATGTGCTCCCCATCCCGAACCCCCCTCCCACCCCCTTCCCTTCATCCCATCCCTCCGGGTCTTCCCAGGGCACCAGCCCTGAGCACCCATCCCTCGCATCCAACCTGGGCCAGCGATCCACCCCACCCTTGATAGTATACCCGTCTCAACGCTACTCTCTCAGAACATCCCACCCTCGCCCTATCCCACAGAGTCCCAAAGTCTGTTCTGTACATCTGCGTCTCTTTTCCGTTTTGCATATAGGGTTATCGTTACCATCTTTTTAAATTCCATATTGAAGAAATTCTTGATGTATGAAAATATTGAAGTCAATTGGGACCTTGTACCTACGAGGAAGAGATATTTGAGCCAAGAGTTGATTATAAGTGTGTATAATTTGGTAGACTAATCAGTTAAAGAGCAGGGACCATATTTCAACATTATTCAATTTTTTTCTGTACACATAATAGGAAATCAATAAACAATGCATTAAGCAGAAACCCAGAAGAGTCTTATACAGGAGTCAATAATCGTTTAGGCAGAATTTGCCTACTGGTGGTTTTTCCACAGGAGACTCATTAGACCTTGAAGTTTGGGTATTTGACTGGTCTGTGTTACATTTTTTTTTTTTTTATTGAGCTCTCTCCCAATAATATCTCATGCTTTAGCATAGTCTTTTTCTTTATTTTTGGCATACAAAATATAGTTACCTTCCAATCTTTGGACACACAACAAATTTGCCCAGAAATTGGTCCACTAGGCAAAGAAAAAATTTGCTGACATAGGTAACCAAAGATGTATACACATGTCTAACCTATCCAGAAAACTTCTTGTTGATTGTGATTTGTTGAGAATCTGTACACTCTTCCCATTGAGGTGATGAAAAGTTGCTTTTCAAATGGTGTGAAAACGAAGTGGAATTTGTAGTTCTCTAAGTCTATGAGTTTTTTAAACAAACACACAAGCAAAAAAGCATGCAGAGGAGCAAAGATGAATAGACTACTTAGAAAAATGTTTCAACCTTTGTTTCTAGTTTAAAGTCAGCATAAGAGGAACATAATGTGATTTAAATTTTACAGAAATCACACTATTAGGTACTATTTTAAGGATGGGATGTATAGGTGGAAAGAAGAACATAAATTTGGAGGTTATTGCAGAATTCAGGAGAGATGGCAGAGGAGTTGGAGAATAGTGGACTAATTCAGGATTATTTTTGGAGGTAAAATTGATAGGTTTTGATGGTGGATATTGGAAAGTGAAGAGGAACTGTGATATTAAAAAAAGCAGTAAAATTTCATGATATTGAAATATGTACTGACTTGTCTGGATTTAATTTGAAAATATGAAAAAAGATTGCAAAGAGTTTGCTTCTAAATGACTGACCTTCTACTTTTAAATAGATATGAACTTTGTTGATGAACTCTTTTTGATCAGATAAATTAAAAGAAAGCAGTAAAGTTAATGATTATAAGAATAGGTTTAGGACTCAGACTGCAAAGGATGAATCCCAGTTCAGTCAGCAGCTAGTTATGTGAATTTTGGGATATTACTTTTATTTTCTATCTCTCAGTGTCCTCATTTCCAATTGTACTTATCCAGAAGGTTGTGGCTAATAAATGAGGCAACTCATCAATAGTATTTGGTACACTGTGGCCCAAGGTACACAATCAATTGCAACTATTATTATTATTTTTTTTTAATAAAATGGGCAGTTCAAAGAACCAGTCTAGATGGTTGAGAAACAAAAAAAGGTGTTATCTGGATGTTTGAGGTGTACTGGGTGTGAATTCCCTTAATTTTATTCTCTTCTCCTCAAGTTCAAATCTTTTAGGCTATTCATATCTTTTGCAGAAATGAGTATCTGCCTTTAAAAAATCTTGCTCACATGAAAAATTGAAACTATACAGAAATATTTTTAAACAGTTAAATTTACCACTGAAATTTTTATTTTTTAAAACCTTGGAAAAAATGGCTACATGACACTAATCTTTGCTGATAATCCACACTGGCCACATAGCATAAGAGCCACCTTTTACAGCCGCACTTGGTTTCTCTCTAGTTCTTCTATTAACTGGTATTTCCCTGGAGAGCCTAATTCCCTAAACGTGGTATGAGCTGACAACACGGATTTAAAAGCAGAGGATCAGGGCTGCTCTGATTATTGACGTCGCCACAAGGGAGGTTCTGGCAACAGAATGGGTCGTTTCTGTCTGGCTCTATGGCTGCCCCTCTGAGGGGTACTTAAGAGCAGGAGCCATATCGATGGGAGGCAGTCTCATTAGTGCTGCAGCCGTCATCAATTAAAACTCGTCCTTGCCAAGGAGAGTTCCTCTTCCCTCCACTTTGCTTGGAGCAGCGCAAGTGTCTGTTTTTTAAAGAGCACCTTGATTGGCTCTCTCTTCTCATGGTTGACAGAGGAACAAGTAGAAACAGTATTTGCAACAGCAAGAACAACAATAATGCTTATTGAAGTCTTATCTTTTTTACAAAATTGAAACATTTTAAAATGCAATTTGAAAGGTTATTTTCCATTTACAATATTATAAAATATTGGCTTTATTCTTTATGGTGTACAATATATCCTTGAGCCTATCTTACATCCAATACTTTGTACCACTCACTTCCCCACATTATATTACCCCTCACCCTGCAGCTACCACTTGTCTACTTTTTATCAATTTTGTATATTTATCTTTTGTGAGCCTTGGAAAGGAGAGGAGAAATTGCTTACACTTTGTACCACTCACTTCCCCACATTATATTACCCCTCACCCTGCAGCTACCACTTGTCTACTTTTTATCAATTTTGTATATTTATCTTTTGTGAGCCTTGGAAAGGAGAGGAGAAATTGCTTACGTATGCAAGTTAAGTACCACACCCTGCCCTATGCCTTCTCTTGTCCAGCTTTTATTTCTCCTTCTTGTTGTTGTTGTTTAGTTGCTAAGTCTTGTCTGATTCTTTGCAACAACATCGACTATAGCCTGCCAGGCTCCTCTATCCATGGGATTTCCCAGTCAAGAATACTGGAATGGGTTGCCATTTCCTTCTCCAGGGTTCTTCCTGACTCAGGGAAGATCCCACATCTCCTGCGTTGCAGGCAGGTTCTTTATCACTGAGCCACAGGAAAGAGTCTCCTTACTCTGTATCTGAAAACACAGAGAGGCTATTGAACATGCTGCTGGGGATGCCTGATTGGGTTTTGGATTTTAGAAAGAGAGTGGTTTGAAGACTGAGTGTATTTATATAAGAGAGATTGTGTGGATAGGATTCCCTGTGGCTCAGTGGAAAAGAACCTGCCTGCAATAAAGGAGATGCAGGTTTGATCCCTGGGTTGAAAAGATCCCCTGGAGAAGGAAATGGCAGCCCACTCTAGTATTCTTGCTTGGGAAACCCCATGGACAGTGGAGCCTGGTGGGCTACAGTCCGTGGGGTCACAAAGAGTTGGAGAACACTTACCAACTAAACAACATGGCAAATTATTTGGATGGAGGCTCTGCAGGCTTCTGTGGTGTTGTCTGTAAGCAATCCCAGTGTGTTTGTGTGACACAACCAAACAATTTTGACTTCAGTGTCCCAACTTGGACTTCTGCTTTGAAGCTGCTTTAAGACTGAGCAGCAAAGCAGAATCAAGACTCTGTGTAGTTTGGACACGCTCTGTGCTTTCAAGAATCCAGGTGTGACATTCTTTTTCTAAATTAAGGAAGCATGGTCATGGGTACATTGACTCAAGTAAATGATATGATGAAAAGACTTCATGAGGCGTTAGTTCAGTGGCAAGGATTCAAATAAGAAGAAATATGACATATATATATATATATATACATATGATATATAAATGTAGGCAGATAATGGAAGGTTTGAGGGGGATGAAAATAACATTTCTTTGGGGTTTGGCTAGCCACTGAAGTTTTATTATTTAGTGGAGGCTGTTTGTAATCCTATTGGGGATTTGGTTTTGCTGGGTAGGGTATATCAGTTAGGGGATTTTGAATATATCAGCTGAGATGGGGAGAAGAAGTAGGGTTAGCTGGGATGGATAGTGCTGTGAGAATTTTTTTTCCCTTTGTGACTGTAGTATAACTTTTCTCCCATCTTCTGATGAACATTTGATTAAAATATTCCTTTGATAATGAATTCCTGTTTTATTTGGGCGTGTTATGCACTAAGATGGGTTTGAGGAGCACTCAGGGTCAGAGCCTAAATGGTGAAACTGTCCGTACTTACAGTTTGCATCATGAGGCAAAAGAAAGATCTTGAAGTGCACTTCCTCCCCTCGAGCACAGGGAAGGAAAGCCCAGAAAGCATTCGTTAGTGGGCTCGAAGGCCCGTGCCTGCCACATGAAACGTTTGTGGAACAAGTTTTTATACATTGGAACGAATGTAAAGAAGGTGGCTGGAAGTGGACATGCTGAGAATTCGCTTCATGAAAATCCCCTCGGTGTTTGGGAGTAGAAAAGTGCCCATGTTCACTCTGAGCAAGTGAAGTACTTGAAAAGTGTGTGTATGCACTTTTGCATATGTAAGTGTGTTTTAATAATTAAAAATATGAAAGCACTCTGCAAAAAATTTCTTTCCTGTGGTTTAAGAATAAAGCCAGCAAACCAGCGCATTTGTAGTACTTGTACCTCTAACATTAACAATTTCCATTTGATTTCTTAAGGCCATTCTTCTGTTTCATGTTGGAGAGATGTTTTACTCTGGGTGCAGTGGTGGGTTATGCAGGGTATCTTTGGTTAGTAAAGGGCAGGATAACAATCCATGTAGACTGTATATTGCTTTCTTTTGAAGAACATGAAATGAAGTGTGATTTTAAACCACTTTGTTTTTGATAAAGCAAGCTAAATTTCTTTCAAGGATCTTCATCACAAGTGAGAGCAAACAGGAATAAAACAAAGGCTAATATTTTTTTCCTTTTCATTTATACTGTTTTTGGCTATATTGATGAAAAAATAGATTGGAACCTAGTTGATTTATTAATTTAACCCTGATCCATGTGGATTGCTTGCAGGACTAGTTAATGAGGAGAGTGACCAAAATGAATGGATTTCGAATAGCCAAATCTACATCATTCACCTTAACACAGACTTATCTTTGTTTTAAATAATCAATTTGGCAATGAAGCAGGTATTCTTAAAGGGCAAAGTCCTTTTTCTTATTCTTGTAGACATTGCCACCTTAATTCTAACTGTCTTTTTATGTCCAGAACAAGATGAAATGCTGTTTGAAACATTTGATTTCCTGAAATAAAGCTAGAAATATTGGTACTGATATAAATGTAAGTGAAATCCAATGAAGCTTTAGCAGACAATAGTATTTTAAATTTTATTTTTCTTGTCCCTTCTGGAAAGTTATGTGATGGAGAAAGAAGAAAATATATGATGGAGAATGAAGTAATGATGATTGGGTATGTATTCCAATCACGAATGTTATGCTTTTAAAAGAGAAATATATGCATGTTTGTGTGTATGTGTAACATATGTGTATATATGTACATATACACAGAAGTGTCAAAACAACATTGATTTGAAACCACTAATGTACCTAAGAAGAGCTTCTCATTTGATGTCTATAATAGAGTTAAATTCACTGCTTTGAAATTGTATCAGATAGAAATGAAACTTCATCTATTCATCTTCTGTGGATATCTTCTAATCTAGATACAACATCTGACACCGTCCTATTCTGATAACTTCTCTTTGATGTTTTCCTTCTTTCCCAAACAGTTTGTTACAATTTGGTATAGCTCATAACATGGATTTAGAGATGCATTTTCACCTTCTTCCCAGAGAGTATTGTTATCTCTTAGCACCTCTTTTGTTGGATATAGCAGAAGGCAATTTGCCATATATTTATTTTGAGGTGAATCCATTTACAACAGCCTACTAGCGTTCTGTAGCTGAAAAGAATAAAATCGAAGGAACACACTTACAAAAGAATTTTTCAGTCCCCAAGAAAAGGAATCTTATACCTTTACTGTGTATAACTCCCTCTGGGATTGTGATACATATCATTTACATAGACATAGGTGGGTATTCGGAGAAGGCAATAGCAACCCACTCCAGTGTTCTTGCCTAGAGAATCCCAGGGACAGAGGAGCCTGGTGGGCTGCCGTCTATGGGGTCGCACAGAGTCAGACACGACTGATGTGACTTAGCAGCAGCAGGTGGGTATTCTGTTCCTTTTAAGTCTATGTTTATATAGTATAGACACGTACTTCTTTCTTCTGTGAAGGTAGAGAAGGGTTGATACAATGCATTGAAATAATTCTGGTAGTCCAATGGGAATATTCCTGATAGTTGCAGAATAGTAGGAGCCATAGAAAGAACTTGAACTACGTATGTTAGTTGTTCCAAAAATCACCAGGTAGAAAACAGGACTAATTAAGGGGATCCTCAGAGGATGGTTGATGACTGAGATTTGATTCCCAATCTGCCTCAAGATTTAGTTCTAATTAAACTAACATGAGCAATAAGACATGATGAAGTGAGTAGTATTTGATCAGGGATTAATGGACAAACACATGAAAAGAAGAGAAGTGAAGGAAATATGGCAGTTCTGTAGTTAGATAAACCAGACTGTTACCATTTCCTGTTGCAGCAAACTTTAGAAAAAGTCAAATACAAGATCTAAAAAGGTAATTTAATTAGGTTTAAAGAATACAGTCCAAGAATACAGTGTAGGTACATTTTGGTAGCCTAATCTCACCAAAAGTAGAATTAAACTGTTTGGAGGGGGGCTTCTCTACAGAAATCTGCCAAATACAGTATCAGCTGAAGCAAGTCCCATATTCCTGTTTATATCACTTACCACAAGAAACTCAAAGCCCATCTGGATTATTTATTGCTTAGATTCCCTTCCCATATGGCTCCATGCAGCTTCTAAGTGGAATCCCATTTCTCCCTTTCCTCCATTTCTTAAAACTCTTCTGCCATCTAGAACACATTTATCATAAGCAAAAGTATCTTACCTTTAAAGCTCAGTATTGTTCCTGTCCCTTTCACTTTTTTTTTTTTGCCATAACTGAGGTTCAATACCGATGGTAATGTTTTGCCTCTGTCCTTCTAGATGGGTGACTGCTTCCTTTCCCATACTCTTTGAACCAGTGGTCTGGGAAATGGTATAGATATACTACTTGCTCTTCATTGTTGTTTTCAAATTTTTCACCCTTTCTGACTCTAAAGAGTCACAGCTTTAAAACTCATATCATCAGATTATAATACCCACTGCCCCCTTGCACAGTTATTTGGAGACCCCAAGTTACTTCTTAACTCTATGAAGATTTCAGTATCTGGATTACGATCATTCTCTCTAGATTACCCCATTCACAATTTTGATGGGTTCAATAACCCATGTGGAAGATCTTTTTAATACCCTTGTCTTCTTTATTCTTGATTCTTCCTTCTCCTATGGTCTTGTCTCCTTCTATGTCAGCTATTTATCATCATGGTCACACTCTTGACCACTGACTGCTTTCCATCTTAAATCTTAATGTCAGTATTTCTGCCTTCTGTGTATCTGGTTTGTTCCCTCTAATATATGATTTCCAGAAATACCTTGAGACACAGTCTTTTGGTTACATAACTTAAAAAATGTCTCTCAATGTAGTGGCTACGAGAATGCCCCTTGCAGACCTTCTGTAACAGGGACCAAATTGACAGAGGACCCCAGTAGCTGCATTGGCCACCTGAAATGAATTGCTGTATTTTTGTCGAGGCCAGTTTCTGAGTTGGTGGGCATTTTAAGGCAGACCCATCCTTGGGAGACATGCATCTCCTCTGTCAACTTTGGCTCACGGTCTTTGATGGCTTGCTGAACTTCCCTTAGACTGCATGGCGATCTAGGGTACTTACACCCAACCATCTGTCCCATGAGTTGGATAGATTGCATCATGATCTGGCCGTTCTCCTTGTCCTCTCCGCCTCCATTCCTATTTTCTTTTACAGAAGCATTCTCCCTATAATATTTTTGTACTTTTAATCTCATTTATATCTGATTCTTGGAGGAGTGGGACTAAATACTCACTATGCTCATACCCTTACTTCCACCTTTACCCATGTTAGACTCCAGAGTTCACTCACTTTTGTATTCCTTCAACTCTGCCATGCCTTTTCCACTTTCTCTTACTTGCCTGCTGCTGCTGCTGCTACTAAGTTGCTTCAGTCATGTCCGACTCTGTGCAACACTATAGGACGGCAGCCCACCAGGCTCCCCCGTCCCTGGGATTCTCCAGGCAAGATCACTGGAGTGGGTTGCTGTTTCCTTCCCCAATCTTACTTGCCTAGCAAACCCCAAATCCTTCCTAGAGCCAGTGGTTTGATTACTCTGTGCCTGCATCTATGTAGTTGAATATGTTGGACTCAAAACCATTCTGAATTATCTCATTTAATATTCAAGACCAGCAGTGTTTGAGGGTGATTTGATTAGTCCTTCCTATTTCATATATAGCTTTGTGGACTGTTGAAGAGCTTTGGAAGATATAATCAAGAACTTATGTTTTAAAAGGATTCCTCAGGTAGCTGAGCTGAGCTAAAGTCGCTCAGTCGTGTCCGACTCTTTGCGACCCCATGGACTGTAGCCCCCCAGGCTCCTCGGTCCATGGGATTTTCCGGGCATGAATACTGGAGTGGGTTGCCATTCCCTTCTCCAGGGGATCTTCCCGACCCAGGGATCGAACCTGGGTCTCCCACATGTAGGCAGATGTTTTACTGTCTGTGCTACCAGGGAAGCCCTTCCTCAGGTAGATGTATGGGTAAATGACTCTAGTGGGTTATGGCAGAGGTTATTTACTTGCCCCACCCCCATGTTTATTCTATCTTCTATTAATATTTAGCTGATCACTTGGTTACCCAGAATTAAGACCGCACTTTCCAGCACCCTTGCAGTTATGTGTGGCAATGAAGCCAAATTCAGCCCTAGGAATGGACATTGGAAATGTTAAGTGCAACTTTCAGAAGTTGACTTTTAAAAGAGGAAGACTTTCCTCTTCAACCTTGCTGGCTACATGGTGAATCAGATGTGAACTTATGGCTGAAGCTTGAGTGAACATCCTAGACTGTGAAGGAAATCTTCATCATGGAGCAACATGAGAGGGGCCTGGGCCACTGATACCATAGAACATCACACCAGCCCTGAGCTTCCTCTAGCTTGACTATTTCACATGTGAAAAAAGGAAACTCCTGTCTCATTTAAGATCCCATTTTTTGGGATATTCTGTCATATGTACCAATGCCTAATCCTAACTGATACAAGAGGAAGTGAGGACATAAGGAGACCTGATGTGAGGGCATTTCAATAACCCAGGTGAAAAAGAGCAGGGGCTTGGATCAGGTGGCAGCAGTGTAAGTGGTAAAAATATTCAGATTCTGAGTGTTTAATGCAGTAAAATGTTTACTTGTGATGAGTGAAAGATTTAAAAAGTGTCAAAATGATCTAAAATCTAGAGGTGTGAACCTGGGTAACCAGTGGGCATTAAACAAAGAAAATGGAACCACAAGAGGAGAAATAGTTTTGGAAGGAAAAAGAATAAGCTCACTTTAAACATCATTGTTCTCTGTTTGAAGTGCTTCCAGGATCACATGGAACCATTCAAGGTTTCTAAAACGTTCAGATGTAGTAGTTCTGTGGATTATTCCCAGTGAGCTGACAGGTGGTCATAAAAGCACACAGACTAAGGCAAAAGAGAAAGGAGGGGCCAGGATACTATTGTCTGGATTAATTCTATAGTGGGGATATCCATAGTTAGAGAGCTTCATGTGGTATTGAAGTATGCTATGAAAAGATGCACTAACCTTTGCTAAATTGTAAAATTAGACACTGGCTGCTTTCTGTTTGGCTTTGTTTCCCTATTTAAAAGAACATGTTCTTTATTTATGAAGGGCTGGAATCCAAATTCTCTTCAATGAAATTATTTTGGTAACTTTGGCCGAGTATTGTACGGCCTAGAGGTTATATCACAAAATTATCACCCACCTGGCACCACAGTGCAGGAAAGCCTTTTATGTGAAAGGCCAAAATTAGCACAGGAACCAATGAAGAATATAGCATACTTTCTTTTTTTTGCACCCAGGGAACAATCTTTCTGTGTGGATATGTTGGCAAAATGATGCTTATATATGGGCCTACTTGGAAAATTAAAGTGAAAAGTTTCTCTTTGGGGAATAAAAAGTACAGCTTAAAGTAATTTTTTTCAAGAAGTCTTCTTGCCTTGAATATAAATGATCCTCTTATACAGTGGTTTATTGACAATATGGTCTGGCATGCAATATAGTGAAATATGAAGCTTTGTACATACCAAAATCTTTTTTTTTTTTTTTGATGTATTGCTATTGGATTTTTGAACTTTGGAAGTAAAATTACAATTGAGATGTAACTATAATTTTGGAACATTTATAATTTTCTTTTAAATTGTTCAATAGAGGCAGCAAGTTAAGGTAAAAAGTATGGATTTGGGCATCAAACTGAAAGGGCTTTGAATACCACTCTGCCACTTACTACCAGTGTGACCACTTGGTGTATCTAAATAAAGGAAATCACTACTAGGTTATGAGATTGTGAGGGTTAAATGAGGTCAGGCATATAAACTATATTTTATATGCAGTGTGCAATGCAGGAGACCAGGTTCAATCTCCTAGAGAAGAGAATGGCTACCCACTCCAAAATTCTTTCCTTTAGAATCCAATGGAGCCCAGTGGGCTACAGTCCATGGAGTCATAAAGAGTTGGACATGACTGTGTGACTTCACTTTCACTTTGATGATCATAACAGTATTTTATAGTAACTGTTGTTGCTATATAATGATTTCCATCCATAACAAGCACTGGTTTAATGTTCTTTTTGAGGTTAAAAAAAAAAGAAATAATTTGTTTTAGCTGTAGAATATTAATCCTCTCTTTTCTGCTGTTGCAGTTCTTCTTATAGACAGTGTTTACATAGGTGACATCCTCCCATGGGCATATAAAATTGCCATGGGTTATAAGTAATTCCTGGCAAGCAGACTAATTTGTCACTCTTTCTGTACTACTCAGGAAAGTATATTGGGATACAAATAAGATTTATTCATTTGACAACTATTTCATGAGAGCCTACTATGTGTGAGGTACTTTCCTGATGAATTAAAAGAGATGAAATTACCCACCTGAGCATGCAACCTCGTAAGTGTGAGAATGATGTTATTATATGGGTGCAGTGGTGAGTTCATGCTCAGTCATGTCCGACTCTGTGACATTTTTCCCACTGGGAAGCCCAGTGCTATTATAGGAATAACCTTTAATGTGATCTAGTTTTTCAAATGGATCATTTTCCAAACCTTAACACTCTGACAAGTAATGAATTATTGTGGCATTCTTCACAACCAATTGAGATATTTCAGTGTGTTACAAATTTGGAGTTGAAATCTAATCTAAAGCATCATGATTCATGCTAAACCCACGTAGATGGGGTATCAAGAAAACCATAACAGATGATAGCTAACAGATATAATATCTAATTAATAGGTAATCACAGTAGAGGTAGTATGTGATTAGGATTAAATAAGTCCTTCAGGACAACTCTGCTTCTTTCACATTCTGACCTGATGTTTTAATCAAGAGAAACCCAACTTGAAACTACTGTGCATTTTTTGGGCTACTTTAACTTGTGTCCCCTTAGCCCACTGCTTCCCTTGGAGGGCCTCTGTTGATTCTACCAGGACATTGATCTTCCTTGTCAGATAACTGTATCTAATGGAAGTCTTCCTGTGGGAAGCACTTTTGCCTGGCGATACTGTTGTCTTTGCTAATCTACTCGTATATATCAGTGTGTGTTTTGACATGAATGTGGGAAACCATGCTTGTGACTGTGGAACAGAGATCAGCTCAAAGGAGTCTAGAAATGAATCATGGCAGCAAGGCGGGTAGCATTAGAGGAACTCAAGAAAAATAGAGTAAAGCTACCTAGATTCAGAAGGAGGTTTTGGGTAGAAATGAAGTAGTTATACTTCATGGATTATTTTTCTTTCCTGCAAAATTTTAAGAATACGAGTCGATTAAATTTCAATTAAATGGGTTGATTTGTCACAAAGGACACATTGTTTAAGAACACAAACAAATTATATTCTTTTGAGTTCTCAATGTTTACCTCTTTTTTATTCTGAAGGATGGGACTTATCAGAGAATCTTCCTAGAGCCCTTTTATTGTCTAATTTGGCTCTACCATGAAACAGTTTTGATTTCACAGCAAAAGGTAAAATCAAGGTGGTTACACAGTTATTTCCAGGGCACCTTAAGGGATGGGAAAATACCACAAGGCCAGTATCCTAGTTACCTTAGGATTTTGGAGACATCTATTGGTCAGGTTAAAATCTTCTCTTTCATGACAATGGAAACACAAGGAGCCACTGGAGCAATAAGGAAGCCAGTGTCCCTGAGAGATAGGAAAAGAAGAGGTATAACAATATCAAGCTTAAGGAGCAGGTGGTAATATTAACTGAGATCGTGTGATTGTATGTGTGTGTATAAAACACTCAGTACATCTTTAGTTGGTACTCAAAGCATATAGTTGTCTCTCTACTTCTGGTAAGTAATCAGTCCCACCTATACTTCAAGTTCCTTATTCTTTTTTAAAAATTGAAAAAAATAAATCACATTTGTTTTAGATAGGCAATGGATTGTGTGTGTGTATGTGTGTGTGTGTGTGTGTGTGTGTGTGTGTGTGAAAGCTGGAGAATTCATCAGAGCATGTTTTAGATATTTTTGAATGCGTTTGATGTACAGCAGGAATTTTTTTCTGAGCCAGTGGAATATTGCCTTCTAAGAAATGTCATTTGGCTGTTCTGAGGATTAAATGAGGTATTGTATGTAGAGTATACAGTAAACAGAAAAATGACAGTCAATTTGCATTTGAAGCTAATTCTAGTACTAGCCGAGTTCACCTCATAGTGTTGTGGAAAATACATGTCGGTACGTTGTAAATTATAAAGTATTATCTAAATATGATAGCATCTTCTGTAGCTTATTTTCCTTTAAACTATGCAATACATGCATAAAGTGAAAATCCTAGTGTGATATTTGTTTAGATTCCTCAGTGGTTTGTCTTTAAGGTAATATTTTTCTTAGGAGCATATTTTTGTTGGTAACAAAGATCTCAAAAATATACTGGATTAAAATATGGTATGTGCTTTTGAGAAATTGTGTGGAACTAAAATAAATAATTATTCTAAACAGAATGAAAATCTCATTTTTAGCAGGAGTGTTTGCCTTCCTCATAAGTGTTTTATCTAAAAAGCTTTGGAGAACTTATAATGAGATTTTAGTTTGTAAGATTGTGACATACTTCTCTTTTGATCATTTCTTGATTTTATTTTTTTAACTCTCCTATGAAATAAGTAGTCCTAACTTAAAGGATGGATAATCTGTCCTCTTTGGGAGCTATAGCAATGACTGTTTGAAAGCCAGGGTTTAAAAATATTTTTTTAGACTACCACGCTTAGTGAAAAAAATGTAAACAAAAGCAAGAATCTTAAAAAAAAAATGTGGTCTGTATTTCTTCACTACAACAGAAAAAAAGAATCAAACTATATTTTCAGAACACCAGAGAGCTCTCTGTGAGAGTTGGCAAATGCATCAAGGCATTGTTTGTAGATATTATTTTTGATAGGTTTGATATACAGCATAGTTTTCCGAGCCAATGGAATATTGTCTTCTTACAAATCTCATCAGGCCAGCAGTGCTGCTGCTATGGGCTGGCTTATCAGCTCCAGCCAGAGTCTGCTGCACTTGCACGCACCTTCATAGCCTGAGAGGAAAATAAATTGTACCCAAGCAGTTAATAAGAAAGAATTATCGTGAGTGAGATGCATGACATTATGAGTGAGCATCGTGTTTTACAGACTAAATGTTGATTTGCCAAAGGAAAAAAAAAAAAAACCCTCTCTATACATGAAATGAAAATTTCATTTCAAAATAGTCATTTTAAGTGTATTTGCGGATTTCCTAGCTCAGGAACTGAATACTATCTATTTTTGATGTGTCTTGGGGATAGTACTGAAGAGGTAATTCCCACTTTCTGTGTTTTGCTAGTGGATATTGTTATTCAATCCAGGTATTTAATGAAACATCTGTTTTTATTTATTGTAGCAGATATACAATACCTATAGGTACAGAGAATATATGTTTTAAAACATAAAAAGTAGGAACATAATGTCTGCTAGCATGACTGAATAGCTTATGTGGAGTCTAAGCTTCTTACAGCTTTTTTCCATTGTTTGGATCAGTATTTCTAATGTCAAAATATTTGTGCATGAAGAGCCTGATTAGTTAAATTTAATAGGTGTTAACTGTTAATATGGGCTTCCCTGGTGGCTCAGAGGTAAAGAATCTACCTGCCACTGCAGGAGACATGGATTTGATCCCTGGATCAGGAAGATCCCCTGGAGACAGGAATGGCTTTACCCACTATATTCTTGCTTGGAGAATCCCATGAACAGAGGAGCCTGGTGGGCTATAGTCCATGGGGTCACAAAGAGTCGGACATGACTTAGTGACTAAACAATGACTGTTAATATAAAGTATGATCTTTTCTAAAACAGGAACATGAAGTCTTAGTCCTTGTATTCTAATTAGTTAAGGCCTCAGAAATTTATTATTTGATTATAGTCGAGGAGGTGAAATAACTTTTGTAAGATCATAGAATTGTTACTTGAAGGAATTATACTTCAAACTGAGAGCTGTCCAGTTCTACTCAGAAAATGCATATTTTGACTTAATTTTGCTTACTATATGTTTAGAAACAAGAAACCAGCTATTTGTTAAGATAACACTATTTGCTGTAGTAAATCAATGCCAAATTTTTAATAGTTTGACCCAACAAAAATACATTTATTGCTCATTAAGAATTCACTTTGGATCCACGAAGCCTGTGAGCAATTTTCTTCCACCCATTCAGGGACTCAGGGCTTGTTTATTTGCGTCTCCACCATCCATTATGGCCTCAAAGTCATCTGGCATGTTGGGGAAGAGGTACTGGAGAAGGAACACCTGATTTAAAAAATTCTGGCCTGGAAGAGACATACACCATTTCTGCTGCTATTCTATAGGCGAGAATGAGTCAACACACCAGAATCTAAGAGAGACTGAGCGTGGCAGGAAGAATTTTTGGATAACGTCTGAAAGATGTCTCACTCGAATCCATGGAACCTGTGAAAATAATGAGGTATCACCCCTATGGTGACATGTCAACTGTGAAGTTGACTTTAAGGTAGAGGTGATCTTGGTGGGTTTGGTCTAATATGAGCCCTTAAGACCTGAGTGCTTTTTCTGCCTGATGACAGAAGAGGAAGTCAGAGACACTTTAAGCCAAAGGTGGGATTTGACAGCTGTTGTTGGCTTGACTGTAGAGGTGGTCACCAGAGCAGGAATGTGGCCAATTCTAGAATCTGAGCCAGCCTTCAGCTGACAGCAAAATGGTACCTCCTTCCTGGAACTGTAGGAACTGGATTCTGCCAGCCACCTAAATGAGTCTGAAAGGGGTTTCTTCACCAGAGCTCTCCAGTCTGGCTGAAACCTTGAGAGACCTTAAGCAGAGAAACTAGTTGAGTTACATCAAACTTTTGAGCTACAGAACTGTGAGCTAATAAACCACTAAGTTGGTGGTAATTTTTTATTCAGCACTAGAAAACTGATCTACTTTGAAATGTTCTTATTAAAAGAAAATATTCCTGGATCCCACCCCACAAAGAATCGATTCAGTTTGAAAATCTGCATTTTAAACAAACATGCTAAGTGATTCTGCTTGAAGATAATATAAGGTTCACACTTTGAGAAGGAAAAAGAATTCTGTAAGGCAATGCATGGTTTTCAAGAATGTATTTTTTTGGTCAAGTGTCTGTAGGCTGTAAGTGATTCACAGAGAGATCTTACTCAAGGTAAAATTTTGGAAGGTTGGTTTCCAGAATGTTTGTCCTGGGACACAGGGAATCTGTACGTTTTTAGGTTCTTCCTACTTGATTCTAGCCACCTTGTATTTAGAAACCACTTTCCTAAGGCTTATAGTATCCTCTCTCTGTGAGCCCATGCTGTGGCAGACCCAAATTCCAAAATTTAGAAAGGCATGCTACCAAAGAGTACTCTGAGAATATGTTGCCCAAACATTTCCCTCTCTTTTCATGTTTAATCCTAGAGCAATCATGGCTTTTCTTAATTTGTGTAGACAATAAGGAATATGGTTTTGCTTTTCTGAAAAGCATGTGTTTTTTTTTCTTCTGAACCTTTTAAAAAGCATTAACGCTCACCATGTGATGAAATATGCTTTTATTTGGAGACAGAAAATGAAAGAAAGAAACAAACAATAATTAAATCCCCTAAATAATGTGAGCTTTGTGGTTAAATCTCCGTGCAACTCCTTGAAAATTTAATAAGGAAATAAAGGCTGTTTTCCATTTGTGTAATACAGTGCTGCATTTCTCTTCTCTATGAAATTGTCTCTGGCTAAAGAGTGCCTCACAATTTAGATTGCTGAGTATCTAGCTTGAGAGAATTTTATGCGTCTATTTTTTAACTCAAGTTGCTCATGTACAACCGTATTATCTTACATCAAAGTAGGATATAAAACCAGGAGACTAGGTGAGGGGAAAAAAGTCAGGGATGAATGTCATATTATATGATCCAATTACACACAGTCCCTGACTTGCATATGCCTGACTTATGAATGTCCTTGTGTTTACAAATGGGTTCCTGAGAGAGGGTCAGCAGGATTCTCTTTCTCTCAGCCTCGTCCCTTTCTGTCTTATTGAGATCGAGCATTTTCAAAGCTGTGACAGACAGAACAGTGTCTTACTGCTATCTCCCATCTTTGTACTTTATAATTTCTTAATACTAGCATTAAAGTAGTAATATGTAGAAAAAAAAGCAGAAACTTTAGGGATAAAGCACTTTAAAATTCATTCTAACTTTATTTCTTGCTGCCTCGTCCTCAGTCCTCACAGTACTTTTTTTTTTTTTAATAAAAAAAAACTGTAAAACACATACTTACCTTTGCCAACTGTCTGCTTCTCATGTTCATGTCTCACCCCAAAACCCCTCTCTTAGGCAACGGGCAATAGACTGCTTATGGTCTAGATTGGACATGCCTCACTATTGAATGATTGAGAGAAAGAAGATGGAATTCTTGCTCTCACTGGGGAAGTGTGCTGTTAACAGGTAAGGTTGGAACTTGAGGTATATTTTTCCATTAAGACAATGATTTGGATGATGGTTATCATTCATCCTGTTTTGGATGTGGTTAACACATATTGTGGGGGCTTCCCGGGTGGCTCAGCAGTAAAGAATCCACCTGCAATGGAGGAAGCAATACACTGAAAAGACATAGGTTCAATCCCTGGGTCAGGAAGATCTCCTGGAGTAGGAAATGGCAGCCCACCTCAGTATGCTTTCCTGGAGAATGTTGTGGTCAGAGGAGCCTGGCAGGAAGCAGTCCTTGGGGCCGAAAAGGATCAGACCCGACTGAGTGACTGAGCATACATGCCCGTAATACATGTTTTGGTTTTAATAAGACATTGATATTTATCTTTGGAGCCAAATCATAATATAAACCACCTCATCAACAATAACTTGCTTTAAGAATTGGTGCATGAATGAAATAAAAATGAAAGTAGAAAATGAATTACTATCACTGTGCTTAACTCATAGTTAGACAATTGAGGTTTTTTTTTTTAAGATTATTTCTCTTTCCTTTTTTTTATGAGAAGAAGTTGTACAAATTCCAAATGACTGACTTACAAATAAGCTCGTGAGACGCAGAAGCCACACCTCTCTCTAGGTCTTTCTGTACTCATAGTGCTTGCTGAATGGGCGTGCTCCTCAGATGCTCAGAACTGAGCTGTCGGTGCTCCGTCAGCCATTCCACAGGCTGCCCAGGGGTGTACACGCTGCAGGACAAAAGGCTTTTAGTAGGACAACTGGGGTGATTAACCAGAACCTTTTTCCCCCATAAAAATTTGAACTAAGAGACCATTAAAAAAATAAATAAATAGTTAATTAATTTATGGCTGTACTGGATCTTCACTGCTGCAAGGACTTTTCTCAAGTTGGGGTGAGTGGGGGCTACTCTCCAGTTGTGGTGCTCGGGTTTCTCCTGTTGTGGAGCAGGGGTTTTAGGGAGCGTATGGGCTCAGTAGTTGCAATTCCCAAGCTCTAGAGGACAGGCTCAGTAGTTGTGGCACATGGGCTTAGTTGCTCTGAGGCATGTGGGATCTTCCTGGATCAGGGATCGAACCCATGTCTCCTGTATTGGCAGGAAGAATTCTTTACCACCGAGCCACCAGGGAAGACTTAAGAGGCCGTTGTGAATCAGTGCCGTTTAGTAGAGCTGAGGTCATAATCAGGAGCTGGGGCCAGCAGCCTTCTAGGACTGGGCAGAAGGGGATGAGGATGTGTAACCCCAGACAGGATCGCAGCCTGTCTGCCCTCCATGGGGCTGCTGAGAGATGGGGCCAGTAAGCCTTGCTGCAGACTTTCTGGTTCTCAACTCCTGTTTGCCTACATTGGACTACATTTTGATTCTATTCTTGGATCAAGAGTTCCTGATTTCTTCCTCTTCTGTGTGTCCCTTCCCCTTAGCACTGTTCCTTGTGACTTTAACTCAAGCAACACCTGCTCTGTATTTTGTTGAGCTCTCAGCTTGCCACTTTTTTTGGGGGAATTTCTTGATATATATTTTGATATGTGTGGAAAGAAACTGTAGTTTTTGAATCCATGCTAATTAGGTGGTTGACACAATGCCCAATATTAAAGCTGGACTTTAATAGAGCGAATATATGTCTTCTTTAATATTTTTATCTAAATTGTTCATGTAAGAAGCCTCTCTCTTCAAGAACTCACATTGATTTTACAGCTCTTGGAGAACTGTGTTTATTTAGCCTGTGTTTAGCTATTAATCTCTGTTGTAGAAAATCTTTTAGGTAGCGTATAAAATTAGGGAAATTAGGATCAAAGTTGGTGAAATGAAGAAAGCATTTCAAACTTGTATGTGAATGAAAATTAGTTTTTATTTTAACTTCACATCTCTCTTTATTTCTTTCTACTCCTTGGAAGGAAAGTTATGACCAACCTAGACAGCATATTAAAAAGCAGAGACATTACTTTGCCAACAAAGGTCCGTCTGGTCAAGGCTATGGTTTTTCCAGTGGTCATGTATGGATATGAGAGTTGGACTGTGAAGAAAGCTGAGTGCCAAAAAATTGATGCTTTTGAACTGTGGTGTTGGAGAAGACTCTTGAGAGTCCCTTGGACTGCAGGGAGATCCAACCAGTCCATTCTAAAGGAGATCAGTCCTGGGTGTTCATTGGAAGGACTTATGCTGAAGCTGAAGCTCCAATACTTTGGCCACCTGATGCAAAGAGTTGACTCATTTGAAAAGACCCTGATGCTGGGAGGGATTGGGGGCAGGAGGAGAAGGGGATGACAGAGGATGAGATGGCTGGATGGCATCACTGCCTCAATGCGCGTGAGTTTGGTTAAACTCCAGGAGTTGGTGATGGACAGGGAGGCCTGGCGTGCTGTGATTCATGGGGTTGCAAAGAGTCGGACACAACAGAGTGACTGAACTGACTGACTGACTGAGGTTGTTTTATCTTGAATGAATGGCTAAATCTCTAAATGTTACATTGATTTTAAGGCAACAGCTTTTCCTATGGGCCTCAGGAGTTAGCCAGGAATCTGAACTTAAGTTGACCACTTTCTAGTTGTGTCTGGAAGGTCAATTCATTTAGTTCCCTAAGAGTAAGGAGCTTTTGTTTCAGCATATCTGAGATGCACCGTTCTCTTCTACATTGGTTTCTTAAAGGTTTCTAAACTAATAATACTCATTATATCCTGTCAGAAAAAAGATGGAGGTGAATGAAGAGTTATTCATCTGACTTCTCCTTTGCCAGTCCTGTTATTCTGATGTCATTAATAGTTTGATGTGAATCCTCAATAATCTCCCTCTCTGCTACTGCAAGTAGACAGCAATGTAGCATCGAGTACATCCTAGAACATATTGAGAGCTCAAAGTATCTTTGTTGAGTAAATATAATAAAATAAATCACATATATATTGTATATAGATTTTGTTTTTCATAAAACCCATGATCTTTTTTTTTTTAAACAGAAATAAGATCATACTGTATACATTATTCTGTGGTATGCTTTTATTGATGTCATTTCTAATTGGTTTAAATTATTTTTTTGCCACTAGAAGCAATACTGTAATAAACATCCTTGTACATATATCATTATGCATAGGTGCTTTCATTTTTAAGAAAATATATCCTGAAATAGGATTGTTGGATCTAAAGGTTGGCACTTAAAAACTTTCAGTAAGTGTTGTCAGATTACTTTCCTAAAATTTGTAGCCATTCACACATTTCCCATCAATGGATGGGCTGCTTATTTATTAAAATAGGAATGTTAATGCCTAAATTATAAGGATTGTTGAGAAGATGCAGTTAATCTCTCACTTTCTCTCTCTATAGATTCGATATCTAGCACATAGTTGCACTTAAAAGCTTCCCCCCCCCCTTTTTTTAGTCTCCATGGGCTTCCCTTGTGGCTCAGCTGGTGAAGAATCTGCCTGCAATGTGGGAGACTTGGGTTCAATCCCTGGGTTGGGAAGATCCCCTGGAGAAGGGAAAGGCTACCCACTCCAGTATTCTGACCCGGCGATTTCCATGGACTGTATAGTCCAGGGAGTCACAAAGAGTTGGACACGACTGAGTGACTTTTACTTTCACTTAGTGTCCATGATTTCTAGTTACTAGTGATTTCTGGTTTCTAGTATCTCACAAAAACTTTGGTATTTTTCTAGTTGCCCTTCTCAGTTGACTGCCCTTAGAAATGTGATATACAGGGAAAATAGGATCCAACTTACAGTCAAACAGTTTTTGGTTATGTAAATAACTCTTCCAATTAACCTAAAAACTACAGGAGAAAGTCTCTGTTGACCAAGAAGCAAACCCTAAGGCTAGGTGACTGTATCTCTCAGTCTTCCCAGCAAAATCTCTGTTTCATTTGCTGTTGCACTATCCTTTTTTCTTCTTTGTGCTTCCTTTCATTTCAAAAGTGCCCTGGTTGGAATCATAAACTATGTGGTTACCCAACCTAAGGCTAAAAGTTGTCTAAGCCAGTAGAAAAAGCAGAATAAACCTTAAAGATGAAATTATGGGGAAAACTCATATTTAAGACTTCACCATAGAGGGACTAAGTCACTCAGAGTAAACAGCAAGATTTGAAAAGCCTAAAACATTAAAGAAAATGGAAGTAATACATTAAACTTTTTTCTTTTGCTTGGACATGAATGAAAATGAAAGCTTCCAGTTGAGTATGTCTGAGAGATTATTCTGGTTAATGTTAGGATGAAGACTTATCTAGTGTACTTATTATTGCTTTGCCATGGGAACCAGAAATGTGGAGAGTTTGAAAGTAGATTTCTGTTTTTGTTGAACAGGTATTTTTCTCTTATGACTTGGTTCCACTACATGATCACATTTCTTTGCATAATTTGTATTTGATATATATATGAGTCCCCGTTTTGAACAGACCATATGGAAAGCTCCACGAGTGCCCTGGGAAACAGAAGTGTGTGGTGATTAACCATGGGTTCTGCTATTTGTGCCGCAGATGAGCAGAGCTGTGAAATAAAAGGCATCACACAATTGTTTTGTTGCCCTTATTTTGTCCTTTGTTCGGTGATGCTTTACTAAGGATAAGAAAGTAAAACAAAATAAGGAGAAGTCCCAGAGAAGCACGGAAGAGAAATGGTAAAGCATTTTTCAGAATACATTTCAAGAAGGTGGGCTGTTGTGGCACGAACTTTGACAGTCAGAAGAGTGAACTATTTTGTGAAAATGAAACTAAAAATACAGTTACTGGTTTCTCAGGAAGCCCAAGGAACTTTTAACACATGTGAGACAATGCAACTGACAGCAGCTGGTTTTGTAATTAAATTTGGCTTAACGTGTATTTATTTAACGAGTATTTTATGTGCCTATGTTATTGGAGGCACTATTGTGGGGCATTCAAAAGGATGCAGTCACTTGTCTTTAGAAAATTTACAGTCTGTTTGTGGAAACAATTCTGATATGAGTAAATATCTAGATAAAATAATATGTTGAAATTGAATTCCTACAAAATATTTAGCAATGCATCAATTTCAGAGTTCAGTATTTGAAATTCAAAATTTCTTAACAACTTGTAACCAAATGGTTTAATAGATATTGAATAAAGACGAAACAAATTTTTCTGTGCTTTGAAAGGCATGCTTTACCTTGTTTTGTCCAAGATTGTATAAACTTGGCTAGTTTTCTTTATAATGTTTTAAATTTTGGTCAAAAATCAAAATAATATGGAGGGCTTGTTAGCACAATTGTCTAACAGGCCCTTTACTCATGAATTTAGTGTGGTGAGTTTCCAGGGCAATGAAAAGATGACAAATATTAATCTGTAGGAAGACACTTAACAACTGATGGCATTCATTCTGTCCACTGGCCTTCCTTCCAATGAGGAACCTTTTTCTGAAATGTATGTTAGTTAGAATTTCCCAGTGAGTACCTTCTCCAATGTTCTTCAAATTTATCCTACATCTTAAAATAATCTGAGACACTATCCAGAAAAGGAGGACTTGGGACTGTCAATAATGTGGCGGGGGAGGGGGACAGAGGTTTTAGCTTTTCTCTCAGTGGCTCCATTTAGCTTTTAATCCTTTCTTCCTTCATGAATGCCAGACAAACATGCCATTGATGCTGTAATTTACCACTGTGAAAGTTCCAGTTGGATTCAGGGGCTCCTGATTTTGGAACTTGTTCTCAAAATAAATCATGCCTAAAAAAGTGGTGGAAAAACAAAGACCTTGACATTTTCATGGACTGATGTTCACTGTGTGTAGTGGAGCGGGGTGGGGTGGGGGGAAGGCATTTTAAGCCCTTGTGTATGGCCTGTAGCTGTGTAATGTTGAGGGCCCCGTTTTGAGTCTCCCGACACATTACATTAGCATGATCACATGAGCTCTGCCATCCTCCACCCCCACTATATCAACCCCCTACTTTTCATACCTTTGCAACTACAGAAAACAGCCACTTGATGCTATTTAGTCATATTTATCCATTGTTTGGGGTTGTTCATTTTCATCAGCTATCTTGTTAGATACTTACAAGTCCTACCTAATCATGAATGCTTTCTCTGTCATTCCAATTTAAACCAGCACCCTTGGTCCTACTCTCTCAAATTATCTTGTAGTTTTTCTCTGTTTCACTATCATAACTTTTAAGACTACAAGACTTTCAGCTTACATGAGCCAGAACCACTCTGGTTCTTCATCAGTGCATCCTTCAACTCTTACACAGTGTTCAGGGCATAGTTCATATTCAGTGGGTATCTGTAGAGTGAATACTGCAGAAAGTAGCATTTGAAACTGCTGCCTACTTCACATCCTTAAAGAACTGAGACACATGGAGCAACAAGATTTTGTTTTGCACTCAGCTTATCTAGTTATATTCAGAATCATGGTTTCTAAAAATAATTATACATGTAGCCAAATAAGAATGGAATATGGGCTCATCCTAGTTTTGTTTAAAATCAGAAAGGCTTTCCTTATTATCTGGGATGGATAAAGTAAAGGAGAATCTGGAGATATTTTCATTGAAATGTTAAAAATGTTACATATTTTTTGAATAAAGGAATCAATGAATATTATTATAGCATACTTAGTTGTTTAACACCTTCCTGTGAAACATCTGACATGGAATTCTATAAACCACAGCATACTCACAAGGTAGTTTCAGTTTGGTGGAAATTATTCCTTTGTTTTCTTTTTAGGAAACTAAAGTAATTGAGAAAGCAATATCCATGAGAGGACTAGAGAAAATCATTCTAGAATGGTCTCAATGGTAAAGTGAAAGAGATTGAGAGCTAAGTGTGTAGTTAGTATATGGGCTGGAGAATAAAAGTAACTGAGGTAAACGGAAGGGAGGTGAGCAAAGCCAAGGAAAAAGACAGCTACCTGTACGAAAGGCCTCAGACTTCCCAGGTGGCTCAGTGGGTAAAGAATCCGCCTGGAATGCAGGAGATGCAGGAGACGCGGGTTCAATCCCTGGGTGGGGAAGATCCCCTGGAGGAGGGCGTGGCAACCCACTTCACTATTCTTGCCTGGAGAATCCCATGGACAGAGGAGCCTGGCGGGCCCCAGTCCACAGACTCGGAAAGAGTGAGATATGACTGAAGTGACTGAGTACCACGTACACGTGAAGCATCTCACTGTGACAAGTGAGAGCTGTTTTTTTTTTTTTTTTTTTTGAGAGCTGTTTTTTTAAAAACAGAAGTAAGCTGTTATTTTGTGGGAGCAGGCAGTTATTCCTCCGTTCTCTGTTACAGAATGAACATACATTTGACTTGGCTTTGCAGAAAGCTCTTCTGTGTGATAGTTACATAGAGGAACAACAGTTGTTAACTCTCTGTGGGGAAATAAGCTACAATGTAAGTAATACAAGTGCCTATTTAGCCACTGTTAAAGGACCTGATTGAAAATAATTGCCTGTGTCTAAGGTTGAAATTTAATTTGGTTACATCACAGAATTACCTCAACAACGTCTGGATAAAGGTCACTTTTGGCATTAAGAAGGTATAAATTGCTAATTAATACTTTATGTTGAAATTGAGTTACCTAAGATTTTGAGGAAATGTTCAATGAAATAGTAATAGATACTAAGATTTCAAATTACTCTGATTTCTACAGGTGATAAAACTCAAGAAAAGAAATTTCAGCCAATAACTTTAAAAGTCTGTTTTAAGAGAGTAGTGAGTATTAACTAGATCAAAATTTCTATTACCTCTAGAAGTGCATTCCTTGTTAAATAAAAGGAACTTAAAACAAGGTACTCTCGTTTAGCTTTCCCCTCAGGGATTTTGAGTAAATGAAAGAAACAGATTAGATTTCTCTGGTTTTTGTAGTTTAAGAGTTTTACATTTCTTTGATGGTACAAGAAGATCGAATGCTGGTTTCAGATGGTGGCAAGGGCCTGATGCTTGGTTATTGGCTGGGGTGCAGGAGATGTGAATTCCAGAAGCTGAGCTCTCTGGACTGGGGTTCTCAAGCAACCATTTAATATGTCCCAGATCCAAATACGGGCTTCGCTGGCAGCTCAGACAGTAAAGACTCTGCCTGCAATGCGGGAGCTGCTGCTGCTTAGCCACTTCAGGCGTGCCTGACTCTGTGTGACCTTGTGAACTGGAGCCCGCCAGGCTCCTCTGTCCATGGAGATAGGGATTCAATCCCTGGGCTGGGAAGACTTCCTGGAGATGAAAATAGCAACCTGCTTCCGTAGTCTCACCTGGAAAATCCCACGGGCAGAGGAGCCTCATGGGCTACAGTGTATGGAGTCCCAAAAGAGTGGGACATACAGAAAAATGTGCTTCAGAGAGGAAAGGAAATGGAACACTTGTTGATGCCTGCCATCTGCCAAGCTCTAGGATGGGAACTTTCATATATATATGTATATGTGTATATTCTATTTAGTACGCACAGAGACCCTGAAGGCCAGTAAGGAGACTGTCTTTGAATGGAGACATTTGATAATTTGCTTACACTCAAGTGTTAGAGTTCAGGTGCACACGCAGTGCTCTGTGACTGTGGAGTCCATGCTATTTTCCAGCATGTTATTTTGCCTTTCTTGGAGAAGTATTGGCTGTATGAGATATAACAGAGAAAATTATAAGACGCTGCTTAGAAAGAGCCAATTCATATATGGCTAATCTATATTGGAAGCTATTAACAGTAGTGAAAATGATTTTCTGATGTTAATATATTAAAAATTTTATCCATTCACCAAATTCTATAGTTTCTGGATGTTTGCTATGTGTTGGACTCTGCTAACGTCTGTGGTGAACATAGCAGATATGTTCCCTATTTCTACAAGTGGTATTACCGGGAATAGGAAGCTGTGTAGCAGCAGAACATCTTATATCAAGAAAAGGCACAAGGAAGCAGAGGATAACTCTTAGACCTGAAGTGAAAGTGTTAGTCCCTCAGTTGTGCCTGACTCTTTGCGACCCCATGGACTGTCCCGCCAGGCTTCTCTGTCCATGGGATTTTCCAGGCAAGAGTCTTGGAGTGGGCTGCCGTTTTCCTTCTCCAGGGGATCTCCTTGACCCTGAGACTGAATCCAAATCTCCTGCGTTGCAGGCAGATTCTTTACAATCTGAGCCAGCAGAGGAACAGTAATTTTAGATTATTACAAATATTAAATAAGAACTTGGGAATTCTATGGATTGCACTGTCTGATTTGTTTATTTCAATTTAAGCAGACTGAGATTTAATTACCAGATGATATTGAAGCTAAATTTTAATTTCCTTCATTAGACAAGTCTCTGAATTTTATTAAAAAATGTGTGATGTGTTGGTAGTAGGATAACAATCAGGAGCTCTTAGACTGGAGAAAGGAAAAATGTATCATCAGTCAACAAGCACTTATTCTACTTCAATGAAATCTTCAAATTTAAAGGCAATTAAAGATGATTGTAACTTTTCCTGGGTAATCATTCACAATTCTGTTCATTCTTTGCTAATTTGTTTAGTTCACTTTCATTATCTTTTATACCACATCTATTTCCCCAAAGGCAGTGAGGCTTTCCTATGAAGTTAACCTGTGGCTCTATTCTCTTGGCCCAATTTTTTCCCTTTCAATTTCTGAGGGGTTCTTTGAAGTACAGTTTGAAAACCAATAATCTAGCTAAATTGTCCAACTGATCTAGTTTATACTAGGGTTGGCAGGAAAGAGATGATCAGAGATAAATAACAAACCAAAAATATAAATAGTTGCCAAATATTTACTACTTGCTTATTGCTTTAATCGCTAGGTTGTACCCAACTCTTTTGCAACCCTATGCACTGTAGCCCGCCAGGCTCCTCTCTCCATGGAATTTTCCCAGGCGAGAATGCTGGAGTGATTCGTCATCTCCTACCTCCAGGAGATGTTCCCCACCAGGGGATCAAACCAGTGTCTCTTGCATTGGCAGGCAGATTCTTTACTGCTGAGCCATCAGGGAAGCCCCAGTCCTCACTTGTCATTGTGCCAAAGAAGCTTCTACTCTAGTTAGGGAGACAAGCCATAAATGCATCTAAAATTAAATTAAGACAAACTTCAAAAAATTAATAAAAATTAACTTATTGTTGAGACATTTGGAAGAGACTGGAGAATTCAGGGTCAGCTTCATGGAGAAGACACTGATAGTGACTTTGAAGAATGGATTTATTTGGGTAGATTGGGAGAAGCAGAAACAGAAGTCAGGAAAGTAGCTTCTGTCCTAACGACCCAACTGATTTCTTAAAAAAAATTGAAGTAGCCACTTCTATTTAATATAGTATTGGAAGCCAGACAACAAAAATAAATAAAATGCATCCAAATTGGGAGAAGTAACTAAAAATCCTGATTCAGTGACACTCAGTGAATTTACTTTTGATAACTTCATTCTGAGTCAGTCGTGGGCAATTGTGAATCATGACCATTCCCCTGGACCCATCACTATTTATGCTCGGAAGAGACTCCAGGATATTGTCCAGGGTAGAGGAAAGATGATTCTGCCATCTATTGCTTAAAAAACAACAACAAAAAAGATTACTCTGCAATCTATTTGTACAAAAAATGTCAGCATTTCTTCTTCAAACATGAAGACAGAGCTCACTCCACTTTATCATAGATTTTCTACTGACGCTTCAACTTTTTCCCTTCAAGACTTGATGGGAGCTTGATGTTCTTGTTCATGAAGAGAGAACCAGTTTGCAGTGAACGCCGACGGAGGAGGTGTACGATTGCACTGAGGTTGCACCCTGCTAAGAATGGCCCTACCCTCACCTCTCGAGTCGTGTTTCCTCACACCACTCTTTCGGAGCCCCAAGTACCCTTTAGTGTGTCACCCAGGCCTGTTCTTGCTGGGGTATGTTCTTCCTCTGTCTTTGTTGTTTTATAATTTCTTCCCCCTAAGAATGTTCCCAAACAATTTCCCCTGGTATATTAATGAGGAGGCAGTCTGTTTGAGCTAGTTTACTCTGTTATGAATTGCTGATAGCCCCCTAATCTTACCAGGACTGTTTGTATTAAAATTTTTCTAATATTAATTTTTTTATATTTAATTTTTTTTTTTTTTTTTTTTGCTGCATAGCATGTGGGATCTTAGTGCCCCAACTAGGACTCAAACCTGTGCCCTTTGCTTTAGAAGCACAGAGTCTTAACCACTGGACCACCAGGGAAGTCCTTATATTTATAATTTTAATACAAATAAACCTCTAGTTGATGGGAGTTTTAGCCAATTCCAAAAGGAGCTTCATAGCCAAGGACAGCCATCATTGGTAAGAGACGGGACTACTTGGATATTTGATGTAACACCAAGGCCCAAGGCCATCTTGAATTAGGAAGAAAAAAAAAGACCAACCACCTTTTTTTTTTTAGGTTCTAAATAGAATGACAACTCACAGACTTGATCTACTCTGATGATATCACATCAAAACTGCAAGTCACGTCATGTCATTACCTCCATAACAGCTCTACTTTTCTCTTGCCTAACTAGCATTTGACTCTAGTCTCTCTTTTAGCTTATTCCCCATCCCTCATGTCTCCTTTAGAAGGATCTTTTAAACATAGGTAACTTGTGTGGCAACTTGCATCTGATAGCCCCTCTTGCATATACAACATGGTTTAGGGCAGGGTCCCATCTGCTTTTCTAGACTCATCATCCATAGCACTCTTTGTCTCCACATCACATTGTCTTCCTCGCCTCACTACATTGATTGCCACATTCTCTTTGGTCCTTCTTGTAAATAACACACATTACTATATTTTAAATTTTGTTTTTAAATTACTCTTCTCATTTTATTTTACAAATGAACACTAATCTCTTTGAGGACAAGCACTCTGTACTATTCATTTTTGTTTCTCTACCACATAATACGTGTAATATTTTAGAAAACTCAAGAATGGTTTCTTAAATTTTTAATGAATTGAGCTATTATTATGGTATGTGAAACAGCTAGTGTGCAAGAATGCATCTGAGGCCTTGAGGACAAGTGAAGTCATGTTTGGGGAATGTTCTCAGGATTGATTATAAAATAATGGGACAAGAAAGAAAGGAATTGTTAGAAGTATTCATAACAAGAATGATTGGCTTGGGAATATTTAAGGAAGATGACCAAAGTAGACTGATTAGTGAGAACGTTATGGGGAAGGAGAGATCGGGCTCTGTGCAGGCCACACAGAGAACACGGGCTTCGGAAAAATCCAGTAGTGAGGGTGGGATGGGAAGTTAAAGAGTGAAATCCAAAACAGCAGGTTCTGATTTATCATTTAACATCTGTGTTTAGCTTAGTGATGAAAATCCTTTGAGAAGTAGCATACCAAATAAGTTTAGGAATGAATTCTTTCTTCAACATGTTTTTAGATATAATTTAAAAAATGTGGTCTTAATTGTTCTGTTTTATGTGTGCTAAGTTGCTGCAGTTGTGTTTGACTCTTTGTGACCCCATGGACTATAGTATGCTAGGCTCCTCTGTCCATGGAATTTTCCAGGCAAGAATACTGGACTGGGTCGACATTTACTCCTCCAGGAGATCTTCCCAACCCAGGAATCAAATCTGCGTCTCCTACATTGGCAGGCAGGTTCTTTACAGCTAGCACCAACTGGGAAGCCGGGTTAATTAATTAACAGTTAATTGTTCTAATGGTGTGCTATTAAGGAAGATGATATATTTGGTTGTTTTAGTAAATTATTACCATATCTTTTGCCCTTTAACTTGACTGTAAGTCTTTGTTGTCTAATACACACAATATCTGTCTAATATACTTAGGAATATAAAGTTGGGAGCCCTTCTTAGGCTGCTTTGCCAATGAGATTAACCTTTTTTTGAGAGAGAAATAGATGCTCTGTCATGGCCACATTAATAATCAGTGAAACACATGTTTATTAATGCTATCTTCAATGTTGTTATTTACAACTCAGTTTTCTAGAATTGAAGAGCTTCCAAAGAACCAGAGTCTTAAGAAATGACTGTTAAATCCCTCTAAATCTTTGTTTGGGCAAGATTTAGCCCTACTGATATGTGTAAATACTGGTATAATCCTCTTGCCCTTGGGAGGCCTAAGGCTAGAAAGTAAAGGGAAATGTAACCCAGAGTATAATTAAGTGAGCCAACCTCAAAGAATGTTGACACTACAGACAGATGCATGTTTTTTTTTTTTTCCCTCTCCCAATTATGAAAACAAAAACCTAGTTTGACCTCTTTACCAAAGGAAACTGCAGATAAGAAATCCCCCGCCTTTTGGCCTCTGGTAGTGACTTCAGACCCTGATGCTGGGAAGGCAAAAGGAGAAGGGGCCAGCAGAGGATGAGATGGTTAGATAGCGTTACCAACTCAATGGACATGAATCTGATCAAACTCTGAGAGATGGTGGAGGACAGGGGAGCCTAGCATGCTAGAGTCCACGGGGTCACAAAGAGTTTGACATGACTTAGTGACTAATAACAACAATAACAAGGTCTTCAGGGAAGCATTTTTAGTCTCTGGTTTTAAGTATTTTTCCCTAACTAGCTCTTATTTACACAGGTCAAATAGAAAAGGAACAGAGGAATTGGATTTGAGAATTATGTTTTTCCCCCTCTTTGGGGAATCTGTAGTGTATTTTTCTAATTCTTGTTGTTCAGTCACTAAGTCATGTCTGGTTCTTTGTGACCCCACCCCATAAACTGCAGCATGCCAGGCTTCCCTGTCCTTCACTATCTCCTGGAGTTTGCTCAGATTCATGTCCGTTGAGTCAGTGATGCTATCTAACCATCTCATCCTTTGCAGACCTTTTCTCCTTTTGCCTTCAATGTTTCCTTTCATCAGAGTCTTTTCAATGAGTTTGTTCTTTGTATCTGGTGACCAAAATACTGGAGATTCAGCTTCAGCCTCAGTCCTTCCAATGAATATTCAGGATTGATTTCCTTTAGGATTGACTGGTCTGATCTCCTTGCAGTGCAAAGGACTCTCAAGAGTCTTCTCCAGCACCACAGTTCAAAAGCATCAATTCTTCAGTGCTCAGCCTTCTTTCCGGTCCAACTCTCATATCCATACATGACTACTGGAAAAACCATAGCTTTGACTATATGGACCATTGTTGGCAAAGTAATGTCTCTGCTTTTTAATATGCTGTCTAGGTTGGTCATAGCTTTCCTTCCACAGAGCAAGCGTCTTTTAATTTCATGGCTGCAGTGATTTCAGAGCTCAAGAAAAGAAAATCTTACTGCTTCCACTTTTTCCCCATCTATTTGCCATGAAATGATGGCACCAGATGCTATATCTTAGTTTTTTGAATGTTGAGATTTAAGCCAGCTTTTTCATTCTTCTCTTTCACCCTTATCAAGAGGTTCTTTAGTTCCTTTTTACTTTCTACCACTAGAGTGGTGTCATCTGCATATCTGAGGTTGTTGATATTTCTCCTGGCAATTTTGATTCCCGCTTGTGAGTCATCCACCCTGATATTTCTCATGATGTACTCTGCATATAAGTTAAATAAGTAGGGTGATAGTATACACCCTTGATGTACTCCTTTCCCAATTCTGAACCAGTCTGTTGTTCAATGTCCAGTTCTAACTTTTGCTTCTTGACCTGCATACACATTTCTCAGGAGGCAGATAAGGTGGTCTGGTATTGCCATCTCTTTCAGAATTTTCCACAGTTTTTGGTGATCCACACAGTCAAAGGCTTTAGTGTAGTCAATGAAGCAGAGGTAGATGTTTTTCTGGAATTTCTTTGCTTTCTCTATGATCCAACGAATGTTGACAATTTGATCTCTGGTGCCTCTGCCTTTTCTAAGACCAGCTTCTACATGTGGAATTTCTTAGTTCACATACTGCTGAAGCCTAGCTTGAAGGATTTTGAGCATACTCTTACTAGCATGTGAAATGAGTGCAATTGTGCGGCAGTTTGAGCATTCTTTGGCATTGCCTCTTTCTTTGGGACTGGAATGAAAACTGACCTTTTCCAGTCCTGTGGCCACTACTGAGTTTTACAATTTGCTACCATATTGAGTGCAGCACTTTAACAGCATCATCTTTTAGGATTTGAAATAGCTGGAGTTCCATCACCTCCACTGGCCTTGTGCATAGTAATGCTTCCTATGGCCCACTTGACTTCAGACTTCAGGATGTCATTCTCTAGTTGTGTGACCACAACATCATGATTATCTGGGTCATTAAAACCTTTTTTTGTATAGTTTTTCTGTTTTCTTGCATTCTTCTTTGTATTCTAATTCCTCTAGAGAATGGTTTAAGATTGGTGTATTTTCTGGTTACAAATATCATTTTAAAATAAAGCATTAAAATATGAATAGAGCAATTGTTTAAAATGTCCCTTATTGCCAGCAGGATTTGGCCATAGGCTTCCATAGGACTGGGGAAAACAGAGACCCCACTTTTGGGAGGCACACACAAAATCTTGTGTACACTAGGACCTGGGGAGAAATGCCCCTTATTTATTGAATTTTCTTTCTCATAATCTGAAAATTCTCAGAAAGAGTAGAAATTCAAGTTAGAGTTAGGTAGAGAAAAGGGACTATTGTAGCTGATAATGATGTAAGGTAAGTAAATCTTTTCCTCATTTGGATATTTCACTTGAATTTCTTTTCTCAGATTAAAATAGTGATAGAAAGTCTTAGAGGCAGATGAATAGAAAAATTTTTAGAAAAATTCCAGATGATGTGGGGTTAATAGAGCTGAGGGAAATAACCTCTTGAAAATTTCTACTGTGTAGCAATAAAAATTGATTAGGATATTTTTTAACCTGGGCTTCCTTGGTGGTTCAGCTGGTAAAGAATCTGTCTGCAATGCAGGAGACCTGGGCTCGATCCCTGGGTTGGGAAGATCCCCTGGAGAAGAAAAAGGCTACAAACTCCAGTATTCTGCCCTTGAGAATTCCATGGACTGTATAGTCCATGGGGTCGTGGGGTCGCATATAGTCATGGGACATGACTGAGTGAGTTTCACTTTCATTTTTTAACCTATGGGTGGTGAAAATACAGAGAAACTTGTTCATATCTTGTCAACTTTTTTTAGTGAGTTGTAAAATTTAGATGGCATGACTAGCCATATTTATTGGATCTTTTTTATTTTAGAAGTTTATGTTGGAGTTATAATGTGATGAGTTGAGTTATATGAGACATCTGCAAGTAACTTTCTGCTTAGGAAATCTGCATGTCTCTTAGTTCCTGTTGATTAGGATAATGGCCCTGTACATTTTTCCAGACAAGAAAAGAACGTCACCACATCAATTATCCCCAAAGCTTAGTAAAGCTTCAAAGGGGAGAGAAGATTGAAAATTATTCAAAGGCTTAGAGTTGCTTCATCCTGCACAATTATTTCTTGCTCTTCTCTCTGGCCTCTTGCCCAGCAGGACATGATATTCCTTAAAACTAACAAGTTAGCTGTTTCCATTGCTCTAGTGGCATCTGTCCTGTGTATTATCCTGTAAAATAGTTACCTTTGTATTTGTCTTTTTCTTTCTATCTAGATTTTATATGCACCTTGAAAATAGGCACTGTGTCTTAACAATTTGAACCCACATTAAATTATAACTATGTAAAAGCCTCAGGTGGATTTCCCTGGTGGCTCAGTGGGAAAGAACTCACCTGCTAATGCAAGAGATGTGAGTTTGATTTCTGGGTTGGGAAGATCCCCTGGAGTAGGAAATGGCAACCCACTCCAGTATTCTTGCCTGTAAAATCCCATAGACAGAGGAGCCTGACAGGCTACAGTCCGTGGGGTCACAAAAGTGTCGTACATGACTGAGCGACTGAGCACATGCCCTCCATAGTGGATCAGGGTGCATTTTATTACATCCCTACCAATGCTTGTTAGCATCAATTTGTGTAACAGAAAGAAAATGACTTGAAAATCATTTATTTTTTTAATAGAAAAAAGAAAAACAGTGGACCATATTTCCATGAAATCAGTTTATGATGACAACCTAAAGATATCTCTCAACTCTTAGAACCTGTCCTCTAAGGAAACTACTGTGAACAGTTTCTTGTGATTTTTCCAGAAAGTTAAAATATATATACATGTATATATATAATTTGCAAAAAGTATATTCAAATATTGCCATAGTTCTGCACTTTCTATTTTTTACTAAAATATTTGAGTATGTTTATATATACTATTCTTTCAAATGCTGACTTTGATTTCCAATACAGATAGTCTCATTTATATAACCTGTCTTTCATCAGTGACCTTTAAATAATTTGTAGTTTCTAGTTATTTTATCTAATTTTATAGTGAAAAATACCCTTTTAGGTGTCTTGGAGTACTTTTGTTAACATTTTTATAAGGTAATTTCCTAGCTGCAGAATTGTTGGGTCAAAAAAGTATATGTATTTCCAGTTTTGAGTTGTTGTTGTTGTTTTGGGGATAAGTTGTGTCTGACCATTTGACCCTGTGAACTAGCATGCTAACCTCCTCTGTCCTCCACTGTCTCCTGCAGTTTGCTCAAATTCATGTCCATTGAATTGATGTCCAGTTTTGAGAGACACTGTCAAATTCCTTTCCAAAACTATTTTACCAATTTATTCACTTTCCTCATACCTCCTGTTACAACAGGGTATAAGATAACTTTTGAATTAGCTAATTGGATAGAAGGGGTGGGGTGCGTGCTAGTCATGTCCAACTCTTTCAACTTCCTGGACTGTAGCCTGCAAAACTCCTCTGTCCTTGGGATTTCCCAGGCAAGAGTACTGGAGTGCATTGTCATTTCCTCCTCAGGGGATCTTCCCCACCCAGGGGTCGAATCCACCTCTCCGGCATTGGCAGATGGATTCTTTACCACTGATTCACCTGGGAAGCCAATAGGGTAGATAAGAAACAGCATCTCATTATAATTTCATCTGCTTTTTAAAATCAGAAGTAAGAGCAAACTTATTTTTTATGACCTCCTCCTTATCTCTACTTGGGCATTGCCTTTTCTTCTGTTATTCCAATTTTATTTTTTAAAGTTGGATTACTTATCATTCCTTATTCATTTTTATAAATTTTTAAGTTAAGAATAACAATTTTTGTCATGCATTAAAAAATATTATGTAGTTTGTCATTTGACTTTAGGATATTTTATTATTATACTCAAATGTTGAATTTATCTGAATTTATCAATCCATTCTCACCATGGCTACTTTAAAAAAAAAACAACCTTTATTTTATTTATGTATTATGCTGTGTGGGTCTTTGTTCGGGCAAGATATATGATTTTTGTTGCGGTGTTCAGGACCTTTTAGTTGTGGCATGTGGGATCCAGTTCTCTGACCAAGGATTGAACCTGTGCATTTATTTTTTCCAAGTAGCTAAACAGTTGTCTCAAGTTCATTTATTGAATAAATTCCTTTTCCTTAATAATTGAAAAATCACCTTTAATGTCAAGTATATTTTTGTATTATTTTGGGTATCAATTCTGTTCAATTTGTCTAATATTTCCCTAGTACCAAAGCAACCTAATTACTGTTGCTTCACAATATAATTTAATATATATGAGTAGCCCCTCATTCATCTTATTCATGATTTTTCTGAATATGCTTACATTGTATTTTTTGATGAACTGTAGTGTTATTTTATAAGGTTTCAAAAATAATCCTGTTAGTATATATTGACTCTTTTCAATTTTGAGTATTAGTATCCATGAATAAAGTTCTTTTGTATTTCAATAAATTTCAAGTATTTTCTTTAAATAAGTTTTTCACATTAAAAGTTCTGTTTTATCTTTTTGCTATTATAATATGTTTCTAATATATTTTCTAATGAGTCATAGATTATACATGGAGAAATTATTGTTTTGAGCATTAATTTTATAATCAGACTTGTTAATGAATTTTATTATTATTTATTATAGTTTTGTATTAATTCCTTGAGGTTTTCTAGGTATAAAAATTTCATCTGCAAGTCATGGAGATTTTACCTTTTCCATTTCTTTTCCTTTCATTGATACTTCTGGGGAAATATTAAATTACAGCGGCAAAAGTCGACATTCTTCTTGTGTGAATGTTGAAGTTTTTTAAGTGCTTCTATTTGGCATCTATTCAAATAGACATATTTTACTCTCTTTTAGTCTATTAATGTGGTGTAGTATATTAACAGATTTTCTGATATTGAGTCACCTTTAAAGCAACTGGATTTTAATGAAACCAATTTAAAGGACACATAATGACTATCATATCTTAGCAAATGAAAAGGAAATGTTTTATTTTAAGAACACTATCCAAGGTGAGGGAGAAATGGCATTCTCAATAGTTTAAATTTTAAGCATCCCTAGAGCTCTGTGTGTGAAATCATTATCTCCTCTTTGTTGCCTTAAGAGGCATTATTATAAAATCCTGGCCAATTAGTTATTTTCTTTTCTTTTTATTTCAGAGCACCTTATACTGCTTGCTTAAAGAATAGTATTGTATATTTTCTTATTTGAGTCAGTTTGCAAACTAAATAATTATTTTAAATTTCTCTGTCATGGCTTTGGCACTCTGTAATTTAAAGAAAACCTTTGTATAATTAGGATTTGCACATCATAAAATGTAATCAAAAGATGCTAGTCTCTAGCTTGTTTATTATAGAAAAGGGATTCTACTTTATCATTATCTTCTTTCTTTCAAGTGTGATATCAAAAGAATTTTATACAAATAAGAAAGCAAATTTGGGTCAAATTTCACATAAAAATTATGAAAATAATGCCAAATAATATGTTATTCAGGGGAAAGAAAAACCTTTCAAATGTTTGAATATCATAATACCTGACCAACCTATTTTCTAAAATAAACTCTCAGAGGTATAATCTCTATTGTATGTTCATCTTGATGCAGTGATTTATTAGAATAAAAAACTTTAGGGATTTTTGAATTGCAAAGAAGTATATTCATTTTATCAGTTATTATTTTCACCCTTTTTTGGTAAACAAGTAAAATATCATGGTATTTCAAGGTATTATTTCACAAAATACATCAAAGTTACATATATTTTATAATATGTGAAGAAAAATAAGATGTAAAAATAAGATAGTCTTTTTTCATTTAATTTTAGTTTGTCACATTCTTTTTTCAAGTTTTCTAATTTATCTAATCAAAAGACAGCTGTGTTACAAGAACAAAGTGTTTTGAATATATAAATTAACTAAGATATAAATCCCGGGAAAATTCAGTTTATGAATTCCAAATTTCATCGTTGGTCGAAGCTCCTGGACAGACTTTCTGAGGATTTCTATGATTTTCTATTATGCTTCTTGTTAGCCTTACAGAAATTTGTCTCTACAGTGTCTCCTGTATATTGTGTGCTGTTAGGAAATCTGTGTTTCATAGATATTTGCCTTTCCTACCCTGCCTGCCTCAGAATATTGTTCATAATAATTGTTTATGAAGTAATTGTGACCACATTATGCCTCATAAGTTTTCTTCCTATGAATGAAATGTCAGGTTTCATTGGCAGTGAAGATGAAAGACAACCACCCAGATAAAGTAAATGGAAATTAACTTATAAAATTTTGATAGCCAGGTTATTGACTTCTCTAAAGCTTTAAGTAGGTCTTTGTCCTTATTCAGGTGTGAGACCTAACCCTTGCCTCAACTTAGCTCTTTTAGGGTTCTCCTGCACCATGGCATTTAAGAAGTCAGTGAGGTCCTTCTTGGTTTGGTTGTTTTAGATCCTCTGTGGTCCCAAATGATGACAAAAATTTGGTGAATCACACAAATTTGCAAAAAACTATAGAGAGAGCTTGATGATTTGGCACCAATATAGTATTATCTGATAAGCTGTGTATTTTATACATCCGAATATAAGGAAAAGAAAGTGTTGGGAACATCCATCAGCCATGAGAACATTTTCACTTCCGAATTGTCCTCTTTCAAGATACACCATGCCTATAGAAGCTCCTATTATGTAGCCTCTCAAATTTACTTTCTTTGCAACACTGAATTAATATTTTATATCATATTTCAAATTCTGTTTATATGCAGCTCAGCTTTGTTACTACGTTGTTTAACTGTATGTGGTTTGTGTGGTGTGTATAGATGGTCCTTTAAGGACAGTTTGAAGGTTGGTTAATATTTTAAATGGTAACAGTGGCAATCTATCAATCCTGACATAATTTAATAAATGGTGAAAGGAAGAATATTTTACTTGTGACTTTTCAGAGCTTTCTAAAATACTAGAATTGTTGCTTATGTATGGTAAATGGTTTTGATCCACATGTGATATTTGAAATGGTCACTAACTCTGAATCTGACTGGTAGAACTGCCTACTTAAGAAAATGAAGTCACATGAAGCAGTCCCTGTTGGAGAAGGGTGAGACAGAGGATAAAATATTTGGATAGCATCACCGACTCAATGGGCATGAGTTTGAGCAAACTCCAGGAGATGGTGAAGGACAGGGAAGCCTGGAGTGCTGCAGTCCGTGGGGTTGCAGAGAGTTGGACATGACTTAGCGACTGAATGATAAATATTATATTTTAATTTTTTTATTACATAACACGTTGTTGTTGTTCAGTCGCTAAGTTGTGTCCAACTCTTTGAGACCCCATGAACTGCAGCACGCCAGGCTTCTCTGTCCATCACTACCTCCCTGAATTTGCTGTCTAATGTTGTCCAAATCCAAATGACAGAAGAGAAAGTTTATTTTTTAAGGAGGTGTTATGTATTTATTATAGGCTGTGCACTATATGAAGGAGTTCTGAGCAAATATAGCATATGATCTTCGTCTAATAGGAACAAAAATCTATTTGAGGAGTTAATACATGGAAATTCTCTAGTGGTTATCACAGTTCCTGGGCTTCAATAACTAAATGAGTGAGTGAATGAATGACAGCAAAAGGACAAGGCATAAATGCAACAACATGCATTAAATACTGAATGTAAGGCAATTAATGTTATTGGAATTAGCAAGTGAGTTAATATTTCAATTCTGGCTTACTCCACATCTCTCAATAACTTCTGCTGTTCCCATACTACAATGAAGAGGTGGGAAGTTGGGGATATGAATAAAAACATAATGGGTGTCAAAAATAATGGAAAATAAAAGTTTTGAGATTTTAGCATTCATATTTTTCAATTAATGTTATGACAGGAAGAAAAGCATGAAAATCAAACATGCTAAATGTTTTGGCACATGTAAATTTATTTCTAGTTGTGAAGTCTTGAAAAATATTATGAAGATCAGATCATGAATCAGTTCAACATAATGCTAAAAAACTGTCTTTCAAAGTTTTGTTTTGATTTACTTTGAAGACATAGGGACAGAATCAAGGCTAAATAAACCATCTGGATATTTTGAGTTTCTAAGGACTATTGGAAGAGGAGCTGTCTGAATTCTGAGTCTGAGTGGATGGGGGATGAAATGGACCTAAATAAGTTGCTCTTTGAAATGTAAAAATGATCTTATAAGGAGTATATATAAAAAATAACTTTAAAGTAAAATTAAGCTTGCTATGAATGACAATGATTATTTTGCTAAATAACAAATAACGTAGAAGATGTAGATTTAGCTCACTTTTACTAACCGCCATTGACCTCATCATGTGTGTGGATAGTGCTCAGTTGTCTGACTCTTTGTGACACCATGGACCTGTTTCCTCTGTCCATAAATTTTTCCAGGCAAGAATACTGGAGTGGGCTGCCATTTCCTTCTCCAGGGGATCTTCCTGACCTCATATACATGCACTTTTCTGGCATAGTTGTATGTTAGTTTTGTTCAGATGAATTCTCTGGGCTTGCATTAAAAAACCATGTCATTTCTAGCTGTTATTATCTATTTATCTATGGTGGGCCACATAGTAAACTCTTACTTTTATTTTTTACACAATCTATGTTTTCTTGAAGTTAATAATCGCTGTTTTTTCATTGCTTGTTTTGCTTCTGTTGTTGTTGTTCAGTTGCTCAGTCCTGTCCGACTCTTTGTAACTCCATGGATTGCAGCACACCAGGCTTCCCTGTCCTTCAGTATCTCCTGGAGCTTAGTCAAACTTATGTCCATCGAGTTGGTGATGCTATCCAACCATCTCATCCTTCCCCTTCTCCCCATCTCATCTCATCCCCTTCTCCTCCTGCTTTCAATCTTTCCCAGCATCAGGGTCTTTTTTTTTTTTTTTTTTTTAATGAATCAGCACTTTGCATCAGGTGGCCAAAGCATTGAAGCTTCATCTTCAGCATCAGTCCTTCCAATGAATATTCAGGGTTGATTTCCTTTAGGATTGACTGGTTTGATCTCCTTGCAGTCCAAGGGATTCTCAAGAGTCTTCTCCAATACCACAGTGCAAAAGCATGAGTTCTTTGGTGCTCAGCCTTCTTTATGGTCCAACTTTAACATCTATACATGACTTCTAGGGAAGCCATAGGTTTGACTACACAGACCTTTGTGGGCAAAATAATGTCTCTGCTTTTTAACACACTGTCTAGGTTAGTCATAGCTTTTCTTCCAAGGAACAAGCATCTTTTAATTTCATGGCTGCAGTCACCATCTGCAGTGATTTGGGAGCCCAAGAAAGTAAAATCTGTTACTGTTTTCATTGTTTCTCCATCTATTTGCCATGCAGTGATGGGACTGGATGCCATTATCTTTGTTTTTTGAATGTTGCGCTTTAAGTGAACTCTTTCACTCTCTTCTTCCACCTTTGTCAAAAGCCTCTTTAATTCCTCTTCACTTTCTTCCATGAGGGTGGTGTTATCTGCATATCTGAGGTTATTGATATTTCTCCCAGCAATCTTGATTAAAGCTGTTATTCATTCAGTCCAGCATTTCTCATGATTATATAACTGCATATAAGTTAAATAAACAGGGTGACAATACACAGCTTTGATGTACTCCTTTCTCAATTTTGAACTGGTTTATTGTTCTGTATCTAGATCTAACTTTTTTTTTTTTCGTTAGAATTTCACCAGTTTTTTAAAAATTTGTTTTTGTATTGAAGGATAATCGATTTACAGAATTTTGTTGTTTTCTGTCAATCCTCAATGTGAATCAGCCACAGGTATACACATATCCCCTCCTTTTTTTGAACCTCCCTTCCATCTCCCTCCCATCCCACCCCTCTAGGTTGATACAGAGCCCCTGTTTCAGTTTCCTGAGCCAGACAGCAAATTCCCATTGGCTATCTATTTTACATATGGTAATGTGAGTTTCCATGGTACTCTTTCCATACATCTCACCCTCTCCTCCCCTCTCCCCATGTCCACAAGTCTGTTCTCTATGTCTGTTTCTCCATTGCTGCCCTGTAAATAATTCTTCAGAACCATTTTTCTAGATTCCTTATATGTGTGTTAGGATATGGTATTTATCTTTCTCTTTCTGACTCACTTCACTCTGTATAATAGGTTCTAGGTTCATCCACCTCATTAGGAATGATTCAAATGCATTTTTTTAAATAGCTGAGTAATATTCCATTGTGTTTATGTACCACGACTTCTTTATCCATTAATCTGTCGATGGGCATCTAGGTTGCTTCCATGTTTGAGCTATTGTAAATAGTGCTGCAATGAACAATGGGATACATGTGTCTTTTTATACCCTGGTTTCCTCAGGGTATATGTCTTGGAGTGGGATTTCTGGGTCATATGGTGATTTTATTCCTAGTTTTTAAAGGAATCTCCATACCGTCTTCCATAGTGGCTGTATCAATTTACATTCCCACCAACAGTGTAAGAGTGTTCCCTTTTCTCGACACCCGCTACAGCATTTATTGTTTGTAGACTTTTTGATGATGGCCATTCTGACCAGTGTGAGGTGATATCTCATTGTAGTTTTGATTGGCATTTCTCTAATAATGAGTGATGTTGAGCATCTTTTCATGTGTTTGCTAGCCATCTGTATGTCTTCTTTGGAGATATGTCTGTTTAGGTCTTTTTCCCACTTTTTGATTGGGTTGTCTGTTTTTCTGGTATTGCGTTGTATGAGCTGCTTGTATATTTTGGAAATTAATCCTTTGTCAGTTGTTTCATTTACTATTATTTTCTCCCATTCTGAGGGTTGTCTTTTCACCGTGTTTATAGTTTCCTTTGCTGTGCAAAAGCTTTTAAGCTTAATCAGGTTTCACTTCTTTACTTTTGTTTTTATTTCCATTACTCTAGGAAGTGGATCATAGAGGATCTTGCTTTGATTTATGTCATTGAGTGTTCTGCCTATGCTTTCCTCTAAGACTTTTATACTTTCTTGTCTTACTTATAGGTCTTTAATTCATTTTGAGTTTGTCTTTGTATATGGTGTTAGGAAGTATTCTAATTTCATTCTTTTACATGTAGCTGTCCAGTTTTCCCAGCACCATTTATTGTAGAGGCTGTCTTTGCCCCATTGTATATTCTTGCCTCCTTTGTCAAAAATAAGGTACCCATAGGTGCATGGGTTTATTTCTGGGCTTTCTATCTTTTTCCATTGGTCTATATTTCTGTTTTTGTGCCAGGACCATACTGTCTTGATGACTGTAGCTTTGTGATATAATCTGAAGTTAGGAAGCTTGATTCCTCCAGTTCCATTCTTCTTTTTCAAGACTGCTTTGACTATTCAGGGTCTTTTGTGTTTCCATATGAATTGTGAAATTTTTTGTTCTAGTTCTGTGAAAAATGCCATCGGTAATTTGATAGGGATCACATTAAATCTGTAGATTGTGTTTGGTAGTATAGTCATTTTCACAATATTGACCCTTCCTATCCAGGAACATGGAATATCTCTCCACCTGTTTATGTCATCTCTGATTTCTTTCATCAGTGTCTTATAATTTTCTGTGTACAGCTCTTTTGTTTCCTTAGGTAAGTTTATTCCTAGATATTTAATTCTTTTTGTTGCAATGGTGAATGGAATTGATTCCTTAATTTCTCTTTCTGATTTTTCACTGTTAGTATATAGAAATGCAAGTGATTTCTGTGTATTGATTTTATATCCTGCAACTTTGCTAAATTCACTGATTAGCTCTAGTAATTTTCTGATATTCTATGTACATTATCATGCCATCTGCAAACAGTGAGACCTTTACTTCTTCTTTTCTGATCTGGATTCCTTTTATTTCTTTTTCTTCTCTGCTGTAGCTAGGACTTGCAGACCTACACTGAATAATAGTGGTGAAAGTGGACACTCTTGTCTTGTTGCTGATCTTAGGGGGAATGCTTTCAGTTTCTCGCCATTGAGAATAATGTTTGCTGTAGGCTTATCATATATGGCCTTTGCTATGTTGAGGTAGGTACCTTCTCTGTCCATTTTTTGAAGAGCACCCATAATTTGTTGCTGAATTTTGTCAAAGGCTTTTTCTGCACCTATTGAGATGATCATATGGTTTTTATCTTTCAATTTATTAATATGGTGTATCGCATTGATTTATTTGTGTATATTGAAGAATCCTTGCATCCCTGGAATAAACCCACCTTGATCATGGTGTATGACCTTTTGATGTGTTGCTGAATTCTGTTTGCTAAAATTTTGTTGAGAATTTTTACATCTATGTTCACCAGTGATATTGGCCTGTAGTTTTCTTTTTTTGTGTTTTCTTTGTCTGGTTTTGGTATCAGGGTGATGGCCTTGTAGAATGAGTTTGGAAGTGTTCCTCCCTCTGCAATTTTTTAAAAGAGTTTTTGAAGGATAGTCATTAGCTCTTCTCTAAATGTTTGATAGAATTCTCCTGTGAAGCCATCTGGTCCTGGGCTTTTGTTTTTTGAGAGATTTTTGATCACAGCTTCAACTTCAGTGCTTGTAATTTCAGTTCATAATTTCTATTTCTTCCTGGTTCAGTCTTGGAAGATTGAACTTTTCTAAGAATCTGCCCATTTCTTCCAGGTTATATCTGTTAGTGTTTGTCTTACGTATTGAGGTCCTCCTATGTTGGGTGCATAGATATTTACAATTGTTGTATCTTCCTCTTAGATTGATCCCTTGATCATTATGCAGTGTCCTTCCTTATCTCTTGTAATCTTCATTATTTTAAGGTCTCTTTTGCCTGATATAAGGATTGCTACTCCAGCTTTCTTTTGCTTCCAATTTGCATAGAATATAATTTTTCCATCCTCTCACTTTCAGTGTATATGTGTCTTGAGGTCTAAAGGGGATTTCTTGTAGACAGCATATATATGGGTCTTGTTTTTGTATCCATTCAGCCAGTCTGTGTCTTTTTGTTGGAGCATTTATTCCATTTACATTTAAAGTAATTATTGACATATATGTTCCTATTTCCATTTTCTTAATTGTTTGGGGTTGATTTTGTAGATCTTTTTTCTTCTTTTGTATTTCTTGACCATATAAGTGCATTTAACATTTGTTGTAAAGCTGGTTTGGTGGTACTGAATTTTCTTAACTTTTGCTTGTCTGTAAAGCTTTTGATTTCTCCATCAGTTTTGAATGAGATTCTCGCTGGATACAGTAATCTTGGTTGTAGATTTTTCACTTTCAGTACTTTAAGTATATCCTGCCCTTCCTTTCTGGCCTGCAGAGTTTCTGCTGAAAGATCAGCTGTTAAGCATATGGGGTTTCCCTTGTATGTTACTTGTTGCTTCCCCCTTGCTGCTTTTAATATTCTTTCTTTGTGTTTAGTCTTTGTTAGTGTGATTAGTATGTGTCTTGGCATGTTTCTCCTTGGGTTTGTCCCATATGGGACACTTTGTGCCTCTTGGACTTAGTTTTCTATTTCCTTTTCCATATTGGGAAAATTTTCAACTATAATTTCCTCAAAAATTTTCTCATACCCTTTCTTCTTCTCTTCTTCTTCTGGAAGAAGAAGATGCAAATGCAAATGTTGGTGCATTTGATATTGTCCCAGAGGTCTCTGAGACTGTCCTCAGTTCTCTTCATTCTTTTTACTTTATTCTGCTCCTCAGAAGTTATTTCCACCATTTTACCTTCCAGCTCACTGATTCGTTCTTCTGCTTCAGATAGTCTGCTGTTGATCCCTTCTAGAGTATTTTTAATTTCAGTAATTGTGTTGTTCGTCTCTGCATGTTTATTCTTTAATTCTTGTAGGTCTTGGTTCGTTGATGCCTGCATTTTCTCCATTTTGCTTTCCGGGTTTTTGACCATCTTTACCGTCATTACTCTGAGTTCTTTTCCGGTGGTTTGCTTGTTTCCTCCTCATTTACTTGGACTCCTGTGTTTCTAGCTTGTTCCTTCATTTGTGTAGTATTTCTCTGCCTTTTCTTTATTATTATTATTTTTAACTTGTTGTGTTTGAGGTCTCCTGTCCCAAGCTTCAAGGTTTAATTCTTTCTTCCTTTTGGTTTCTTCCCCCTAAGGTTGGTCCAGTGGTTTGTGTAAGCTTCATATAGGGTGAGATTTGTGCTAAGTTTTTGTTTGCTTTTTCCTCTGATGGGCAAGGCTGAGTGAGGTGGTAATCCTGTCTGCTGATGACTGGGTTTGTGTTTTTGTTTTGTTTGTTGTTTAGATGAGGCGTTCTGCACAGGGTGCTATTGGTGGTTGGGTGATGCCGGGTCTTGTATTACAGTGGTTTCCTTTGTGTGAGTTCTCACTATTTGATACCTCCTAGGGTTAGTTCTCTGGTAGTCTAGGGTCTTGGAGTCAGTGCTCCCACTGCAAAGGCTCAGGGCTTGATCTCTGCTAAGTCTTCCAATGGTAATACCTCTCATGCTTTCCTTGCTGTCTCAGCAGCCAGCCAGATCCACTCAATTAAGGCTTCCATGAAGTACTCTTCTCTGCACAAGTCTGATCCTTGTGAAATCCAAGATGGTCTTATCACTGGTTGGTTTAGGCAAACATGCGTCCAAAGCCACAGTTCCCAATCTGACCCCAAGCAATGCTCAGGAGGTCCCTGAGTCCCTAAAGAGAATGGGAGAATGTCGCAGCCAAGCGGACAGTCCCTGTGTACTTCCCTTCTGTCGTCCACAGTCTTGTGAAGTCCGCCTGGAAGCACCTAACTGTTGCTTCTTGACCTGCATACAGATTTCTCAGCAGGCAGGTAAGGTGTTCTGGTATTCTGATCTCTTTAAGACTGTTTAAGAATTTTCCATAGTTGTGATCACACCATTGAAGGCTTTAGCATAGTCAATGAAGCAAAAGTAGATGTTTTTCTGGAATTTTCTTGCTTTTCCTATGATCCAATGGATGTTGGCAATTTGAGCTCTGGTTCCTCTGACTTTTCTAAATCTAGCTTGTAAACCTAACAGTTCTTGGTTCACATACTGTGGAAGCCTAGCTTAAAGGGTTTTGAGCATTATCTTTGCTTCTGTACTTATCACTAATTCAACTATAAGTTCTTCTCCATATGTATAAATCTTCTTTCAGTATACTGGAAGGGAGTATATACTCCTTTTACTCACAAGGGAGTCTCTCAATTTTCTCTTATTTGAGATTTCTCACTTGGAGTCTTTTGTACTTCTTGCATTTGGATCTGATGAAATGACATATATTATACAGTGTCAACCTCATGAACAAGAATTTTTTTTTCACTAGAAATAAGAGAAGATAATGGAAGAAAACTTGACCAGTATGTGTTTTGAAGCATAAGACTAATACCCTGATTTTTGGGACAAATGGTGTGAATACACAGTTGACTCTGAAAGTAGACTAGGTGATGAAGAAAACACATGGTAAAATTCTCTAACTCCTTTGACCTAAGTCCAAATATCCACTAGGCCATATTTTTAGCCTCTTTGCTTACTGTTTATTACTTGGGAAAAAGTTGCCAGTTAACTAGCCATCACTGATATCCATAAAGAAAAAACGGACATTTCCAGTAAATCCATAGGGCTAGCCAATGTGAACTATTGGTTTCTTTAGGGGTCTAGGATGATATCAGTGTGGAAGGTGATGGGTCATTTAATTCTGTATATTGCTTAAAGGATACCTTTCTGGTGCATACCAGAGCTTTGTTCTTACAACCATATATGTTAACAACATATTCAGTATCTTGCTGTTGTTCAGTCATCAAGTCATGTCTGACTCTCTGTGACCCCATGAACTGCAGCATGCCAGGCTTCCCTGTCCTTCACCATCTCCCTGTGTTTGCTCAAAGTGATGTGAATTGAGTCAGTGATGCCATCCATCCATGTTATTCTCTGTCTCCCCCTTCTCCTCCTGCCCTCAATCTTTCCCAGCATCAGGGTCTTTTCCAATGAGTCAGCTCTTTATATCAGATGGCCAAAGTATTGCAGCTTCAGCTTCAGCATCAGTCCTTCCAATGAATATTCAGGATTGATTTCCTTTAGGATTGACTGGTTTGATCTCCTTATTTAATATTTTATTAAGTACTAATAGGAATAGATTTGGGCCATGGTGTAACTGGCACTTCCAGTTGGAGAATAGCTACTCCACTGAATGGATTTGCTTTATTTTGATGAGGCTCATGGAATTTAAATGATTCTGAGAGGTTTATGTCTGTACAAAAAAAGGCCAGTCTGAAAATTTTGGCTATGCTTATCTGCTGTGTTCTCAGCAGGACCACTCAAACTCCAGAATCAGACCAATATCTCCAGCTTCTGAGGGTCCAGTGTACAATGTAAGTACAGGAGTCGATGAATGTTCTCTGTTCCTGCCCACCACCTAATCAGAATTCATACAATGTGGGCTTCCATCGTCAGAATTCATTTAGGATGGCCAGAATTATAATGTGCACTGGCATACTGAATATATCAGCCCACCTGAGCTCCTGTAATGGCTTATTCAATTTTTTTGACAAATAGTTCTATTTTGATCACTGTCTGAAAGGTCTGATAGGCATCACTGCCACAAACACTAAGACATCCCCGGGATGAAAACATTCAGAGGAGCTCAAGCAGCTTCCACTGGGGCAGGTTTCCCACTGCCTCAACCCAGCCTTCTTATCCTCTGCCTCCACACAGCTCTTCATCTCCCTCATTCTCTCTCTTACTCTATCCTTCTTCTTTTATTTCTCCCACCCTAACCTGTTTCCATAAATTATTATAAACCTCAAGATCTTTACTTTTTATATTTTGTTCTTATCTATGAAGCTGATAAACAATACACTACTTTTTAGAAGTAGGTACTTTGCAATGTGTTTTTGCAAAGTAATTTGAAAATAATTCTTAATTCTCACAAAGATCGTTCAAGGTGGGTTACTCTTGCTTTCACACCATGATATATTGTTTATCCCTCTCTCTTCATGTTTGACATACATGATTTTTACAGAATACTTTTTAATTTGGGATATCCCGGTTGAACTGGATTGGAAAAGTATGACATCTATTAAGATATCTTATACATGAAGTCTGTGATCATTTAGATTACATTTTATGTTTCTAGGAAAAATGGGAGTTTTATCCTTGTGTAAACAGGTTTAAGATATTTATGTCAAGTTGAATGTTTCAAGGTAAGGTAAATTTACAAAAATGGCAGCATACAGTGATTCATACTTTAGACTGAGCATCTTTAGGGTTTATACTTCTTTTTTCTCTGGATACCTCTATGAAGTAATAGGATATTGCATCTGCTAATTTTAGGTAGTACTGCTTTTATTATTTTAGTAAAGAGTTGTTACCATGAAAATCAAAAGCAGACACATCATTTTAAATCCTGCAATTAAGTATATGCTTGTCAGCAGCTCAGTCATGTTATCTTTGATAGTGTGGGTGATGTGTTTTCTTCTCAGCTTACTTAGGCTGTGGTAATGGAAACCAAACTCAAACATCAAAGGAAAGAGATTTTCCTTTGTAGGAAAACATCATTACATTTTCACACCATTAGGGTGATAGAAGTATAGCATCTCCTCTGCATGAAGTAGATGCTTTTGATTATTTTTTTTAAACTAAACATAGACTAGGCTCATTATTTGTATGTGTATTAAAACTGCAATGCTTAAAATAATGCCTATTGACTGCCTATTAACATTTTTAGGAAAGGGGTGGGATATTAAAGAACTCACTAATTGAAACTCATTTTAATTAATTATTAGCAGTTACTTAGGCATATCAGCATCTAATTTTCTGTCTTTTAAATGACATTCCTTTGAAAGTTTGAAGCGTTCTTCATGATAGCCTCATAAAAACCAGCCTCAGCAATTATTAAAGTGAGGGCATCAGGCAATTTAAACTCCAACTGAAATCAGGACTAGATGCTGAGGAATGACAGAAATGCCTATTGTTCTACTTTTCTCATATTGTTAATGAACCATTTTACTAAACAAATGGTACATATATTGGGAAGCTGAACTTTCTGAAAAGTTTAACTTAAATAAGGCTGACATTACCAAGATGTTATAGGGTAAGAATAGGTGAGCTAATATACCTGATTTCTATAAGAATTATTTTCTTTGTTGCTTATGTAATTTTAACAAATATTGTTCCAAGACAGTACCACTAAAATAATAGCAATGTTGATGGTAGTGACAAAACCACCCCAAATCCACAAGGATGGGAAAAATACTTCATATACCACAGTAGTTCACACATTCAAAATGATTGCCATATGTAGAATGTAAGCTATCCAACAGGGAACAAAACAGCAAGAAAGGAAACAGGTTTTAGTGGCGCAATCATTTTTCTGATTAGCTGAAAACATCCCTTTGTTAAAGCTGCTGGGACGGTAACGAAATGGTACCCTGAATAGCTGTCACTTATTTGAGATTTACCCACCAATATTCTTCAGATTAAATAATGTTATCAAAAAAATCTTATCAGCTGTCACAGAGCTGACAGTCACCTACCAATATTCTTTAGATACTAGTAGTAGTAGTGTTAGTTGCTTAGACGTGTCTGACTCTTTGTGACCCCATGGACACATGTAGCGCCTGCCAGGCTCCTCTGTCCATGGATTCTGCAGGCAAGAATACTGGAGTGGGTTGCCATTCCCTTTTCCAAGGGATTTTCCTGACCCAGGGATCAAACCGAGGTCTCCTATATTTCAGGCAGAGTCTTTACCTTCTGAGTTACAGGGAAGTCCCATTCTTTAATTAACTTAATGTCAACTACAAAATCTTTGTGGGCATTTAGTAGAAATAATGACATCAGTTCAGTATCTCCAGTCTAAAAAAAGATTTGCTTTAGTGTAATGTTGATTTTTCCAAAAAAATACATCAAAATAGCCCTGATAAACCATGCCTTTGTAAAAAATTATCAACTATTAATGATATAAAATAATTAAATACTTAATGTTACTCTCGAGGTGATTTGCTGACTTGTGTTAGCCACAGTGGAGACAATAGCTGCAAAGCTTGAAAGAGAGAAACTCTCACATTTAGTCTGACAGCAGACTTCTATCTGATTTTGCTTTATTATATATGCTACTCTGTTTTCTCTTTATTTTCACTGGTTTGAAAAAATTGCATCTTATTTCCCGTCTCCTCTCATTTAGTCTTTAAATAACTGTTGATTGCAGTGTTATTTGGCACAAAAAAGTACAGATAGGCCAAAGAAGCAGAATAGTGTCCAAAATATATCCCACCAAGCAGGAGAATTTAGTCTGTGACAAAAATTTAATTTTATAGGAAAATCACAGTTTACTTAAAAGATTCTAGCAACTTGGCTATCCATTTAGAAGAAAATAAGATTAGAAGCCTACATCACATCTTATATACAGATAAACTTCAGATAGATTAAAACTTTAAACATTAAAAATCTTAGAAGAAAATGTAGATTAGCTCATGTAAAAGTTTGAGACTGGAGAGGTCTTATTAGACATATGATATTGAGAATCTATGAAAGACAATAGAAATGTATTCAAATGTTTATAAATTAAAATCTTATGTATAAAAGTTGCCATAAATAATTTCAATAGAAATGAAAGATTTGGGGAAAAATTAAAATGCAAATGAAAAAATGATGACTAATATCTACAATACAGAGGTCTTCAATAATAAATAGGGCTCTTTATTGAAAGAGTCCTATTTAAAAACTCCTATTAAAAAACTAACCCTACTAAAAATGTGCAATGTAACAATTTAAGCCTAATTTTAAAAATCCCCTATTAACAGTGAACAAAAAAGATTTGAATGTAATTCATAGAAGAACAGATCCAAATGGTCAGTTGCATTTGTTAAGAATTTGAAGTTCACCGTGTGGTAAATGCAAATTAAATAGTGAGAAATCACTTTATACCCATCAGAGGGTTGCATTTAAAAGAAGCAATTACATACACCCTGATGGAGATGTGGACACAGTGTACTCTCCTCTGTTATTGGTGAAATGAGACTCACAATTTGATCTGGCATGGTCTACCTAATACAGAGATGCGTGCGTGTGTGCAAAGTCGCTTCAGTTGTGTCCGACAATTGTGACCCTGTGGACTGTAGCCTGCCAGCTCCTCTGTCCATGGGATTCTCCAGGCAAGAATACTGGAGTGGGTTGCCATATCCTCCTCCAGGGGATCTTCCTGAGCCAAGGACTGAATCTGCATCTCTTGTGTTTCCTGTATAGGATACACATACCCTTTAATTAGCAGACCTAATCCTGGGAATTGAGCCCAAAGAAATAAAAGCATGGGTCTGTAAAGATTTATGTAAAAACAGTTTACTGCTGGGATATTTGTAATGGAAACAAACTGGAAACAAGGTGGATGCACATGAATAGAGTAATGATTGTATAGATTATGGTACATTCTTGCAGTGAACATCATATTTCATTAGGAAGTGTAGACTGGATCCTGTCAGTTAACTTTGGAAGATTTTTAAATAAGAGAAAGGAAACATAAATAAGATGGCATAATAGCCTCAATTTTGGGAAATAAGAATCCCAAGTTTCGTAAATTCCTACGTGAGTATCTCTGTCTTCGTATATTATTCTTTGGGCGTGGAGAAGGCTATGAGAAAAACACAGTGGGGTTCTAAAACTGAGAAGTGATGTCCTGTGGTAATGAGCATGGGCTTTGGCACCTGACTTTCTACACTTAAATGCTGACTATGCAGTGCACTTAGCTGTGTGATTTTGGAGAAGATACTGAATTTTTTTAAGCCTCATTTTCCTCTTCTATAAAAGGAAGACAGTGCTAGAATCTACCTTTCTGACATGCTGTATTAATAAGTTCAGATTCATACCATCTAAAATCATACTGGTTGTGTAGTCAGTGCTGTCAGCTTGTAGGTAAGCTAGAGGAGGAGAAAAGAGAAGAGCATAAAAAGGAAAAAAAAAAATCACAGAAAGGAAAGAAACCAGAGTCCTCTTTTGAAATAATTTGTTTCTCTGGGTGCCCAAGTTGGTTACCTAGCCACATCTTTCACCAGCCAGCTCTATTCAAGTGTCTGGACAGACCCTCTTATTCCCAGCACCACTTTCAAATCCTTGTCCTCTGCACTGCCAGAGAGTGAGGTGTGAAGGACAGGATTTCTGCATAATGGACGGGAGTTCATCTTTCAGAGCACACAGAACTGACTTCCTAACCCAAGTTCACTCGATAATTACCTGATGTTTCTATCCACGTTGGCTGTGCAAACAGTTTGTTTTCCCTTAAATATCATTAATACTACCCTTGTTCTTTTCTTTGGTCCTGGGCAGGGGATAGGTGAGGAGGAGGAAGGGAATAGAAGTTACTTCAGTCTAATGTTTTCATTCCTTCCTTCATGGAGCCTATGCTAAAGTCTGACCATTGTCATTTTGTTTTAGGTGACAATTCTCCATGCATCTGTAACTGTTAAGAGCAGAATCGCTGAAACCTTCTTACTTTCCAGTTATTTTCAAGGATGTTCATTTAACAGACAGCCTGTGAGAGAGACTGTCTCCTTCTCTAGCAAAGAGAGGATTTGCTTCCTCTCCTGTAAAACGAAGTTAATGTCTTCTTCTGGGGCTAAGTGTGGGTTTGCTTCTAGTTCATTGTAAAAGATTAGGGGCTTCCTAAATTTGATAAAGAAACCCACAGTGTATACAGCATAGACCTGGGCCCCTACATATTGCCCTGGAGACCTTGGGGGTAGAAGAACTAATGTGAACATGAAGCTTATGCTGCTTGCTATGCCAAGACTAATAAAGTTCTTTGTTTCTGACCCAGGAATCTCATGTTTTCTGCCAGCATCTTTGACACTGCATCAGGCTAATTCATTAACCTGAATGTAGAGTAAAATCTCAGACACTTCACAATTCTTGCCAGTATTCACTAGACAACAATTTCTGTACTTTGAAATGAGATAATGTAGGTAAAGGGCTTCCCAGGTGGTGCTAGTGGTAAAGAGCCCACTTACCAATACAGGAGATAAGAGATGTGGGTTTGATCCCTGGGTCAGGAAGATCCCCTGGAGGCAGGTGTGACACCCCGTGCCAGTATTCTTGCCTGGAGAATCCCATGGACAGAGGAGCCTGGTGGGCTGTAGTCCATAGGATTGCAAAGAGTTGGACACAACTGAAGCGACTTAGCATGCATGCTTGCATGCAGTGTAGGTAAAGGGTTCATGCAGTCAAATTATAAGGAACAACTTGAAGATTGTAACGAGGTATGGAAGAGTACTGTCTGAGCTACCAGAGAAGCCCAGAAGAGCCTGGTGGACTACAGTCCATGGGATTGCAAAGGGTCGGACACAACTGAGCGACTAAGCACATTTACCAGTTTACTTAGGAAAAGTCAGTCTATATTTTGAAGAAAAAACTTGAACTTTGAAAATATTTGAATTTTTCTGAAGTTGTGAGACACAGTGATATCCCCGGGGTGTGCTTAATTTTCAGGAAGTAAAGTATGGCCTCAACTTAAACTTTGAAGTGCCATACCTAACTGCAAGGGACAACGAAAGATATGGGTTTTTGGATAGGTAGGGTGTGCTTATATAAGTTACTGTGTAAGGGTTGGAGAACAAATGTTGCTGTACAGTGGACAATCAAACTGGCTACTTATGGTGCCAATTTGCCTCTGGTTGAGGTTCGTTAAGGAGAGCTTCTCAAAGTTAGTGGTCCCAGTAGAGTGGCTATTTATGGTTGCCATCAGGATGAGTGTTAGGGAGAGAAGGAACCTATTAGATGATAGACGGACTTAGCTGACAAGGATGAAGAGGTGTGGTTAAGTTTTGTCAAGAGATAACAAGAAGAGCTTCCCAGGTGGCAGTAGTGGTAAAGAACCCACCAGCCAATGCAGGAAACACAAGACTCAGGTTTGATCCCTGGGTTGGAAGATCCCCTGGGGAAGGAAATGTCAACCCACTCCAGTATTCTTGCCTGAAGAATCACAGGATTGCAAAGAGCTGGACATGACTGAGCATGCAAAAATAATAAACATGACAAGGTAAGTAGAAAAGAAAAAAACTTATGACAAGACTTGAAGGTCATGATTTGTTTATTATTTGATGATGAAAACAATGTGGATTGATTAAATGATTGAGCAGTGGAGTGGTTTAAGTAAGTGCTTCCCGATGTTGTTCATATCATAGAAAATAGTATCAATAACATCACATTCTAGGATAAATGAAGGAAGCAGCATGTAGCTGATGGCAACTGGCAAGAGCATTTGCACTGTATCCCAGCTGTCCATCCTGACAGCAGCAACATCTGTAGCCTGAAACCGTAACACTGGCTTCATCACATTGCTTGTGAAGCTGTGCACCCAGAAGCATGTGTAGAGATATACCCTTAGTCAAAGCTATAAAGACAGGAGACTGAAGAAATAGCAGATTGGATATAAAACAACTAGGGCCATTGCCTTCTTGAATGGAAAAAGCACACGGGTCAAGTTCCCCGGCTTAAAAATATCACACAAGCTTAAAAATGTAATTTGTCAATGGATCAGGAACAAATTTGCCTCAGGGAGCTGACTTACACAGAACAAACTAATAGAGATTGATGAATAAAAACCAGAAAGCCAATCTATTAATTTACATTGAGAACTGAACATTTTGAGAGGATCCAAAACTGTTTGCAGATCAATACATTTTCTGCCTGTGGCCAGTTTTCTCAAAAGGGCAAATTATGATCAGAAGGATGTTCAGTGAGCCTTGAATAGGACCAAGAAGAGTGAGTTGTGTGATATTTCAGCCTATATTACCAATTGGTGGATGGGTTTGACAACTTCTGTGCTTTAGGGCCACTAGACCCCCAAGTCTGGAGATACACTCCAAACTTCAGATGCTGAATCTTCTTTCAGAGAGGCCATCTTGAGAGTTCTCCTTTGTTTCTCTTTCTCTCCTTTCAGAGAGATTAACATATAACTCGATTTGGACATAGATATTCTTGCAGTTCTAGTCCATTTCTGCTTTCCTGGGGCTTCCCTGGTGGTTCAGCTGGTGAAGAATCTGCCTGCAATGCAGGAGACCTGGGTTTGATCCCTGGGTTGGGAAGATGCCCTGGAGAAGGGAAAGGCTACCCACTCCAGTATTCTGGCCTGGAGAATTCCAGTGAATGTATGTATAGTCCATGGGGTTGCAAAGAGTCGGACACAACTGAGCGACTTTCACTATTACTATCACTATCTGCTTTCCTGAAGGCATATACCTTGTCTGAAAAAACCCTATGGAGCTAAAGCAGCAGATTGCCTTGCCACCATGGGCTAATAAATTACTTTTTAAAGAGAAGGTTGTTGGTTCCAATGAAATGAAAGAACCCACATTTTCATGGAAGAGCTAGTCAAAATGAACCTAAACAAATGAACGCTGACACACAGCACAAGGCTCTCCAGAGTCAGGGGAAATCGATTCCACCAGTAACAGACCTGTATGTGATGACATTTCTTTCCAAGTGATCCATTCCTCTGCCTTATCTTTTGGTTCTTTTCTAATGAAATTCACCCATGGTAGTCTTTCTTTCATGTGTAATTCATGTTGAGTGTAATCCTACTTATAAACATTTATCTCTAGTGACTTTTTAGAGGGGGTTGCACTGCAAAAAGCAGTTAAAAACTTCTCATGAGTAAGGATCTGCATGTGCAATCATTTAAAATGTTTTATGGAGCTTAAAGGGGTTTCCCTGGTTTTGGCTCAGATGGTAAAGAATCTGCCTACAATGCAGGAGACTTAGGTTCAGTCCTTGGGTCAGGAAGATCCCATGGAGAAGGGAATGGCAACCCACATCAGTATTCTTGCCTGGAGAATCCCATGTTCAGAGGAGCCTGGCAGACTACAGTCCATGGGGTCGCAAAGAGTAGGAGACGGCCAAAGCGAGACTGAGCATGCACACAGTCATCAAGCTTAAATCCGCAAATGTATCTCTCTAGTATATTAGTTCTTCTGTGATATTCTCAAGAAACATGATGCCTTACCAGAAGTATTTACTTTGACTAGAGAACTGTCTGTTCATTTAAGAATAAATGATCTTGAACTAAATTTTACATTGAAATGTAGACATAATGGTTTGTCTCTTCTGAGAATTATATTTTTTACTTTATTTTACAATTTATTATAGAAGTGAAGCAACCACCTTGGCTATGTTATTTATGAATGTCTCTACACTTCTAAAGCCTAATGTATGCTTTCATTTTCAGAAATACTGAACTTCGATGTTTTGACAGTGCTATTTAATATATAAACAAGTTTGCTTACTATATTTATCTTAAACCTAGCAACTTAGATTTTCTATACAGCACCATATAAACAAGTTGAAAGTGAAAATTTCAATCAAAATAGTACTTTGACGGTATTTTTCACATGACTATTAAGTACTGAGAATTATAATTTTGCTACAAAAGAACTTGACTTCCCCTAAGGAAACTCAGCATTTTCTAATGATCTGTCAGCAAAATATCTCCACAAATGAATTTATTTATTGAGTTCTAAAGTCCCAAGTTTAAAAAAAAAATAAAGTCCCAAGTTGTCTGGACAGTTCTCCAATTGTGTGTGATGTCCCTCCAAATTTAATTTCTTATTTCTTGACATCTAAGATCCATAGTGATTCTAAAAAGTATGAAAAGAAAGTCCATCTGAGGCAAAATGGGATTATTTTAGCTCTCTCTTTGAAATTATATTTGAAGTTGCCTCAATATTTGTCAATGTACGTTTAAAGGAGGGGGTAGAAGATTGACAGCCCTCTGTGTTCTCAAAAGGAGTTGTGACTCCAGAGTGTCAGACATGAAAATCCAGGCAAAGCAACCTGACTTTCTTTCTGCTTTCCTCAACAATGCATAAAATCCAGTCGGGATTGGGAATACATGTAAATCCATGGCTGATTCATATCAATGTATGAAAAAAAAAAGAAAAAAAAAAAGAAAAAAAAAATAACCTCATGTCCTATTATGTATATGATTTTTTTGTTTAAAATCTAAAAAAAAAAAAATAAAAAAAATAAATTGACACATAAATAAAAAAAATAAAATAAAATAAAATAGGACCAACTAAAAATAAAAATAAAATAAATAAAATAGCAAAAAAAAAAAAAATCCAGTTAAAGTAAATATCAGTTGCAGCCTTTAGTGGCAAAGAAGGAGTAGAGATGAAGGAAATGGGAGGAGATAGGGAACTTGTTACTAAACAGCTAATCTCAGTCTCGCCTGTGGAAGAACGGATTTCAGGTGTTGAAAATGTTTATATGGGTGCTTGTGTTCTTTCAGGAGTAACTCATGAAGCTTTTGCCTGGATCTCAGAGGCTCAGGCTTCTTTAGTGGAGAATGCTAACCCCAATGAGAACTTCCTTGTTTTCATAGTCTAGGACCGCATGAGAATTCACGATCTTGAAAGTGAGAAAACACTCAGTGCTCATGTGGTCCGCAGGCTGACCAACAATATACCATAAAAAGTGGGGCCAGCCCATGTGTTTAGAAGACCACAGACTTTGGATGGAGATAACCTTGGTCCAAATAACTGGATGTTCAGACTTATAATGTCTTTTAGTCTTAATTCCCCTATGTGTTTAGCAGCAAAATAATATCCACCTGGAAGATTTATAGTGTGAATTAGCATGATGTATCAAGAACAACTAATAAATGTCCAAGTACCTAAAATTGAGACATTTTCCCTTAATCCTTATGTGTTAAATGTTTAGCATGTAAGGAATAAGGTCATTTTAAAAAATGAAAACCAAATCCTGCTATTTATCTCTTAAAACTGAATTAATGTGAATAATTGATAATTAGAAAGGAGCAATGCTTGTGGGAAGTCCACAGTGACCACAATGCCATAATGTATTGAATAGTACTAAAATTAATCCATTTCCATCTGTCTTTGTTTGGCGATACCACTTGATCAGACACCACATATTATCTCTGAAGAGCGTCTCCTGCTGCTGTTGCACTGTCTGCTGGTTTTATTGTTTGCCCAGGAGAGATAATATTTCCTTTGGAAATGTGAATGAATTGGTTGGAAAATGATTTGCTTGTAGCTGATTCTATAGGACAAGCTTACCTGAAAATCAAATGTTTTTCAATTGCTGGAGTCTAGCAAGGGAAAAAAAAAATGTAGCATGCCCATCACCTTATAAATGGAAACATTTTTCTTACTAAGGAACTTGCCAAATAATAATTATTAGAAACTTCAAAAAGAGACATAGAGTTTAATGCTTTTTTCTCTTTTAGCAATTAAAACATCTGCTCACTTATATGAGAATTCATTTATTCACTCACTTATTTAAGCAATATTTATTGAGTGTCTCTGGAATGTGAGTCTCTACTATGTCTTTTTAGTTTTTTATGGTAGTAATTGGAAGAACCTAAAGTGAAATATTGACAGCCCTAGCAAACCAAAACAGATGGCGAAACAAATGATATGAAAAAAATCTTTAGAAAGATCCTTTATGTTGTTTACCAGGTGTCAGCAGCCCTGAGTTTCACTGCTCGTTCTCCTACTTGCTCTGGGACCTGCCAGTCATCTGGATATGATTAAAAATCATTTGTTGTTCAGTCGCTAAGTCATGCCCAACTCTTTGCGACCCCATGGACTGCAGCACACCAGCCTTCCCTGTCCTTCACTATCTCCTGGTGTTTGCTCAAATTCATGTCCATTGAGTCATTTAACCATCCAACCATCTCATGCTCTGTCGTCCCCTTCTTCTCCTGCCCTCGATCCTTCCCAGCATCAGGGTCTTTTCCAAAGGGTCAGCTCTTCTTTGGCCATCAGGTGGCCAAAATATTGGAGCTTCAGTTTCAGCATCAGCCCTTCTAATGAATATTCAGTGTTAATTTCCTAAAAAACAATTTACTCCCCTATAAATTCTTAAGACTATGTTTTCCACTTATGTCCTCTGATGGTTCTAAGGATCAAATAGTATTGTGATTTGAAAAGTCACTGTAGACCATAAGAACCATATGAAAACGAGAGCTATCGATTTGGTAAATGTGTCTACTCTATGCTAAGGTCAGTAATTTCAAGGAGTAACAGTTTTCAGAAAAACCAAGGCACTTCAGTAGGCTAATAAACAATAATTTTTTAATCTTACAATCTTATACAATAAAATTGGCACCCCAATTAATGATTTCCTTAATTTCAATTTTCTTGTTCATTGGCTGTTTATCTTTCGTCAGTGACAATATAGCTCCAGGAATGAGACTGCTTTACTTAAACGGAATTCTTTTGTTCACATCAACCACCTCATCTTCAAGCAACATGTGATCTGAAAATTATAGGCAGAATGGAGTTTGTTTTATTAAAAAAAAAAAAGCTATTAAAGGAACCCCATTACAAAGTAAAGCCAACTTTAGTTTGGACTGCACTTCCTGTGCAAGTGACAGAAGCTGATTGTGTTTCATGTTTGTGGTGCAAGAAGTTTTGTGAAGCTCGAGGAGAGAGAGAACTGAAGAGATTGTTGGAAGTGTTTGGTCAGTTGATTGTAGTGATAGAGGACTGTAAGTACTAGGCAAACTAAAATGATGCCTCAGTGATAGATAAGGGAAAGT